>NC_137867.1:39643693-40291193 GCF_963924005.1 Protomyctophum bolini | reverse complement strand
CTTATCTGCTGTTTCTTTTAGTGTGTGACACAACTTGATGTACAATATACAGCCTGTGGACATGACACTATAGTCTGTCCCAAGGATTTAGCCCCAATCCGAGCCTTGATGCTGAGAGCCAAGCAGGGTAGGCTCTGTGGCGGATTGAACCCTCGACCTTCCAATCCAATCTCAGCGTGGACGCTTTTAACCACAAGGCCGGCGAGCTTTAAGTACAGCCTTGGGCAAAAAGGGAAGATCTACTCCGTCAAGTGTTATCGACTTGCTTCCAAAACCTTTCAATTGCAGCAGCAGCACCACCACCAGTCCCAAAGAGCATGGATTTAACGTGCCCTCAACACCCATCTATTTGTACAGTTTTAAGTCTTCTTTTGTACTCTAAATTGTTTGTTTTTCTTCATTCTATTGACTTATAACTAATAAAATTATATTAATAGCTGCAAGCAGCTATAAGATCATCATACATCACATTCATCATACATCACATTCCGTGCTCATACGGGCAGACGTCGTCAAAAAAGGCCAAAAAGTGGGATTTAGCAAATCATACAACAATTTACAATTTAGACATTTAGCAGACGCTCTTAATCCAGAGCGACTTACATTAAGCAAGAACAAAATGCATGGCAATACATTATACATCATATACATACAAAGTATAGTTATCATGAATCATACGTCAGCTAAGAATGTAACAGTGGAATATCTATAAAATGAAACTATATATACTACGTTATATAGTTCTATGTTTACATAAAAATGTCTACATAAACTGCCATCTAAGTCTATATAAGTCTAAGTTACATAAGTTGAGGCTGTAGGAGCCTGTAGGAGGTCGAGGCTAGGGCAAGTACTACGGAAAGTGCTAAGATGGAGTCTGAAGAGGTGCGTTTTCAGACTGCGGTGGAAGACTGGGAGTGAATCTATAGTTCTGATTGCAACGGGAAGTGCATTCCATAGTTTTGGAGCCAGAAGGGAGAAGAGTTTGGGACGTGTGGAGCGTTTTTAGTGAGGGTACTTGCAGCTTCCCTGCGTCGGCTGATCTGAACACTCGGGAGGGTTTGTAAGGTGCGATGAAGACTTGCAAGAACATTTGGTTGCTTTGAATGCCAGCATCAGAGTTTTGTGTGTGCGGGCAGTGACCGGGAGCCAATGGAGGGAGCGGAGAAGGGGAGTGACATGTGAGAAGTTTGGCTGGTTGGAGAGGCTTAAGTGCGCATGCCGGTACGCCAGTAAGGAGGGAGTAACAATAGTCAAGTTTTGACATGACTGATGTCTGTATAAGGAGTTGACTCCTGGGTGAGGAATGGTCTAATTCGTCGTATGTTATAGAGTGTAAACCTACAGGATCGAGTGACAGCTGTAATCTGTGCTTTGAACCAGAGTTGACTATCCAGGACAACACCAAGGTTCCTGGCTGTTGGGACAGACTTTACCAAGGCGTTGTCTACGGATGGGGCAGGACTTAGCTTGGAAGAAGAGAAGCTCAGTCTTGTCTGGGTTCAGCTTTAGGTGGTTAGAAGACATCCACTGTGAGATGTCAGAATAAAATGGCGGAATTCTCACAGAAACAACGCCCTTTAGGCTTGACCCCTAATAATAATAATAATAATAATATGCATTTGATGGGCGGGAACCCCTTTTTGATGTTTTAAGCATTATGTTGTACTTTATCTGTCGAAAAATAGCAGCTCTACAAGCTACGAGCTTGTAGGTCTGCTTTTTTCTGTAGAATCGTCCTCAGGTCTAAATGGGTTAAGAACATGCAGGTTATCCTCCCAATGCCATGATGACAGAGAAACGGTATAGACAGGAGTGTGTCCTCAGGTCTTAATGGGTTAAACGTTGAAGGGAATGGGAATAGTGGACACTACTGTTGGTCATCCCCCAAATCTTACCTCTCTCTAAGTACTGTACTGGTAATAGTGCAGAGTCAGACACATGACAGCAAGGAGGAGGATAATTCCCCGGCAATTTATGCAATTTTTGGTATACAGCAATTATACTGGTAATGTAGTGTAAACAACACAGCATCTCCCTCAACTCTCTTTAGTCTCCCTCCCTCTATCCCTCTATCCCTCCCCCCCCCCTTTCTCTAAAGACCTATTCATACTCCAGTTTTAGGTGATAAGGTGACCACCGAAAACTATAACATGACGTCACGCCGCGGTGGTAACTAAACACAACTCTGTTTTTACTAATCACCGTGGTTAGTAAAAACAGAGAGATGTACGTGTTTGTGTGGGCGGTGCGTCGCTTACCACCACGGCGTGACATCATGTTGTAGTTTTCGGTGGTCACCTTATCACCTAAAACTGGAGTATGATTATGAATAGGCCTTAATGAAGTCGCTTGCTGATCAACGTCTGTTTCTGAACTCAGATCAGAGCCTTGTGCCTGAAATGAAAACTGTTAAAGGATCCTGTGTGGGTCTTTTTGCGGTTTCATGTGTTCCTCGTTCCAGTTACGCAGTACAATCCTCAATGTAACGCTATACTGTGTTGAGTTGCCTAGTATACAGACTGCAGCGTTGTCTGAATGTCTGAACTGACTTGAGACAAGATCCTCTGCAGGGTTGAGTTTTAGGCTGGACTGAGTGTAAAATCACCTTAAAAGGAAAAAAGAAGGACTCACTTCTATTCGGTGACTCAGCACATTCTAACTGGTTGTGTGCGTGTTGTTGGTGTGTGTGTGTGTGTGTGTGTGTGTGTGTGTGTGTGTGTGTGTGTGTGTGTGTGTGAGAGAGAGAGAGAGAGAGAGAGAGAGAGAGAGGGGGGGGGTTCAAAAGAGAGACAGAAAGAGAGGGAAAACACAATGAGAAGGCATACTGTGTAGGTGAGTAAGTGAGTAAGTGAGTGAGTGTGTGAGTGTGCGTGTGTGTGCGTGTGTGCGTGCGTGTGTTGTGTCCAGGCAATAAAACATCAGCCAATCATATAACCTGCTTCCACAACAAACTATGCAAACTGATTAATACAAACTACATACTTTACTAACAATACTGTACTAGTACTGGATCTGTTTAAAAATGCATTGCACGAGTACTGTCTATTTGAGTACTGTCTATTTCTCTGTTTCTCTATAATTTACTATTTATTGCTTTGTTCATTAAACCATTATGTATTTACTCTATCAGGTATAAGGAATATTTGACATTGTTCTGACCCGTTTTATTGTTCACCCACTTTTCTTTCTTTACACCTGTAAACTTGTAAAAGTGATATGACAATAAAGTTTAAGTTGACTATACAATGCAATTGCCAAGATGTGTCAATTACACCTGAGATATGAGACATGATTATTATTAATGTTCGCCCCTTGATTATGACATTGACCAAATGGCTAATAAATTCCGCTTAATAGCCTGGACCCGAGGGATGGTCAGTCTGAGATGATTATTTCACAAAAGATACATACAGTAGTTAGTTGTGGTCGATTAATTAAAAAAGAAATTCTGGAATTGAGGCCCTTCGTCCGCTGCTATTGTGCACAAGTAATATGATGCCAGTCGGCTCAGTAGTTTAGCCACGGACAGCAGGCTAGACTCCAGGATGAAATGACTGAGGGGGTCAGTTGACAGTTTTATAATAGTAAAACAATATACTTAAAACTTAAACTGAGCGGGCAGAATTAGCAACTGAGGGTGGACAGGCACACACATACACAGGAGTGAAAAAACATGCATCTCTGGTGGAGATAATTACAGAGGGAATCATAGGAGTCACGTAGGGTTGTCATGGTCAGCTACGCAGAATGTAATGTAAAGCGATCTGTACAGACTGTACACTATACAGACAGAGACTGTCTGTATAGTGTACTCTATACACAAAATGGAGTTGTTGCCTGTTTACACATTATGGGTGAAGAAATGTTTTGTAGCCAACTACTTTGGCTTCCATATATCACTGGTGGTGTCATGTGTGTTACAGGCAGTGCATGGTGTAAAGTAGCTTTATTTGACTTTTTACTCCACTAAAATGATTTGGAAACTTAGTGTTATGAATTGTCCATGTACATCTAAGTAAGTCTGTGTACTTGAACTTGAGATAGTGTTTAGGTAGATTATGTGATAGTACAGCTTGCATTGTAGGCTACTTGATAGATACTGTATACGAGAGGCAGATGTCACCAGGGAGGTTCAGCCTTGTCATTATCATGTAAGTGTTTATGTCTCATATCTTGTGTCACTATGATCCAGCACTCGTTGCTGTCCGGAGGAAACCTCAGAACTCCATTGTTGAGGTTTTTGATTTCCCCCCATAAATCAGTGCTATTGAACACCCTTTACGTCTGTGTGTCGTTTCGAAAATATTGAACCAATGGAAAGTAGTAAAAAACACATTGGACAAAACCTCTTAACTCCTTTGGAATTGGACCCTCAAAGTGTCTGCTAAAACAGCTAACTCCACCACCTTTCTCCTTCTCATGCAAGTAATTGACAATATCTAATGTCACAACAACAACTTCGATGAGGCATCGTTTAGAAAATATAAGGTTTTATTATTTTCCTTATTTTTTAATTTCCTGAAAAATGAACATTTTGGAGTTATGAGGTTTCCTCCGGACAGCAGAGATATATTCCCTGTCTGTGTAATAAACGTTGTGAACCTATAGCGTAATAGCCTACTGTCCCTGTGTCGCGTTATTGTTCTCCCGGGCCCGTCGCCGTACCAAATAAAAGGAATATACTTCAACTGGACCGTCACACACCACCCAGCATGCCCACATTACCAGCCCGTCAGAGCCAGACCGAGGGTCCTATAGATCTCACAACACATAGGCCCCATTTACATTGACAGCCAAATCCAGTCTGAATCAGATCTGAGCCACATCCAGATTGGAATCTGATTTGTTTAAATTAGTCATGTGACTCATTTAAACGGATTTCAATCTCGCTCAGGTCTGATTAAGGCTAGATTTGTCTGCCACATGTAAATGGGGCCTTAGTAACTAGTAAATTACTTTGTAGATTTGGATTATTACAAAACAGCAGATCTACAAGCTCACAACATTGTGATGTGACACGTTGCGAGCTTGTAGATCGGCTATTTTGAAATTATTTCTAAAACTTGTAAAAGGAATATTTGAACATTCTGAATGAGTGATGACAAATAGCCTACATTTGTATTTTTAGTCAAGTTAATTTTCGAATTCGAATACAAGACTTTCACGTGCAATGAAGTAGGCTATGTATTTTCTACCTTGTGGTATTGATACTTTTACTTGAGTACTTCTTTCACCACTAGTTTACGGGTCATGTGATGTCATACTGTGTCATAGTGGTCGTGTCACGTGCGTCACTGTTAGTGTCATGTGTCAGTCACTCACTCGTCATGTCATGCGTGCACTACGTTCTAAGTATCACTTGCATTGTGAGCTTGTAAATCGGCTATTATTGGTGGAGAGATTTGTTGTAGAGGGGAAAAACCGGAAAAACGAAGGGGAAAATATAGATCCTTGGGGGAATCCCGGTCAATGAAGTGAACAGGGTTTATATAACAATGCACCAACAATGTTCCACCAGATTCAGAATCATTTTTATTGCCATAGTCTGGGCCTTAAATCGTCATCTAGATTCTAACTGGCCTGGCTACATGCACACACTATCTACTTAATTGCTCTTTCCATGACACTACCATCATACAATTAACCCCCCCAAAGCAGTAGCCTAAGGCTATATTTTCATCACTACTTTTATAGTTGAATCCATGCTTAATTTTTATGTTAAGTTGTTGATTAATTTACTCAATGCCTAAGTATTCCCACCATTTGATAGGTTTACAATAGTTTTGTGTTAGCTTCTGTTCATTGTTCAATACTGTTTTGTACCCCACCCCCATTTCTTTGCTCTGTAGGCCTATTTGATTGACTACAGTCAAATGTTGCATAGTTGTAAAGTAGCTTTGAAATAGTCTTTATAAACAAATTGTGGAACACTGCCTTGAAGTATAAATAAAGTTACCATCACATGTCGTGCCTCCTATATCCTCCATGGACCATGGTAGACAGCTGCAGCAGCGCCAGTGACTCTTCCGGTTGATGGAGATTCTACATATGGAGTGCTCCCTCTGCTGTATGGATTTGTTATAGCATGTGGTAGAGTTAACGATTGAATTGGACAGTACACCTCAATTAATTGAAATGGAAACCTGTTTAGGGAAGGGAATCGGATGGCATTTTTTACATGATATAATTATATTTACATAACATACATTACATAACTGTACGTAGATAATAGCTATACAATGTATATCAGTAACTTTCAACCTTTTCGGGACATGACCCCCCAGAAATATATAACCATACCCTGACAACTTCAAGCACTAGGAGGAGTTGAAGCATTACAATTTAGTTTGGCTTGGTTCCACAAATAAGTATTGTGAAAATAGCCGATCTACAGGTTGTGAGCTTAATGTTTTGCCTTTTTCTTATATCAGACAATTTCGACCAATGTTTATCCTTATTTAAAAAAAAATTGTATTGAAAAAAGTCCATAAATCGTCACGTTAGCATCAACTGGGAACCCCCTGGTGGTCACGACCCACAGGCTGAGAACCACAGGTGTATAGAACACCATGCCGTCTTTAGACAAAGGACAGTGTGAGGTGAACATGACAGGTTGACTTTTTTGGCACATATATTATATCCTATAGAATATGTTAGTCTTTATAGGGCATAGAACTTTGTTATATACAGTACTGTATGACAATATGCTATCTTTATAGGACATCGTTATGTGGAGGGTAATATGTAATAGCACATTGTTATGTATAGGTCAGGACAATAGCTTATCTTTATAGTGTACTAACTATATGTCACGAACAGACAGGAAGTTCTCTAGTTAATCTTTATTGAATGAAGTAAAATAAAACGATGCAGAGATTCAGTCCCCTTTTATGAAAATAAATAAATCATTTGTTTTTTTTCCTCACAGACATCCCCAAAACAAGTTGATTTCCTGTCCTGTTGTGTTTAAAAGCTGTCCATTTTTCTTTTTTTTTTCTTCTCCTTTCTCCTTCACCATCTTACTACAAAAGACAACCAGACCACACCCTCAGAACAATTTTGGCACAACGGGACAAACAGAAAGACAGACATGATGAAGCAGAGAGACGAGGAGCCCCTTTCGGGACCCCTCGGTAACAGAGAGTCCCGAAAGAGGCTAAAGAGATGAGGAGAGTCAGCAGTGCATTTTGGTGGAGCTCCTTGTCAACAACAACCAGCGGCACCACACAGATCAAACCAACCGAAACAAGACTGTGCCGCCGGTCATTTTGTGTTTAAATAAAGGGTCACCCCCAGGTTTCAAACTTTGCAAACTTTGTATTTGAATTTTGAACGAACCCACACGTGGTTCAAATGTGATTAATCTTTTTAGCTGCTTTCAGAATTTGCATTATGGAGAAATTAAAACATCGGACACATTCCTTCCTTCCTTCCGCACCAGTTTCCTCAAAAGACAGCTGCAACATGCAAACAGGTTCCCAATCATCATAACAATGCTATTTTACAGAAAAATAGGCTAAAATGCAATGTCCCCCCCGCCCCCCCCCCCCAAAAAAAGCGGACTAATAACTGCCGGAAAATAAATAAGTGTTTCTTTTTTACTTTAACGAGTGCTTTCTTTTTAACTGACAGAAAATGAAACACCTGCTATGATGTCTCTATTGGAGACGCGAGGGTGTTTCTAAAATAAAAATATGTAAGTATTAAAAAACAAATTAAAGAATAGGAAGGATGGGGGAGAAGAGAGGAGAACAGAGGAGATAGGACAGGAATCCTGGTAAAAGGAGGACAAATTGATGGACTGACGGGCAGTTTACCCCCCCCCCCCCCCCTCCAGTGTGTGTGTGTGTGTGTGGACGGACAGGGATAATTGGATCTTCGATATTGCAATAACTCTTCAGTTGGATTCATTTTAGCCAATAGGACTTCGGTTTTTGTCATCATGATGATATATAAAACAGTGAATTCAGATGGATCTCAGAACAGCCATCCCATAATATTCACCATCATCCACAGGGCCGCCACCTCATTTTAATAGCAGAAAAAAACAAAAACGAAAACATTTGAAACCAAAACACCCTCATTATCGTTGGATTACAGAGTAATACATAGTATATATATGCACTTGTTATGAGTACAATGGAGTCACTATGTAGTACACTGTAGCAGTACAGTATGACACTGTAGCAGTACAGTATGTTGTAGGCTGATAGGGATGGGGGTCAGGAGAGTTACTGCTGGTCTTTGAAAGCCTCCAGGTCAAAGGCGGTGTCCAGGAGACGGGTCAACTCGGTCAGATGAGCTTTCTTGTTTCCTGTAGCAGGAGCTGCAGCTGGTCCACGACCAGCGTACCTGGAGACAGACAGACACACACACACGTTATTATGGATCCCACCGTAGCTCTAGGCAAACACCCGCTAGGATTGGCTAGCAGTCGCTGTGATTGACAGTTCTCGTTTTTGCAACTAGCCTAAACCTGACCCTTAACGCAGAAACCTGACCTCAGTAAAACTATGCCTAAACCTAATACTATACCTAAACTAGAGGTGCTCCGATCAGGTTTTTTGGGACTGATCCCGATCCCGTTAGCACCTCTAACCTAACCACCCTAACCTCAGTATAACTATGCCTGCCCGGGAGCCAATCAGACGGGTCTATCCTAGAGCTGTGGTGGGATTCATAATCACACATCATGGATCGATAGATGAATCCATGGAGCAGTTCCCTGTAGGCCAGGTGTAGCTAATCAGTGCTGCAGTGTAAAGCTGTGCTTAATGGTACACTGCAGCTAGATAGAAAACCCATTCCCATAGAGATTTCCAAAAAAATAAATATATATCGTTAATGCTAAAACCACACGCATACACACACTCACCAGACTGGTTTGGCGCGTTGGATGGTGGTCCTCATGCGAGGCTTGACATAGTCGTAGTAACCCTGGTTCTTGTGCTCCTCCTGGCACCAGACCAGATCTGCACCGGGGTACTTCTCGGACTCTTCCTTCACCAAGTCGAACGGGAATGGAGACAACTTGGAGACAAGGGGAACAGACAAATTACACTTTTTTTAAGAGCAGAAAGTACTACGAAGGATTCATTAACTGAGCATTGAAAAAGACACAGGACTTTAACCCATTCTGACCTGAGATCAGATTCATACGAGGTTTCCACTGGACACACACAGGTCTGATTAACCCATTCTGACCTGAGATCAGATTCTAAAAATGTCAGTCGTTCTTCGATTTTTCAAAAATAGCAGACCTACAAGCTCGTAGCGCGCCACTCGGTGGCGCGCTATGAGCTTGAATGGGTTAAGAGCAGAAAGTACTACGAAGGATTCATTAACTGAGCATTGAAAAAGACACAGGACTTTAACCCATTCTGACCTGAGATCAGATTCATACGAGGTTTTCACTGGACACACACTGGTCTGATTAACCCATTCTGACCTGAGATCAGATTCTAAAAATGTCAGTCGATCTTCGATTTTTCAAAAAATAGCAGACCTACAAGCTCGTAGCGCGCCACTCGGTGGCGCGCTATGCGCTTGTAGATCTGCTATTTTTCAATAGCTAAAGCATAACATGATGCTAACACCAAAACGGGTTCCCGGTCAGAATGGGTTAAGACTAAACCCCTTTTCTTGAAGAATAGATAATACCAGACCACTTCAATCAATGGGGTCCATGTCCTTTTCCACTGCCGTTATCGTTCATGAATCAAAGTTCATAAAACCATCCATCCCTCTGTCTATCCGATTAGCAGTTTGTCTCTCTCCCTACCTGTTCAATCCGTGTGATAGCCACAGTATCTTCCATTCCTTTGATCTTTCGCTCTTTGGTCAGTTCATAATAAATCTTTCCGGTACAGAAGATGACTCTCTTCACGCCAGCAGGATTCTGACTGGGCAGACCAGCATCTGGAATCACCCTCAGGAAGTTAGTTCCTGCAGGACACATGACAAGAGGACAGGAGAGTAGAGGGGGAGAGTACAGAGTTGATTGTTAATACTATGGTCAAAGTACATTTGTACAAGTCTTTAGTACATTAGTACATTGAAAACTATAAAAAAAACATTATTATTATAGTTACCAGGCCCCATCACATCAAAGCTGGACCTTGCCTCTGGGTGACGCAACAATGATTTGGGAGTGAAGACAATCAGCTAGAAAGAGAGACAGAACAGAGACTTCATTATAATACTTTTTTTTAAGGGACCAAGACCGAAGGGACTTCTTGGTCCTTGTATTCGTCTGTTTTTTTTCTTCCTCATCCGCCAAAAACAGCAGTTTTGGCTGAACCATGCAGTCGGTTTTCAAGAACTTGGCAATATGGTAGAGGGGGCCATGCCAAACGGTGAGGACACGAACTGCTATTTTCTAAAGATTTACATTTGTACCTCCACCTTCCACTTGTGGAGTTCCTGGGCACAACCCACTGCACCGTCCCGACTCTTCCACCTAGACACTCAGGTATATCTCAGTGTTTTCCTTTTATGCTTGGTCCCGGTCTTATCGATGATTGCAGCTATATTTTGTTTTTGTTGATCGCCTTTGAATGAAATGTGTCTGATGTGGCGGGAAACTATAATGCAGCAACCATAAATAACAGTCGACCACAAAACACGCGCGAGCGCGTGTGTGCAGGAGCAGTAATTCAGCAAGTAAAACAGTGCGGCAAACAAATACATGTTTTGGCCGTTAAAAATGATAGAACGTCCAAGAATCTTTCATGGTCCACCTAGGCACATCCCACAGCCCCCTGGCGTCCGCACACTTGAGTTTTAGAATCGTTGACATAGGCTATGTGACTTGTGTTATTCGGTCATGGAACACCTTTCAAGCCGGGAAGCTGTCGAATCGGCCTCAGGTGATTTGCGGCTTTCATTATGCTTGAGAATCATTCAAAATGTGGATGGAAGCCTAGCTACTAACTGTCCTTTTGTGTTGTTCAAGCAACCATGTCCTCTACGATGTGTGTGTGAGAGACTCACCGGTTTCCTGAAAGGGGCCACGATTTGTCTTCTGATGACGTGGAAAAAGTTTCCAGGATTGGAGCAGTTCACAACGATCCAGTTGCAATCATGCAACTGACGAACTGCAAAGTCTTCTGTTATGACCTGCACACACACACACACACACACACACACACACACACACACACACACACACACACACAGAGTAAACAGTTTAAGGGTTTTCAGTGCTCGACTGTACAGTGCAGTTATTAAAAAGCAGATAGACAGGCAATCATAGAACTGTTTAACAGTTATGAGAAAGACAACATGTGTCAAACTCTGTGTGTGTGTGTGTGTGTGTCCCTACCGGCATGACATCAGGGTCATCTGCACACATCTGCAGGAATCTCTCTGGACGGGCAGAAGAATGCTCGGGTCCCTGAACATAAACCATCAATTACTTACACAATTAATCAATTACACATTTATCAAGATCAGCAAGTGTGTTATTTTATTTGTAACACTATAAGATGTTATTAGTGTTCACCTATACCAATTAATAGCTGTTCTTTTGCACACGTTAGTCAGTATCAGTGTTTATCTAGAAACCAATACTTTTACTAATCAATAACTGTTCTTTTGAAAACAGATAATATCAGAGTAAAAACAAATACCTATACCAATCAACAACTGTTCGTTTTAACACTGTTGGATGTGATAAGTCTGATTTAGGACCTCTTTAAATGACAAGATACTGACTTTTAAACACGCTGCTATTTTCAGCCTTTTGTGCCCCCTTTAATTTTCCATTCTTTACTTCTATTCTCTTTTTACTCCTTGAACTGCGAACGTGAAAGCCAGCATAAATAAGAGTTTCGTGACAATAAAGTTGATTGATTATTGATGACATATAGCCAGGGGTCATTGCCATGTTGGCTTGTAGTGGACATTTTTGTCAAAATTACATTTTTGTCACAGACATACAAAATTACTGGACAACAGTATTACAGGAAACTCATAAAGAGCTAGCCCTGAAAGACAATAGCAGGTCCGTAACTCTCAGATTTAAGGGGGTCCAAATAACCACCACAAGTACTAGTTGGACTCCTAATGAGCCATAGTGTCGTCGTAAATAAGCGAAGAAAACCTGGAGACTTGACATTCAGTACTTGGCTTGTGTGTGTGTGGTTGTGCACGTTACCATGCCCTCCATGCCGTGCGGCAGCAGCAGGACTATCCCGTTCTGTCGGACCCACTTGGCCTGTCCAGGACAGATGAACTGGTCGATGATGCACTGGGCAGTGTTGTGGAAGTCCCCGAACTGGGCCTCCCACAGGACCAGTGCGTTGGGACTGGCCATGGCAAAACCCAGCTCAAATCCTACACACACACACACACACACACACACACACACACACACACACACACACACACACACACACACACACACACACACACACACACACACACACACACACACACACACACACACACACACACACACACACACACACACACACACACACACACACACACACACACACACACACACACACACACACACACACACACACACACACAGTAATAAGAACATGAGGATTATCATTGTTATTACATACACATAAATGTGAATGGGCTCTATGCACACACGCCATTTTGGAAAAAACTTGGGCCCCTTCCCTACTTCCATCACAGGTGTTACCGCTGATACTAATGAAGGCTCTGTTCCATTCTGGTCAAACAGAGCCAGGGTGTTATTGTGCACGTTTGGCTTACTGGTAAACACTGTTTACCAGCGTACAGGTCTGTAACTGAGATTTCACAAATGGTTCCATTTCCATCTCAGTTATGGGGGTCCTTGAAATGAAAAAGTCTGAAAACCATTGATTGTACACTAAATGGAACAGAGCCTTAATTAGTATCATTGGTAACACCTTCTATGAGCATAGAGCCCATTGAATGCTCTTCATGTGTACATGAATAAATTGTTAAAGTGTGTGTGTGTGTGTGTGTGTGTGTGTGTGTGTGTGTGTGTGTCACGTATGTTTACTAACCCAGCACTCCGTACTCGGACAGAGAGCTGTTGCAGACGGTGTACGGAGCCTGGTTAGGAGAGAGGTGGTTCATGGGAATACAGGTTCTCTTGTCAACGTTCTGGTCATGAAGAACATGATGACGATGACTAGAGAGAGAGACACAGACAGGCATGGGGAGAGAGAGAGAGAGAGAGACAGTATAGAAAAACCTTGTAAAATAATAGGCAGGCAGGATCTGAGATAATGCAATAGTATTTATCACAATTTATTATTTTATTTATTGAATACTTTAGTCAGAAATGTAAACATGTGTTATAGTAAGACATTAAAGGAGAGTTTCGCACAAGCCGTTTTCTTGCACATACAGAAATGTGATTACATGAAGGGTTGCACATGGAAATTAAAGTGTACCTGAAGGTTCCTCTCTCCACGTCCTGTCCAGACAGTCGGACGTGGATCCCTTCCTGCAGCAGAGATCCGAAGGCCATGTATTCACCCAGAGCCCAGTCCACGGTCCTGTTCTTTACCATATCAGCACGGCCCTTCAGGATACGGCTCAGACCTCACACACACACACACACACACAATACCAGTAAGACGGGATCCGCACGTAATTCCGACGGAGCATTAGTCCGACCTGTACACTCAAGAGAATCATGTCCCCACTACCACCCTTAGATCTGCATATATGGAGCTGACCCGTTCTGACATTCCATATGTTGATCTGACTCATCAAACCCTATACACCCAAGACATGCTCCTTATATGGTCAGTGTAGAATTCATTCCATGTTGATCTGCCCCCCCATGCCATACTGAGACAGAGGAGTGTGTGGTTGTGCTGTGTAGTGTGTGTGTGTACTGTGTGTGTGTGTGTGTACTGTGTGTGTGTGTGTGTGTGTGTGTGTGTGTGTGTGTGCTGTGCCTGTGTCATGTGTGTGTGTGGTTGTGAACTGTGACTGTTAATACCTCCATGGATAGTGAAATCATCCACAGGGACAGACGAGCCAACGTTTCCGATGTGAGCCAACTGCTCTTCGGTCAGACCAGTTGATGGACATGTCATCGTCTTAGGCTGTCCATCCAGAGTGAAGAAACCTGCGCACACACACACACACACACACACACACACACACACACACACAGTGTTACAGCCTTTAGAAACACATCCCTCCATTTATCCATCATCTAATCCTCCATCCCTCCGTGTCAGGTTCAGAGGTTAATACCTACCAGGCCAAGGGGAGTCCAGCCAGTGCTTGATGTGAAGAATCTTCTCGTCTTTGGAGCGGGCGTGCGCTTCCTCACAGATCTTATCGTACTTAGCAATCTCCTCCTGCACACGGGGAGAGAGAGAGAGAGAGACATACACATGTTGGTTAGCTAGCCAATTAGGGCTGTCACAATTAATTGTCACACAAATAATTGCAATTAACGATTTATTTAAATGTGTTTTCTTTCGTCATTGAACATTGGAGCATTATGAAATGTAATTTCTCTTTGGTTTTTAGGCTTCATTTTCACAAATTGCACCGTAGGGCAGATATCATAAATGAGTCAATGACACAAAGAGATTTAGTGGCAAATTTAATAAATTATTAAATTGCTCATTTTTAAACATGGAAACGATTATACCGATTATCGTGATCGTCAAAATAATCGCGATTAACTCAAATGATTGCGATTAGACGATTGTGTAATAATTGTGACAGACCTATAATAGCAAATATTACCAGCCGACTTTCAAAATCTATATTTTTCATGGATCCGATTCATACCTCATACTCCTGTCTGGTTACAGCTCCCTCTGCGATCAGTTTCTCTGCATATTTCAGTAAAACTCCTTTCTGCTTTTTAATCTGTTTGTACATCAGAGGCTGAGTGAACATGGGCTCATCCATCTCATTATGACCCATACGTCTGTAACACACCTACACACACACAC
Source organism: Protomyctophum bolini (assembly GCF_963924005.1). Taxonomy (NCBI): domain Eukaryota; kingdom Metazoa; phylum Chordata; class Actinopteri; order Myctophiformes; family Myctophidae; genus Protomyctophum; species Protomyctophum bolini. The sequence goes on along the minus strand of NC_137867.1, from coordinate 40,276,254 downwards.
ACACACACACACACACACACACACACACACACACACACACGACAAAAGAAAGACATTAGTACATCTGTGATTGTAGTCTGTGTGTGATGTAGATTATAGCACAACTAGAATACATTGGTATAGCCAGGATTTTCATTTTGGTTGGGCAGACCACCCATCTGAAAATGTTTAGTGCCAGGATCCCCCCCCCCCCCCCCCCAGAAGATACGATTGTGTTAAAACGCTTTAAATTTTCTTTAAAAAATAGCAACTCTTTCTCTTAGCGTGGCACAAAGCGACACTCTGTGAGCTTGCATTATCTGCATTTTTTTGAGAACCACTGTTCTAAACCAGCAATGGTCTAAATCCTAAGAGTTTTAAGAAAAACTTAAATCTTTCCCGGTTTGAATGGGTCAAGTCAGTCAATAAGTCAGGTACGCTGACTTTTGAAAGCTGGTCTCCAAATACTAACCAAGCGTTTACTGTGTGTGTGTGTGTGTGTGTGCTTACCAAGTCCACCACCACGTCCTTGTGGAAGGTGGCTCTCCACTCCGCAGCCACTTTGCAGACGTACATCACAGCCTCAGGGTCATCTGCGTTCACATGGAAGATGGGAGCGTTCACGACACGCGCTACATCTGTAGGATACGGAGACGAACGCGCCATACGAGGGTCTGTGGTGAAACCAATCTATGGAGAGAGAGAGAGAACAATGAAAGGAGACAAGAGAGAAAACTCAAGAGGCGAGCAACAAAAGGGGAAAGATGAGAATAGTGGAGTGGATAGTACAAAAGCATAGTACAAAAGAAGAATCCATTTTCCCAGATGACTTATCGTTTTAATAAAGTTTACAGTTTTAATAATAAACACAAGCATGAATGCTCCCGCTCAATGGCAGCTGTGTATACCCATTTCATGATAGGAGTGAGTGTGATTGTGTGTGCGTCTGCGTGTGCGTATCTGCATGCATGCCTGTTCAATTACAGCTTCATTAGGTGAGTGCATGTGTACTTTACCTGCTTCATGACAGGTGTGTGTGTGTGTGTGTGTGTGTACCTGGTTGTTGACCACCACGTGCACTGTGCCGTGCGTGGTGTAGAAGGGCAGGTCAGCCAGATGGAAGGTTTCGTAGACAACTCCCTGACCAGCGAACGCTGCGTCGCCGTGGATCAATATAGACATCACCTACACACACACACACACACACACACACACACACGTAAGACACATGAGGGCGAGAAGCCGCCTCGTTCAATAGCTAAAGTATAACATAATGCTTAAAACACCGAAAGGGGTTCCCGTCCAGAATGGGTTAAAGGGCCACCTCACCCCTTTTGCAACCAGATCTAATTTTAATGATATTTGGGAGACAAGAAAAGCATTCCTGCGTTTTTCATGTGGGTATTATGTGTTTTTAGATATTTTAGTATTTCCATGATGTCATGGACACCGCATGGGCTCACTGAATCTGATACTTCAATGACATGAAATAATAAACAAGGATTCGAAAGTGACGTCACTGTTATGCTACACAACATGGAAGTTACACGGACTCGAAGCAGTTTATAAACCATAGTCAGTGATGCGTCCCTGACGAATCCTTGGTATTTTCATTCAACCGGACAGTCAGCTTTTCACCACTGTTTGGAAAATCCTGTTGACATCTCCTACAGACCGGTTCTTGGGAACCTCTGCTTTACACCATTGGACGTGATGTTTCAAGCCTCTTTTGAGAGGATGGATTCTGACCTCGGCCAGGCACCAGGTTTATAGTGAGTGGATGTGAGAGGATGGATTCTGACCTTGGCCAGGCACCAGGTTTATAGTGGATGTGAGGATGGATTCTGACCTCGGCCAGGCACCAGGTTTATAGTGGAAGTGAGGATGGATTCTGACCTCGGCCAGGCACCAGGTTTATAGTGAGTGGATGTGAGAGGATGGATTCTGACCTCGGCCAGGCACCAGGTTTATAGTGAGTGGATGTGCTTGCTTTATTGTTCTTTATTGTATTTGTTGATGACATGTGTTATTGTGTCTGTATGCGATTATCAATTAATTTAATACATTGGACCACAAGAACCTTTTTGTGTCATCCTTTTTTTAGCCTTAATGTCATCAAGAACTGCCAAGACATCAACAACTGCCAGACAGCAAATTGGGATATGTGGGAACCAACACACACAGGCATCGATCACGAGGACGTCCCACACTAACATACGTGGATGTACTCAAGGACGACGCAGGAGCGCAAAGTACCAACGTACTCGATGGTGGGCTAGAGAGATGTCCGACTGTACCACGTGCCATTTACGTTTTTGACAAAAAAATCTTTCAATCAATCAATCCACATTCTGTAGTAGGCTATATGTATGGATGTCCCTCTCACCTTGTTGCCTTCCGTGTCTCCACAGTAGAACTGCTCCGCCTTGGCCTTTCCCATGACCACGGGGTTGACGGCCTCCAGATGGGAGGGGTTGGCCATCAGGGACAGGGTGATGTTCTTGTCCGTCACGCGGTTGATCCGCCGATGGTACATTCCCAGGTGATACTTCACGTCCCCTGAACCCTGAGAAAGGAAAAGACCACGGCACGTCACTAAATATAAACACTACTTCACATTACATAGTAGGGATCATCGGACGATATGTCACGATTACATGTGGAAAATAGAATTGCGATGAACGATGTTGCAATAAATTATATTTTTGGCGAATAGATTTGTGTAGTGATTGTGTAAGTGGTACTGAAATTGCAGCTCAAAAAAGAGGACAATTTCACGATAAATTAAAATGATGGTGAGCGTTTTATTTTATCACGATAAACCATAATTAAGCGATAATAAACCATTATTGTCCCATCCCCATTACATAGCCGTATTAACAGTTACAGCAAGATTTATGTGGTCCTTCTGACCTCATCAGCAGCTTCTAGTTTTGAGTCAAACTGGCAGAAGATCTGTTCCAACTCCTTACGGATCACATTAGCCAACACATTCAAACGACCCCTGCAGGAAGAGACAAGAGACAGAGGTCATTAATGCGTAGAACTTGAATTATTTCAATTCAGTCAGCTATTATTAAGCTGCCTCACCAAATAAAAACAACAACAAAAAAAGCAAGGAGCACTGTTGTTGGAAAAGTTTATGGAGAGATCTGTAGGATGCGTGCGTGTGTGTGTGTGTGTGTGTGTGTGTGTGTGTGTGTGATGCAAATGTCCCCACAAGCATATAATAATTTGAGGAATAGACATTGTGAGGATTTTGTTTTAAAGACATTTTATGGTTTAAAATGACTTACAATTTGTTAGATTCAGGTCGGGGTTAGCATTAGATATTTTAGAGGTTAGGTTTAAAGGTTGGGGTTGTAGAGTTTCACCTGATTTTATACATAGGTGTCTTGCACAGAAAATATCTACAGTACAAGCTCACAATGCGTCAGATTTGGTTAAAATGGCATCAGAATAATTGTAAAAATGACATTCATTGTGTATGTGTATGCACATGTGTGTGCATGTGCTCGTGCATGTGTGGTCAGTACCTGTGAGGCATGCCCATGATAACGTTCTCCACTCCTGCCTCAGAGGATTTGTCGATGATGGTTTTCAGGGCAGGAATCAGAGCCTCACAACCCTCCAGGCCAAAGCGTTTCTCCGCAGACCACTTCTTCTGGAGAAACTCCTCAAACCTTGAACAACAACATCGTTATGGGTCTAGACCAGTGGTTCTCTCAAACGTTTTTGTGTCGAGGACCCCCACATGTGTTCATTATTTGTTACCTGGCAGAGAAAGGACCATTCTGGCCGGCAGGTTTCTCTTCTCCACAGTGAACCGACAGTTTGCCCAGTTCTAGATAGATGTTCTGGGCTGTTCTAAGTTGTAGTTAATATTCATGGTTCTATGGTTGTAGATAATGGCTCTAGGTTGTAGACAACTGTAGTTGTAGGTAATGCTTCTTGCGTGTAGTAGTGGGGTCTACGTTGTCGATAGTAGTTCTACATTTGTTTCTAGAACGTAGGTTCAAGGTACAGTGGCATTTACCTGGTAGAACGGACCATCCTGGCCAACAGAGTTCTCTTCTCGTCCAAAGTGAAATGCATGACTCCTGGTATCTCAAACTTCTGCCTGATCCACTGACACTGGTCGAGGTCATTAATGAACATGAACTCTACTCCAATGTGCTGACAGTACGCCATCTACAAAGACAAACACATTATGACCATTAGCATTACAATTGTAGGAGTAGTAGCAGTATTTATTAAATACGATACAGAGGCGGTACTCAAATATAATTTGCGGCCATCTACTGTATACGGCTACAGGGATTTCAACTGCAGAGCACTTCGTTACCTTCATATATACTGTATAGGTGTATTGGAAAGGCCGACAGCCCTAGTGTGTGTGTGTGTGTACGTGTGACACACACCTCCAGACGGCGTATGATCTCCTTGAGAGGCAGAGCGGTCTCGTTTCCTCCTATGAAAGTGGTGGTCGGCAGACGGAACACCTTCTCCAGGTCCGACTCATTCAGGCCATAGAATTCTTCATGTCCCATAATGCACCACAGGGGGGCGACGGCAGGGAGGGAGAGGTTGCAGAAGGGAGGATATGGGGAAAGAGGAAGCAAAGAGGATGGAGGATATGGATATGGATATGCACACGCACACGCACACACACACACACACACACACACACACACACACACACACACACACACACACACACACACACACACACACACACACACAGTGATGGATTAAGACCAATTGAGGAAAAGAAGGTAAGACCAGCATTATGAGTTAGTGAGTGCATGAGTGATTTAAGGATTCCATAAGTAGTTATGAAGCCAAGTCGTTCAGACCAGTGGTTGAAACAACAGAGTCAAGTGCAAGAGAGACAGATGAAATATGAAGACAGGAGAAAACAAGAGGAAGAAAATGGGTGTGTGGATAAGAATGAGTTGTGTTAGTAGCAGGCAGTAGAGACGGTAGTTGTAGCAATAGCATTAGCAGAGGTTGTTGCATTAAACAGCAGTTGCGGCATTAGAAGTTTGTTTTAGAGAGGATAGGGGGAGAATTAGGTAGTTGGACATTCAAAAGAAGAAAAAAAGGGGGGGGGGGAAACGAGGAGACATTAACTCATTAACATCCTTATCAATGGCAGCAGATAAGCGATCAATCAATCAATATTTTAATACAGTAATACCAAGGTCCTGTTTCCAAGAGCCAACCAAAGGATCAAAACGCACAGTTGGGAGTCCTACAGCATGTTACATAAGCTGTGCACAGCTTCTCACTTAAGTTATGGTGCAAAGTCCACACACTAAACGATACGTTGAAACCAATTAGTTTGATAGTAAAGCTTGCGTGTATGTTTTGTTGTACCACAGAGAATGTAAGATTAGTCTTGGTTACACTGTCGTAAAGTCCCCACCAATCAAAATATTATTTCATAAAATGAAAATCACTATCTTTATTACTGTGTTTTAGATAAACAAAATGTTAACAGTCTGTCTGATCTATCTGGAGTGGGACAGCTCAGTTGCCTACCTCAGTTACTTAAAATTACATTCGTATTTTATTAACACTTGTTTTGTAATATAGCACCATTGTCAATAACTGTCTTGCGCAAGGACGACAGGTCTTGCAGAGAAAAGATAAGCCAGACTTCTCGCCGCAATTGTCTCTTGTAATTCCCAGTGTCTCAACTCGTGCGAGCACAAGGATTGTATTCTGACACGGAACGCATAGCAGACATAAAGCAGCGGTATGACCTCAAACTTATCCAAATGTTTTACAGAGGTTGTTTACAGCTACTATGGACTAGGTTGACGTAAGATTTAAACTGTAACTTCTGCCTACATCTCCAGGCAATGTCTGAACTTTCGCACAGTTGGTGCATGCTAGTGCTGGGCTTAATTTATAAATGCTGCTTTCCAACAAGTATCTCCTAATCTAGGGAGCTTTCCGTGGTTTTGACCAGATGGATATGCCTCTCGTTCAAAATATGAACGCGAGGGATTATTCAGCGACTTTATCGTAATGATATCGAGGTAAGCAAGCAAAAATATTTCTCCCAGTTTTTGTCCGGAACGGAAGGGGGTGGCTTACAGAGTAAAAGTGGACATATCTGCGGCGCAGATATCTTCCGCGCAGATTCTGCGTGGCACCCAGAGCTGTTATTTTGAAGAAAAAAATCCCTGCGCTGATCGTGTTAAGTTAACGGGTCTTCTGACCCGCATACGTAGACACATTGTTTGGAGACAGTGGGAATTAGTGACACTGAGACAGTGAGTAGTGAAATAAAAGACAAATATTTTCAGAGATTTAGCTCTCCTCAAAAGGGCAGCTTGTGAACAGATGCACAATATCTGACCTCCATGGCCCCAGCAACAAGACACGTGAGCAGAGGAGGGCAAGCAGGTCAGTCCACCAGGGCTATAAATGTATCTCAAGAACACCATCGGTGAACACATTCTGCAAAGTCATTCTGTTACGAATAAAGGGATTTTGCTTTCATTCACCTTTACAGAAGTCATAACGATAAAGAAAACTTGAACCTTTATATGAGGATACAAATAAATGGTTAAATAACAAAATAACCACATTACCGACTACTGAATAATGAACATTACATTAGATGACCTTATAGAACAGAGTGCATCCAGTCAGCCAACGATTAATCTCAGAATATAATTTGAGCGTGAACTGAACACGCCCTGTATAACACGAACAGTACAACCAAAGTACAGTACTGTAACACAGTCACTACCATCCAGTATTTTACAAACTACAACCGTGCTTAAGTATGCCACACACACACACACACACACACACACACACACACACTCAGGCAGCGGAATCTTAGCAACTAACTACAGCACAATCTAACAAAGGACCCGGTCTGCCAGCGATTCCCACACTACAGTAGCTGAATAATCAGACACCATGTAAACATTATTAACTAGCTGGTAGGGTGAAGGAGAAGAGGGGAAGAAAAGGTGGCCGATCCAAATGTCAACACTCAGGCCGACTAGCAGACTCGGTCCTCATGGACTTTGGTCCTGTGTACCGTTTCTATTCACTACATCAAGTCCGCTAGGGAGCAAGGCTGCGATGGTACAAATGCACTAATGAGACAGACAGGACTTCAGACCTCATCCATTGCCATGCATTGAAAAAAAACTACATGATGCATCATGTAATTAGAGAGAATCTGGAAGCTCACAGCGCAATGCAACACACTTCTAAAGGACGCTATAGGGTTGATGTGGTCAACATTTAATTATAACAGTACGATCACAGATCATGGCTTTTATCACCTGTGCTTTAGAAGCCCAATCATGCAATATCTAATCAAACCTCACTACATCAACAAACTTAAAATTATCAAATACTTTTAAGGTTTAGTCGCTGTTTTTTTGTAATGCTTTTATTTATATTATTTAGTATACTATACTTTCTGTGATGTTCCTTTACAATACTGTCTTCCTTATTGCCATGAATTCTGCGTAATCCCACTAGAAAAGTCTGAAGTCTGCACCCAATGAATTGGGAGACTTGAGGAGCCCGAGCCACATTTTGAGGAAAACAAACACACACTTCATGTCTGCCAGTTTAGAGAAATCAAGCCATTTGGATTAAGCGTAACAGTCTGGGTGAGAGCTGGGATTCTGCACAACAAGCGCTGCATGTGCTGTTGACTGAACAGGAACAAGCCAAAAAGCACCAGCTATAAGCTAAAGCTAGCACAGACCTCCTGATACACATCTGAGATTTAGACCCTGTCCACAGTCATTTGGATATTTTGCGAAACTAATATTTTCCTCTATGTTTGGGCCTAAAACACAGATGTTTAAATTAAAACACCTTCTAAAGTGGAGATTTAAAAGAAAATCAGTTTTCTGTAGATCCATGTAGCCACTTAAAACAAGCTCAATTTGTGCATGCCCATTGTTGGTTTTTGTAATAAGCATGCGCATTGCTGCAATCAACTGCACCACTTAACCGGTGCGCAAAGCCATCTGCCCAATGTCACTACTTAGTCCACAGTGTCTGCAGTTTAAAGTCTACCAGAAATGGTAAATTTTTGAAAGGTTTTCTGGGGCACTGCTGGCCTAGCAGTTAAGGCACATACCACATATTGCAGCCTGACAGCGAGTCGCAGGTTCGATTCCCAAGCCAGATTACCTTTGCTGTGTGTCACTCCCCATCTCTCTCTATTGTTCGCTATCAATAAAGACAGAAAAAGCCAGAATAATTAACAATTTTCAAAAATGTAAAAGGTGAGACAACCTTTTTAGGTTCTTTTTATTTGACGGCCTGTACAGAATTTAACACAGAATCACATTTCTTATCTGGTCCTGACCAGGAACACGTTTCTGCATTAAATGTGTATTTGCCTTTTACGAGTGTATGGAGATATATCTTTTAACTACAGTCATGTGGACATGATTCTTGTTTTGTTTATTTAACGGATGGCGATAATATCCATTCAGAAAAATATCCATATACGTGTGGTCAAGGCCTTAAGAGTCCATACAGAGGGCACTATTACTGTAGCTTTAGGAAGGGTTGGGGGGGGGATTCAGTCTAAAGTGAAATGACAAACATATTGTCTGTAGTTGGGACAAACCTACCTATATAGTCTATATATTCTACAAATATTCACTGCCTATGTACAGTATGCGCATGCGCGCGCGCACACACACAGACACACATACACACAGGGCAGTTTATTTCATACCTCCTTCTACCTCCGTTAGATAGACCAGCCTCTTCTGTAATCCAACCACGTCTTGGGAGGGGGCGGGGGAGAGAGAGGCCCGGAGACCATTAATGACATAATGACCTTCACTTACTACACCAGTCAAGGTCTCTGAATATCCGAGTGTCCGCCACATGTTTCTTTGCTTTCAGCCATCTTGGACAGCAAATGGGTGCCAATCTTCCTCTACTACTACTACTACAACCAACACCAGGCTGACCACCGCAGCCCCGCAGCCTTCTGCATCACACATCAAACTGACCACAGCCCCGCAGCCCCGCAGCCCCGCAGCATCATCACACATCAAACTGACCACAGCCCCGCAGCATCATCACACATCAAACTGACCACAGCCCCGCAGCCCCGCAGCATCATCACACATCAAACTGACCACAGCCCCGCAGCCCCGCAGCATCATCAAACATCAAACTGACCACAGCCCCACAGCATCATCAAACATCAAACTGACCACAGCCCTGCATCATCACACATCAAACTGACCACAGCCCCGCAGCATCATCACACATCAAACTGACCACAGCCCCGCAGCCCCGCAGCATCATCACACATCAAACTGACCACAGCCCCGCAGCATCATCACACATCAAACTGACCACAGCCCCGCAGCATCATCACACATCAAACTGACCACAGCATCACACATCTCCAATCTCCTGTGTACCCTCAATATGGATTAATATTTTAAAACAAGGCTTCTCAACTTCTGTGCTGGCCTCATGATCCAAAAGTGGGTCCCACCAAGAGGTCCTCACAGAGTCCTAGACCAAGAATGGCTTCTATCATGAATAGATTAAAAAGGTTCAGGTGCCAACTAGCACACCCAGGTGAGAACCAGTGATTTAACAGAGGTGAGGGTACTACTTGTTTTGATGGAATCAGACGGAGTGAGTGGAGAATGTGAGATACAAGAAAACTCCATGCTGAAGATGCACAGATCTGGATAATAAGGACGCCACATGACAAATACCACTGCTGAGTGAGTTTCCACAGACATGTCCCATGTTCGGCACAGGGAACCTTCTCCACAAATACACCAGCAGTTGAGGATCATCATTGTAGCGTTAAAGAAAGGAAGCAGATTTACACTGACTGCGTTTTGGAACGGAAGGGACAGTTCATTGCATAATTTTTAAGTAAATGTGGATAGGAACCGTGGTGCCAAAAGCTCCACTTGTATTTTTGTCCTTAACTGAGACATTCACACACAGAACAGCTGTGCAGACATAAATGGAAGAATGTCCAAGTTAATGATTGGAAGGTCAGCGGATCAGAACACGGTCAGTGTAAACACAATGTCCATCTGCTGATGAAGAACATAGCCACCACTGAACCAAGCTACAGCACATTAAAACAAAGTCTAAATACACACATGGCCAAAGAAACACTAAACCAAACCTGCTCAACATCATCAGACAGGGCCCATCCATACTGTAGACACACAAACTGAAACCGCCATACAAAAACAAAACAAAAAACCATCTCCGGCCAGGACTACAGTTCCACAGCTTGAAGCCATTTACAGCCTCATCGAGCAAAACACTCAACCGATACGCCAACAGCCTCAGGCAGCACAAGCAAACAGATACTTCGTGTCTAAATCGGCATCCACCTCAATACACAACCCGTTAACCGACCGTGCTGAACAATCTCACTACAGGTAGGGAAATAAATCACTCGTGTGAAGTGAGGGGCGCCGTGGTAATGTTGAAATGAAGCATAATTTTTTACTTTTAAAAGCCTGCACACACGTGGCAGTCACTTTCATTCCTTTCATATTCACTGCCACTATATACGTTACGAGATATGAACGCTGTGCAATTGTATAAAACAGATACATTTATATTGGCCACATGACTTGGCTGCCATTTAAGAGTTTTGTTAAAAGGTGGTCTAAACAAACATTAAGTCCATAGACTTGGCTGCCATATGATGTAATTTCAAAAGCCAGGCATTGGAGGGGCTAGTGCCCCTCAAAAACTAGATTTTGTTGCATTACCACTACCAGCTGCCAGCATATAATGTATTCTACTATTATGACTAGGCCCTGTATTCATTGTTCCAATCTGTAGCACGGCTAGCGCCATGCAACACATACTGTAGCGTATGTATCTGATAGTGATAGCATGCAAAAAAATCTCTTTTCAAATGCATTTCATGACCTCATTCAGCAGCCACATCCAAAAGGGTTTCAGATTGTTGTTTTTTTTACATGCACACAGAGTACAATGTCAGATTTTCTGGTTTGACATTGTTTTACAATGTACCAGATTGCCATCGAGTTAGACATTTATTTACAATCAAAAACCAGAATGTACAGTGTCACAGCATCCCATGTTAATGACAAACTCTAGCACATTTCAGTTTGCATAAGGTTGATCCAGGTTAAGCTGTCATGCTGGACAGGTAAAACCTGAAACAGGCCCAACCCTATTCAGAACGTTTATTATGATAGTGTTATTACAATTTCAAATGTGAGTGTCTGTGTCAGAGTCCATTATAGTTTAACCATTACAGGATCATGGCAGGGTTACAAGCAGAGTAGTCGTTTAACTTGGCGACTTTCCCCTGAGCACTTCCTCTAGAGGGAATCCCTGCCGCCATCTCTTAAAAAGGAGTAGTTCACCCAAAGAACGACTTATTTTCTATCAATTAAACACCCCATGAAGCCTTGAACTCATGGAGGTTGTTTTGTTTTGGTGGCATTCCTGAGCCGGGTCATCGGTCAGAAGGAGAGACTTTGCAAGTCTCCTACCGAAACAATTTAAGTCTCCTACCGAAGCAATTCAAGTCTCCTACCGAAGCAATTCAAGTCTCCTACCGAAGCAATTCAAGTCTCCTACCGAAGCAATTCAAGTCTCCTACCGAAGCAATTCAAGTCTCCTACTGAAGCAATTCAAGTCTCCTACCGAAACAATTCAGGGCACCCATTTTTTGGGTGAACTACTACGCTCAAGTGCTGTTCCATTACACAGAAATACTAGTATAGTATTTCTATTAATACTAAATCTAATAGAGACATACAGTGAATCCTCAGAGCCAATTGAAATGAACACTCATTGTTTTACTATGTAGGTCACAGTATAGAGGGCAAGTGTTCCATTTAACCCATTAAAACCAGGAAAGCCATTCATTTTAGATGTTAGCTACAGTATAATACTGTATACTGTATATAGCAACATACGTTTTTCAGAACGTCACAGTGACACTTTGTGCCGAGCTGCGAGCATGTACATCTGCTATTTTAGATTATTTCTTTTTTGTTGGGCTGGGTCATTGGCCCAAAACATTTTCAGGTGGGGGTCCGTGTCAAAATACATATCATTTTTGGGGTACATGGCACTAAAATGTTTGGGAACTACTGATTTAGAAGGCATTTGTTGAATCTGCCTCAAGTCTTAATGGGTTAAATTCCCGTTTATAGGAAAGTAAAGGCAGACAGAGGATGCTAATCCATTGAACCTCCTAAACCCTGCATACTTCATTAACTGGGGTCCCCCAGGGGTCTGTACTTGGCCCCCTACGCCTTCACGCTCTCTTCATAAAAAATAACCGTTCTACAACTCGTAGGTCAACGATTTTTTTCTGAATGCCAAGAATTGGGACGCTAGGGTTCATGTGGTTATAAAAAAACGATTGACTATTGGTAAATTAATAAAATAATCAGATTCTGGAGACAAACAACAGTTAAAGGGATAGTTCAGATTTTTTTTTAACTTAAGCTGTATGAAATACTTGCCATTAATATAGTGGTTGCAACTGTATTGATTGTTCGAGTCCCGTGGTGGGAGTTCTGCCCTGGTTTTGGTGAAATATTAAGTAGTTCTGATCATTTTGTGGGGAGCACAGGGAGCCACACAATAAAAGTAAATGAATCCACAAAACTAACGTCATTTGTATTGTTGATCTATTTCTAAAATATTAGTGCAACTGCAGAAGGGTCAAAGTTGAACGAAAGTTGTGCTAATTCATATTATAACTAGGTCCAGTAGCAAGGTGTACCAACACCTCAAATACACCAGCTTATAGAAGGCGAGACAAATGGAAAAATGAAGGCACAGAGCTAAGAAAAAAGGCAGCATCACGGCTAGTGCTAGTAGTTAGGGTTGGGATCCCGAATCGAAGGAACCGGATCCAACATTGAGGAACCAAAATCGGTTCCATCACATTTTGGAACAGTTTCTGGAACCGGTTTGATCTGATCAGAGCTGGTTATGTGGACTTCCCGTCTGCTATACAAATACAATACTGGTGATTCGCAAACATTTTAATTTAAACGACCACCATACAGACTTTTAAGGGTCTATTTGGAACCCCCAATAGGAACCGTTAAGGACCCGGAACCATACAAATCCTAAAGGATCCCAACCCTAGTGCCAATGCTACACAATGGAGATTTCAGTAACAAAGTTCAGCGATGCTGCAAAACAAATTTGTCACAAGCTAACAACAAGATGCCAAGCAGAGGGGCTAAGAGATACAGCTGGCCCCCAGTAAATGCCCACCAAGCGCAGACCAAGGAGCCGGACCAACGCACCTGGGTCTAGTATCTGAAAGCTTCTCAAATACTGGTTAAATCTCATTTATATTTGTATAATTAACTTTTTGAGAACATTGCTTCGTATTTTAATTTCGGGTTATAGTTTTATTATTACACTGACCTCATATATGTATGCTAGATTATTGTAATATGGTCCCATCTGTGTGTGTGTGTGTGTGTGTGTGTGTGTGTGTGTGTGTGTGTGTGTGCGCACGCACGAGCAGTGTGTGTATGAGTGTGTAATCAAAATAACTTGACACAGATGGGAAGATTTTCATGATTTCATTGGTTGGAATGATCAGTAAGCTGCCCTGAAGATTTCAGAATAGAACAAGGTCAGAGCCAGGTCATGGTTACATAATCATGCATTTCTCAGAAACATCATCAACAATCATAGAACAAGAGGTGTTGCTCTGAGAGTGCTTTGCATCCTCGGGTGCTTTTTAAATTGGTATCGTTTCTTTGATAAATTTCAGTAGTCTTGTCTCATATCTGTAGTGCTGCTTGGAAAGCCTCTTTCCACATCAACAAGACGCATTACAAAAGATGACTTTTGGCCCCCATCTTAGGGCGATGGGGACCAAGCAGTGATTACCGGTATGTGGTCTAAAACCGGAGGTTCCAGTTCAGCACTACAGCCAACTCCTCGACCCTTCATCGGCCACTGTTTACATCTTGAGACACAAGAATGGAATTGGAGTTCCATTCGAAGACGTTTATGAATGAGAATAATTATTGTTATCGAAGACTGTTCTGTTGAGGAGGAAATGTCATTGTCGAAACAACAAAGCCAAGAGGAGGTTGTTGTAACGATAAATTGGAACCTCAGGCTTTAGCAACAAAATAAAATAAATCACCCATTGTCTTATGACCACTGCATTATAAAACTCTACTTCCTGGTGTATTTTAACATCCATTAGTGTATTATTTATGACATTCTATAACGACTGTCCAATGCCTTATTTATAACATTCTAGATTAGAAGTACTACCCTGGATATAACGTCTCTATGAAGACATTCCATGGTCTAATACACAGATAATGTTCTCCAAGGTTTGGCCAGCATATGAGAGGGTTTCAGATAGATGGGGATTCAGATGCTATGCTGGGGAGCTGGGAGCTAGCCCATTTATCAGATTCTAAAAATGTCTTCTAAATCCTGACAGTTTTCTGAAAAAGCTATGTTTCTATGTTAGTCGTTCTTCGATTTTTCAAAAATAGCAGACCTACAAGCTCGTAGCGCGCCACTCGGTGGCGCGCTATGAGCTTGTAGATCTGCTATTTTCCACCAAAAGGGGTTCCCGCCCAAAATGGAGCAAGAGAGATGTTTATCTGTTTCTCACCCAGTTTGTCGGAGGAGGTGATGATGTCCGTGGGAACACAAGAATCCAGATCGGCATCCATGATGCCGAGAGGGTCCAACTGGGCCACGTGGTGCCCTCGGATCTGAAATAGAGGACAGAGGTGGCGGAGTAGAGGAATGGAGGAGAGACCAAGATAGGGAACAATAGAGAAAGCAGAGGGTGGAGGGAGAGAGAGCGCATGAAAGCAGCAATATTACACCTCCCACACACACACACACACACACACACACACACACACAAAAAATATATAAAGCCATTGCTATAAAAAGCAATAGCACTATGAACTTGAAATTGTATTGATTGATACATTATCACTGAATATACCGTCAATCGAAAATCCTATAGTAGATATCAAACAGACTCGTCAGTATACAAGTAGCTGTGTTATCAGATAGTGGGCTGTATTTTGCGTGTCTTAAGTACCAGGTCTTATTACCTAACTTGAGTAAACTAAAGACCTGGAGGCGTGATCAATGCTCTTTGGCCACTCAGAATAGCCAAATGACATTGATCACGCCTCCAGGTCTTTAATTTACTCAAGTTAGGTAATAAGACCTGGTACTTAAGACACTCAAAATACAGCCCAGTATCTCTTATTGTCCTATTACAAGGGCTGATCTCAATGTTTTTAAGATGTAGAATTTATGTACATACACATACAAACATATGTTGTTACAGACAATACTACAGTACTGTCCCTTCAAAGTCATCTCCCCCAGATTATTCTGTATTTATCCCAATGTTCCCGTCATGTACAGACAGAGGAATGTTTCAAGTCTCTGCGAGTTAATTTTAATACTATCATGAATGCAATATCAAACAAACCACTGTATGCTTTGGAAAATGTTTGGCTGTATTGTCAACTTGAAAAAAATGGTGCATCCATTATATAACGTCTTTGTCCAAAACCCTTTACATCAGTGGTTCCCAAACTTTTTCATGTCAAGGACCCCCAAAATGATACTCATTAGCCTGCGGACTCCCATTTGAAAATATATGTCAAGGACCCCCATAAGAGAAGATTGTTATAGCTCTAGCAGTGATTTTCAACCATTTTCATTTCACAGGCCCCCCAGTTTGACCTGAATTATGCCACGGTCCCCTATTTAATGGCATTTCCGATCTCTGGGACCCCAATGTATATTGTAAAATCAAAGTTAATTTTAACGGGTCCATTTGGTTCCATTTGTACACTCTCTAAGTTACAGACCCATAAGAATCCATTTGGTTCCTAACTATCATTTAGCTGGGCGACCCCCCTGGAACTCCCTCAATGCTTTACATTGCTTTACATTGTGCAAACTGCGCTCCCAGAAATCCTAGAATCTCCAAAAGTACAGTAAGGGGAAGCAGAGAGCCTCCAACTATCAAGCTCCTCACCACCGGTGGAAACTTGTACTACAGTACATTTAAGAGTAGGCTTAAAACTTTCCTTTCTGACAAAACACACAGGCTTGCCTTGGATTAGCCTCATTTATGCTGCTCTAGCCTTTAGACTGCCAGGGGACTTTCCATGATTCCACCAAGCTCCTCTCGTCTCATCTCCATCTGTATGCAATATGCTTTCATGTCCCGTCAATGCATGTTCACCAACTCGACTTCGGCCTAAGCCCTAAGGTCTTAATGCGTTCATTAATTCCAATGTTCTCAAAAACAACCTGGTGCTGTCAAATCAACCTATTCATTTGAAAATATATATTTTTACTGATCAGTTTGATGACCACAGGAAACCACAAGAAACCAACAAGTGTGAGCCCTTTATATTGTAGAATTCACTGTTTTTGTTTATATATTGGGAAACAATTACAATGTTGCAGTGTTGTGGACAAAGTTTGCAGACACAGTTGAGTTTGGAACCTTGGATCTGGCACATCTGATGGCAAAAGTGTAAGTATAACAACAGTGTATTAAAGAACCTCTGTATAATCCACCTGTGATACATTTTACTATAACGTTTTCATCAGCCCTTGTATATTTAAGTTAATCCGTTTGTACACATCCAGGATATAGAATTCATCACAATTAAATAAATTATATATAGACTTGATGTATTGCGTTTTTTGACACAATACATCTGACCAGAGAATGTGTTTTTCGTGTCTGTGCGCTACCTGATAAGCTCTGATGAGCGACTGGACAGCCAGGTGGTCTTCTACCATTTTGTCGACGTTGGTTTGGGTCCCCATCGCACTGGGCATCCCTGCTGGCAGCGTCAGAGACAAGGGACTCTGGTAGGCGGCCCCCGGAGGGGCCCCGGCATTGGCATTACGAAAAAATACATCCCACGACTGCAGAGGAGGGGGGAGAGGAAAGAGGACCAGATGTTAGGTATTCACCAGGATTTAATTTCGGCAGAACAGATCATTTGTGATACTTTACTGTTGAGAACCATATGCCACTCTCTCACACACCATCTCTTCTCTACCAACTGAAATTTAATTTGAATTATTCATAAGTCCCGAAGTACTGACATCACTCACTCATGATCAGGGTTCTGATGAGGTTCTGCAACCCTCATCAGGGTTTCAGAAGTAATTTCTCTATGGAGAACAACATTGGGTCATCTTAGAACAGTCTAATATAAGAATTGTGGTCCAAATGATAAACAAACCGTCTGTGATATTGTCGGGGAGGTGGCACAGTATCGTTTACGATGGTAACTCATATTTGATACAGTCTGTTTCTGGTGGACATTTACTAATTCGGCGTGATTTGTGACTTTATTTAGATCCAGCACCCAGCCTAGTATATAGATGTGCATGTCCTTTTTAGCTGTTTGTTCAGCCTCCTCTATCGATTTTATTTGACAGCCGATCAATATTTTGGTCTGGTATAGGTATAGGTATCAGAGGACGAGAGCAGGATCTTGGTTTTACTCCAACACCAAGGAGGTCGAGACGACACCCCAAAGTAGTCCTGACAGACCTGTCCTGGACTATGCGGTCGACACGTGGAACAAGCACAGGACTACATCCTGAATAACAGAAAAAAGGTTTGCCTAGTATTGTCTGAGGGGAAAGTGTTGAAAATAGCCTGTACAGTATGATAGACATCCTATATACAGTAAGGCAGATATTTTCTAGATTTCATTATGCTTTAACCCATTTTGGGCGTGAACCCCTTTTGGTGTTTTAAGTATTGTTATACATTAGCCATTGAAACCACTCAGTGCCACCGAGTGCCACACTACGAGCTAGTAGGTCTGCTATTTTTGAAGAATCGTGAAAATGTGACGCAAATCTTTGAATATATATTCTTTCAGAGCCAAAGTATTTAACTCAAACATTTGCTTCTGGGGTGTCCCTGGAACAACACATTTTCAAATGGAGGTCAGTGGCCAATTACATATAATAAGTCCTTGACATGAAAATGTCTGACAGAAACATAGGGTTTTTCAGAAAACTGTCAGGATTTAGAAGACATTTGTAGAATCGTTCCCACATTTCCAGGCAACTTTTATTATTGCCTGTTATTCAGGATATATTGAAGATGCCAAATCAGCTGAGTTTTTTTGCAATTAGTTTGAGTTTGATCCTGCATTTTCCAGAGATTTCCTGTACCAACACCAACATACGTGGGTGGATCATGTACTCAAGAACGATGCAGGAACGCAAAGTACCAACAACCTGGCCAGATGTACCTCCAATCCACTGTCACCACAAAATGCTGTGACCATCAGCAGGAATAGCAATTTCATCCAGTGTCACGAACAAATCAACATCTCCCTTGACCAAGATTGAGAGTGAGACCATAACCGTTTTGACCGCAAAAGTTAATAATCTTGATCTAGCCATCCAGTCTCAAGTTGTTTTGTTCACAGACAGACAAGCCCTGCCAAATAATGCATACATCACTATGGGCAGAGTGGTAATCTTCAGAAGAACTAATCAATCTCCCCATGGGAGTCGGGGACATTCAAGTGCATTTTTATCTGCCTGAGGACTATGATCTCATTAATACTACATATACTGTATCTGAGAATTACTCTCCAATTAGCAATTAGATTAGTGTGTCACTGACAATGTAAGCCACTTTAAGTACCGTACATAGACTACAGTTAAAAATGTCCAGACTTGCAACAAATAATCAGTCTCGTTTGACTTGGTCAGTCACATGTAAGAGGAATTGCAAATGTGGTTGAACTGACAATTTCAAGCTTTGAGTCGTGCATAAGTACAGTATAATGATGATGTATTGACCCCATCACGTCACAGGGACCCCAAAAATGTTTACACAGAAAAAATAATTTAAATTGGGTAATTGCTGCCTATAGTGTGGTTGCCCAGAGGGCAAAGTAAAGTAATCACAACAGAGCCAAGTAGCGCAAAACATCTAAACCAGACTTTAGTATAAAGGGTGTGTCATGTTCCATCAGTGTGTGGAAAGAGGACGTGGCAGACACATGACTCACCAACTCCCTGCCACTCGACCACACACACACACACACACACACACACACACACACACACACTGCTTGAAGAGGGCGGTCGCTTCTTTGATGCAAGAAAGATGTATTTTGACGCTGCACTGCGGCGACATGGGCATAAGGGGTACGCTTGCATGCGGGCCCCTTTGTCTAAGACAAATTTCTTCCTCGGGAGACAACAGTGTTATTAGTAGAAGAATGCTTGCCCTTTATTCAGATTCCAAACCTTTTGTTTCGACCATGCAAGGTCTTCATCAGGGCATGGTCTAAACATGTTGGAGTTGCCTTAATTAAATAATGCACCTATATATATATATATATATATATATATATATATATATATATATATATATATATTTATTTTTTTACACTTTGTATCTTCTCCTGTGAACACGTCCTGGTTACTCCTGTTTTGTAGTTTTTGTTGGGGTTTTGACCTTTTGATCACTGGTGGTGATCCTAACACTGGCTGAGACTCAAGCAAGACTTGCATGATTGTCGGACTGGCAGAGATGAAAATGTCAGTTATGTTAAAATGCCATGTTTATATATTTCAATTAAATCCAATGTAAATCCATCTACTGTAAATGTAAAACTCTCACATTCGTTCCATTGATTGACCATACCCCGACCCCGTGGTTACTGGAATTCACTCACTCATGGGTCATGGGTGGTGGTCATGGGCATGGGTACATACATTCAACAGGTTATTATTAGCCTAGCTGAATGACCTTCACATGGTCTGGGTGTCGACTGCCTCAGTCAGCACAATTCACACAGCATCATAGTCTCCTCTAGAGGGCGCTGCGCCACCAGGCCCACAGCCTCTCATGGACAGATCTCTGGGATTCTCACATAGTGATGCAAATAGCCTGCATCCTTAAGACTCACTAAATTGAGAAAGGACGCAATCATGGCACCCTCTGGGGATCCTGGGATGCAATACTGTACGCAGTACTACTCTAACGTCATTGAAGTAGGACTCATAAAATGTCCCTGGGACCCATCTAAAATGTCCCTGGGAGCTGGGACTCATCTAAAAGACTACCCCTGGGTCCCGGGACCCATTACATTGAAAACCTATTTACAATCCCTGCATAGTATACAAGAATGTATACCTACCACCAGCCTACCAGTCAGTATGTACTATGTAGTCTACATTGTATACCTACTGTACCAGCCAGTATACTAGTGTACATTGTATATACTGTAGGGTTGGGATCCAGAATTGGAGGAACTGGATTAAACATTGTGGAACAGTCACATTTTTTAACAGTTTCTGCCTGAAACTGGTATTTCTCACACTGAGAAAGAGCTGGTATGTGGACTTCATGTCTGCTATACAGTTCTCAAACCTTTACGTTTTAAGGGCCACCATAACTCTGATTGAGAGTGGAAAAAATGTAACCAAATGGACCAGTAACTCCCAGAGTTACAGACTTGTTAGGGTCCAATGGGATAAATGAGAAGGTGTCAAAGTTCCATGTGGGCGGGTGGGGGATTGTTTTTGTTTTGTCTGTAACTGTCCACATTAATTTAACTTCACTGAAGAGAGACGATCTACAAACTAGGCTAGGGCTTTAAGCAACTAGTCGACTATTCAACTAGTCGACTATTCAATCCACTAGTCACGTTGCTGGTACTAGTTGACTACGGTAGTTGATATGTTTGTGTAGGCCTCAAGATCAGATAGAATGCTAGATTATAGTCACCAATGTACAGTTTTTAAATGTACAGTCGGATATCATTAAAACAAGTTTTTTAAAGTTCTTCTTTTTTACATAATAGGTCGTTAAACAACTAGTCGACTAGTAAACTAGGCAACTAGTCAACTAGTAAAAAATCACTAGAAGTCCTACTACAAACTCACAACTAGTCACAAGGCAACATGGGGAGCTGTCAATCCGGACTCCTCTCAGTCAGTATTACAGGAATCCTGTCAGTTCACATTCCAAACACAGCAGCTAGTTTCCAGTAAGGACATTGATTTAATATAGTAAAAATGCGTCGCCGCAAACCGAAAGGATGTTTTTTAAGCTCCTATTAAAATATGAATTCACATATAAAAAAAGGAATGTGGACTGGAAGCAGAATGCTGGGTGCAACACACCCGGCCTGTGATTGACCTGACATGCCATATATATATATATATATATATCCTCTTCTGACCCTGGGGGTCTCAGTGACCCTCAATCATTTCAGTTCAAAAAGCTGTATAAAAGCCAATATGGCACTCAACTATGTGGCATATCATAAATATTGTCACAGCTAGGGGATATCGTAAGTTTAACTCCCTAGCTCTGTCAAAATAATATTCATTCATATCATGTGTCACATGGCATTTATAAAATGGTCACCAGGTATATTTCACAAAAAAGACAACAACCTTAGATTGAATGACCGGATGGCTTTGGGTATCCTGCTGAAATAATGTAGTTACTAGTTACTAAGCAACCGCTAATTTGTTTGGACCAACTTTGTGTGAGTAGTGCACTAACTACCTAGCCAACATAATGCAAAGAAGGCTGCACCATAGAGCCCTGTCTGTGACAGCCTGTTTTGAAGCCCCCCATTCCCTGCCCACTACTGCTTTATGTTTTACTACCCCGGGCCGAATACATATTTCTATTAAAATCATTTCAACCATCCTGCAAAAAAATGTTAAATGACAATCTTCTCTAAATGGACAATCTTGTGTGATGATTTTCTTCCTGGTGCAATCTTCTACTAGCATTAGCAACCTATACTAGCAGCAAGGTCAGGATCAGCAGCCATCAACGAGTGCTGAAAGATCTAGGTTCTATTATCTCCTCGAGATCTGGACATTTTTCATCCATGCTTTTATTTCCTCCCGGTTGGATTATTGTAGCTCATTAACACTACCCTAAGTCGCTCCTCAATACACGGCTAGACTTTAACGAATACTTTTAGAAGGTCTCATATCACTCCAGTGCTTGCTGCTTTACTGTGGCTTCTCCAATTGACTGCAGAATTGTTTTGAACGTGGCAATCAGCATCCAGGATTGGGAATAACAGGTTTCATTCACAGAGGTAATAAATGAGCCCTCCCATCCCATCCAGCGAGTAACTCCACCTGTCCTTCCTTTGCGTCTTACCTTGTGGACACTTTTGGGGTCCTCCAACCAGGCAAAGTACATCTCATCTACATAGTTGGCGCTGGTTCCGTTCAGGAATGGCTCCGAGGCCACCGGCGCCGTGTAGTGCCTGATTGGCTGAAACGTCCTTGTTGAGCCAGAGGCAGCGTGGCCTGTAATAGGCCGTGGTGGCTGGGAGCCAAGAGTCTGAGCCGCCTGTGAGGCGGTGAGCGGCCTCAGCCGCGCGGCACAAGTCCTTAACCGATGCATCAGCAAGTCTTTAATGCACCGCACTCTGCGTAATACTCCAACACAATGCTTGCTCACGTCCTGCCTCCTCTGGGTGGGTGGAGGGAAGAGAAGAGAGGAGAAGAGGTTCCGGTTTCACTTAAAAAAACAACAGGAAAGATGGAACGAAGGGCTGACTGGTCTGTCTGTCTGTCTGTCCACTCTGGGGGTGAAAGAGAGAGAGAAAGAGAGAATGATTGGCTGATTCAAAGGTTACAGAAAGAACAGATGAGAGAGTGACATCGACAACAGTATGAAAGAGAAGTTAATGGAGCAAGCAAGAAAGTAGGAATGGGCATTTGTTTTGTAAACGTGTTTCCACTTGAGAATGTTGTCGGGTCACCCGCAGCACACATCACAAGCCTAGGCCTGGACACACCAACTGCATAATTGAGTTGTACTGAATGTTGCACAACTGACGTACTTGAATACAGCAAGCAGACAAAGCCTACAGCATAAACATTGTTCAAATAAAGTTAGTCATCTCTCATCTGCCTTTCTGGAAATGGTTTCCTGGTGGTTTCCGAGCAATTTTTATTTTAAAAGCAAACTACAAAAAGCCAGTAAAAAATGATTGATACGTACAAATACTCCTTGAAAAAGCCTTTAAGTTAACACGTGTGTAGTACATTTCATGTTTCTATTGTGGCTTTGGACTGTAGAAAGGTTGTCCACAGCAGGGGTTCCTAACCTTTTTGGTTGGAGACCCCCGGAAATCGCCCACGCCCACGATCGCCACCCCCTAATCTATATAAAGCTACTGTGTGAATGGACGTGTCTAATGTATAGTCTACCGTCTGTCTGTCTACAAGTATAAATGTAGTCTTACTGTCTAATGTTGCTGTCCTGCCTCTTATTTGTCAGTAATCTTTACTTGCTAGTTGGCAGTTGCCACTGCTCTAGAGAACATTTAGAACAATGCAAATAATGCACCGCCACCTACACACACGCACACACAAACTAACTCACTGACGGTGGAGAACATGCACGTTACCAATCATTTCGTCTTAGGGTGCACCACCAAAGTTATTTCCTTGAATGAAGCTCATGCTTGACAGTGTACTGTAGATTCATTGAGTTTTTTATGTTGATTGTTTCCAACAGGTGTCAAAGACAGCCTGCTGCATGCATGTGTATGTATGTAACCACTGTAAGTCACATGACCATTGACCCAACCACTGACATGTATGTATGTCACCTTCAGCTGAACACTCCACTTAGCAACGCCAATGTGACTCTAGCCAGAGACATATACTGTTGTTATAAATAAATAAAGTAAATAAATTACCTTATTCATATGCCAAAGTAAGGTTTGAAAACCAACGGACATAGACCACCACACACACACACACACACACACACACACACAGGTCACATTACATGCGTGCACGGGCACACAAGCAGTGTGTGACTGTGTGTGTGTGTGTGTGTGTGTGTGTGTGTGTGTGTGTGTGTGTGTACACCCACACATCAAGTCCTCTCTCTGGGTCAGTAACAAAAGCCTTAGTTTGAACCAAAAATAACATAAGGATTAGGGCAAAAAAAAGTAATTTCACTATTGCTTGTCCATCTCTCAACCCTTCAGAAGTTAAAGACACATGTTTCCTCTTTTCTATATTTATCTAAAGACAGTCAAAGAGGTTGCTGGCACTGACAACACGTGATCAGTCAGCACGAAAGTACAGCAGCGGTTCTGAAAAGGGACTCAGTCAAAACGATTGAGTTCACAGGGGCTCCCGTTTTGTAAACAACGTGAATATTTGTTATATGAGGACATGCTAATACGGATGCAGTGTTTCTACACGGTAAAATCGGTGTTGATTGTGTGCAAATGGTGCTAAATGGACCCGTTGACACTGGAGTTTACTGTGTGTTGTGGTGACCTTGTTGAATACACACTCGCACTACAGCACTCTGATTTCTCCTTCAGCACTGCTCTGACCATAGACCCGCCCATTACAGCTTACAAGGACGATTCCATTGGCTTCTCCGCACCGGAAATGATGTGAAATGACACACCCGTGACCTGCCATTGGCCCGAAGGAGGTGTCACTCACTTTGTCCTTTCTCCACCAAAACAGGCTTCTCTCCCCCGAAAACACAACCTCCCTTTAGCTGTCAAAACAATGTCCCAAATTATGAACCATTTAAAGTTGTTTTTCCACCACTAACCGACAGTAAGACGTGCGCTGCACAGCAGCTAAAACACACACAGGTCGGCTGCAACCGTTTAGCCAGCGAGCTAACGTTTAACGTTATGCAATTGTTATTAGCCCATCATAATTATTAGCTAGCTTCTACTGACTCACTAGTTTAAGTGTTAGCATTTGCGGCTAATAACAGCTACATCAGCGGCGCATTTCTGCACAATGTATGTCCTTACCGAGGCACAAATAAACCAAACAAAAGTTCCTGTTTATATATTACGCCACGGTCACGTCAGGCAGCCTCCGCTGCACGCGGCTATAAGCCGTTAGCAGACTGTCAACGTCAATACCGAATTCCTGAAGAGCCCTTTCTTTTTTTTCTTTTTTTGTTACCTCCGTGGTGAAAACGTCGTATGTTTAAACTCAAATTACGTGTATAAACTTAACGAACTTACCCTCGCGCTAAAAGGTAGAAGAATGAAAGCCTAAAAGCTATGAACTAGTTTACACACCTCGACTTTCAGCGGGCGGCTCCCCTGCGCGCGGCCGCTAGTATCCCTCTGCCCTCTGGTGAAACACGAGTAGTGAGCGCTGCTGCTGCTGTGTGTGGGGCGAGTCTCCATCCCATAGGCAGAAGGGACGGTCGGCGGCGCTGACTTGGGTTGCCATGTTCACTTATTATAAGTGACTTTGGGGTTTTATTATAAGCAACGCAACACAAAGAGTAAACTAACTAGAATGCTATATCTGGCCCTAAAAAAAGAATACACTGTGGCAGAATACCTTAACTAGGTAGACTCAGTGAGTACAGTCTTGCGATCGAGAAAGGCACATACGTAGGCAGACCTGTCTCCCTAGAGAATTGATTGATTGATTGATTGATTGATTTAAATATTTATTAACAGCCTTGCCCTCCGAGGCGGTGGAAAGCCTGGTGAGGCGAGGTTAGTGTAGGCCTAGTAGCCTACTGTAAATGTAAATTGACTGACAAGAAAGCAGGGTTTCCTGACAATCAACTAGCCAATCAAAGCGCGACTGTCCATCCTGGCAATGGGGTCCTGACAACCTGCAAAAAAGCAGCTCGAGGCCCTGTATGTAAATTATTGCGACGCAGCTATGACGTGAAGATGTCGAACATATATCTTGCAAATTAAAGCAATACACTAAATCGTGAACATTGAAGTGTGTCATTGAATAATAATAATAGTAATTATAAAGTAGTCTGTCACAAACCGCTCTCTTTTACAAACGCAGTCATGCAGTCAATTTTTATGAATTGAACAAGGTGGACCCTGTTGTAAACAAGTGTAATGCTTAATTGGGTCGTCCACTCACAGTTAACAGTCTTTGTATTGAGTTTGTGCTTGAAATGTACTGTTAATAAATATTTCAATCAATCAATCAATCAATCAATGCAGACTGCAGAGAAATTATGATAATTTATTTTGCATACTTTCTTCTATTCCAGTAGACAATCAGTCACAAATTAGCACCCTGTAGTGTAGAAGATCCACACTAAATGTGGCATTGGCCAGCCACCCTGTTGGGGCCCACCCATTAGTCCGAAGGACCGTTGTTCCGAAGTACCGATGTTCAGAAGGGCCATTGATCCGAAGATTAAATGAGAAGTACCGATGTTCCGAAGTACCGATGTTCCGAAGGGCCATTGATCCGAAGATGACAATGAGCGCTCTCCGGGGTGCTGAATGGCAGCTCAACAACGAGCCCATCGCATACCAAAAAATAAATATGTTGATATTGGCAGGATTCACAACGGAGAGTTGTTATAATTGATATATATTCCCTGAAGTGTCTACAGTATATATATCATTGGTACAATCATGTTTTTTTATATGCCTTTATCGAAAGATAAGAGCAGCACGCATGTCGGGTTATATAATGTGCTATACGCCACGGCTATATATAAGCCTGCATGCCGTCTCGTTGCACCCGTGATAACCATCCTTTTTTAAATTTCTTATAGACTATAGTAGCCTACTGTTTTACTCTTATGTTTAGGCCTGCCGCCTGCCGCCTCGCCTGGATATAATCCACCGAGGGATTTTTATTTATTTATTTATTTTTCGTGTCTGGCCACGCGACTGTGTAGCGTGTGCATAGCTACACAAGAAAGATTCAATAAAGTACCTATAACCTTGAACCTTATGAACAAATAAGTCAACATATGGTGTAATAGATTTCTTTACTGAACAATTGGGGATTAAACGGACATGACTGAGGAAACACGTGCTCTAAACAAAATGTAATAATAATAAATAATAAGCATATATGTGCAGTCAAGCTCACAAAAGTATAGTCTCACTTAAAATAGAATCCCCCCTGAACAAAAAGTCCTGCACGCACAATCGCACATATTCAGCTTCAGAGTCCAACCCTCCTGCGGCCTCCCATGCACCGCTGATGAAAAACTTAAACAAAATTGTGTACAGTATGCCGCACCGCATTCCAGTAGTCATCCAGATTACGTACACCGTCATGGTATTCACGTTTAAGACGCACAATGCACTCCTCCAAGTCCCTCCACTTCTTTTTGGGCCGTGGCCGAGGTTCTCCCCTCTCAGCAGCTGCCGTTGTGCTTTCTACAAACCGTTGATGATCCTTGAGATGGCGCAGGAATATCCACAGGGATGGGTGCCACTGCCTCCTCTGCACTGTAGAATTCCATCTCTGATGAAAACCTTAGAAAAAATGAAAATCAATCAATCTTTATTTCAGATCCAGGGAGATCCATATGACAATTAAACAATACAACGGGAAAATAAAACATAAAAATAAATATATAGGCCTATAAATGCACCCTCGTGTGAAGTGAGGGGCGCTCACTGTATTTAATATAATAATAGTAATAATAGTCAAACATAATATTAATATGAATATTAACAACAACAAATTAACATCGTAGCTTACCTTCCACATAATTGTTGGTCCGATTGTCTGTAGTTCGTCTGTAGACGTTCCACAGTCGTGGTGGAAATTGACAGCCGTCATGGATGTAATTCTGGCCAAGATATCGGATGAACCGGGTCAGTCTAGGAAAGCGCCTTTTTAGACGCACTGTAGCTCTATCAGTTGAGAGCAGCTGGAAGTTCTGCAGGACTAACAGAGGAGGCAGGTAGCCAATGGCCATGAATTTCTGCAGGCAGTTTCGAAGCCTGTCGTCCCTTTGGTAGTTTGGTATGGACCAGAAAGGCCCAATTCATTTATGCGCCTCCACAGACTCTGGCAGAAATGAAAATAACAGCCGTAAGACTGACTGTTGGGAAGTTCAGTCTGAATTGCCAGCAGAAGTGAACTTTCAAAGTCGGTGATGATGCGCTCTGGTTCCCACGCGTGCCCAGTTACACGCCGCACTTTGCGCTTCACCCTTTGCAGAACCTGCCTGTATTGACCAACTGTTTTGCCAGTCAACAAGCACATGACCAGTGGCACCACACGACCCAGGTATTTGCCGTGAATGGTCACAAACTGCATGTAGGGCCGCGGGGTGCTCTTGAACGTGCCGTCCATATAGATATCACGGCACCTACCGAGCTTGGCAAAATTGTCATTGGTGCCAAACATTATTATTCCCCAGTCGTTGTCCTGGCGACAAAGAAAATTGGCCCCACGCCAAGTTCTTGCCCACTCACCCTCTACCCGAACATCATCTACTGCATGTGGTATGGGTGGCATGCGTTTGGCACGTCGCCGATTTAGAGCTGAGCGCACGGTCTTGAATTCAGGCACATGGTCATCATTTGGGGCATCTCGAACCATCTGGTCATAGACCCTTTTTATTGGCCTTGACGGGTCCGCGTCCACTGCCTCCAGCATGCTGTTTTTCAGGGCAATGGTCTCAATGAGATCCCTATCGACGGGATGGATGTGTGGAGCCACATGTAAAATGGTGATATCTGCACCCTCCTCATCAATATCAAACACGGCCGTTTGAATAAAGGCCCCACAGGCCTTTTGCCAACATCGCCAGTACATTTTGGTACCGATATCCCTCATGGACTAAAACTTTCCCTCCTCGGTTCCCTGGCTGTACGGAGGCCATCCTTACAGGTGTTGGACTCTAGACCGCGTGCGTTTAACGTGCCTATTTAAAAGCTTTGGACTAATCTCAAGTGGGTTTCAGCCGTGCGTAATTGTTCAGTTACGCACGGATTAAACAAATTCAAATCAGCCTTTCTTTGGTCATACAATATTTTATATTCATTCGTATATCCCTGTGCGTAATTGGCACTAATTCAAGTCTGTCTGTCATTGGTGAAACTGCACAATTACGCACGGCTGAAACCCACTTGAGTTTAGTCCAAAGCTTTTAAGTGAGACTATACTTTTGTGAGCTTGACTGCACATATATGCTTATTATTTATTATTATTACATTTTGTTTAGAGCACGTGTTTCCTCAGTCATGTACGTTTAATCCCCAATTGTTTTATTTATAAGTAAAGAAATCTATTACCGCACCATATGTTGACCTATTTGTTCATATAAGGTTCAAGGTTATACTTTATTGAATCTTTCTTGTGTGGCTATGCACACGCTACACAGTCGCGTGGCCAGACACGGAAAATAAATAAATAAAAAGCCCTCGGTGGATTATATCCAGGCGAGGCGGCAGGCCTAAACATAAGAGTCAAACAGTATAGGCTACTATAAGTAGGCTATAAGAAATTTAAAAAAGGATGGTTATCACGGGTGCAACGAGACGGCATGCAGGCTTATATATAGCCGTGGCGTATAGCACATTATATAACCCGACATGCGTGCTGCTCTTATCTTTCGATAAAGGCATATAAAAAAACATGATTGTACCAATGATATATATACTGTAGACACTTCAGGGAATATATATCAATTATAACAACTCTCCGTTGTGAATCCTGCCAATATCAACAACCAATATTTATTTTTTGGTATGCGAGGGGCTCGTTGTTGAGCTGCCATTCAGCACCCCGGAGAGCGCTCATTGTCATCTTCGGATCAATGGCCTTCGGAACATCGGTACTTCGGAACATCGGCGCTTCGGAATAACGGTACTTCGGAACAATAACCCTTCGGAACAATGGCATGGCACCGAAAAAATCTACCTAAACAAAGCAGCAGTGGCTATAGATCTTAATTGTCAGTTTGTGCTCACACACTTCCATGAGAGTTTGGCACAGGGCACATGAATGGACACCAACCTGAATTGTAACATATATTTAGAATAGATTACAGAACATGATTAAAACTACATTAATGAGACATGCTACTCACCCTGGCAGTAAAATTTATAAAAAAAAAACAGCAGACCCAGGTCTCAAGACCCACGGCCAGGCCAGCATTCACCAAACTTCTGCTTGGAAGAAGACAGGGCATTTAAATAGTTACCTGAGGATTGTCAATGAGGAAGTGCCCCTATGGTGGCCTCTGAGGCTCAACTTCAACTGGCTACAGTACAGAAGCATGAGGCTTCTTTCCAATATGGCTGCTGTGCATAGAGCCCATTACATACATACAGAAACGCTAAAATTGACAAACTCATCCCGGGTCATCATAAATAAAAAGGTCTTGGTTTCTGAGGCTATCATAGACAGACTGGAAAAGCTTTGGAGCTGTATTAGCCCTGAAACATGACTGTCATGATTAGCTGTATATATTCAAGTGACACCATAAAATGAATGGTCCCCCAAACTATCAGGACAGAATTATAACATTTCAGAGTAGTTGAACATAGTCTTCCTGAATCTGCAACAGACATACAATTTAATAAATGCACATTGGAAACAAACGAAAAAGCTTTTACCTTGGGCAAACCAAATAAAAATAATCAGTTCAACAAGAACAAGCTTGCAAATGTTTCCCATTTATATTTCCACACGACACAATAGTTAGATGTCAAGTGCTGAGGAAGAAGTGACTAGCTGGCCCTCAGTCAGAGGTAAATAAGGCTTGCTGCTGGTCCCCACAGGCACAGCTGTTCATGATCAGCATTGCCTGTCTGTCATGATGTCATCCCATCCCATCCCATCTCACTACCAGAATCAGAATCGGGTCGACATCGGTAGAGCTTACCAGCACTCCACTTGCCTGCACACTTCCACAAACTATTCATAAGTACTCTGTCAAGGTTCTAGACTTATTATCCCATTCAATATATGAATGTCTTCATATATTGTATTTGTATTATTATAAGACGCATTATTCAGGCACATTCCAGGATGCTTGAAGTCTACTCTATGAAGTTTCCAATGTCAGTAATGTTTTGTGATGGTGCCATCTGCTGGTGTTGGTGGTGCACTACACTCTTTTATCAGGTCCAGAGGAGCACTTCATGCTTCTGCAAGCTTTATGGAGATGACTAGTCACTAGTGCTATAACTAGTAGTAACTGGTTTGCAGAGATGGGAAAAGTACTGACATTCTGTACTCGAGTAGAAGTACAATTACTTGTGTAAAAAACTACTTTGGTAAAAGTAGAAGTAGTCATTCAAATAATTACTCAAGTAAAAGTAAAAAAGTACAGGCTCTGAAATGTACTTTCTGAGTAAAAGTAAAAGTATTTTTACCGGATTTGCAAAGCCAACTGTAACCTCATATACGTCGAAGGCTATTAAACTAAAAAGATCCCCACCAAAAACACTGATTTGGCTGGTTGTGGTTGATCGTCTGATTCGTCTGGCTCGTCCTGCGTCGAGTCTGCAGTGTTGACCGTTTCAATGTCACTTTCCTCCTCAGTGTCGCTCATTTTTCTGCCTGGTTCGGTTCCGCAAATACGTGTAAACTATATCTCGTCTCATCTCACGATTAGATACGCATCTCGATGCACTGCCAGCGATACGATACTTTAGCGATACATGGAATCTCCTGGTGATATGATGCGATACGATTCACCCCTCTACCGATACGATGCGATTTGATGGCGATTCATCACAATAGAAAGGATTTATATTAAAGCTCTATTCATTTCCCAAAACATGTAAAAATGCATTACATTTCAATGTAATTTATTGTTTTACTGTAGGTTAGTATTATAGCTCTGCATCTCAAACAACCCAACGTATAGAATTCTGTAAGTAAACAAAGGGTCTGCTCTCTGCTGGTTATTGTGGAATTGTTAGAATACTAATAATCATATAGGCTATAGTATAATTATTATATCTCAAAGGTCAAGTTGAAGTTTTGACAAGAGATTAAAATGTAATAGCCTATCGTTCATCAATTAATGTTACCAACATATAAATAGAAAAGAAACAAACAAATAAACAAAACAAAAATTACAGGTAGGTCACACTTGTAGTGCTGTCAAACAAGTCTATGTCTAGTTTAATCTGCAACAGTTTTATAATATAATTGCCTATGTATAGTGGGGGTCCCTGCTTGAGCTCTCACTCTCAGCTAAGTGGTCCTTGGCTTGACCTGAAAAACATTGAAGTCCCTGGCCTGCATGTATTATTAACGTTTTAAATACATAGCAGATGTACAAGCTCACAACGCGTCTCATCCACGCCCATATGTGAGTTTGTGGATCTGTAATTTTAGGCGTGCGACACCGTCTTGCTGCAGAATATAAATACATAAGGCTTTTATCCCAGAGATCAGCAGGGGAAAGCTGGACAGTGGAAAGTTGTGAAACGGTTGTAAACGACTTTAAACGCAAGCAGTACACCCTGCTGTGGCGTTGTTGTTGTTGTACACGTGTGTGCAGACTGCAGAAGCTTTCTTTAATTACAAATTGATGATCGCGACGCAGATTCGCATAGGAGAATCAGTGAGAACAGCTGTGGAGTGTGGATCATTACCAGCACGCAGAGCTACAGTGAAAAGTCAACTGATCGACGGACAAATTCGGATAGCTATTTTATAAAGCTAAAGGTGGTGCTTCTCTTGTTCTGTTAGTCGCGGGTGCTCTTTATAGTCAGTTTGTTGTCTCAGTCTCAACGTGTCTACTCTGCACGGTCGTACGGTAGCTTCTGTCCACTGACTGTGTGTGCGGCTGTGCGCTGCCTGCGAGAGACCTTTTTTTCCCTTCCTTTTCTGATGGTACGTTCAATGCGCCTCGGAAACACATCTGAAAACACTGTTTCGGGGATATTCGTTTGCCTCCCGCATCTGAAAACACTGTTTCGGGGATATTCGTTTGCCTCCCGCATCTGAAAACAGTGTTTCGGGGATATTTGTTTGCCTCCCGCATCTGAAAACACTGTTTCGGGGATATTCGTTTGCCTCCCGTATCTGAAAACACTGTTTCGGGGATATTCGTTTGCCTCCCGCATCTGAAAACACTGTTTCGGGGATATTCGTTTGCCTCCCGCATCTGAAAACACTGTTTCGGGGATATTCGTTTGCCTCCCGCATCTGAAAACAGTGTTTCGGGGATATTCGTTTGCCTCCCGCATCTGAAAACACTGTTTCGGGGATATTCGTTTGCCTCCCGCATCTGAAAACACTGTTTCGGGGATATTCGTTTGCCTCCCGCATCTGAAAACAGTGTTTCGGGGATATTCGTTTGCCTCCCGCATCTGAAAACAGTGTTTCGGGGATATTCGTTTGCCTCCCGCATCTGAAAACACTGTTTCGGGGATATTCGTTTGCCTCCCGCATCAGAAAACAGTGTTTTGGGGATATTCGTTTGCCTCCCGCATCTGAAAACACTGTTTCGGGGATATTCGCATCTGAAAACAGTGTTTCGGGGATATTCGTTTGCCTCCCGCATCTGACAACAGTGTTTCGGGGATATTCGTTTGCCTCCCGCATCTGAAAACAGTGTTTCGGGGATATTCGTTTGCCTCCCGCATCTGAAAACAGTGTTTTGGGGATATTCGTTTGCCTCCCGCATCTGAAAACAGTGTTTCGGGGATATTCGTTTGCCTCCCGCATCTGAAAACAGTGTTTCGGGGATATTCGTTTGCCTCCCGCATCTGAAAACAGTGTTTCGGGGATATTCGTTTGCCTCCCGCATCTGAAAACACTGTTTCGGGGATATTCGTTTGCCTCCCGCATCTGAAAACACTGTTTCGGGGATATTCGTTTGCCTCCCGCATCTGAAAACACTGTTTCGGGGATATTCGTTTGCCTCCCGCATCTGAAAACAGTGTTTCGGGGATATTCGTTTGCCTCCCGCATCTGAAAACAGTGTTTCGGGGATATTCGTTTGCCTCCCGCATCTGAAAACAGTGTTTCGGGGATATTCGTTTGCCTCCCGCATCTGAAAACAGTGTTTCGGGGATATTCGTTTGCCTCCCGCATCTGAAAACACTGTTTCAAGGACACCCGTTTGCCTCCCGCATCTGAAAACACTGTTTCAAGGACACCCGTTTGCCTCACGCATCTGAAAACAGTGTTTCAAGGACACCCGTTTGCCTCACGCATCTGAAAACCAGTGTTTCAAGGACACCCGTTTGCCTCACGCATCTGAAAACAGTGTTTCAAGGACACCTGTTTGCCTCCCGCATCTGAAAACAGTGTTTCGGGGATATTCGTTTGCCTCCCGCATCTGAAAACAGTGTTTCGGGGATATTCGTTTGCCTCCCGCATCTGAAAACAGTGTTTCGGGGATATTCGTTTGCCTCCCGCATCTGAAAACAGTGTTTCGGGGATATTCGTTTGCCTCCCGCATCTGAAAACAGTGTTTCAAGGACACCCGTTTGCCTCACGCATCTGAAAACAGTGTTTCAAGGACACCCGTTTGCCTCCCGCATCTGAAAACAGTGTTTCGGGGATATTCGTTTGCCTCCCGCATCTGAAAACACTGTTTCGGGGATATTCGTTTGCCTCCCGTATCTGAAAACACTGTTTCGGGGATATTCGTTTGCCTCCCGCATCTGAAAACACTGTTTCAAGGACACCCGTTTGCCTCACGCATCTGAAAACAGTGTTTCAAGGACACCCGTTTGCCTCACGCATCTGAAAACAGTGTTTCAAGGACACCCGTTTGCCTCACGCATCTGAAAACAGTGTTTTAAGGACACCCGTTTGCCTCCCGCATCTGAAAACAGTGTTTCGGGGATATTCGTTTGCCTTCCGCATCTGAAAACAGTGTTTCGGGGATATTCGTTTGCCTCCCGCATCTGAAAACACTGTTTCGGGGATATTCGTTTGCCTCCCGCATCTGAAAACAGTGTTTCGGGGATATTCGTTTGCCTCCCGCATCTGAAAACAGTGTTTCGGGGATATTCGTTTGCCTCCCGCATCTGAAAACACTGTTTCGGGGATATTCGTTTGCCTCCCGCATCTGAAAACAGTGTTTCGGGGATATTCGTTTGCCTCCCGCATCTGAAAACAGTGTTTCGGGGATATTCGTTTGCCTCCCGCATCTGAAAACAGTGTTTTGGGGATATTCGTTTGCCTCCCGCATCTGAAAACAGTGTTTCGGGGATATTCGTTTGCCTCCCGCATCTGAAAACAGTGTTTCGGGATATTCGTTTGCCTCCCGCATCTGAAAACACTGTTTCAAGGACACCCGTTTGCCTCCCGCATCTGAAAACACTGTTTCAAGGACACCCGTTTGCCTCACGCATCTGAAAACAGTGTTTCAAGGACACCCGTTTGCCTCACGCATCTGAAAACAGTGTTTCAAGGACACCCGTTTGCCTCCCGCATCTGAAAACAGTGTTTCGGGGATATTCGTTTGCCTCCCGCATCTGAAAACACTGTTTCGGGGATATTCGTTTGCCTCCCGCATCTGAAAACACTGTTTCGGGGATATTCGTTTGCCTCCCGCATCTGAAAACAGTGTTTCGGGGATATTCGTTTGCCTCCCGCATCTGAAAACACTGTTTCGGGGATATTCGTTTGCCTCCCGCATCTGAAAACAGTGTTTCGGGGATATTCGTTTGCCTCCCGCATCTGAAAACAGTGTTTCGGGGATATTCGTTTGCCTCCCGCATCTGAAAACACTGTTTCAAGGACACCCGTTTGCCTCCCGCATCTGAAAACACTGTTTCAAGGACACCCGTTTGCCTCACGCATCTGAAAACAGTGTTTCAAGGACACCCGTTTGCCTCACGCATCTGAAAACAGTGTTTCAAGGACACCCGTTTGCCTCCCGCATCTGAAAACAGTGTTTCAAGGACACCCGTTTGCCTCACGCATCTGAAAACAGTGTTTCAAGGACACCCGTTTGCCTCCCGCATCTGAAAACAGTGTTTCGGGGATATTCGTTTGCCTCCCGCATCTGAAAACAGTGTTTCGGGGATATTCGTTTGCCTCCCGCATCTGAAAACACTGTTTCGGGGATATTCGTTTGCCTCCCGCATCTGAAAACACTGTTTCGGGGATATTCGTTTGCCTCCCGCATCTGAAAACACTGTTTCGGGGATATTCGTTTGCCTCCCGCATCTGAAAACAGTGTTTCGGGGATATTCGTTTGCCTCCCGCATCTGAAAACACTGTTTCGGGGATATTCGTTTGCCTCCCGCATCTGAAAACAGTGTTTCGGGGATATTCGTTTGCCTCCCGCATCTGAAAACAGTGTTTCGGGGATATTCGTTTGCCTCCCGCATCTGAAAACAGTGTTTCGGGGATATTCGTTTGCCTCCCGCATCTGAAAACACTGTTTCGGGGATATTCGTTTGCCTCCCGCATCTGAAAACACTGTTTCAAGGACACCCGTTTGCCTCCCGCATCTGAAAACACTGTTTCAAGGACACCCGTTTGCCTCACGCATCTGAAAACAGTGTTTCAAGGACACCCGTTTGCCTCACGCATCTGAAAACAGTGTTTCAAGGACACCCGTTTGCCTCCCGCATCTGAAAACAGTGTTTCGGGGATATTCGTTTGCCTTCCGCATCTGAAAACAGTGTTTCGGGGATATTCGTTTGCCTCCCGCATCTGAAAACACTGTTTCGGGGATATTCGTTTGCCTCCCGCATCTGAAAACACTGTTTCGGGGATATTCGTTTGCCTCCCGCATCTGAAAACACTGTTTCGGGGATATTCGTTTGCCTCCCGCATCTGAAAACAGTGTTTCGGGGATATTCGTTTACCTCCCGCATCTGAAAACAGTGTTTCGGGGATATTCGTTTGCCTCCCGCATCTTTTCACACTGTTTCAAGGACACCCGTTTGCCTCCCGCATCTGAAAACACTGTTTCAAGGACACCCGTTTGCCTCACGCATCTGAAAACAGTGTTTCAAGGACACCCGTTTGCCTCACGCATCTGAAAACAGTGTTTCAAGGACACCCGTTTGCCTCACGCATCTGAAAACAGTGTTTTAAGGACACCCGTTTGCCTCCCGCATCTGAAAACAGTGTTTCGGGGATATTCGTTTGCCTTCCGCATCTGAAAACAGTGTTTCGGGGATATTCGTTTGCCTCCCGCATCTGAAAACACTGTTTCGGGGATATTCGTTTGCCTCCCGCATCTGAAAACAGTGTTTCGGGGATATTCGTTTGCCTCCCGCATCTGAAAACAGTGTTTCGGGGATATTCGTTTGCCTCCCGCATCTGAAAACACTGTTTCGGGGATATTCGTTTGCCTCCCGCATCTGAAAACAGTGTTTCGGGGATATTCGTTTGCCTCCCGCATCTGAAAACAGTGTTTCGGGGATATTCGTTTGCCTCCCGCATCTGAAAACAGTGTTTTGGGGATATTCGTTTGCCTCCCGCATCTGAAAACAGTGTTTCGGGGATATTCGTTTGCCTCCCGCATCTGAAAACAGTGTTTCGGGGATATTCGTTTGCCTCCCGCATCTGAAAACACTGTTTCAAGGACACCCGTTTGCCTCCCGCATCTGAAAACACTGTTTCAAGGACACCCGTTTGCCTCACGCATCTGAAAACAGTGTTTCAAGGACACCCGTTTGCCTCACGCATCTGAAAACAGTGTTTCAAGGACACCCGTTTGCCTCCCGCATCTGAAAACAGTGTTTCGGGGATATTCGTTTGCCTCCCGCATCTGAAAACACTGTTTCGGGGATATTCGTTTGCCTCCCGCATCTGAAAACACTGTTTCGGGGATATTCGTTTGCCTCCCGCATCTGAAAACAGTGTTTCGGGGATATTCGTTTGCCTCCCGCATCTGAAAACACTGTTTCGGGGATATTCGTTTGCCTCCCGCATCTGAAAACAGTGTTTCGGGGATATTCGTTTGCCTCCCGCATCTGAAAACAGTGTTTCGGGGATATTCGTTTGCCTCCCGCATCTGAAAACACTGTTTCAAGGACACCCGTTTGCCTCCCGCATCTGAAAACACTGTTTCAAGGACACCCGTTTGCCTCACACATCTGAAAACAGTGTTTCAAGGACACCCGTTTGCCTCACGCATCTGAAAACAGTGTTTCAAGGACACCCGTTTGCCTCCCGCATCTGAAAACAGTGTTTCAAGGACACCCGTTTGCCTCACGCATCTGAAAACAGTGTTTCAAGGACACCCGTTTGCCTCCCGCATCTGAAAACAGTGTTTCGGGGATATTCGTTTGCCTCCCGCATCTGAAAACAGTGTTTCGGGGATATTCGTTTGCCTCCCGCATCTGAAAACACTGTTTCGGGGATATTCGTTTGCCTCCCGCATCTGAAAACACTGTTTCGGGGATATTCGTTTGCCTCCCGCATCTGAAAACACTGTTTCGGGGATATTCGTTTGCCTCCCGCATCTGAAAACAGTGTTTCGGGGATATTCGTTTGCCTCCCGCATCTGAAAACACTGTTTCGGGGATATTCGTTTGCCTCCCGCATCTGAAAACAGTGTTTCGGGGATATTCGTTTGCCTCCCGCATCTGAAAACACTGTTTCAAGGACACCCGTTTGCCTCACGCATCTGAAAACAGTGTTTCAAGGACACCCGTTTGCCTCACGCATCTGAAAACAGTGTTTCAAGGACACCCGTTTGCCTCACGCATCTGAAAACAGTGTTTCAAAGACACCCGTTTGCCTCCCGCATCTGAAAACAGTGTTTCGGGGATATTCGTTTGCCTCCCGCATCTGAAAACAGTGTTTCGGGGATATTCGTTTGCCTCCCGCATATGAAAACACTGTTTCGGGGATATTCGTTTGCCTCCCGCATCTGAAAACAGTGTTTCGGGGATATTCGTTTGCCTCCCGCATCTGAAAACAGTGTTTCGGGGATATTCGTTTGCCTCCCGCATCTGAAAACACTGTTTCAAGGACACCCGTTTGCCTCCCGCATCTGAAAACAGTGTTTCAAGGACACCCGTTTGCCTCCCGCATCTGAAAACACTGTTTCAAGGACACCCGTTTGCCTCACACATCTGAAAACAGTGTTTCAAGGACACCCGTTTGCCTCACGCATCTGAAAACAGTGTTTCAAGGACACCCGTTTGCCTCACGCATCTGAAAACAGTGTTTCAAGGACACCCGTTTGCCTCCCGCATCTGAAAACAGTGTTTCGGGGATATTCGTTTGCCTCCCGCATCTGAAAACAGTGTTTCGGGGATATTCGTTTGCCTCCCGCATCTGAAAACACCGTTTCGGGGATATTCGTTTGCCTCCCGCATCTGAAAACACTGTTTCAAGGACACCCGTTTGCCTCACGCATCTGAAAACAGTGTTTCAAGGACACCCGTTTGCCTCACGCATCTGAAAACAGTGTTTCAAGGACCACCGTTTGCCTCACGCATCTGAAAACAGTGTTTCAAGGACACCCGTTTGCCTCCCGCGACTGAAAACAGTGTTTCGGGGATATTCGTTTGCCTCCCGCATCTGAAAACAGTGTTTCGGGGATATTCGTTTGCCTCCCGCATCTGAAAACAGTGTTTCGGGGATATTCGTTTGCCTCCCGCATCTGAAAACAGTGTTTCGGGGATATTCGTTTGCCTCCCGCATCTGAAAACACTGTTTCGGGGATATTCGTTTGCCTCCCGCATCTGAAAACAGTGTTTCGGGGATATTCGTTTGCCTCCCGCATCTGAAAACAGTGTTTCGGGGATATTCGTTTGCCTCCCGCATCTGAAAACACTGTTTCGGGGATATTCGTTTGCCTCCCGCATCTGAAAACAGTGTTTCGGGGATATTCGTTTGCCTCCCGCATCTGAAAACAGTGTTTCGGGGATATTCGTTTGCCTCCCGCATCTGAAAACAGTGTTTCGGGGATATTCGTTTGCCTCCCGCATCTGAAAACAGTGTTTCGGGGATATTCGTTTGCCTCCCGCATCTGAAAACAGTGTTTCGGGGATATTCGTTTGCCTCCCGCATCTGAAAACAGTCTTTCGGGGATATTCGTTTGCCTCCCGCATCTTTTCACACTGTTTCAAGGACACCCGTTTGCCTCCCGCATCTGAAAACACTGTTTCAAGGACACCCGTTTGCCTCACGCATCTGAAAACAGTGTTTCAAGGACACCCGTTTGCCTCACGCATCTGAAAACAGTGTTTCAAGGACACCCGTTTGCCTCACGCATCTGAAAACAGTGTTTTAAGGACACCCGTTTGCCTCCCGCATCTGAAAACAGTGTTTCGGGGATATTCGTTTGCCTTCCGCATCTGAAAACAGTGTTTCGGGGATATTCGTTTGCCTCCCGCATCTGAAAACACTGTTTCGGGGATATTCGTTTGCCTCCCGCATCTGAAAACAGTGTTTCGGGGATATTCGTTTGCCTCCCGCATCTGAAAACAGTGTTTCGGGGATATTCGTTTGCCTCCCGCATCTGAAAACACTGTTTCGGGGATATTCGTTTGCCTCCCGCATCTGAAAACAGTGTTTCGGGGATATTCGTTTGCCTCCCGCATCTGAAAACAGTGTTTCGGGGATATTCGTTTGCCTCCCGCATCTGAAAACAGTGTTTCGGGGATATTCGTTTGCCTCCCGCATCTGAAAACAGTGTTTCGGGGATATTCGTTTGCCTCCCGCATCTGAAAACAGTGTTTCGGGGATATTCGTTTGCCTCCCGCATCTGAAAACACTGTTTCAAGGACACCCGTTTGCCTCCCGCATCTGAAAACACTGTTTCAAGGACACCCGTTTGCCTCACGCATCTGAAAACAGTGTTTCAAGGACACCCGTTTGCCTCACGCATCTGAAAACAGTGTTTCAAGGACACCCGTTTGCCTCCCGCATCTGAAAACAGTGTTTCGGGGATATTCGTTTGCCTCCCGCATCTGAAAACACTGTTTCGGGGATATTCGTTTGCCTCCCGCATCTGAAAACACTGTTTCGGGGATATTCGTTTGCCTCCCGCATCTGAAAACAGTGTTTCGGGGATATTCGTTTGCCTCCCGCATCTGAAAACACTGTTTCGGGGATATTCGTTTGCCTCCCGCATCTGAAAACAGTGTTTCGGGGATATTCGTTTGCCTCCCGCATCTGAAAACAGTGTTTCGGGGATATTCGTTTGCCTCCCGCATCTGAAAACACTGTTTCAAGGACACCCGTTTGCCTCCCGCATCTGAAAACACTGTTTCAAGGACACCCGTTTGCCTCACGCATCTGAAAACAGTGTTTCAAGGACACCCGTTTGCCTCACGCATCTGAAAACAGTGTTTCAAGGACACCCGTTTGCCTCCCGCATCTGAAAACAGTGTTTCGGGGATATTCGTTTGCCTTCCGCATCTGAAAACAGTGTTTCGGGGATATTCGTTTGCCTCCCGCATCTGAAAACACTGTTTCGGGGATATTCGTTTGCCTCCCGCATCTGAAAACAGTGTTTCGGGGATATTCGTTTGCCTCCCGCATCTGAAAACAGTGTTTCGGGGATATTCGTTTGCCTCCCGCATCTGAAAACAGTGTTTCGGGGATATTCGTTTGCCTCCCGCATCTGAAAACAGTGTTTCGGGGATATTCGTTTGCCTCCCGCATCTGAAAACAGTGTTTCGGGGATATTCGTTTGCCTCCCGCATCTGAAAACAGTGTTTCGGGGATATTAGTTTGCCTCCCGCATCTGAAAACACTGTTTCGGGGATATTCGTTTGCCTCCCGCATCTGAAAACAGTGTTTCGGGGATATTCGTTTGCCTCCCGCATCTGAAAACACTGTTTCGGGGATATTCGTTTGCCTCCCGCATCTGAAAACAGTGTTTCGGGGATATTCGTTTGCCTCCCGCATCTGAAAACAGTGTTTCGGGGATATTCGTTTGCCTCCCGCATCTGAAAACAGTGTTTCGGGGATATTCGTTTGCCTCCCGCATCTGAAAACAGTGTTTCGGGGATATTCGTTTGCCTCCCGCATCTGAAAACAGTGTTTCGGGGATATTCGTTTGCCTCCCGCATCTGAAAAAAGTGTTTCGGGGATATTCGTTTGCCTCCCGCATCTGAAAACAGTGTTTCGGGGATATTCGTTTGCCTCCCGCATCTGAAAACACTGTTTCAAGGACACCCGTTTGCCTCCCGCATCTGAAAACACTGTTTCAAGGACACCCGTTTGCCTCACGCATCTGAAAACAGTGTTTCAAGGACACCCGTTTGCCTCACGCATCTGAAAACAGTGTTTCAAGGACACCCGTTTGCCTCACGCATCTGAAAACAGTGTTTCAAGGACACCCGTTTGCCTCACGCATCTGAAAACAGTGTTTCAAGGACACCCGTTTGCCTCACGCATCTGAAAACAGTGTTTCAAGGACACCCGTTTGCCTCCCGCATCTGAAAACAGTGTTTCAAGGACACCCGTTTGCCTCCCGCATCTGAAAACAGTGTTTCAAGGACACCCGTTTGCCTCCCGCATCTGAAAACAGTGTTTCAAGGACACCCGTTTGCCTCCCGCATCTGAAAACAGTGTTTCAAGGACACTTGTTTGCCTCCCGCATCTGAAAACAGTGTTTCAAGGATATTCATTTGCCTCCTGCATCTGAAGCCATGAACAACTCTCTCCGGCATCACCAGTACGTCCCTGCATTAGTAACACAAACACACACATTCTCTCGGCACAGCGGCTCGAGCACTCAACACAAACACACACACATTCTCTCTCTCGGCACAGCGGCTCGAGCGCTCAACACACTAAAAAAGCAACTTGCCAAATATTGATCTGTTTGGGCTCTTTATAGGTGTCCATGAACTGTCAACTGTTATATTTGTCTCCTTGTAAAATTTACTGTCATTTGTGGATTCAAATGAAAAACTAAAATTGTGTGTGTGTGTGTGTGTGTGTGTGTGTGTGTGTGTGTGTGTGTGTGTGTGTGTGTGTGTGTGTGTGTCATTAGTATACACACGCAGCATACAGAGAATCAAAACATGGTTCCTACTTTGAGCAGTCTTCTAACCGATGTAGTCATCAGTGTAAGATGCTGCAGGATCTCATCATCTCATCCTCAAACTCTGCAATGTTGTCGTTTGGACTCTGGGGTCATCAGCAGGATATCTGAAAGAAAGAAAGAAAGAAAGAAAGAAAGAAGCTTGTGACTAAATAACTACAATATAGGTCCTCTATAGCGCCACCTATACTGTATTATCTGTATACCAACGGAATCAAGTTCGACACACGTTTTGAACAAGGTCAACTTCTCCCTCTTCCGCATTCAAAGCCCACGCACGCATGCTGCCGTGTGCGGTGTTCCCCCCTGGGGGTCTGCGGTTCCCCGGGGGCGTCCCAGCTCACTGCTAAACTGCCTATCACACAGAACCAGAGAGGATCCCCATTGTTCCTGCCCCCCCCCCCCCCGTACTGTTTGACCCATCCTGACCCATTAAAATTAGTGATGGATCGAATATTCGGCCGCAGAAAATATTCGGCAGAAAACGGCTA
Source organism: Protomyctophum bolini (assembly GCF_963924005.1). Taxonomy (NCBI): domain Eukaryota; kingdom Metazoa; phylum Chordata; class Actinopteri; order Myctophiformes; family Myctophidae; genus Protomyctophum; species Protomyctophum bolini. The sequence continues at coordinate 40,233,012 of NC_137867.1, read as the reverse complement.
TAAATGCATTTTCGGCCTATTCGGTTTCGGCCTGAATAGGCAGAAAATATATCACTGAATACAAACCGCATTCAAAAGAGCTGAATAAAAGTTTTATGGACCCATAATAGTGATTATTATTTAAGTTAAGTTTTGCCGTAACCATTTTTTTTGCCATAAATCAGGTAGTTTTAAGGTACGGCCATGACAGCAATGGTAGGAAAAAACATATATAATATTAATCATATTCGGATATTCGGTATTCGGTTTTCGGCCAACTGTTTCCTATATTCGGTATTCGGCCAACTGTTTCCTATATTCGGTATTCGGTTTTCGGCCAACTGTTTCCTATATTCGGTATTCGGTTTAGTCCAAGAATTTCCCTTTCGGTGCATCCCTAATTAAAATGTAGCCTGAAACTCTGCCGGAGGGGTCTGGACAGACAGTGGGCGATCATTGGCATGCGCGGCCCGCCGCGGCACTGAATATTAAACCATTTAGGCCTGACAACTGTCTTCTAAATCATGATGTTTTTAGATCAGTGGTGCTCAATATTTCATGTCAAGGATCCCCAAAAAGTAGTTGGCCGCCGATCGACCCCCATCTGAAAATATGTTGTTTCTTCAGGGACCCAACCAAAAGCAAAGATTTGACTTAAAAACTTTGACTCTGTTAACAATATTCAAAAACAGCAGATCTACAAGCTCATGGCGCGGCACACAGGTCCATTGTCCACCAGTCGACCTTGAGGCTTAATCAGGAGTTGTAGTAGCCACAGGATAATCTAAGCGGTGGATATTGCTCTTGTCTTCATGTCTTTATGTATGTAAATTGTCTTGTTCTTTGTGTTATGTCAAATGTGTGACGTATACGCAGGGCTCGACAGTGCGACTAGGTACTCGCATTTGCGACTAAAAATATCACCGTGCGAGTTGTAAAATTCAATTTGTAGCACAGGTGCGACTACAGGATTTGACCGTTCAATCGTGATAAAGACAAGTCTCTGTCTACAGCAAGTGCACATTCTATAGTCGTGGTTCTATACCTACATTTATATTTCTGAACGGCGGTGTCGTTCGCCAAAAAGAGCAGAGCTACAAGCTAACAACGTGTCGAGGCTCAATGCGGTGTTCATTTGAAGATCTGTCCCCTTTGCTCCCACCGCCCCGCCCCTCCCTGTGTTGCTGCTCCGTGCTCTTCCGTCACTGCTTGCTGACTGTCAGCAGCAGCAGACAGAAAAGAAGACGGGATAGCATTAGCATGATAGCACAGATTCAGAAGGAATTGCTTGGACCCCGACACGTTATTTGCAAAGTTTGTTTGTAATGTTCAAAGTTCAAACGTTACTTACTTTTAACCAAACGCGGGTGAAACAGCGTGCAGCCGTGCACGCACGCGCGCACACACACACACACATGGAGTGGACGGATTGATGTTTATCAAAAACAACCCTTGCTTAGCGTTTGCTTACAAAAGTGTGTGCCCAGCATAAATGATAATGCGAATGACTGAACTGGCTGGATTACCGTATTAATATCAGTCAGTCAAAGCCAAGGAGAATGTTACAATACTAATTCACCATCGAGCAGCCTCTGCACTGTCTGAATGTCACACTAACATGATAGAACAGCAGGATAAAAACGGATAGCCTGTCTATCCATCCATGAGCAACATATTATCTATCTAGCTCTGGTCCATAGCTCTAATGTGTTGCACGTATTAGAGGTATGGAACAGAGCTACTATCGATCTATCTACAAAGTATTAGCATAAAACAAATTGATTATATAGATTATATGAAAACAAACATAACAATGATATCATGATGAATATCACTATTTTGTGATAATTGCTGAAAAGATAGTGATATAATATTTTGACATTATTTTCCACCCCTACCTCATATCACTTAATTAAAAGAAAACCACACCCATGTGAAGTGAGGGGCGCTCTTGTCATCATACATCAGATATCATCTCATACTGGCCAATCAGAATGCCTGTTGCCTGTGATTGGTTAGCTGATTTGCTCGTTTACATATGACATACATTTTCCCTTCAATGTCAATGGCGTTTAATTTATGTCATATTTAGCAGAATTTTGACGTAATTTCTCTGTTGATTGTCAATGGCTCATTTTGAGATGTGTGGGGACAAAGGCTGTATATAGGAGGGGCTAGCGCCCCTTAAAATGACATCATTTTTTGTGCTCCTAAAATAATTTGTGTGCTACTAGATTTTTCAACTTAGGCGCACACGTGCTACTTGGAAAAATGCTAAGCGTCGAGCCCTGCGTATACGTGTTCTGCATACTTGGCTGCTGTGTCGCAAGACAAATTACAGTGTGAACTGACAATAAAGTACTATATCATATCATATCACTCGGTATAGATCTGCTATTTTTCAATAGCTAAAATATATAGCATGATGCTTAAAAACACCAAAAGGGGTTCCCGTGCTGAATGGGTTAAACCAGAAGGGTTCCGTGGCGCACATTTGTAAGAGGCACACACTGGAAGGGGGGAGGGGGGGTGCCTGTCACACCCAGAATAATTAGCATTTATTTAACCACACACACACACACACACACACTATCTATGCCAGGGGTGGGCAACTGGTGGCCCGGGGGCCACATGCGGACCCCACCTTCACTCAATGCGGCCCTCATGTTAATATCAGAATACATATTGATTTCAGCTGTTACAATTCCAAACCCACTTTAATTACTTCATTATTGTCTTTGAGAGAAAGTTAACATAACTATAACTAAATGCATTTGAAATTCAATAAAAAAAGGTTACTTTTCAGGATTCCAATTCAAAAATAGCAAAGAAATATTCAGGTTTTCAATTCAAATATTGCAAAAAATAGCCGATCTACAAGCTCAAAACGCGTCGCATTGAGGCGCGTTTTGAGCTTGTAGATCGGCTAATTTTTGCTACGACAGTAATATGCACTGTGGCCCCTCTGGAATGAGTGTGGAAATATATTGGCCCTATATGCATCATCAAAGTTGCCCAGCCCTGATCTATGCTATATACAAGGCTAAAGGTTTTGTTTAATTTTAACGTAAGCCTATATATACATATATATGTATATATATCATATTTAATGTTCTCAACCTGGGATGGGAGTCCCTGTACAGTACAACTTGTACACAGAGCTCAAGACTTAAATCAACACTTTTCTGATTTTACAGTGAACTTTGGGGTCCCAGTCAGAGAATAAGAAGAGTTGTATTACAGTAGATGGGGGTAAACCGGTATAGAAATCACTGAATTCAATTGTATGAATCCATTTTGGGTGGGAACCCCTTTTGGTGTTATAAACATTATGTTATAATTTAGCTATTGAAAAATAGCAGATCTACAAGCTCATCGCGCGCCACCGAGTGGTGCGCTACGAGCTTGTAGGTCTGCTATTTAAAAAAAAAATTGAACACATAAGAAACATAGCTTTTTCAGAAAACTGTCAGGATGTATAGAAGACATTTTTAGAATCTGATCTCAGGTCAAAATGGGTTCAAATGGGGGTAAATCACAGAGTTACAGCACACAGGACCATTAATGCACACAACTATACCGTATAGGAGTTCCTGCTAGTGATGGGAGATTAAATCGGCAAACACATCGGTATCGCCGATTTTAGTTGTTTTTAGATTAATCTGCATCGGTTTGATTCATTAATCGGTCCGATTAATCGGTCTGTCTTAAAACAAGCACAAAGTAACAGCTTGAACAGATCTACAAGCTCACAATATTAAATATAAAAAAAAGGTATTAAAGTTAAATCTGACTTGCCTAAGCCTGCAGTGCAGATACGCTGTTATATGGAATTTTCAGAATAGACAAAATTATTATATATTTTTTCAATACAGAATGAGATCATATCGACATGATCGGTAATATCGGTTATCGGCCATAACAGCAATTAATTATATCGGATATCCATATCGGGCCAAAATGTCTCATCGACATATCCCTAGTTCCTGACCTGCAGTATAGCTGATAGCTAATATTACTCAGATCTAGTACTCCTTACAAAACACAATAATATTATTACTTGGATTCAAAAGAAATATAATACTACATACGTAATTTTGCTACCCCCACCCGCAAAAAAAACTGAATCCAATTCATTAGAATAATCAGTCACCATTATCAGCCAAGCTGAATAATCAGTCACCAATATCAGCCAAACTATTTTTCTGCTGCAAAATGTACTGTAGATATCTATATAAAATAAAACAGCAATCTCTAACCTACTACAATTTTTTCTTTTACATATATGTAATAATATTAGTTTTTGGTCAGTAATACCTCTCGTCCCTGGGTAGAATAAAGATAACAATAGAGATTGATTCTGAATAATATTATAATCAAAGTAACTTGTTTGAATGCCCAATACTGTAGCTAGATGTGGGAGTGGGCTGCTCTACTCTGCCCCCTGTGGGTCGAACAGCAGTGATGCATCCTGCTTCCTTAACCACACCAAAGGGTCACCATGATGACCCTTGGGGTCCAAACGGTTGCAAGGAGCAGTGTTGTTTGGGCAGCAGATTTTAGTTTTACTGCAAAGTGCTCCTTTAACCCATTTTGGACTGAGGTCGATAAAAAAAAAGGGTTCTAAATCCTATTTCTTTCTGAAAAACGTATGTTTCTATGTCAGTGGTGCTCAACCTTTTTCATGTCAAGGACCCCCAGAATTCTCTATTGGGCCACGGACCCCCATCTCAAAATATGTAGTTCCAGACCAGGGACCCCCCCAGAAGCAAATATTTTAGTTAAAAATGTTCGCTCTGAAATATATATTCAATGATTTGTGCCACATTTTAACGATTTTTCAAAAATAGCAGACCTACAAGCTCGTAGCGGCCTTTCTGTGTGGAGTTTGCATGTTCTCCCCGTGTCCGCCTAGGGTAGGTACCCTCACAAAAAACATGCAGTAATCCTGGTCACTAAAACTGCCTCCCCCTGGCCAGCCGGGGGGCCTGATGGAGGGGAAAGGAACTGGTTGGAATAACGTGTTCCTTCCACGAGCCAACCAGGGAAACTCCCCCCTGTCAGGTGTAAAGGAGCAACTTGGACACTCATGCATGAAGGAAGCATGAGTTCAAGTCCGTTGCTCTCCCCTTGTCCCCCATATATGGGGACTAGGTTGGAGGAGGGTGTGTAGAGCCCAGGATCACATTAGATGATTGACACAGGGGTGAAAAATGAGTTACAAAATCGTGGTATAAAAAATAAATACCTTACTACTAAGCTAAGGTTGGGATCTCTCGGCAGTAATTCTCAGGCCCTTGATTTAGGGCCTCTGTTACATTAGTTTTTCTTTCAATCTTAGACTATTTTTAAATCCGATAGTGTCACACACTACACAGGATAATCTTATCAAATTGATTTAGCAGATAATCTTAACCCGCTCAGCACAGGAACCCCTTTTGGTGTTTGAAGCATTATGTTATACTTTAGGTATTGAAAAATAGCAGATGTACAAGCTTGTGGCGCGGCACTGAGTGCCACGCTGCATCCTTGTAGATCTGCTATTTTTTTTAAACCGTGAAAATGTTGATCTGCTATTTTTTTTTTATCGTGAAAATTTGGTGCAAATCTTTGAATATATAATTATTTCAGAGCGAACGTTTTTAACTCAAATCTTGACTTTGGGGGGCGTCCCTGGAACAACATCTTTTCAGATGGGAGTCGGAGGCCAATTACAGATGATTTTTGAGAGTCCTTGACATGAAATAGTTCTAGAACCACTGATATAGAAACATATTTTCAGAAAACTGTCAGGATTTAGAAGATATATTTTTTAGAAGCCGCGTCTAAATGGGTTAAAGGCATCACACACACACACTACAGAATTCTATGCAGATTATCAGGTTTACCCAAAGACAGCATTATTCCCTTGCAATAGTTTGCTAAATCAACAGATGTATAAGAACTATGGAGGAGTGCATCAACATGAAAGGTGGATCATATAGGCCTATAATAATGATCAGCATATCAAAGTCATACGATTTGACACACACGTTACCGCAGTGAAATTTGTTGACCCATCTCTTGGAGCGGTGAGCCGCAGCCTAGGAGCGGTGAGCTGCAGCCGTGCCGCGCTCGGGAATCATTTGATTAGTAGATTTGACCCCCCAACCAACCCTTTGATCCTGAGTGCCAAGCAGGGAGGCATTGGGTCCCATTTTTACAGTCTTTGGTATATGAATCAAAACATGGTTCCTACTTTGAGCAGTCTTCTAATCGATGTCGTCATCAGTGTAAGATGCTGCAGGATCTCATCATCACATCCTCAAACTCTGCAATGTTGTCGTTTGGACTCTGGGGTCATCAGCAGGATATCTGAAAGAAAGAAAGAAAGAAAGAAAGAAAGAAAGAAGCTTGTGACTAAATAACTACAATATAGGTCCTCTATTTAACACAGCTTATCTTTTCTATTTCCTGAAAAGTTCAATTTGGACACACACACCTTACACTCACACTCACTGTGTGTGTGTGTGTGTGTGTGTGTGTGTGTGTGTGTGTGTGTGTGTGTGTGTGTGTGTGTGTGTGTGTGTGTGTGTGTGTGTGTGTGCACGCCGGCTGCATGCAGAGAGCAGTGAGACGAGCCAGCTTACTGTTTTAAACATATAACCACGCACACACCCGTTGTAACTGCCATCGCTAATGCAGTAGGGTTCTGACATGTTTTGGCCTCCCTCCTTCCTAATTATGGGACAACCCATCAGGGTGTACGCCCGTAATGAGACGTACCCATACCTGGGCCATAAGTTCAACATCGCTGGCGAGTGGGGGGAGCAAGTCAAGGAGCTCACTAGAGAGTTTCACCGTCGACTCGACCTGATCGATCTGTCCCCCCTCCCTATAGTCATGAAGCTCGAGGCTGTGAGAGAAGTGGCCCTGGCGAAGATACACCTATTTGCCAATGTACACATCGCACAACATGCACTGAGAGACATGACAAATAGAACTGTTAAAAACTGCTAAAATGGGCAAAAAACTACGGAAATGTGCCCATCTCTGATGGATTAATTACAGACTCCAGCGTGGTAGTGAAGGCTACCCTCACCCACCAGGGAGCGGACACTAGACTACAGGAAGAAACGGCAAGAAGGGTTCTGCTTAGCACGAAACAGACTGAAGCCAAAGAACATTGGCGTGGCCTTCGACTGCAGGGAAAGTTGGCCTGTGTTGATTCAGCTGATCACTCTCTGAAACTCTGTTTCACATTCGATGTACAAAAATGCTGCTATTGGGGAGGATGTTTTAAAATTCACCATCAAAGCAAGACTGTAAGTATTACCAACCAAGTACAATCTGTCAATCTGGTATCCCAACACCCACACTCCACTCTGTATAAAACATCATGATTCTGAACAACACCTAGAATCCATCGCACATAACAAATGGATGTAGTGCATACAAAAACTCGCCACGACCGGATTGTTGACCTCCTAGTGTCTGATGCAGTTCGAAAGTATGTGCCATCTAGTGCAGCAATGTATAAACATTCAAGAGTGTTACCAGATTGGTTTAGCTGCATGCGATGTCTTTGCTAACATCCGAATACACCTGATGTTGTCTTTGTTGACACCAGTCACAAGGAGGTCCTGATTCTGGAGGTGGGCTGTGTCTTTGATTTGTACATGGACCAGGCATTCCAAGATAAACATTCCAAGTATCAACCATTACTTGGAAGTATAACAAACCTGGGGTATCGCTGTAGATTTGCCATACTGATATTCGGAAGCCTGGGCCATGTGCATAAACTGACCATGAGTGGCCTAAGAATAGCTGGCATGACAAAAAGCAAAGCCAAACAACAGAGAATCAAAACACGGTTCCTACTTTGAGCAGTCTTTGTCGTCATCAGTGTAAGATGCTGCAGGATCTCATCATTACATCCTCAAACTCTGCAATGTTGTCCTCTGGAATCTGGGGTCATCAGCAGGATATGAAAGAACCCTAACCCTGAAAGAAAAGAAAGAAAGAAAGAAAGAAAGAAAGAAGCTTGTGACTAAATAACTACATTATAGGTCTTCTATTTAACACACAGCTTATCTTTTCCATTTCCTGAAAGACACACACACACACACACACACACACACCTTAGACTAGAGACACACGCCAAAATCTGCCATTGAGCCCCATTATAAAAGTCTCAAATTTGAAAGCACTATATTTCTAAATTGACACCTTTCAAAGATTCCTTTTCAGGCAAACATGTCCACCGTAAGATGAACTTAAGTAGGCTAGAATGGGGTTGGTAGGTTTAAGTATGTAGGACTAGTAGCATGCCAAAGTTTGCCATAGAGAATGCATTGGGCGTTTAATAACTCATACATATCTCAGAAACTACAAAACATTTCAAAGTAAAAAGTTCCAGACACACACACACACACACACACACACACACACACCTGAGCTGGTATAAACAGTGAATGGACAAATCTGTGACACAGCATGAATTCACAAATAATGACCCTCCGTCATAGACTATAAATACACACGTAAATAAATGTGTAGGCTATATTGCATTTATATATATATTATCATCATTGCGGTAATTATTATTAAAGTTTTATAGGTTTTGCTTTTATAATTCCTTACCGTAGAGCCACAGGATAGGCTGTCGGTCCGTCCATCATCTTCAAAGAAACGTATTGCCGCTCTTTTTAGTTAGTTATTTATTAATACCTCTGGCACGTTAAATACACCTTTCTGAATGTGAATGAATACACGTTGGTCACCTAAACGAATAACGAGCCTAATAACTAATAACTTAATAATGAATTCTGAAGGAATATTAAATATAATAATATATTGTCCATGTTTGTAAAAAAGCAGCGACTGAACTATAAGCTACACGCCAAATTAACAACAGCTGCTGTTACTTTGCTCCAATTACGCCGCCAGACAAACCTCACCCACACACACACACACACATTTCACTGAACTACCGGTATTATATATATATATTAATATAGACTCCTCAAGTGTCCACAGTAAAAATACGAAAAAGCATATAAAGCACAAAAGCATAATAAATTCCTTACCGTAGAGCCATAGGATAAGCTGTCCTTTCTTCAAACTTTTATCGGCGCTCTTTTTAGTTACCGTAGGCTATAGTTATTATTAATACCTCTGGCAGGTTAAATACAATTCACTTTCTGAATGTGAATGAATACACGTTGGTCACCTAAACGACCCAGCAATGACGAGCCTAATAACTAATAACTTAATAATTATTTTTTAAGGAATATTAAATATAATGTCCCAGCGACTGAAAGCTACACGCCAAACAGCTGCTGCTAATTTCCTCTGACAAACCTCAACCAGAGTCATCTAATAGGAGAGTAGCGACACGCTTTGATCTCGCCCTATGGTAACAATGTAATGCGGAAGTGCTCATTCTATCTCAATGGGATAGTTCCATAGAGTTGATAGTTCCAATGTGTGGCACTATATAGACGCTATAGTGTCGCCACTCTTTTACTAGATTTACTATGACCTCACCTAACAAAAAACTTTAATAGAATACAAAATATAAACTAATGGATGCCAAATATTAGACAAACCCACCTCTTGTCTGATATGCTGCAGCTGCATAACAATATATATATATATATTTAAAAAATAAATAACCCTGGTTCTCTTCACGTCCCACCTGACAGGAGACAAGTCACGTGACCAATAGGGTGAAGTGGGCACCTTCCTTGGATATCTGGGCAACTCGTTGTGAAATTGGATATTTTGTCCAAAATGTTAAAAGATTAGGCTTACTATATATTTGAAAAGAAATGTCTTTAATAAGTAAAGAAAGTAGGCCTACACATGATCATTATACATTGCTTGAACATTCGATAATTAAGGTCTAATATAATATTTCTACAAATTGCTACAAAACCTATTTTGGAGCATATACTGTAAAAACAAATTTGAAGGATAAAATTAGGTCTGATAATGATGTAGCCTACCGTGCATGTTCACATCATGTATACTTTAATACTTAAAATATATGTAATTCTTTTACATTTTGGACAAGCCCCTATGGTGGCCTCTGAGGCTCAACTTCAACTGGCTACAGTACAGAAGCATGAGGCTTCTTTCCAATATGGCTGCTGTGCATAGAGCCCATTACATACATACAGAAACGCTAAAATTGACAAACTCATCCCGGGTCCTCATAAATAAAAAGGTCTTGGTTTCTGAGGCTATCATAGACAGACTGGAAAAGCTTTGGAGCTGTATTAGACCTGAAACATGACTCATGATTAGCTGTATATATTCAAGTGACACCGCACCTCCCTGTTCACTCATGATAAACGACATTTCTTAAAATAAGTAACTGGTGAAGTTTTGCAGTTAAATGTTAACTGTTAACGAAAAGAAAACTGATTATATTAGTGCCACTCCTTAATTCTATATGACCTTTTCTAGGATCACAGCCTACAGGTAGACCTATTGTGTGGAGAAGACTGATGTAGGAAGACTGATCAACTGATGTACCCTCAACTCTCAGACCTTTGTATTCCTTTATTTTTTGATGCCAGATGCCATGGTCATTTGGAGACCTGGCATCCTATAATTTGTATAGTTTCAATGTACAGATATTTAAGAATATTTTTTTGAAAGCTGATATGTATAGGCTACTGCTATTTTCAAATAGGCTATTAGTTTGAAAACCATAGTTTAAATGGTAAATGGTGCATTTATATAAAGGCGCTTTACAGAGATACAAAGAGTTACAAAGTAACTAATGAGACAGAAGTATGCAAACCTATCTCTCTAGCCAGATTCCGTCTCACACTCACTGATGAGAGTGCGAAAAAATGATGCTCTCGAGTCTACACCATGGCTTCCCGTCTTCTTTAGGATGGAGTACAAGGTTTAGCTCCCTCCTAATCAGTGCATTCACAGCAATGCTCCTCGGAACTCTTGAAACCACCGACCTCCACCCATTCCCTCCGCTCTGGAAATTCAGATACAGTGAAAACCCCCCATGATGACTGTGTTCTACAGATACATATTGTGATAATAGCCAATCTACAAGCTCCCAACGCCTTGTGTTTTGAACTTGTAGATCGGCTATAAGCATATTCTTTGCCTTTCTTATATTTTACAAGTTGGCCAAAGTTTGACCAGTTCTTATAGTAGGCCTATAGTTTGTTGATTACTTTTGATAATGTAATGGTCTTTATACATTTACGTTTGATACTGGTCTTTATGTATATATATTAAAAAGTGCTAATTGACACTTAACTGTCCCCCCAGTCCGATCAGGAAGCAACCTCTTAACTGCCTGTTATAGCAGCAATGGCGTATAAATCAGTGTCTAGTGTCTCAGAAGAGGGCTGTGGAAACCCACCTACAAGTGCCATAATCAATGGGGAATCCAAGCTAATAGAAACAGCAGGCTTTCTATTCCGGGAAAGTTTGCATTCTATAATAGAATGCATTATTCTCACGGTAATACAAATATTTAATACAAAACAAAAGTAAAAAAATAAATAAAAATAACCTGCCTAACCATAATGTCACTGGTAGGCAGATTTCTGAAGTCTCCACAGTCCTCCTAGACAAAGACTGAGTAGAAATATATGCTACCATTTTATCATGAACATTAGTGAGGACCAATCAGCCTATATTATGAAGATGAGTGAAGTTGTTGTTAATGTTGGCAAGCGATAAATCAGGCATCAGAGGTTGTTCCGTCCTCTAGTATAGTCAGCCATAAAACTGCACCCAGTGGTGGTTTACTTAAGTAAAAGTCCAGGTTCAAAATGTACTAAAAGGTAGAAAAGTATTGGCATCAAAATGTACTTACTCATTATGCAGAAATGTCCCATTTCAAGTTTTCAAATGTACAAAAACCTGTGAAAATCGGCTATTTTCCAATGGTCTAATGTTTTGTGATAATAATCACAATCTATAAAGTAATTAAAGTTTTTTAATAATTGTAGTGGAGTAAAAGTACAATATTTGCCTCTGAGATGTAGTGAAGTAAAAGTATTGGAAATCGGAAATACTCAAGTAAAGTACCTCAAAATTGTACTTATGTACAGTTCATACTTAAGTAAATGTCCTTTCTTACTTTCCACCGCTGTCCTATACTGAGAAACAGTATTAACTGCCTGAGTTGTTAAAAACTGGGAAATAAATAAATGTATCTCTCCACTGTGCTGTTATCGGTACAGAAATGGACAGCGTGTTATCTTTTAGTCATCTACAGGTAGAATTTATTTGGTACCTTTAGTACTGATATCAAATATAAACACTTGTAGTGACGTGTGACCTTCAGAACACATTTGGAGGACAGCACAGCTCTGCAGATCATGAGAGAGAGACACAAAGAGAGAGAGAGAGAGAGATGCAGTGCAATCAGGCCAACCACAAACAATCAGTACATTATTATGATTGTTATTGTAATACAGTGCTGTGTATTCATATTCCTCTAATACAGGTTCATTTTTTTTGTTACACACATTCTCAAAACATCAAACCCTCCCAAAAAACACATCGGCAAGATTCCTTTCATTGTGTTTGCATGGGATTCTAAAAAACAATGTGTAAAACAGAAGGGTTTCTGGACATCAGTCAGTCTTTTTTATGGCACCATGTAGGATGCTCGATGCTGTGGTTCATTCAGTCTGAGGACCTTTGGCGTCAAAACCTCAACGTCTAGCAACACACAGACGCCTAGCAATACCTCAACGCCTATAGCTGCAAGACCTCAACGCAACACCTAGCAACACCTGAATACCGAGCAACAGATGAACAACACCTTAACGCATAGCTATACCTCAACATATGGTGTGTACTGTGTATGTAGCCATGTAATGAAAGCTCTGAATTTGCAAACAGTGCAGTTTAGTTTAGTGGCAAAAATACCCTCTTACAGCAGAGTACCATTGTGATTTAACAGAAAAAACACCCAGTGAGCCTGCGCGGTGCTACAGAGACAAACCGTGAAACTGAGAACGATGACAGCAACGAATATATAAGCCACCATAAAGTACATACTAGTGTAATATCAACACTCTGTAATTAGTCATGGCCAGTGAAGTACTGCAGTTTCTGCTGGTCATACTGGTCTGTGTATGTATGGGGTTTGTGATATGATACAAACTAGTTCCTGGTGTCGTGGCGTAGGACAGTACGCTTTCCTAGCTTACGGTTTCATGTTGTAGCCCTTTTAGTAGGTGAAATACAATCAGGATAATTTATTGCAGCAGGTGTACATTTAGATTTCCGATTATTATATCATTATCATCTCTGATGATATTATACACATCAGATGTAACGTCATAGTAGAGGCATACATATACAGTTTGGCAACAGCAGTTGCCACTGGCAGCCATGTTGGCTCCGAAAGTCCTGATCAATAGCCATTGGTCTCCAAAATGCTGTCCATGTAACCATGGAGACATTATGGAGGGCATAAGAACTTGTGTAATAAGAATAGTGCAGCTAACACATTCTATAGACAGTAGGCAGCAACATGGAAGCCACACTACCGGAAAAAACATCACATCATCACTAAACTAAACATCTCGACTATCAGAGGAGACGTGTGAAGGTTTTTTTTTTTTTACCACAGGTGCCAGCAGTACACTCACTGCCAAATGAACATTAAAAAAAAAACATAAAAAAACTTCCATAAAAACATTTAAAACAAATAAGACTGAAGAACAAACTGAAGAAGAGCTGCTGTGGTTGTTCTCAACCAATCAGATTGTCTTCATCTATCAGAGGGCGGGGTCTGTTTGAATTATCTCGGTTCGAGATAAAAGAAAATTACAATTGGAAACAAAATGATTTAGAGACTATAGAGTATATAAAAATCACACCTGTGTGAAGTGAGGGGCGCTCTTATCAACATGATGTAAAATAGACACTATATCAAATTTGCTCAGACGCTATGATGTTAAATTGTCCATTCATTGAACAATGGGAATTTAATGTTTGTGTAGGACACACACCAGAAGCTGGATATGCACTGTCCTGGTGTTAAAGCTGCAATCCGCAAGATATACAGATATTTTCTACTGGTTCTCTCTTGAACCTGGTTCTCCTCTGCGCGCTGAAACGCTGAGCTACAACAGAAACCCCCTTTGGACATGAGGTTATTACGCTATTAGCATCATGCAATACCACTTTTCAACCAGTAAGTGGTCCTAGAAGAGCATGAGGTGCACAGCTGAATTTGTTATATATATATTGCATTAGCATTGGTGAGAATAACCTATTATTCAAAAAATCTGGATTGCAGCTTTACATGAAGAGAAAAATGCAATATTGACTAATGGACTGTTAATTGAGGCCCGTATACTGCATGTCCTGAGTCTGGCTAGCAGCTAGCAGCCAGGGTTGGGTCAGTTACTATTGCACAGCTCAACCACCACTGTCAAATACTGCACTCATACCATGAACTAGGCCTAGTAAATACATAATGCAATAATCTTTTTATTATTTGTTTTATTCGTAGGTAGGTAGGCAGGTGGGTGGGGTTTGGCACTATTTATTTACAATATAAAGATTGCAGATTGATGTTTAGAGTTTAGACAAGTATTTAAAACTACTTTACTGCTATTTTCTGTGACTTTTCTGTTTCCCCAGGCTTTATTTTAATTGTCACGATGGGGTAAAACCCCACCCACCAGATGCTCACGGAAAAATAAAACAAACACCAGAAATGATCTGGAACTACAATTTCAGCACAAAAACAAATAACAAAACAAAACACTACACTACACACATACTCATTACAGGCTGCAGCGAGCGCACACACACACACACACACACACACACACACACACACACACACACACACACACACACACACACACACACACACACACACACACACACACACACACACACACACACAAGATACTATAAAAATGTATGATGCACTTGGTTTACATTGCATTGCATATTACGTTTTTTCATTTTTCTTTTACACAATTTTGGAATTATCACCAGAAAAGCTATAGGCTGTAAAAATCAAGCGTACCCAAAGCTGTTAATCCTATAGAACCCCATTCAGGCTGATCGATGTCAGGGGTCAGGGTTACATTCCTATGACAGTGCTGACCAGAAGGGAAGTGCAATCAATCGGTAACAGTGGTCCTAAATAGAAACGCAACAACATAGCATCACAGAGAAGAGAAGAGAAGAGAAGAGAAGAGAAGAGAAGAGAAGAGAAGAGAAGAGAAGAGAAGAGAAGAGAGAGTGGTTGGTTGTTAGTTCTGTTAACATAGTTCAGGATTCCCAGAGATCCCGGTACTAAAATAGTACCAGTAAAAACAAATGTTGCAGTCCTTTCCCAGTAGCTGCCTACAGGGTGCAGCGCCGAGCAGTCTGTCCTAGAGGACAATAGGACACATGTCCAACGGCAGTACAGTTCAGTGTGGCGCGGTGTCCAGTCAACATGTCCCACACTAACTGCGGGACATTCCGAAAGTTGAAGCCACGATGGACAGCTGTTATTAAATCCACTTATCGCCTTCGAGAATCATGAGGCGACATGTGATGTCACCAAACACACAAGGGTGTGATGTCACCTCGTGTCTAGAATGTGTTAGCTAGTGAAATCAGCTGGTGTAGCGTCGTTGGCAAGCTTTCTGGTTCGCGGCAGATGTTTACTCCACCGTGTTTGCTCCGCAGCCCAATGCTAGGTGACGCCCTTGGTGGTGGTCAGATGGGAGAGAGGCGGGGTTTGGTGAGAGGTTAGGCTGGGGGGAGTGGGAGTGGGGGTTCGGGTGGGGACAGAATGACACACCCACCCGTGGGATCCTTATCCTCCCATTGGCTAGACTGGTGGAGGAGGGGCAGGTCTTAGAGGCACTAGTGATGCAGGCGGCTGTTTACTGAAGGAGAGAAAGTGAGAGTGAGACAGACAGACAGACAGCTGTTGAGTTTGAATGAACAATATTACAGACAGACAGACGGACAACAGTATTGTTAGGCAGTGACACACAGAAGTAATATATTAGTCTTTGTTTCCTTACAGAGGTGGAGGTGGGGGTCTCATAGCGTGGGGGGGGCCTGTTCTGTTGGTCTGTACCTAAAGCAGGCACGCGCGCACACACACACACACACACACACACACAATCAGAGGTCAGCCTACCAAAGGTTACGAGGAGAAAACAATCACCAATGATGAAGGTGAATATGAACGTTAATCTGTTGTGGACACAAAAGACTACCTGTAAAACTCATGTTAATCTGCTGTTATGGACACGAAAGACAACCTGCAAAACTCACGTCAAGTACCTTGCCGTCTGTTTATCTCAGAAAAAATAGACCCAACTGAAAATGTAGACAACAGCCTTCGTGTGCACGAGAAGCGAACCCTATTGTCCCAATTCTGGGGGCGAACGTTCAGCGAAAACAGCAGATCTACAGGCTCACAACCACTGCTCTAGAACTATTCTGTAGTGTAATAATACACGACAGGTTCATATTATAAACCCTTGACAGAATGCCGTTTCAGGGTTCCCATTTCCAAACATTTCCAGAACCTTTCCAAAGAATAAAACCCCAGGCCATTTCCAGGCCTACAGTATATGGTACATAATTCTCAGGCCCATAGCGTGCAATTTTGAGGCTCTTACACCTGTGTGTATCAACGTGACAAATAGAACAGATCTACAAGCTTAAAAATGTATCACGATGCAATGTGTCAATGATTATTTTTGTCACGTGATGTCCTGTTCACATTAGGCCACATGTATTTCACATACTGTTAGACATGTCTTTTTATGAACAAAATCAATAGCCAAAAACGATGTATATCTAAATATTTTTTTACAAACCTTTTCCAGGCCTGGAAAACAGTTTGTTTCTAATTTCAAAGAATGTGAATGTGTTCTAGAATGGACATTAAGTGCTGTATACTTTACCTCGTCTGGTAGTAACTGAACACGTTGCTTCACATGGAAAGAGAGAACAAGAACAATGTCAGTATCAACAAGTCGTATTATCACTATTGTTGAACTTTTTTTTTTTTTTTCTGTGCCATTACGAGATTATCTTGTGAATATCCAACGGTGCCATTCACGAGATTTGATTAAGCAGCATTAATCCAGTATTGGGTGAATGTAATGCACAATCAATAAACGCACCATTTACTCTCTCTCCCCACTGCCCTACTGTCAATTTTTTTTTTTTTAAATAATCTCAGTATGGCATGTTGGCATTCATTCAAGGCTCACTCACCATGCTGCTGGGGTTGGCCCGGGCAATAGAGGGAGGCTGGGCTCTGGGCGGCGGCACTCTGCTCGGATTGGCTGGAGCGCTGCTGTCAGCTCTGGAAACAGGAAGTAAATATCATAATCTAGAATGATCAATGTTTTCATTGAGAGATTGACGGAATTGAAATTCGACTGCATTGTTGTGTTTCACAGAGCAGGCCACATTAGGCATCAGAATTGTTTTACCGACCCCAAAATTCAACATTTCCGATAACCCAAATAATTTGATACATTTTCTCATATCCTCTGAAGTAGGAACTGTCTCAGTCGTGCTGAAGAAGAACTGTTTATGATGTTTCTATCTAACCCTATCTGAATCTGTCCTGTGGTTCTGTGAAGGGAATACTCTGAGTTACATTATTAGAGGCATTCTGAAAAATGAGCGCGACCACCAGCATCTGGATCAATCAAACCGCCATTTAATTAGGAGCTTCTCACCAAAGACTTTCTGACACATTTTACAGCACTTTCAAATTAAAATAATTCATTAATTTTGAAATTTTGGGAACTGCTGATTGAGAAGTAATAACAAATATGGCTTTATATGACCACTAACCACTTCATGCTGTACTGTGTTTTAGGTGACGTGTGCTCAGCTGTTTACTGACTCTGCAGGGTTTCGTGCATAGACTGTAAAAAATATGGACAAAGCGTTCTCCGGGTCTAACATTAACGTAAAATGAAGCCTGTCAGTCCTTGTATTGTAAGTCGCCATCTTTCTAGATCCGTTTTGGCCCAGCTGGCCATTGGCTGGCCCAGACAACGAGGCGGGACTTCCCCCCTTCTTCTCCATTGGTTTTTATTTTGACTCGAGTGGGAGGGGAATCCCGATCATAGACTGTAACGGTAGCCACGCCCCTCAGAACATACGCGACTTTATGGTCATTCTTTTAATAAATGGGACCATAATTTTCCAAAAAGAATATTATGACATTAGAAATGAGACTTTAAACTAGTGACTGGAAGCAGAAAGTATTCATGACCATGTTTATTAAGGTAATACAGTCTAGGTGAAGTTGGGCCAAATACATGGACTTCTATGGGGCTATGGGTTTTTCTGGGTCCAATGACAGCGCCACAACAGGCCATTATATGAACTTTCAGGAAATCCCGATTTCCTCAGTGGCTTCACAAAATATCTGTCTGACTGCCCCCCTGGTAACTCGTGACAGTTACCGTGTGAACCAAAACGTCTAAAATAAGACTGAAAGAACAGATAGGGAAACAGATGGCCAATGGACTAATAGTCCATAGATAGCTGACTCATGGCTCTTGTCCACTGCAGAGCCATAGAGTAAGACAGAGTTACGAAAACTCTGTTCACTCGAGTCCAATGGCGGCTCTCCTACATAGACTTCTATTGAGAATGGGGACAACAAATAAGGACAAGTCCTGGACCGGAAGTAGGCAGAAATGCATTGGACCCAGGTTTAATGATCTTAAATCCCTTTATTTTAGATTGTTTTGTAGTAATCGTACAACATAAACATTACAGAGACTTTAGTTGTTACTGTACAATACTTTCTAAAATTGCTCTTATTTGCATCGCCCTCGTTGAAAACAATGTATTTCAAACTCCAGCTTGTCCCTCTCCAGGCTGCATGCATAGTTATTGGATATTATATAAGCTGCCTACCATATCTTTGCATCGCCCAACAGTAGGTACGTAATGTGTGTGTGTGTGTGTGTGTGTGTGTGTGTGTGTGTGTGTGTGCCTGTGTGTGTGTGTGTGTGTGTGTGTGTGTGTGTGTGTGTGTGTGTGTGTGTGTGTGTGTGTGTGTGTGACAGTGTGTGTGTGTGTGTGTGTGTGTGTGTGTGCATGTGCGAGTGCGAGAGAGAATGTGCGTGT
This sequence comes from Protomyctophum bolini, assembly GCF_963924005.1. Lineage (NCBI taxonomy): Eukaryota > Metazoa > Chordata > Actinopteri > Myctophiformes > Myctophidae > Protomyctophum > Protomyctophum bolini. The sequence continues at coordinate 40,213,914 of NC_137867.1, read as the reverse complement.
GTGATGTCTGACTCACTCGTATGCCTGCGAGCGTTTCCTGCGGCTCAGCCCCAGCCGCGTCAGTAGCTCGTTCCTGCGCAGGAAAACGAACGCACCCAAAGCCAGGAGAGGGAGGATGAGGAAGAATAAGACCAACAGGAAGTCTCTTAAAGACGTGTCCTTATCTAGAGAGACACACACACAGGACAGGACAGGAAAAACATGGTGATGGCATCGCATTTTGTCTTGTCTTATGACTACTCCCACGGACTGTACAATGTTTGCTTCACATGGACAAGCCAGGGATCATGTTAGTGTGTGTGTGTGTGTGTGTGTGTGTGTGTGTGTGTGTGTGTGTGTGTGTGTGTGTGTGTGTGTGTGTGTGTGTGTGTGTGTGCGCGCTCGCGTGCGTGTACCATTATACGTGGGTCCACTGTCCACACTGCCACCATATCCTGTGACTTCACAAAGGGGCGGAGCCCAGCCGTACTCACAGTGACAGTTCTTATTGTTGTTGCATATCTGAAAGACAGACGGGATAGATATTATTATAACAATTGAATGCTTGAGCAGACAAGTAGAATTACACAAGGAAAGGTTGAGACAGACAGACAGACAGACAGACAGGTACCCCGTGTCCGTTGCATTTGTTCTGCAGGTCACAGTCGAACTGGAGGATCTCTGCTTCACTTCGACACTCGAAGTTCATGCAAACCTGAAGAAGAGACAATGTTATTACTATATTTGTAATTTGGACATAACAATGTTTCCATAGAAAATTGTCGAAAACGGCTTTAAAACAAACTGGGAGACGAACAATAGCAGATCTCTCTCTTTACCCGACGCGTTATGAGTCTGTAGAGCGGGCTCTTTTCCGGTGCTCAACCAAACATAAACAGGTATAACTCTTACGCTTGCCTAGAGTTGTTCCGTTGATACAGGGACAGCCCATCTTCACGTTATCATCCTATTGAAAGGGGCTTTTTTTATCACCGTTCTGGAATGGGGTTTATTTTTTAACGGTTCACAATGTCCATCTTTAAAATTCTACTATCGCGGGGAACATTTGGACACACACACTAGAGGGCAGCACGGGTCCAAAATATTGACGTGCCGTCGGGGAACGGGTCGGTTCCATTTCAAAGCTGCGGATCTCGTTTCGGGTATCTGAAATGCAGAATACCCGAAATAACCGTGAGGATCCGAGATTTATAAATTAAACCCTTCAACTTTAAAAATAGGTTTCAAAAATAGACATGCGTGCGTTGTAATTATTACATTCTAAATTGTCTGTTGAACAGAGTCAACGAGGGCTGGCTCTCGTCATGCACCTCGACATGAGCGAGAGCGCTCTCTCTCTCTTTCGCTTGCACACACACACACACACACACACAGTCACACACATGGCTATATTAATGCAATCATGGCGGCCCCCTTCAGCGAGCGAGGTGAAACGCAAAGCAACAAGCAATGTGGGACTAACCTCGCATCACCAGGCTTTCCACCTCGGAGGAAAAATGTGGGACAATTTTGTTGTGATTGTCAACAGCTCTGGTAAGAATGTCGGTGCGCAAAAATGCACTATAGCCTATGCAAGTTTGCAACCCTCCTCCTCCGCTGTGCTGTCTGGAGAGGCGGCGGGGTGCACGTTGCTCATAGACAACATGTCTTTAACATGTCATGTTAAAGCATATAATATTGCAGAGAACACACTATGGGTCCGGATCTCGGATCGGATCAGCACCGTTTTGGTTAAAACTTCTCGGCTCCGTTTCGGACCGGATCCAAAACTTTCGGGTCCGGTTCCGGGCCGGGAGCGGCCAATTAGAATGTTCTCGGATCCGGATCGGTTCGGTTCTGATATCACCGGGTCCGTTTCGGACCGGGTCCAATTTTATGGACCCGTGCTGCCCTCTAACACACACACACACACACACACATACACACCACACACAGCGCTTACCTTTCCCTCTCCACACCTGGTGCCGTCGGCGACCATCCCGGGGTCGGGGACGTCTGTGCCCAGTTTGAAGTCCACTCCGTAACACTTGGTCCCTAAGATCGGCGTCGTTATGATCGACGGTTCGATTCCAAACACGGTGGGACCGCTTTCTACGTTAGAACACTGCAGCTTGCCACACAGAGCGTTTCTATGGAGACACAAAGACGCACACACGCGCACACACACACACACACACACACACACACACACACTTTACTTCATTATCAGTAAAAGGTACTCATCACAGAGTGTGTGTGTGTGTGTGTGTGTGTGTGTGTGTGTGTGTGTGTGGGTGTGTGTGTGTGTGTGTGTGTGTTGTACGTACTTGCTCTCACACTTCTTGTAACCATAGTTCAGATAGCCGCAGTTTCCAAAACGATCTCCTTTGCTGTTTACATCTTTAAAACAAACCTCTGGGGCGGTTCTGGCCTCTGTTGGGAGAGGAGAGGAGTGGAGTGTACATGTTGTTAACACAGATGACCACCAGAGGGGGCTGAGAGTAAGTCAAATGAATGTAAAAACAAAAAGGGCAGATATTTACTTTGTCCAAATATGTCTTTGCACTGCTGCTCGTAGTTCTGACATCTTCCATTATAACAGACGGCCTGCTGGTTCTGACACGGATGACCGTTCTGTGCACCATGAAACAATAACACTAAGTCAACTTCACCTGTTTGGTGTGTGTGTGTGTGTGTGTGTGTGTGTGTGTGTGTGTGTGTGTGTGTGTGTGTGTGTGTTTACCTGCACAAATACGTCAGACTGACAGAGGGCTGAGGAACCGTTACAATACTCGGGTAAATCACACTCTTTGTCTGTAGAGGACCTACACACTGTACCTCCTGGTATGAACTACAGAGAGAGAGAGAGAGAGAGAGGGAGAGAGAGTGTCAATATGCTTACATATTATTTTATCTCAATATTAAATATACTACATAAATACATGTATCATTCTGTATCATAATGTATCACATGCCCAGCCTTTATTGGCCCTGGCTGAAGGGGTGATACAATGAGAAAGAGGCTGAAAAGCATGCACAGTTCCTCATTCACAGTTTAGTTTAGTTTGTTTTGATCATCTTCACCAGGATCCATTAACATCATATGAATATGATATGATGACAACTTACAACTTACCCCATTTTGACCTGAGATCAGATTAAAAAAATGTCTTCTACATTCTGTAGCAGACCTACAAGCTCGTAGCGCGCCACTCGGTGGCATCATTGGGCTTTGGGCTTATCAAGCCTGTTATCGAGCATAGCGGCCCATGATGTCACGTTTAAACAATCAAGACAAGAGGCCATCAAGAAATACATCTAATCACCCACGCTGGCACAAACATGTCGGTCTAAAAGTGCATTGATGTCTGCCAACCAGCGCTGTCTGGGTAAACACAATTACACTTTTAAAGTAACCAGTTAACAGTTTCTTTAATATTATTTTATTGGTAAAAAGATAAATTGCCTTCCGTCTGTTAGAAAAGTACTGTATTTGAAGGCCCTAGTAAAAGATACTGGTTCGGTTTATTGTCTCCCGTCTTTCCACAAAATAATAGAAAATGCTCGGTAAGAACCTGGCTCAAAAAGTCTGATCGATAAGCTGAACGTTATCAATAGAAAAATAACGAAGAACTCAGGAACCTGCGGAACTCGGCTCCGCCCTTGTTCGTGACCGCATCACTGTCGTGCTAGTCTCGCGTAGCCAGACAACTATTCCACAATCGCAGAATGCTATATAGTCTGGAACTACGCCTCCCAAAGTCAGAGTAAGGAAGCTGCCATTTAAAATATCTTTACATTAAAAAAAACATTATTTCCATTTCTGCTAAGCAGCAAGCTATATATGCGTAGGTGATTTCTATTTATATTAGGATACATTTGTGCCACTGTAAAGACGAAACGGAAGTGAGAAGGTAAGGCTCCACTTCCGCTTTATATTTTACTCATGATAGAGCTTCCGTTGCTCCAGACTGTATGACGGAAGCAATTGGAAATTGCGACAGTCTGGCAACGCGAGACTACTGTCGTGCTAATAATCATGATAAAGCACACACAATTATGTAATAATGCTTAGTTTTACAATATTAATTATAGTTGAACTACCTGACACTTGTGACAGCAGACTCCGTACGCACACTGTGCTCCAGTCTTCAGCTTACAGGTCTTATATTCACAGCAGGGGTCCTTCTCACACTCCTAGACACACGCGCACACACACACACACACACACACACACACACGTAAAAGTAATTCAATTGTCACTTTAGAAATGTGCAATTTTTTCTTCTTTTACTATGTATATACTGTACATATCTTGTATTTGTGTTTTGTTTTCTTTATTCATTCATAATGCCAGTATCCTTAATTGTACTGTTTTTGTCATGAATAAAATAAAATAAACGACTTTTTTTATAACAAAAAAGGAATGTGCAATTACCCTATATACACTTATATTGTATGTTGGTTTGTTTGCTGTTGAGTGACAATGTTTCACATTGAGCTATTAATCTGGAGACCCCCACAAAATTATTTGTGGACCCCCAGTTTTGGAACCCCCCTTCTCTAATAAATCCATCCTACCTTCTCTGAGCCGCAGTCACACTCTTCTCCCATGTCCACCAGTCTGTTTCCACAGAAGGGGGCGCTGTAGGCCTCGTCAGGCTGCGGGGCGTTGAGCAGACAGGAAGCCGCTCCCGACAGAGTCAACTTCTCAAAGTCGTCTGCACTACAACTGCTGAAGTTTCTAGAACCACTGGAGAGGAGATAGATAGAGAGAGAGAGAGAGAGAGAGAGAGAGAGAGAGAGAGTGAGAGAGAGAGAGAGAGAGAGAGAGAGAGAGAGTGAGAGTGAGAGTGAGAGAGAGAGAGATAGAGAGATTACAGGAATGTTGGGTTTGTTAGTTTGTGTGTGCGTGTGTAGTAGAGGCTGACCTTTTTTCGGTATTCCCGATTCCCACAGGATTCCCACGGGATGGGATTCAAATTTGTATTAATCCCGGGATTGGGACGGGATGGGAATGAAAAGTCCACGGGAATGACATCAATTAGCCTCATTATATTACCACAGATTAACCGTTCCTATTACCATAACTTTTGAATTAAAACTGCATGAAACACAGTACTCAAAATCCATTGCCTTTCCTAATGACTCATTTATTAATTAAAAAGGATTAAAAAAATAAAAATAATAAACAGGAACGGGATGGGAGTAAGTTTCGAGTGGGATCGGGATAGGACGGGAGTGAAAATTCACTCCTGTGCGTGTCTGTAGTGTAGTGCAGTGTAGTGCAGTGCAGTGCAGTGCAGTGCAGTGCAGTAAAGTGCAGTGCAGTGCAGTGCACATACGTGGCTCCAGAGTTCATGATGCAGGCCTCCACAGCACAGGTACAGTCTCTGCCGTCATCGTGATGCATCCCGAGGTTGTGACCCAACTCATGAGACACGATGGACGCGAAGGAGGGCACGTTGTTATTGGTGAACTACAGACAGACAGAGAGACATACAGACAAACCGACAGAGAGACATATATAAACAGAGAGAGACATGGTGTGAGGGTGGTGACAGTTTTTGATGGTTTATGCTGGTTCATAATATGAGATTATTAACTTGTGATTTATTGCCGCGTTAAGGCGATGTTAGGAACAGGAAGTGACATACGGCATTGATCCCGCCCCCATGGCTCCTGGAGCACACCGTGGAGACGAAGGCCATGCCAGCTGTTCCTCCGAAGGCCTTCCTCCTGCAACATCATCATCATCATCATCATTGATTGATGTTTTTTAGTCAAAAAAAGAAATGAAAACAGTACAGGGTACAACGGTCAAGCCTTTGGTATGCAAAATGACTGACAGCACCGAAGAAAGACCTTGTGGTCTTGTTTCCATTCGGGTCCTATGCATTCATTCACAATCAAAAACAAGAGGCTCCTGCATTTAAGCATTGGCTAAATGAAATGACTAGTACATCTTGAGAGAATAAGGTATTTCCTGAGAAACAGGGGGAGACAATTTGATAAAGTTTGGCTGTCCCTTGTCCATTACTTGAGTATAGAAACAATTAATAGACAGGATACCACTGTGGTTGACTGTACAACAACAACAACAATTGAGACATCTCAGGAAATCATGAAATATATGTACAGGTGGGAGTAAGAATAAATAAATCGGATGGGGGGGGGGGGGGGGGGGGTAAAGAGGTGGGGCAATCACCTCCTCTCCTTTTGACCTGCTTACAGTGACACTAATTATGTCTTGGACGTGTATACACGTCTTTCGAATAAATACTACGGGGTGCTATAGGCGTCCTTTGGTCTTTTTTGTTGATATAAAAAAAGTGCAGTGTACTCCTTGGTGTTCCGCGCATGTGCACTGCCATTCACTTCCTTGTTTACGGCTCCAAAAGAATGGCTCGTATCTCCTAATCTAGGGAGCTCTCCATGGTTTTGACCAGAAGGACAATGTTCCGTCTTCATTTCTTACTGCAGCATGCCTCTCGTTTGGTGAAGTCTCCAGGTCTCCTGTTTTTTTGGGGGAGTAAAATCTGCCATATCTGCTGGCACTAGTCTAGCGCCTATATTTTGAAGAATTCCCCAGCCAAAAGGTGGGAAACCAGTGATATGCTTATTTTGAGGGCAGGGGCCAGGGCATTCCACACCTGAGTGGCAGTGCTGTGGAAGGTGTTTTTTTCTAAAACAATAAAAAGGTTTTGGACATATACGTTTTCCACCGGACAGTTGTTCGCAAGCTGTTAAATAGCATGTTGTTACACAGGGATGTGTGCCTTACGGGTGATAAAATATGATAATATATGTGTGGCCTTGTGGTTTAAAGATACAAGTATATCCAGCTCCACTGTACAGACCGTTTTATGTTATCAAATCCTGACCGATAATTATTTGCATTTCAACTCTGCCTCCGATTCAATGATGCCATTTGTGCAACATGTAAGTACTGTAAATTCTGTGCTCTGTGAATCATACAGAAACAAACTACAGCAGCCATGTAGGGCCGCCAGCTACGGTTTAATTAATGCTATTCCCGTTACTGAAGAAGCGAGAGCTTCTGGGAACTCAGATTACAGTCTAGTCTAATGTGTTTATTTTTCTCTGTCCGTCTCTGTCTCCTGAAATTTCCCATTAACTAAAAATAGCTTAGATCTGCTATTTTCTGCAATGTTCAATGCTGTCCTAACAGTAACAGTCATAGTTAGGGATGGATAACTGATACCCAAAAAAACCTGACAACAAGCTTATTGAGTACACGTTATCAATAAGCTTTGGGCTTATTCGCGGCACATGATGTCACGTTTAAACAATCAAGACAAGAGGCCATCAAGAAATACATCTAATCACCCACGCTGGCACAAACATGTCGGTCTAAAAGTGCATTGATGTCTGCCAACCAGCGCTGTCCGGGTAAACACAATTAGACTTTTAAAGTGACGGTACACATAATTAACCAGTTAACAGTTTCTGTTAGAAAGCTACTGTATTTGAAGGTACTAGTAAAATATACTGGTTCTGTTCAGAATTTATTGTCTCCCGTCTTTCCACAAAATGCTCGATAAGAACCCGGTTCGAAAAGCCTGATGGATAAGGTGCTCGTTATCAATAAAAAAATTAACGAGCTACATCCCTAGCCATAGTAATACAAATAGGTTTGTAGGCCTGTCACAATTATCACAATAGTCCTTCTAATAGTAATTATTTGAGATTTTGCATAATCGTCAAAATGTAAAAACAAAATCTTTGTTTTTACATTGTGCTTACTTCTGCTGAGTCACGTCTATGTCTGGGGACCAGGTCTCTCTCTCTCTCTCTCTATCTGTGTCTGTGTGTGTGTCTGTGTGTGTGTGCGTCTACAGTATGAGTTGTGCTGAGTCATGTCTGCATCTGGGGACCTGATCTTTCTCTCTCTGCGTGTGTACCAGGGGGGCAGTCAGACGGATATTTTGTGAAGCCACTAAGGAAATGAAAGTTCATATAATGGCCTGTTGTGGCGCTCTCATTGGGCTCAAAAAAACCCATAGCCCCATAGAAGTCCATGTATTTGGGCCCAACTTCACCTAGACTGTATTACCTTAATAAACATGGTCATGAATACTTTTTGCTTCCAGTCACTAGTTTAAAGTCTCATTTCTAATGTCATAATATTCTTTTTGGAAAATTATGGTCCCATTTATTAGAAAAATGACCATAAAGTCGCGCATGTTCTGAGGGGCGTGGCTACCGTTACAGTCTATGAACGGGATCCCCCACCCACTCGAGTCAAAATAAAAACCAACGAAGAAGAAGGGGGAAGTCCCGCCTCGTTGTCTGGGCCAGCCAATGGGCCAGCTGGCCTGAACTGGGCCAAAACGGATCTAGAAAGATGGCGACTTCCATTGCAAGGACTGACAGGCTTCATTTTACGTTCACGTTAGACCCGCGGGACGCTTTGTCCATATTTTTTACAGTCTATGGTGTGTACGTGCATGCATGTGTTGTGTGTGTGTGCCTACAGTATAAGCTGTGCTGAGTCATGTCTGCGTCTGGGGACCAGGTCCTTCTCTCTCCACTGGGTGAAGCGACTCAGAACCTCTCCTGCTGAGCCGTCTGTGCTGATGTGGTTCTGCTGAGACCAGATCTCCAAGCCCACCAGGACCACACGCACGTTCAACTGGATGTACATCTGATGGACAGACAGAGACAGAGACAGACAGAGAGAGAGAGAGAGAGAGAGACAGAAATAAAGAACTAAATGTGATTTATGTTGCAAAAATACTGAAATGAATTGTGTTTCTGAGCTACAGCAGTTCCATATAAACATGATTCCTGTTGGTCATTGTGTCATTATCTATCAGTCATTTGATTGATGACTGTCAAATCAAATCAATTGAATATCAAATGTTTTGGAATTTTATACCAGTACTTAAAAGTAATAAATATGGTATTCACACAAGAGACGTGGCAAATAGTCTAGTATGTACATCTAGCAAAAAAGTCTTATACATTAGAAACGACATTTTCTTGTAGATTTGAACTAGTTCCATAGAAATAATCATCAGAAAGGACATTTCTCCATCCATCCATCCGTCCATCCATCCATACTCACACTGTCGATGTAGTTAGCGAGGTGAACCATCTCCTCTCTAATAGCCGTCTCATTCCTATTCATATAGGTAAACTACAGACAGACAGACAGACATGAGGGAGAGAGTTGTAATAGCTGTACTGGAAGACTGGTTGAGAATGAGACGTGTGTTGTGTTGTACTGGGAGGAGGTGTGTGCCGCTGTACTCACCCTCTCGTTGTCTACAACAAGCAGCAGTTCCACATAGTGAGTTTGAGGTAGAATTCCACGCTTTGACTGTTGAGAGACACACGCATGCGCACGCACACACGCCGCACACGTTAGTTATAAAATGAATAATCAAATGCACTGTGTGAGCACAAGGTTTGGTCTTAACGTCTTACACCCTTGACCAGAGTTCCCCAGGAGTCTATGCGTTCTGAGCTTGTACATCTGCCATTTTTTGCAGGACGTCGCTGGAGTTCAAAGTGATTAAGCATGCCGCATTCTACAAATGAACCTTTTTCGACCTAATACTCGCTGCAGCTCTGCTTCCGAGTTCTGGACATTAGACCGTGCCCACTATATTCCCTTGCTGCAGTGTACATTTTGACAGGAAGTCTTCTGATTAACACACCATTTAGCTTTAGTCCCATTTAGTCATCTGAAATTCTTTAGTCTTAGTCGACTAAATATAAAAAAAACCTTTTTAGTCTTAGTCTTACTGTTAATTTTGACAGCAAATTCTGATTTAGTCTTAGTCTTTTGAATCCAATTTGAATCTGAAATTGTTTGTCTAGTCTTAGTCGACTAAACCTTAGTCTTAGTCAACAAAATGAACACCGCCCTGTTGAAACTGTGATGTTACCATGGATACCAGCTGCCTATCTCACTACATGACACTGTGTGTTCTCTTGTATTTCCCTTTGTCCTGCACTATGCAAGCACTGTTGAGGGTGCTGTAGTCTAAATTGTATATTTATCTTGTCACTTACGTTGCTGCCGTATCTACAGACAGTACTTTTTCTTGCTCTGCATCTTAACTGCTGTGCTTCCCCCCGCAGGATCAATAAAGGTGTTATCTTATATTGTCCCCCACTTGCTATCGTATGTTATCCGACTTGCTTTGACATCATCAATTTGTCTTGGAGATGTCATCATTTCTGGCGCCAGACAACAGTGGACATCACGTGTTCTAAATAATAATAATAATAATAATGGATTGCACTTTTATAGCAGTTTTCTATGCAGTTTTCTTCCATGAGTGCTTAGTCAAAGTGCTTCACAATGGTCCATTCATTCATACATTTGGCCAGCGTCAGCGTCCTCACATTCACAAACCAAAGGTGGCAACCACAGGGAGCAATTAGGGGTTCAGAGTCGTGCTCAAGGACACTTCGACACCAACTCTGGGGGAGCCCGGGTTCACACTGGGAACCTCGCGGTTGCCATCCGGCTGTTCTACCGGCCACTGACACCCCCACTATCTCTCTCACCAAATTAATTGCCATCTGGTTGTGTGTGTACTCCCTCAGATAAGAGATTAAAGAGGTTTGGTATCTCATAAATTCCTCAGTCACAACACAACCTGTCTGTCTTCAAAACCGTCCGTGGTACACTGTGGGCAGATTGTGGAAATTAAACAACATAAATCGCAAGTGACTCATGATGTTAGCATTGGTGTCTCTGCAGTGATGTTCGGCTGTTTAGACGTGCAAAAACTGTGACTGTCAAAAAGACCGTTGGCCATGCAATTTGGTTGTGTCTACAAATGCCTTCTAAATCCTGACAGTTTTCTGAAAAACCCTATGTTTCTGTGTCCTATGTTTCAAACATTTTCATGTCAAGGACCCCCAAAAATATATGTAATTGGCCACCGACCCCCATATGTTGTTCCAGGGACCTCCCAGAAGCAAAGATTTGAGTTAAAAATGTTCACCCTAGAAGATTATATTAAAAGTTTTGCACCACATTTTCACGATTTTTCAAAAATAGCAGACCTACAAGCTTGTAGCGCGGCACTCAGTGCCGCGCTATGAGCTTGTAGATCTGCTATTTTCCAACAGCTAAAGTATAAATTAATGCTCAACAAACCAATAGGGGTTCCTGCCCAAAATGAGTTAAGAATTTCGTCGGTCTATAGATTTCAACAGTCAGCAGAAGCCATTGTGAAATGCACATTACAATGGTCAGTTCACCTGAATAGACAGGTCTGGAATTATTGATTAAATCAACTAATGGATCGGGTCAATACATATCACTACTCAACTAATAGTAAATCTAAGATTCAAATGATAGCTACTGTATAGAGCACATGCGTAACATGTTAATGCGTGTGTGTGTGTGTGTGTGTGTGTGTGTGTGTGTGTGTGTGTGTGTGTATGTGTGTGCCCGTACCCGGACATGCTGGCTGACAGTGTGATGTCTGTGAGGGATGTCTTCCGACTCGTACTGAGCATGCTCTGTAGCGTTGATGGCGTTGTGGCCGGGGCCAACGTGTGCTGTGCCACACCCCCTGGGCTGTGATGTCACATCTTGCAGGCGGTACAGCAGGTGCTGGCCGGGGGCGGAGTCTGAAGGCTCAATACCGTAACTGTCATTGGAGAAGTGCAGCACTCCTCTGAGAGACACGAAGAGAGAGAGAGAGAGAGACAGAAATAAGACAGACAGAGAAGGACATGGGTCACAGGGTCAGGTGGTAAAACCGATGTATTTTAAAATGGCAGCAGTATCAATACTGTAGTGCAAACAGTACATAGGGTAAAGTTTGTCTGGTACAGCAACATGTCAATGTTGTGGGGCGACAGTGGCTCAGGGGTAGAGTGACAGGATGGCAACCGCAAGGTTCCCAGTTCGAACCCTGTGGGCTCCCCCAGAGTTAGTGTCGAAGTGTCCTTGAGAAAGACTCTGAACCGCTGATTGCTCCCGATGTGCAGGTTGGTGCCTTGCACAGTTTCCCCCGCCATCGGTGTGTGTATGTGTGTGTGTGAATGGGTGAATGCAATGCACAATCTCTGTAAAGCGCCTTGGATAAAGGCGCTATATAAATGTATCATTTAACGGCAATGAGTCTGAGCAACATTAGTGAGACTTGATGGAGGAAAAAGAGTGATTTATATTACGGCTCTCTCCAGACCAATGTGACTGTTTCACTATTTGAAAACTCAATACTGCCCTAAAGCGGGTGAAAGTTTCCATGCTGCGGCTTTACTCTGACACTCAAGGTTGTTGGATCAAACACAGTTACTGTAGAAAGCCAGAGCTGATGGGAAGGCTGCCATGACAGGGCTCCCCCTTGTTTGTGTGTGTGTGTGTGTGTGTGTGTGTGTGTGTGTGTGTGTGTGTGTGTGTGTGCACACTTGCGCGTGTGTGTGTGTGTGTGTGAATAACTGATTTACAGATTATTTACTCCCAGTTCAGAGTCCAATTAGTTTGGAGTCAGGCCAGATGAAATCAGCCACCACCCACAAAACAACAACATCTCACAAAATGATCCGTTTGTGTCGTGAGCATCTAGCCTACAGCCATCTGTGCACGCACACGCGCACAGTAGGAGTGCGTGGGATGCATTTGTGTGTAAATGACTCATAGTGTGATTGTTGAAGGTACATGTGTTTTGTGCGTGTGTGTGTGTGTGTGTGTGTGTGTGTGTGTGTGTGTGTGTGTGTGTGTGTGTGCGTGCGTGGACATCTGACACACTGAGAGAAGAATAAACAAAAGGGTTATAAATAGAAGGAGACTGTCATCACCTGGGGTGATTGTGATTTTGCGGCACGGCCACCTATAGGCTTTGGAACACCCTGCCTGAAAATCTTTAAAGTCAGTGTCATCTTTTAAATCACTTCTGAAAACCAACTTTTTTTGCAGGTTTTCAAAAATATGTTTGCGTGGATGTTGTTCTGCCAATAAAGTTAATTAGCATTTTTAGGGGAGAGACACAGCGTGAAAGAGCGAAAGGACAGACAGAGGACAGAGAGAGTGGAGAGAGGGAGAGGGAGAGAGAGAGAGGACAGTGAAAGGACACAGAGAGTGGAGCGAGACAGAGGGAGGGAGGGGTTATCTGGATGACAGAGATATGAATGGACAATTAAATGAGAGAAAGATTGAAAGACAAAAGCCCTGTTTCAGATATACAATGTTTGCAGGCAGTGTGTGCGGTGGCAGGCAGTGTGTGCAGTGGCAGAGCAGTGCGTGAGGTGGCAGGTAGTGCGGTGGCATATTGGATTTTGGTGTCACGTGTGAATGTGTGCCGAATCTTGAGTGGTATAAATCTTGTTTCAGGGCGAAGGTTTTTTGCGGAACACGACCAGACCGGCAGTGTTGTGACGTTGGTTACAGTAATTTTTTGGACAGGAAAGGGATGGGGGGGGGAGACACACGGCAAAGACCGACGGGCTCGGGACTCGATCCCACGACACGCCGTCAGGCTGGATTACCGGCGTAGGTGCCTGGACCGCTCAGCCACGGCCCAGACCCAATATATATTTTACAATAAAGTAAAATCCAGCAGGTTAAAAATCTGTGTGTGTATACCTGAGTCCGTTACAGATGCTCATAGCAACAGACGAGTCCTGCATGTCTTCAACATAACCCTGGTAGTGACAGTGCTTCTGAAACACACACACACACACACACACACACACACACACAAGATAGATTAGATAGACAAACTGAAGAATAATATTATGTGAAAGTTTTTTGTGCCAGGGACCTCCAGAAGCAAAGATTTCACTTTTCACTAAGATGTTCACTTTAAATATTTGCACAAAAAAATTAAAAAGCTGATCTGCAAGCTCATAGCGTGGCACGAAGTGACATGCTATGAACATGTATATCTACTATTTTTGAATAGCCAAAGTATAAATATGGTTCAAGTGGATATGATACTCAACCACTTTGAGAAGCAATGCTTTAGATAGCATGGATAGTTTGGACAGATGCTAGGTTTTATAATTATCCAGTTTCCTAGTTTCTTAGTCAGGGAAAATAATGTCAGAATAATGTCAAATCTGGGAATACAATTCTTAACAAGAAATTTCTTCACCAATGTGTTTGTAAAGGTGTCTATTTGTCTACTAACATATCCCACATTGGTTTCAATTCAGCCACCCTAGGGGCATTTTTGACAGCTGCTGAAAGTTGGGGTACCATTTTTTTTCATGATTCTGAATCCATTCCAAGCAAAAAAAATGTTTTGCACATTTGGGCAATACAAGTGGATATGGCCGAATGTAGCCTGTCTTGCACTTTTTTAAGTCACTCTGGATAAAAGTGACTGCTTAATGCCTAAACCGTGAATCATATGGATGGCCAAGAACATACCACACAGAATAACTCCCCTTCTCTCCCTTCATTACTGATACAACTCTGCTGTGATGTCAACCCCCGCTCTCTCTCTCTCTCTCAGGCTCTTTCTCTCCTTACCGTCTCTCCCTCACTCTCTTTCTCTCCCTCACTGATCAAGAGAGATGTCACACACACAACAGAAACTGTTGCCAGACAACGGCGACTTGCGCTGAGGTCAACCGATGCCTGACAAGACCGATTTGCGTGATTGAAATTGATTGAAAACTGTATGAACAGTTTGTAGAATGAGCACAGTTCAATACAAGGTCTGCTAAGAGGATTGAGATACCCAGAAAAGCTATTAGTAAAAGCCTTAGTGGCTTGTTTACATTTACATTGGAGTCATCCATTTTCAATTCATCAGTACATTTAAATGACATAGAAATATACCTGTATACTAAGCAACAAAAAAAAAAGAAAAAAAAGGTTATAACTGTTAGAAATAATATGTACAGTAAACATCGTAAACATACATTTTACTGTTGGTAGGGGAGTTCTACATTTTTGTGGCTGAATTAATTTAACCCCTTGTTTGAGCCGAATCTGGGTGGAACGTGATTTGAGGAACTCCCTCTGGTGTTGTGATTGTGGACTTTGTTGACGTTTAGGAAGTACTTTGACACATGGGCGTCTTTGAGGTGCAGCGTATGTTGAAGACCAGGCCCATTGCAAGTAGCCATCGTCTAGACTCTAGCCAAATGTCATAATGAGCAGCAGTGTTGATTTCGTCGACTAAAACAAAGGCGAAAAATGTTCGTCGACTACCTTTTTTCACTGACGAAAACCTCATGGAAACTAAATTAAAACTAAGCTAAATGACTAAAACCAAGACTAAATATACTGACAATCTCGTCAACAAATAACAACTAGACTAAAATGTTATAGGAAGGGACTAGTGGACAAGAGATCCAGTATAAGTCATTTTACAATTAGTTACAATTAATCAATCAAGTTAAATTATTATTCATGTCATGTGTGACTGTATGGGACCCGAATGGAAACTTTCTTCTGTGAAATCCCTTTTTTGGACAAAAATGCCTGACTGTACATTGTGCTGTTTGCATTTATATGTTGCCTAATAAAATATTCAATCAATCAATGCATGCTGAAAATAGACGATCTACAAGCACACAACACGTCGTGCTGAGATGTGTTGTGGGCTTGTAGATGGTCTATTTTCAGCAGGTGTAAAATCAGCCATTACGACGGCATCAAGCCAAAATGTATTTTTGTCCACTAAATCAACTGTAGATTTAGTCGACTGAAACTAGACCAACACTAAAACATTCCGGGTGACTAAAATGTGACTAAAACTAAATGAAAACTATTTAAGAGATTGGTGTGACTAAAACTAAAATCAAAATGTGCTGCCAGAAACAACACTGATGAGCAGGGGTCAGGTGAGTCGTCGGAGTAAGGCCTGAACTAAATTGTTACGGTTTATGTCATGGATCGATGCTTCATAGACTGGCCACATGAAATCTGACATCCACATGGATCTGTTTTTAAATATTATTATGAATAGTGATGATAGTTGATGATGAGTGTTGTCCAAATTTACACCATAATAAGACAATTACTTATTCTGTATTCTAAAATACTTATTAGATACAATTAGACTAAAGCATATTAACATGCCATTTTCCATACTTGAACAGATATGATGTTTAAACATATCACACATAACACAAAATACTATACATTCACACGTACACAACATTATCCCCGCACACACTTCCCGCATGACTCCCATAGGAGCTTATAAAGCACTTCCTATTTGCATGAGTTTGTGTGACTGTGTGCGTGCGTGGGCACGTGAGTAGCTCCAAACAATGCCAAATAACTTCCATGTCTTCCCAGAAATGACCTCATCTCTCTCTCTCTGAGCTGAAAGTAAGAGTCATCATAGGAGAGAAAGGAAATAATAATGTTCTGACGCACACACGCACGCACCGTTATTTTGTGTGAGAAAGTTCTTTTGACCAGGCACACGCTTACTTCCTGCTTCTCCCTTTAACAAAGTTGAACCCCGCCAACACACACATACATGCAGAAAGTTCTAATATCTTTCCTTTGTGTGTGTGTGTGTGTGTGTGTGTGTGTGTGTGTGTGTGTGTGTGTGTGTGTGTGTGTGTGCCAAGATGTGTGTTTTACCTGTACAGGTGGTCTAGTTGTGACCAGTTCTCCGTCTTTATTGTAGGAATAGACAACGAAGTCATTGGGGAGCAGCATTCTGAAAATAACATGATAAAGATGGAGAGGAGAGACAACAAGTCCCAACATCATTTCACCACTTGTACATACAGTAAGTTAGTCAAAATTAAAACTGGTCCTTGAGGAGAGTATGATAGAAGAGGAGAGGAGACGACACAATTATTACATAATCGTCTAATTGCAATTAAGCAGAAATAGCAGATCTACAAGCTTACAACGGGTCACTGTTGTATAAGTTACTTGTCATATCTGCCCAGTGCAATTTTTTAATGACTTTGTTTTTTATTTATTTTTTGGTATTCAGCCAGCAATGAGTAAAACGCTCCCAAAAATGTTTTGTCTCTGTGACACATCTAGGGGCCACAATCTGCATTCAAAGATATTCTTAGAAGCTTTGCCATTGGTCGAAAAATAAACCCGTTCGAAATGACTAACCAATCAGGTAGTAGACAGGCAAATCGACCAATACTACTAATAAAATCTTTGAATGCAGATTGCGGCACCTAGACGTGTCACAGAGACTAAATTGTTTTACCCATTGCTGGCTGTCTGAATACAAAATATCAATCAAATGTTGACATAATATTGCTTATAGTAGCTTTAAAAGGCAATCTGAAATTATTTTTTCAACAACAAAAACTGAATTAAATCGTCAATCGTAATTATTTGTGCGACAATTAATCGTCAACTTAACTGTTGTAATCGTGACAGCCCTGGACACAAGGGGACATTAGGAGAGAGAAATGGAGGTGCAGTGTGTAACTCACTCATTCCTATGTAGGTGCACCACATGTTCCTTCCCGTCAACAGGTATACTGTAGGACACCTGGAGAGACAGAGAGCAATACACACATTCATTCACACATCTGTGTTTCATCCTCAGTGTGAAAGAGTTAAGGGAGAGTATTTCGTTACCACTGTCGCAAAATTGTTTGGTGGGATCTCGGTCACTAGAGGACATAAACACAAGCCAATCTGTATTGTATTGTACTTCACCACTGAACACCACATTGTGAATTCATTCACAAACAAATACAGAATAATATACACAAATAGTAACTTACTATATAAATAGCTGGGACATGGCTAATAATTATAAAGAATTCCTCCTCATCCCTCTTACCCTCTCTCAGACTAAACAATGCTAGTACAGACTACGGAGGAGTCTCATCCTCAGTCTGTGTGTGTGTGTGTGTGTGTGTGTGTGTGTGTGTGTGTGTGTGTGTGTGTGTGTGTGTGTGTTTTCTTTTCCCTTTCTGTTTTGCTTCCTGAAATAGGATAAACAGGTTAAAAATTAAGGGTACAGGCACCATGTACTCTCATGATGTACAGAACATCCAAAGAACTTGAAACTATAGGATTTGGTATCGTTAGTATTTTATCCTTTCTGATTCCAATATTTCCGATTCTACTTCAGGTATTCAGGTTCTTATCGATTCCTGTTTTGGTTCCATAATGGTAATAATAAAAAAAGGAGATAACTAAAAGATTTTTCACAGGACCGCGCACGCTTGCGTCAACGCCCCTCAACTTCTCAGACACGGCATCCAGACAGTGGAGTCACGAAGATGCCAAAAGCCGCGAGCGACTCTTCCGGGTTTTTAGACAGCTGGTGGAGGGAAATGAAGCTCCACCCACGCGGCAATTTGCAGCGTCGGCAAAGAGTTTCCGGTTTTCTGGCCGACAGTATGTCTAAATGTCCATACTGGCTGCATTGAATGGTCTGGATAAGAAGATACTGGTGATTATAGGTTGATATTAACATTCAAAGCAGGTGATTACCTAGGTGTGCAAGTAGCTGGCTGACTGACCTCATCTCCTTTAAACTAACTGGCAACAGGAGTCTTATCCTCATTCCCTTTTTGTCTTGACCGCATACAGCAAAAGCCACAAGGACATGTGACTGACAGCAGCTGGTGTTTTGGTCCCCAAATAGGTCAAGGTCATTTTTGTTTTTTTATTGATACTAGACCTGTACGTGCCTGTCGCAGTTGGCCACCGGCCTATTTGGGAACGATGCAACTTGGGAACCTAATGATATACGTTGTCATAGCACCCGGGGTGGGAGCAATAGGCAGGTAACTCCACCCACGAGTCACGACCACTACCCAGTCATACTGTATGTAATCTATCTAAACCTCAGGACACAAACTTGCTGGCTGGACATTTTTAAATGGCTAAATGTACATTAAGACAAACTGTAATTGCAAACATTTCGTAACGTATACGTTACATCATAGGCTTTTAAGCCTGAGCTATTAAGCCAAAAATGTGTATTACGTTTTAAGCCAATGGACATGATCAGCAAAAATGATGGCCAGCTATGCACTATGTGCAATTTCAAAACGGGTGATAAGCTATTCCGTCAAGGCCATCGATTGCTCAGCGCAGACCCTCACATACCTTGTTGCTCGCTCTGGTGCCCTGCAAGTCTCAAGGCCTAGCCGTCGTCGACGTACCTGCATTGTTGTCAAGTGATGTAAAACTCCTAGCAATCGGTTTGCTAGGAGCGGTTTGCATAATGTGTCAGTGAGTGTGGTCAGGTCTGACTGTACCCTGATCTTTCCGTGACAAGGTGTTCGTTTGTTCGTTCACACACCAAATGTGCATTGGGAAAGACAGTTTCTCTAGTCGGAAATTACTTTTCCTAAACTAAAAGAGTCGTTCACATTCCCCTGCCTGCAGCAGACAAATCGCAGGCATCAGTCCGTTATGTCAGTGGTTCCCAAAGTGGGGTCCAGTGACCCCCAGGGGTACTTGAGGGAGTTCTTGAGAAAAGGTTTGGGAACCACTGCGTTACGTTATGTCGGCTACACTTAAAGGTCTGTGTATGGTCAGGTGGTGACATCACTTACTGATCCTAGTTGTATTTCAGACAGACCACAGCACAGCAGAAAGCTTAGCTTGCAGATCGTGTGGAAAAAATCAAAATAACCAAAATACCAAAATAACACCGGCTTTTCCTCCTCTGGCTGCGCTGTACAAAACAGAAACGTTTACGGCAGATCGTAGTGCCGTGAATCACGTTATGTTGCTCTGGGAAGCTTTGCGTCATTGCATGGATTGCGTCATTTCTGATGAATCGGTCAAAGATGCCAGTACGGTTCCTAAAACAAGCATGAAGCATGTCTCGGATGTCTGCTGACACTGACACCATGTGCAGTCTGGTATTGTAGATCAATTCTGGAGACAGAATTAGCTGCAAGAGACAACCATAGTAAACAGAGTAAACAATGTCCTGACGGTTTGGGGACCCGAAACTCTGGGGAAATAAACAAAAGATGCTGATTGAGCATGTGAATGTGATCTATACTGTACGTGTACTCAGTCAGAAACAAATAGACAAGAAAAAAGGCAATGATTTGCTCATTCTTTCAGGTTTGAAAGAATGAGCCAATTACTGTGTGTCCAGTAGTTTATAACTTTCTCCAGAAAGATGGCATGGCTTGGCAGAAGGACACAAAATACAAATTGGATGCCTTTGCTATAACTGTAAGACTATCTCTTACACTAAATTATACTAAATTATATTTCTTTCAAACCTGAGCTGTGTCATTGCTCTTATATACTCTTGTCTATTTGAGTACTCATACAAACCACCCTGCCTCCAGTCCAAACCCTCCCTCTCCACGCACGCCGCTGCTCCACAAACGGCTGCGTTGTTTGTTATATTGAGTGGGTTCTTCATTCTCAACTCTGCTGCTCTCTCTAATAATGCTAGTCTGAGTTCAGGAGTTGTGGAGAGAGAGAGAGAGTGTGTGTGTGTGTGTGTGTGTGTGTGTGTGTGTGTGTGTGTGTGTGTGTATATCGCCAAAGGTCATGTCAGGTCCAGCAGGGCGGAAGAACATTGGATTGGTCAGCCGTTATTGTGCTTAGCTTTCTCTTCCTAAGGTCAAAGATTCAAAGGGGTGCACAGGAAGTGGCAGTGAGACAGATATAGTCATGTGACCTGACATGACACACATTTGTTGTATAATGGAGGGAGAGGAGAGGAGAGGAGAGGAGAGGAGAGTTGGAGATCTGGTACCTGATTGGGTGGTGTGCTGCTGACATCCCTCCTCAGCTTGTTTCCTATTGGCCGTGGTACGACCAGCTGATAAGAAGAGAGGTGTGCTGTCTGCTGGGAGGCGGTGCCTAGAGAAGAAGACACATGCACGGTCACATTATCAATGTGTGTAAACGTTCTCTCTTAGTGCCATTGGCTTCCCTATTGTCTGTCTCTGCTCCCTATCAACTTAATCACTGATGCCTGAATTGGCCCTCTCAGCTCTCCTAAAATCTGTGTCTCCTCTGTCTCTCCTATACGTCTCCCTCTCAGCTTTCCTACTGTCGATCTCCTACACCGTCTCCCTCTCAGCTGCCCTCAAACTAGTAGATCTAAACTCAGTTAACTCACACCTGACATCTATCTATACAATTGAGAAGTTGTAACACGTTGTGCGGCGTGCACGCACAACTTTGTCCACAGTTCGGGTGGCCAAGTCATAGACGCCACTGACTTTACCGGTACTTTACAACCGTGGACAGCTTTAGTTTCCCACAGCGGGGCCAGCTTTTGCAGTTTCTCTTTCCGTGATGCGATGGAGCTATTGCGGTGAGCACGGGAAAAACACAGTCGGTGGCCAAAGACACATCGCTGTCGGCCTTCGTTCAAAATGTACGCTTTGTGTGTGTCTCTCACTTGGACACACGGTATTCACAGAGAAACAACAACAACACGGATGCGTGAGGCTAGACGTGAGCGTGCCGCAGATGCGCAAGCTTCTAGTTTACCACAATCACAGACCTCACCTGATCTCATTATCATGTTCTTTCTCTTCATTAATTTGTTTGTTGTCAACCACAGAATTGCCTGACAAACCACTGGTGTTCCAGTTAAAACTCACTACCGACCCTGTAAAAAACACGACTGTTCCAGTGAAAAAGTTTGTACTGGGAATCTTGCTGTTCCCATCCGGTCACTCTACCCCTGAGCCACTGCCGCCCGAAAAAAGCGAAATCATACACCTGTGTTTTCACAGAATTTGTCTTGAGAAAGATATTACAACATTGCTTGAAACCAGGATCTCTGAACCAATAATTATTTGAAATTAGCTGTGGATGAGGGTGAATTGCATATCTATGATAATGGAAATTGTGTACTTCAAATTTTGTTTGCAGAAGGCTGTTCCATCCTTGTTTGTTTCAGCATGACAATCCCCTACGCCCTCCCATACAGAAATGGTTTGATCAGATGAGTAAGGAAGAACTTGACTGGTCTGCACCATAACGAGTCCTGACCATAACCCTGTCCAACACCTTTTGGCATGAACTGGAATTCAATTCACTAAAGTATGTAACTTTTTTTAATGAAAATTGAATCAATGCTCTTCTATTGAGACATTTAGAAGATCGTGTCAAAGGTCATGCCTCAGCTAGACACAGGATCTGGCATGAATTTTGACAGGATAGTCAATTTATCCCCTGAGCAAGTAGGCAGGCTCGATTAGCAGAGCTCACTGGTAAAAATGTCAGCACTTGCGCAAGCAAATGGGTACAAATCCCACAAGAGGAAAATTACATAGTGCAGCATTAAGTAATTGATCGTGTGTCGTGTGGATGAATGGAAATAAATAACGCCTTAAGTGGAGTTGGTTCCCCCTTTTGCTACTATGACATTCTGCACTATTCTGTGACGTTGTTTTTCACTGGCTGGACCAATGGCTGCTGCAATTTGCTACCAAATTACCGGTAGTCTTCCACAGTGAGGTCAGACACTTCATGGTGGGACGGCACGGGGGGTTGTCATTATGAGACAGGAAATGGACTTCTGCAGGCTGCTGCGATAAAATTGATATATCTAACGTCACTGTAGGTGCAACCTTAAGAGTTCCGTTAAATGGAAAAGGGGCACTAATTAGAAACAGGTTGTCCATTGACTTTTGGTTATACAGTCTTGTTACAATTCTAGAATTCTATAGAAGTGGAGACTAGTTGTGTAGTCCACCAGGCGTCTAATCCTAAATCACGTTTAAATACATTTTCACAAAATGGTATTATGATAAAATAATGATACTATAATATATTTCCAGTTTCCAAAAAATAATTTCAAATATTATTCAGCATGATCAATCAAATTTTCTTTTATAACCAGGCTATAATAAAAGAAAACAGGCTATTATTTCAAGCTGATGCCATGGCAAACCCAAGAGCCAACCCTCATTGTGAATGATGAATTTATAATGAATTTAAAAGAGTGGACCCTCAACAGTGTAATGCTTTATGGCTTCGTCCACTCACAGTTAACAGTTTTTGTATTGAGTTGTGCTTGAAATGTACTGTAATTCAGCAAAGTATAAATACTTCAAACAATCAATCAATGAATAAGTATTGATAGACAGATGCATGGATTGACACACTGACACAGATATTGTAGAGGTAGTCTTCTGTCTGTACCAGTAGCAGTTGTGTTGTTGTTACTGTGGCTACTGTAGTCTGTTACTGAGTCCTAACTTACTTTACTTACGCCTATTACTGTTCCTGGGGCTTAGGCCCGTAGCCTATTTGCAGGTTTTTCACTGGGAAGTGTAGCTAACCTTAACCTCTCTATCCCAACCCTCCTTGTTTCTCATTCAGACCAGGGGCCAGCAATGAAAGAGTGGGCGCGGCTGTCTGAACAAAGTCCTAGCAGTCAGTGTTGCTAAGCTTCTTAACCTCATTGTGACCTGGAGGCTAGCCACAGCAACCTGTAAATACCCACAATGCTCAGCTACCACCGCCTGGAACTCTATCCCCCAAAATCAAGCATCATGTAGACTAGTCTCTGAGAGATTTCTGCCAAAGGAGTGCTGGTGCAGAATGAGATAGTTAGTTAGTGTTTAGCAGTATGTGTACAAGTATTGTACTGTGTTGAGTAATTTGAACTCTTTACAGTGTTTGTGGTAATGTGGCCTGGCTTAACACATGGTTTATAAACAGAAAAGATCCAAAGCACAGAATGGAAATGTTAGCATATAGGCGCGTTTCAAGGCGCCTTACTTTTCATTCGTGTAGACTCTGCCACAAAGTGGCTGTATGCTACTGTATGCTGGCCCGTGCCTCCCTAAATAAAAAAAACCCTTAAAAAAAGTAAAGACGTGATTTTTTTCTGTTCATACAAACTCTTCTGAGCACTGTGAGCTGTGCACCCGGTAAACTACTTGTTGAGACTTGAGTGTGTTGTGCTCACGATCACTTTCCCTTCACTTAACACATTCGTTCTGCCCGTTTAAGATGATCCTAGATCAGTGACATTCCGATCATCCAATAGTAAAGAGTACAAGGATCAGATCCTAGATCAGAAACATTAGCCTACAATCCTCCAATGGGGGGGTGTGTGTGTGTGGGGGGGGGGGGGGGGGGTGGAGTTGTCACCCCCAGGGTGGATAAAGAGTACTAAACAAGTATTAGATCAACCAATAGTGCAGGGTACCGTACAAGGATCCTAGACTAACGATCAGCCAAGAGTACGGAGAAAAAGCATCAAATCAGCGACATTACTACTACTAGTATCAACCAATATTAAGGAGTACAAGGATCAGTTCCCATATCAGTGGACACAATATCCCTGATTCCCTGTGTTATCCTAGAAAGATCATGCAGGGAGGAAGTGACATAACCAGAATAAAAACATCAGATAAGGACAGCAGATAACCTACTACTCTAGCCCAATTTGGGGCGGGAACCCCATTTGGTGTTTTAAGCATTATGTTATACTTTAGCTATTGGAAAATAGCAGATCTACAAGCTCATAGCACGGCACACTACGAGCTTGTAGATCTATTTTTGAAAAATCGTGAAAAAATCGTGCAAAGCTTTGAATATATATTCTTTCATAGCCATCGTTTTTAACTAAAATCTTTGCTTCTGGGGAGGTCACTGGAAAAAAAAATCAGATGGGGGTCGGCAGCAAATTACATATAATCTTGGGGATCCTTCACATGAAATATTGAGCACCAGAAACAGATATTTCAGAATACTGTCAGGATTTAGAAGAAATGTTTAGGCCTAAATGGGCTAGGAGTGTTTACTTTTGTCTCTGTCATAATCATTTCACCAGTGTGTCACGCATGAGGTTGAACTCTCTATGAACCTGGTTCATAGGGAGCGTTCTATGAACAACAAAATAACATTTGATTAAATTAACACCTGATGCAGGTTCACCAACAACATACAAACTGTATGGACATTATAGTCAGAGCAATGTATCTGTTTGGCCATTATTTGACTGTTTTTCTGAGCGGTGGCATACCATGTGTGTGTGCGTGCGTATGTCTGCCTGAGTAGGACCTTTGACCCCTGTCTGAGTAGGACCTATTGACCCTGCAGCTGCTGAAGCCAAGCTCCAAGGCACCACACACACTATAACACAGTATTATGACACACAATACTATGCAACTATAACACACAGTAACTATAACAATAAAAGCATAGTTCCACCGCTCAGTTCGTGTGGGTGCTATTTTGTTTTGACAACATCTGTATCGCAATTATGCGCTCCGAAGTGTCCTGATTTTTTGGTGCAACCACTCGCCAGCCATGTGTGTGGCTGGGTGGGTGTCTGGGTGAGTAGCTGGCTGGGTGGGTCTGAACACGAAAACAGCATGGTTGTTTTTCACCACCTGTGCGCAACCTAACACACACAAACACACACGGACATATTAACTGTATATGAGCGGCAGCAGTGGCCGAACGGTTTGCGGAGCGGTCTTGATACCGGAAGGTCGCCAGTTCGAATCCCCGGACCGGCACGTTAAGATTACCACCGCTGAAGTGCCCTTGAGCAAGGCATTGAACCCCTACCATGAAATGTTCTATGAGCAGGGTGTGGCTGTAAACAAGAATCTCGAGCTTAGTCCACTTCCCTGGGTAAACAAAGAACTTTGCTTTGCTTTGCTTATACAGTATATGATGATTTCAGGTGTGACAGTAGAGGGACCCACACACAGTATCTCTGTCATTTCTCAACCGTTTCGGACGCGGGGCGGCACGCCGGAACCGGGTCGACCCCCTGGGCAGTGGGCACGTTCCTGGGGTCTGGAACTTCCTGACCTTATTTTTGTATAAGTTAAATATATAGTATAGTAAAAGTTAAATACTTAGGACTCTGGTACTGGCATCAGACCCAATAATCTGGCATCTAACCTAACCCATAATCGGTTTGCCTCTACAATTATCACCTGATACAGGATTACCAACCACCCTTTAGGAGTTATCCTCACACCGGGCTCGAATTCGGATTTTTAAGGGCGTTTCTCCATCGGTTTTCCGAACAAACGCGGCCGGTGTGCAACCACCTTTAACCTTTAGGCCTGGGCCAATGTAACCCGACAGCATGTCGTGGGTTCGAGTCCCAATTCTGATGACTTTTGCTGCGTGTCACGTCCCATCTCTCTCCCCATTTTCTGTTAACCTACAGCTTTACTATCAATAAAGGCATAAAAAGCCCCAAAATAAATCTTAGAGGGGGGGGGGGGGGAAAGCAGTACTGGAGTTTAAAATCTGGCCCCATGCAGTCACCAATCACGTGGGTCTAAAGAAATGTGTTGCGCCTGAGGGTTCAGGCTCAGGATATAAAGGGCACCGAGCCTTTTCAGTAATTGCTCCTAAACTGTGGAACCAGGTTCCTAGCCATGTCAGGCTGGCTCCAACACTACCTGTTTTTAAAACGCATCTTAAAACTCATTTCTATTCCCTGGCTTTTAAACCGTGAATAATGTGTACTCCTGAGTGTTTGATTTTATTGTATGTTTTTATTACTGTATTGTATTATGTTTTAATACTGTTTTTCCTAATTGTACAGCACTCAATTTTGTTGTTTTAAATGTGCTCTATAAATAAAATTGGATTGGATAATATTTACGGTAATTCATTATATTGGGTCACTTAGTTTCAACTCACCAACACTAAATTGGGCTCCCAGTATGAATTCCAGCTGAGAGAATCACCGCTCGGTTAAATCAAAGCAGCCTGTGAGGCTAGCAGGAGTGTTATTATAAGTTATAAATTATAACTTAAAATGAATGAATGTTCGTATACAGATGATATCCATGTTGGTCAAATAAATATAGTATGTTATGTTTGTTGCTATTCAAGCTCAGGTTCAATAATAGGATTACTTTGTTTTTACATTTCAGCAGACTCCAACTGTGAGAGCTCATGTTACAGTCCAGTCAAGTCTGCCACAGACAGGCTCATGCCATATCCTATCCCATCATGTACAACTGCCTGTGCAGTGTGTAGACTACTAGCCATGGTTCACATGACTCTCTACTTCACGAGCCATGTCATGATAATCATGACAGTCATGTTTCAGGGCTAGTAGACTACAGAGTCAGACCCCCTAGCTAAAACTAGCCTGTAGACTACAGACAGACAGAAGCCTAAAACAGTCAATAGTCTACTCTAGACTACAGACAGGCAGACGCCCTGGCTAAAACTCTGGAAAAATGATGCAGTGCATCACATAAAAACCCAAGGACTCCTTTCGCCCCCCACATCACATCAATGGTATGAAGTACATGTCACCTAAAATGAGTCAGCAAGCAAGCTAGTGAGATTGAGTGAGTGAGTGTCGACTGTGTCGTTATTCCATACCACCAGACCTAGCCCTAGAACGGCTCTTACAGTATACTATACACTAACGCACATTCAGGCTATATAGTATGGTCTGGTGTAGACCTAGAATGCCTGTGTGTACCGACTGATCCTTAATAATACACAGTACTACACACTCAAAAGAAGAAACGTGTGGAAGTTCAAAGTGTTGTATTTCAAATGTATTGATCGGTGAGGCTGCTCGCTCCGTCCTCACCTGGCGTGACTAGTCCGTCCAGTAGCACCACGGACACACAGAGGAACTGGACCCAGTAGTACTGGGACAGCAGGAATGTCACCTCCATCTTCTAAATGGAAAAATGTATGTCAACAACCCTAACTCCCTGTCCTGTCCGTCCGTCCGTCCGTCAGGCCGATCGGTGCGGCAACAAAATGAAATCAAAACAACAGCATTAACGGCTATCTTCTTCTTTATCCAGGCGTTTCCAATCCCTTCTTCTCCTCCTTCTGGGGTGAAACTGATGTTAAAACCACACAACTGCTTCTTTTTTCTTTGGCCGTGCCATTCTGCTACCTCACAACTATTCCCTGTTTAGTAGAGGCTGCAATAGCGTGATTGTTTTGTCAACTGCCTGCAGTGTCTGGTGGTTTCAGAATCCTCTCGGTCCTTGACAAATCTCCGTTTAAAAACTTAAACAAACACGATCAGGCTTCGGAAAATCAATTTGGAGCAGATGAAGATCTCTCTCGTCCCCTCTGCTAGGATGTGTCAATCTGTTGGGTGACCGCAACCATGTAACCATAGGTTTTTCTGGTGTTTAACAAAATAAAAGTCTCTCGACAATGTTTTTATATTCTATGGAACAATATATAATAGAGTGTGCTAAATGAAACAAACCTTAATTGCGATTTAGGCCTGTGTATTTTATTATGTATTACATAATTATTTTATGCATTTCGCAAGTTTTGAAATCTTAACAGGATCCATGTCATTAAGTGCATGGCGTGTAGCCTACAATAAATGTAATCGAAATGTATAGGCTACTGCTAATTAACTCTGTGTAGTAAAACGACTGTCGCTTGCCGAAAATAACTTCGCCATTCAAGTTTCATCTAACGGTAACAATTAAACAATAACGTGTTTTTTTAATTAAATATATGTTTATCTTATGTTTATCTTGAAACAGAGGTCTCTGAAGAAGTGGAAGTTCTGTTTTGTCCCCAACAAGGGCCTCTTCACTCCATTTAGAAGCGCTACTATCACGCATGCGTTTACAATTGGACCGTGGCATCCCTCCCCTCTGTCTGCACGGACACCAAACCAAACCGATACACAACACAACACAGTACAGTCACTCACTGTCTGGCATTAGTGTCATATCTTATCAGAACAGAACACAATCTATTCATTTCATTTGTAGGTCTATATCTCGAGATCCTCATTGGAACGAATTGCGTCGATTCATGTGAATCGCCGGCTGTGATCAGTTTTTTAACCATCTTTGTCTTTTATGACGTAGGTATCTAATATCTATGACGTAGATATAAATTACTCCAAATCTGGTAACTGTGGACCCCCTGGGTGTGTAAAGTAGCCTATTTTTACCTCACCGTACCTCTTTTTGTAGCCTAACTGATTTCATTCAATCAGGTATAGGAAGTTGAGGGTTAATTTTAGTTGGCTCATTAAAATAATTATATATAGGCTATCATTATTATGTTTCCATTACTTTCCTTTGTAATGGTTTATCCTGTATCCTGATTCCTGTAGGCCTCGGTAGAATCTGCACCTGGCTCGCTGATAACAAACTATCCTTACAACTGGGAAAAACTGAATCCATTCTCTTCGGATCAAATAGTAATCTCAAAAAGGCAGATGGCTTCTTGGTTAGAGTGGGTGACGATATTATCACACGGAAGGATAAAATTACCTACCTAGGTTCCATCCTGGAGGCCAATCTTTCCGGTGATAAGATGGCCACCAACGTAATCAAAAAAGTCAATCAAAGAACAAGATTCCTCTACAGGATCTCCTCACTGGTCAACAAAAACACCTTGAAGACCTTAACAGGAGCCCTCGTACAAGGTTTCTTTGACTATGCATCCACCTCTTAGTACCACAGCACCTCAAAGGCCCTTAAAACAAGTCTCCAGACCTCCCAAAACAAACTGGTCAGGCTCCTACTTGGCCTCACCCCCCGAACCCACCTCACCCCTGCCCACCTCACCCCTGTGGTGTCACAGTATTACTTCATACTTTTCAACACTTGTTGCTTTTTGCAACACTTCTGCAACGCTTTTGCTTTTGCAACGTTTCCTGCGAGTGATGCTTCCTACGAGTGTTGCTTCCTGTATCTCTGTATATCTGTCAGGCCTCTTACAGTAGTTGTTCACCCCCAAAAATATATTTTTTTTCTCTTGAATTCATGGAGATTGTTGTTTTTGTCGCATTTCTGAGCCAATAATTGACTCAGAAATGTGACAAAAACAAAACAATCTCGATGAATTCACTCCACTCACAGTTAACAGTCTTTGTATTGAGTTTGTGCTTGAAATGTACTGTAATTCTGCAAACTGTTAATAAATATTTCAATCAATCAATCAATCAATCAATAATTATCTCTCCTAATTGCAGGATAAAAGTGGTATCGCAATCTGAAAGTATTTTTGAATACAATAACATTTATTCTAAAAATAAATGGATTTAGAATGTTTATTGTATCACTAGGAGGTATTCCCAAATGCCAAAGGGACTCTCAACACTTTCATGTCATGGACCCCCGAAATTAAAATATATGCTATTTGACCCGCGGGACCCAATCTGAAAATATTTTGTGCCGGGGACCCCATGATTTGTGTTGTTAAAATGTTTCAGAAATATTACACATTTGTAACAAGGTTTCTTTGAAAAGCTCTCTACAAGCTCACAACGCATTGCATATTTGTAAGGCTTCTGTAGATCAGATATTTTCAAATGGCCAATGTAGACCAGTGTTGTTTTTGTCCACTAAACCAAAAATTGTTCGTCGACTACCTTTTTTCACTGATGAAAACTACATGAAAACTAAGCTATGATGACTAAAACTAAGACTAAATATGTTGACAATTTCGTAAACAGATAAGAGTAAAATGTTAGGAAGGGACTTGTGGACAAAAGATCCAGTATAAGTAAAAGACAAGTGATTTTACACTAGCCGATAGCCGATAGCCGATCTACAAGCTCACAACGCGTCACAGCCATAGACTGTAAAAAATAAAAATAGGTCACAGAGCGACTCAAGGCCACTGAGCTGGTTAACCTGTAGATTTAGTCGACTAAAATCTTATGACATTTAGTCGACTAAAACTAGACTAACACTAATACATTCCAGGTGACTACAATGTGACAAAAACTAAGTGAAAACTTCAAGAGGCCAAAAACAACACTGATGTAGGCTAGGCCTATAGGGTTTAAAGTGGTTATGCTGACCCTGTAGAATAGATGCACTGATCTAGGTAACTGTTCTGACAGTTATGACCCTCTGTCATTCAGTATAGGTACTTATTCTTTATTTGTGGTGTCCTTTATTCTGTCTACAACACAACAGTGTTGATTGGAATCAATGTTAAAATTATTATGTATGCATCAAATTGAAGTATAGGCCTAAATGCTTCCCCAGAAATCCCCACCATATATGATTTAGTTTGAACTTTGGGAGCAGAAGATCGGTCCTGGGCGATGTGACACTTCTCAAGGGTTCACCGCTAAACCCCTTATCCCTAAACTTCTTTGCCTTAAAAATATATATATATGTTGAAAAACATTTTTGAATAGTTCAACTAGCCAATCTACATTGACACGTTGTAGAATGGCCATTTTAACTATTCAAAATAGTAAAAAAGGCAAAGAAGTTAAGGGGTTTAGCGGTGACGAAAATGAAGCCCATCATATTTTGATTATTCAAGAGACATCAACCAACAGTGCATATTAAAACAGAAGTCCTACCTGAGCTCCAGAACAGAATGAACAACATGACTGGATGCATTTTTGCCTCCAGAGGATTCGGTCACACTTTTAGTCTGGAGAACTGGACCTTCACTGAACAAAGACATTCGGTCTTATATCTCTAATACTGACGTCAACTGCTCTCCTCTACATCGTTATCTCTTCATGGATGTGATTCATCTGTGGTGTCACAGTATTACTTCATACTTTTCAACACTTGTTGCTTTTTGCAACACTTCTGCAACGCTTTTGCTTTTGCAACGCTTCCTGCGAGTGATGCTTCCTACGAGTGTTGCTTCCTGTATCTCTGTATATCTGTCAGGCCTCTTACAGTAGTTGTTCACCCCCAAAAATATAATTTTTTTCTCTTGAATTCATGGAGATTGTTGTTTTTGTCGCATTTCTGAGCCAATAATTGACTCAGAAATGTGACAAAAACAAAACAATCTCGATGAATTCAAGGCTTTATGCCATGTGGTGTGTCATTGATAGAACGTAATTATTTTGGGTGAACTGATGGGTACAACACATATTGATATTGTATAACCGGACAGCGTCTCCCAACGAGCATCCTACCAGTGTTGTTTTTGGCAGCAAATTTCTATTTTTGTTTTAGGTCATAGTCTCTGGAATAGTTTACATTTAGTTTTAGTCACATTTTAGTCATCTAGAATGCATTAGTGGTAGTCTAGTTTTAGTCGACTAAATATAAGATTTTAGCATGCATTTTCAGCATGCAACCAAGTGTAAAATGACTTATACTGAATCTCTTGTCCACTAGTGCCTTCCTAAGATTTTAGTCTAGTTTTTATTTGTTGACAAAATCGACAGTATATCGACAGTATATTATATACTATAGTCATAGTTTTAGTCATCATGGCTTAGTTCTTATGTAGTTTTTGTCAGTGAAAAAAGGTAGTCGACGAACATTTTTCGTCCTAGTATTAGTCGACGAAATCCACACTGCATCCTAGACTGCGGAAGGCAGACATATGCCTTTGTTGGTTTATTGGTTAAAGAGATCCAATCAGTATACTCAGTTGACCATATTATTATTTAAATCATTAATGTTAAATAAAGAGCCATTTATTTAAAAGGCATAATGTGATTAAATACAAATGTATTATACATTTTTTATATATCAGGATATTGATTCATCTATGTTTAACCTTTAATCTATATGACCAAAGGATGACGAATACACTGTATGCCCATATTTCCGTAACTGTGTTTTCCCAGCATCAAACCGAGCGGGTTGATAGAAATCTAAAATTGTCACTAAGATAAAGGAAAAAGGAAGTACCATTCTGACGCCCATGAGCTCATGTAGTACATTTCATACTCATTCTGTTATTCAATCTGTAATACTTTAACTTCATGCAATTGGATTAAATACATGATAAATCCTTTATACCTTTGTCCGTTCTTAAAATTCACCAATTAAAGGACACGCAGAGATAGGGTGCTCCAAGAGGGTCTTTCTAATCTAAAGTATCTCACTGCACAATTTATTTGTTGTTATAAAGAGCCCATCTCCAACACCTTCCAGTAAAATAAAAAGTGCACCGACATCTGTGAGTCACTCCTAGCACTTTGTGTTCGTGAGTCAGAAGATCACCATAGCAACCTTTCTAACACTCCTCCCCCCCCCCCCGTGTTAAGCTGCCTGTCTTATACCAAACAATAATACCATCAATTCCCCTTTTTACAATTTAACCATTTTTTCATTTGTTCTTGGCTGGGCGTAGCCTATATAGCCCTGTTTAACAATGTTGTGACCAATTTGCAAGTTGAGAGTAAGCTACAGCTGGTGGCCTAGCAGACCAGCCAGTTGTCCCTCCAGGCTATGGGATTATGGTGGAGTGAGAGACAGAGAAAGATAAATGCAGTCAAGGCATATTTTAAATGTGTTCAGGCAATGAGGCATGACCCAAATAATTATTTCCTGTTGCAGTGTTTATGAATATCAGTAGCAGACAGACAGGAAATACGTTGTTCCCTAGCAATGCAAGTCCATACGGTATGGATATGAGACTGTCCTTTATGAATACCGGTAACCTAACATTTGTCGGCAATCCATTTGTTTGAGGGGCGTTAGCCCCTCCTATAAACAGCTATAGTGTTTAATGTTTGTGTTGAACACAAACATTAAATGCAATTGACAATTAATGGAGAATTTACGTCATATGTGTCTGAGCAAATCGGAATATGTTTGTCGGTGGGAACCTTTGGCCAAAAAGGGACCACCATTCTTGATGATGATGATGTATGATGATTAGAGCGCCCCTCACTTCAAACGGGTGTGATTTTTATCATATGAACCCAAGCGACAACAAATACTGAAACAAGATAATGAAATCAACACTTTCCGATTTTCGAACCACATACATTTAATATTACGCTTAATCATGCACAGATTGTATTTTCTGCATAAATCAAAAACCTATTGGAAAAAGGCATTAGGAAATGTGTTCTGCTACCTCACTTCCAGGTTGGTACTGTGTAGTGCAGCGGTTCACAACCTTTTCAGGCCAAGATCCCCCCGAAAGATCCACCCTATTCATATTTGAACAGGGAACCCTGAACAGTGGACCGGACAGGGGACCCTGACAAGCACTTGGAATCATAGGAGTTGAGGCATTACATTTTGTTTGACTCGATTCCACAGATCATGTGGAATCATGTGGGGAGGTCTCAACCTGACCCACAGGTTGAGAACCACTGGTGAAGTGAGACAGGAATGTCTTTGTAGAACATTTATTATACTGACAAAAAAAACAATTCATCAACTTCTAATCTAGTTTATAAGTGAGGCACAAAACATATAGGTCCATTCAGCGCTGCACTGTGGCGACATGGACTAGGGCTACGCTTGCATGCGGGCCCTTTGTCTAAGACAAATTTCTTCCTCGGGAGACTAATAAAGTATATCTCTCTCTCATATCTCAGTGTACTAGGTAAAGTACTGTATATCAAATGAACTTCAAAAATAAAAATAAAAAAGTTATGTCTGTCTGGGTTTTATAGTCATTTAACGAATGAAAAAAGTATTATCAAACGCTTGTGACACTTCCAGAAACGTTAATGTGTGTGTGTGTGTGTGTGTGTGCGGCTGTGCGCACACACGCGTGCGACCCATGCGCGAGTGTTCAGAATAGTGGTGCAGAGTCCAGGGCTTTGACTCGTGCAGCAAACAGCAGAACATGTTTCTCCACCTCTGTGTTGATTTGGGTCTCCGAGGCCCCGGGGTTCTGCTGCACAAACTGTGCGATGTTCTGGATGCACTCTCTCTGAGAAAAACAACGGCTTCAGTTAGTCTACCAGGCAGCCATAATCTTGAACTCGAAAAGGCTATACAAATATTAATAAATACAAAATAAATAAACATGAGCTGAGGAACTTACATTTATTAATTGTTTACCAGCAGAAACACACTGCCCTCTCGTTTTATTTTGGTGATTTCACTGTTTGTTTTGGTAGACAAGACAGGGACATTTTTGGGCTACCGAAACAAACACACACATACATACAACGAGATGTCAGTGTGTTTCTGCAGCTTTAAAACGTCACCAAAAATGTATTTATTAAACACAGGGCAACATTACATACTATGACATTAACAATTTAAAGTTTTAAAACTGCCCATCTACAAGCTCATGAGGAATAATGTTGTGACACATTGTGAGATTGTAGATCTAAATCTTTCTGCCTATAATGACATGCACAAAATACGGACGCCAGGTTGAAAGTGGACACATTGGCTGCATACTTGCAGACACTGACTGATGTCATCAAAAACGTCAAATAATGGCCTATAAGTACATCATTGAAACCAATATATTAGTCAGGCTCTACAACACAACTCCAGACTGTGTTCACATTGAGTGTTTGGTGTTGGTCTCTTGCAGAATGAGTTACAGTGTGGCAGAGGGCATACATACATTTGACAGACAGTGCACGTTGTTGTGACTTTACAGCAGCTAAGGCTCATAAAGTTAAAACCATGCAGTCATTCTTGTTGCAGCTGTATTTTAAAATGTTGTCCTCATCATGACGGTGGATGAAAACGTTATTATGGTCAGAGTGTGACCGGGTGTAAAGTTCTGGAAATGGAGTCAGAATGAGGCCTGTTATTTTACTTACATGATTAATGACCCCTGTTTGTTCACAAACTGCTATTGTTGCTATAGACTAGTTATATTCTATATATAATTGTGATTACACGTCGCAATGCGGTGTAAGCTTGTAGATCTGTTTGAAAACATTTGATTTTCATCTATAAAGACCAAAATAGGGACGCCAGTGCTTCATGGGTTGTTACCTTGTACTGTTCCACTTGGTCCTGGCCGGTGACTCTGTTGAACAGCTCTCTAGCCACCTGAACTCCATTCAGAAAGATGAGAGACTCTCTATCCGAGTCGGACTGAGACGACAGCCAGCGCAACAGCGTCATCTGCACACAGAGGGACGGAATGAAGGAAGGAAGGAGGAGAGACATTTCTGTTATTTTACTGGCAGTCTCTCGAGACAGACAGTCTGACTCCGTCAAGGAAAAGAGGGCACGGTTTTTCCTTTATTTTTGACAAAGGGTTCTCGGATTGTTTTACTAGAGATGATGACACTCGTCAAAGAATGTCAAATAATATAAGACAGAGGCAAATGGCAGACCTACAAGGTCGCAACGCCTCGGGTTGCGAGGCTTTGTGCGTTTGTGGCTATTTTCACAATATTTATCCCAGTGCAGATATGATTATCGTGGTAGAGAACCACTGTCCTGACCTAGTCCACCGATTACTGATGTTTTTGCGGATATTTTGTAAAAAAGTGCAAAGTTAATTCTAATGAATAAAACTACTTTTAATTTTGAAAACGTTTCGCAAATGTGTAGTTAAAAATCAGGACACATCGGCTGCATAATTGCTGATACCAATGTTGTAAAAACATAGTCAAATGACCTACACTACAGTATGGCTTTACTCATAGCTAGAGTAGGTTATATGTGTAATGCCCGGGATTCAAATAAACCAGGTTTTGGCTCTGAGCCACTACTGCTACATACGTGCACACAATTTGTTTTCAAATACCAACACATAGTACAGTAATTATACTGTAGAAGTAGCAACGTCTCCACTCTCCACCATAATACACAGTGCCAATGATACAGACAGCACAATATTTAGACATTTAGATGAAGATGATTATCCCATTTTTGGGCATTCCAAGTTGTTGCTGTTATGAAGACCTGTGCCACAGTGCCACTGTAGCCACAATTTGCAACACTAGATTTGTTTATCAATATGTTGAATCTAGAGTTGCAACACCGACCATTCACAGGCCATATCAACAGTAGACACCCTGTTGTGCTGAATATAACGTGTTTTACTTTTTATCCCAAAAAACTAGGTCATATTATAATCGGGGACTAGACTATTTGACATTCAATGTTCTTTTTCCACAAATGAGTCTTGAAAAATTATTCTACTTATAATCAGAGTCGCCTTATATTCGGCACAATATGGTACTTTCTGTCAAGAAAGTAGCAGGTGCAGGTAATATTTCTTTCCTCAGTGTTGGAGTTTGGAGCTGGTGCTGCAGCCATCTTGGGAACTAAACACAATATAAGGGAGAAGGGGGGGGTAGGTAGTCGATCGGACCAATGGTATGTCGGACCAAAGTATAGTAACCAGTGAGAAGAGTGTGGGGCCGAGAAAGGTTCTTATTGACTTTGCAAGTTGCAGCTAGGTTGCTAGGATGTGCTGGGAAGTTGGAACCCAGGTCCCCAACATTTTAACCCTCGTTGGCCGGGTGAAATATTAGGGTTTTGGTCATCAGGCAGAGGCTCAGTCTGAGCCACTACTGCATATGTGCACACTACTTGTTTTCACACTCATATAATATAACAGCCAGGACATCAACACAACTTGGAATGCCCAAAAAGGGATAATAATAAATACAAATGTCTAAAATTGTGCTGTCATTGTCAATGCCGTAATATGGTGGAGAGACTACTTAACTATAGTATGATAACTGTACTATGTTTCATTGTTTTGGTATGAAGACATGTGCCAAATATGCTACTCTACTGCAGTGAGTCTATAAAGTGGGGTCATTGAGGGGGTTCCAGGGAGCAAACTGTGGAACAGTTTTATTTCACTGTCTAGATTAGAAGTTGTCTCAATGAAAGAATGTACAATAATGATTATCCAGATCATGGAGTTCTCACCACATAGAGTAAAATGAAGATAAACATAAAGAAAGCGTTATTGTCCATTCAATTTACATAAAATGGAAATTTGTCTTCGGCACACCAGCAGTCAGTTACAACAATAAAAACATTACATAAAATACACAAATGCATTAAAATACAATAAGAAATGCATTCACATAACGCAGCAACAGTGATAGGCTATGGGGATTAGGTGGTGGACCCAATGACCATTTAAACATTTTCTTATTTAAAATGTGATTTGTCCACAAATCGTATAGTACATCTTTTTAAACAGTCTCATGGGGGTAGGGGGTCCACAGGATAGATGAGTGAGTGTGAGTGTGTGTCCAACCTGTTGAAATAACTGAGCATTTGTCAT
This sequence comes from Protomyctophum bolini, assembly GCF_963924005.1. Taxonomy (NCBI): domain Eukaryota; kingdom Metazoa; phylum Chordata; class Actinopteri; order Myctophiformes; family Myctophidae; genus Protomyctophum; species Protomyctophum bolini. Next base: position 40,176,179 of record NC_137867.1, on the reverse strand, counting down.
TCCTCCGTTCGTTGACCCCGACATATTTAATTTGGAACGTGGAGCTTCTCTGTGGAGCTAGTATTTGGCGTCACTCACCAAAATCACACGATGACACTTAAAGACGATATAACAGATTTAAAACTTTAAGATCTACTCTATAAAACACAACACGAGTTAATCTCAGTAGCAGTAAATATCTAGCTGAAAATATTTAAGGGAGCAGCAAAGCGTCAGCTCTTTCACACTTCCTGCTAGTCTGCTAGTAGCTAGCTAGTTTGTTTACATTTTCTTATTCTTTCTGGTGGAGGTCATATCCTCATACTACTATGTGGTCGCCCCCTGGTGGCGAAGAATGGCATCCCATTGAGCTCAAAAGCTAAATCAATTATAAAGAATCACACCAGTGTGAACCATAGAGTTATATACTCTAAGGTGTGAACCGAGTGGTGCAACAATGGAATGCGGAAGTGCTCATTCTATCTCAATGGGATAACGCATTCCAGCCTTAGGAGCAATGTTTGGAATTGGAACTATAGCCCATATACTAGGCACCCGCTTTGCGACGAGATAAAAGCGTGTCGCTACTCTCCTACTATACACTCTGGTGTGATCCGGTCTAGCGCCCGCCTTCCGTAATCTGGGCAATTTGCACGCACATTCACACACCATTTCCGTATCCGCTCCAGACTGGATCAGCGACCTGCATAGCGACTTGATGCCATTTTCATTGTAGCCAAGGGTATCTGTGCTGTGGGACTGACTGGGGGAGAGTAGTAAGGAAGTTGCATGCGCATAACATTTTGGTGGTGGCTACAATGGCGCCTCTAGATCTCGATAAATATGCTGAGATCGCAAAGCAGTGTAAATATCTACCAGAAAACGACCTCAAGGTAACTATGCGTTTGTCGTAGTGTCTTTGAGTAAGTCATATATCGTAATAACAAAAACAAAAAGCGTTAGCCCCATTTGTCTGTTCTTTAGTGTAGCATAGCTAACGTTAGCTTAGGTAGCTAGCTAACGTTCGTTAGCTTGCTAACGTCACCCCCATCGGGTTAGGAAGTAAAATTGTAATGCCTTTCAATATATATCATTATCTATCATATCTGAAGGTTAACCGCTAACGCATAACGTTAAAGTCACAGTTTGAACAGGTTCTTATTTGACTGCTGTCTGAGCTGTCAATTATGGCTAATGGTGGCTGAATGTGTCTGTCAGCTAGCTAACTAACGTTAACAGCAGATCTGACTGATGCTCGGCCGTTAGTTGGCATTAATGGCACGTTTTTGTATTGTTTTATGATCTTTTTTAGACCGATTCCCTTCGGTGTTACTACCTCGGTGTCAGGTCTGCAATTTGCAGATAGCCTGCCACAATCGTTTGGTTGTTCAGTTTTGTCTAAAACAGGAACCTTTGGTTTGTTTAATTGTTTTCTATCTCTACAGAGGTTACTAGGTTACGTAATTATGACACACACATGTATTTGTGCGTTTGTTTTTAATCTCAACAGATGTTTATGTGACTGACTGAGTGTGTGTTTGTTTTCAATCTCTACAGAGGTTATGTGACTATGTGTGCGACCTTCTCCTGGAGGAATCAAACGTGCAGCCTGTGTCTACTCCTGTGACAGTGTGTGGTGACATACACGGACAGGTAAAACACAATTTCTGTGGGTGGGAAATGGTATTTCTATTGGAAGTAATATTGCCCTACGTGTTCATGCAACCTGTCCTTTAGCGACTGCTGCATGTTTTTAAATAATTTATTACAAAGTAAAGTGAGTTGCTGTTCACACAATGTTGTATTTTATAATATTATTTACATTCTGCCATTCGTTGTTGATTGAATAACCTAAATATTAAATGTCTGTGTCTAAATCTATGTTATTACAGCAACACAAATGCAAAAATCAATCCGTATTATGCTCTGTAATTGTTTTGTTTTTTTCTAGCCGAGGTCCATAGATCCCATGCCTGTGGGAAAAAAGTGGTCTCAGTTTAAATGTCTTTCCTTATTTTCTTTCAGTTTTATGATCTTTGTGAACTCTTCAGAACTGGTGGACAGGTCCCAGACACAAATTACATATTTATGGTAGGTATTATTACACATTAATTCACACCTTGAAGTCATTCAAGGGGCGGCGGTGGTGGGCGGCGGTGGCTCAGGGGTAGAGTGCCTGGATGGGAACCGCAAGGTTGCCAGTTCGAACCCGGGCTCCCCCAGAGTTACTGTCGAAGTGTCCTTGAGCAAGACACTGAACCCCTAATTGCTCCCGATGTGCTAGTTGGTGCCTTGCATGGTTTCCGCTGCCATCGGTGTATGAATGGGTGAATGTAATGCACAATCTATGTAAAGCGCCTTGGATAAAGGCGCTATATAAATGCACCATTTACCATTTACCATTCCTCTGCTAGATCTTGAATTTGCTAACAAAATAACCACAACAAAGTCTGTTTTACTTGTTCTCTTTTAAGGGTGACTTTGTTGACAGAGGATATTATAGCTTGGAGACATTCACATACCTGCTGGTGTTGAAGGCAAAATGGCCTGACCGCATTACACTCCTCCGCGGAAACCATGAAAGTAGACAGATCACCCAAGTCTATGGCTTTTACGGTGAGACATTAAAAAAAATATTGGCTGTCAACAAGTTATTTTTTATAGTGATATTGAATGAAACCCATTTTCACTCCCTGACTCCCCTGAGTCTGAGTAGATGCCATTATGCCTGTTTTAAGTTAACAGCTCTATTTGTCATCTTTCAGATGAATGCCAAACCAAATATGGGAATGCAAATGCCTGGCGTTATTGTACCAAAGTGTTTGACATGCTAACAGTTGCAGCAGTGAGTATTAGAGATTGACAATTATTATTGTTTAAGTCTTGACTTCGGAACCACATCATGAATAAGTCTTCCACATTACATTTATTTTCTACAATCTTTAGCATATTTAGCAATTCTAATATTAGTTAGATACTGTTAGTTTAATATTGCCAATATTATTGGCAATATTAAACTAACAGTGTCTAACTAATATTAGAATTTTAGACATACTTTTGGAGACCTAAATTTAAAGTGAGTTTGTAAACCTTACCGTAACATTAAAATATGTGTTTGTTACATTTTCAGTTGATGGATGAACAGATTCTGTGTGTTCATGGAGGCCTCTCACCAGACATAAAAACCCTAGATCAGATTCGAACTATCGAGCGGAACCAGGAAATCCCCCACAAAGGAGCGTTCTGTGACCTGGTCTGGTCGGACCCTGAAGATGTAGACACCTGGGCTATAAGTCCCAGGGGGGCTGGGTGGCTATTTGGTGCAAAGGTCACAAATGAGGTGAGATATCATGTCACTAGACGTCATAAATTGCTTTAACTGTCAACAATATGTCATGTAATTGTCTGACTCCATTGTCCAGAGTGTAGCAGTAGCCTGTAGGTTAAATCTGTCAGGCTCCAGTCCAAAAGTGATCAGCGTCATGTTTCGCGCATGCGCAGTTTGCGCACAGCCGTTCACTTCCTTGTTTACGGCCCGACAAAACTGAATCTACGTCGCTGTCCATTTTTGATCAGAACTGTTCTGTCCTCATTTCTGACTTAACGAAGCATCTTGTTTGGAATATAAACGCTTCTAGAGAGAGATGAGACTTTACAGCCTGAGGTAGTAATGGAAGATTATACCTCACGGTTTTGAGGGGAAATGGAAGGTGGTGGGGCTTTTCAGAGTAAAATCTGCCTCATTTGCTTGGCACTCTAGCACCTTTATTCTGAAAAATTGCCTGGCAAAATAAGTGTTAGATGTGGTAATGCTTCAACAGAGCTCCAAATAAAAGCTTGGATTGGTAACTTCATTCAAATTTGTAGAGCTTGCTTGCTTGTATTCATTACAACATTTTCAAGTTTATTTTTATTTTTTCTTCTTTTTTAGTACTATGTTATGCAATAAACATGCATGTACCTTCATGGACCCCAATTTTATTAAAATGTATTATAAGCCCCAAAGCTTTGCTTTCATAAAAGATATTTTATAAAAGCAAAGCTTTGGGGCTTGAAGGTACATTAATAATGAAGCTTTGAACTATACAAATGGTTTATTGTCCAATAAATATGATTTTGGAGCCACTTTTATGTTTATTTGTAATACTGAAGATGTTGGTAAATAAATAATATATAATGTATGATAAGAACGAAATGCCATTTCTTTTTTGCAACTTACACCTCATCTACACTGCCAGCGTTGCGAGCGAACAATGAAGTCATGTATTAGAATACATGTTTTTCAATGAGACTGTCCTGATGTACTGTGAGAGTGCAGCAACGTTGTCCACCCCTCTATACTCGCTCGCAGGGTCTCTGTTTGAGCGAGGTTTCGTGGCCCCAAACACTTTTATTGGTTATTTGATTGGTTCAGGCTACGTTGCAACGCAATCTCCAACGGTCCATATGGGGTGACGGTGGCTCAGGGGTAGAGTGACCGGATGGTAACCGCAAGGTTCCCAGTTTGTTAGTGTTGAAGTATCCTTGATGTGCAGTTTGGTGCCTAGCATGGTTTCCTCCGGCATCAGTGTGTGAATGTGTGTGTGAATGTAATGCACTATCTCTGTAAAGCGCCTTGGATAAAGGCGCTTTACATTTTATTTACCATTTATATCAGGACCGTTTTTCGCATGATATCGCCATCGGAACGCTCGCTCCTTGCCTGTGTAGATGAGGTGTTAAACTGGAGCTAGATAATAAAATAAAGAATAATAAAAAAGGGACGACTGGAGCGTAGGGAAATGCTATTTATAGGGAAAAGTAGGGATAGTTGTTACAAGTGTTAGTTTGTACCCACTAATCAGTCTCTTTGTGTCTCTCCCCTCCCTTTTTTCACTTTCTTCCAAATTGTGTAGTTTGTGCACATCAACAATCTGAAGCTGATCTGCCGGGCACATCAGCTTGTCCACGAAGGCTACAAATTCATGTTTGATGAGAAGCTTGTTACGGTGTGGTCCGCTCCTAATTATTGCTACCGCTGTGGCAATATCGCCTCCATTATGGTCTTCAAAGATGCTAACACAAGAGAGCCTAAGCTCTTCAGAGCAGTGCCTGACTCTGAGAGGGTTATTCCTCCCCGAACAACAACCCCATATTTCTTGTAATCAGAGTTGACAAACATCAACATAGCTGTCACATTTGTTCTGTGTCACAGACAAAGGACTGAAAGTGTCTGTGACAGTGGCATCAGCAGTTAACCCATTCTGAACGGGAACCCATTTTGGTGTCAGCATCATGTTATGCTTTAGCTATTGAAAAATAGCAGATCTACAAGCTCATAGAGCTTGTAGGTCTGCTATTTTTGAAAAATCGAAGAACGACTGTGACATTTTTAGAATCTGATCTCGGGTCAGAATGGGTTCATCAGACCAGTGTGTGTCCAGTGGAAGCCTCGTTATGAATCTGATCTCAGGTCAGAATGGGTTAATGAGTCCATGTTGATTTTGTATGATAGTTCGTATTCTTTTCCACCTAATTTCTGCTCTCGGTGCCAACTGTCAACAGCTATTTTCTACACCATATATTTAATGCCATTATTCTAAACTAAAAACATAAACGAGGAGATCTTGGTTGTCCATGCACACAGAGTTATTGCTAATGCTGTGTAAATGCTATATTGAATAAGGCCTAAAATTTCCCAGTCATCTGACCCTTGTAAAAAAATAAAATGCATATTTTTTAGGTCTCCTCTGTAGTTTACAATAAAAATCAATTCACTCTGAAGAGCAAATCAGTTTTAGGTTGAATTTCTCTGTGGTGAAGTACCAGGTGTATTACTGTTATTTACAATGTTTTATCTTATTTTTGCTATGGAAATGTATGTAAGATAATTAACGATGAAGCACTGCACAAAAGCAAAAATTGCTTTTATCATTATAGTCCTATTGTTTCATTTGAATTAAACACTTCTGTAATAGTATCTTATAAATAAAGCTGTAACGATTGAAAATGATGCAGAGATCAACTCCTTATATCCACTAATATTTGTTCGCACTGTCAATTATTAGGCTAGCTAATTATTATGCAAGGGTTATACTATGGAATAACTTCTAGTAAGCCTTAGATCAAGATTCAACACTGTTCAATTTTTTTCTTCTATTCTGACATTTGTGTATATACGCTTTTTGAATGATTTATGTTTTACACTGCAGCTGTATATTCGGATTTTATATAGTGTGTGTGTGTGTGTGTGTGTAATATACTTGTAATACGTCAGAAGATAAGTTATACATGGTATAGCCTAATATTTAGACTCGTATATGTATTTATCGATTCTGACGTCATCACGTCAGAATCGATAAATACATCTACGGAGTGGAATGGAGGACAAATGTAAATGAACAGAAAATATACTAGAACTATATAGGCCTATACAGTCTTGGATGAAATTATTTTTAAAAAAGAACATAAAATATACCGGTATCTCGTAGAACTGTCGAATGGACGCATACATAGGAGTGACGTCACTGGTCATATGTGCAGTTGATTACGTGTTTATTAGCTAGTAGCCATAGAGCTAACAGGACAGGAGGCTCAAGCTCGGTTTCACCACCACCTCCTCAGTGAATATAGCAGCTCTTTAACTGGGATATGTGCACACAGACAGACATTCAATATAAATTAGGATATGTAAAAGGAGACCACGTACGTACGGCGTCGTCAACTCTTCGGATAAACTTTCACAATGGTAAGAGAATTATGTGTGAACGAGCAAGCTAACGAGCTAGCGATAGCTTTTTACAGTGGTGGTGCCTCTCATTGTTGTGACCACGAAGCTAGCTATGTATCCCAGCTGGACATGTATGTTGTGTTTATGCATTTCTGAACGGGTAAACTATAACTCATATGGGCCACATGCGCAGAGCGTTGTAGTGTTGTTATGGAATGCAACGCGAATATGTGACGAGAAAGCAGACTCCTACGGTTTGGACAGTTTAAGCTGTCAACGATAATAACATCGCATTCAATTAACAGACCATCTAGTTTTATAGACAGTGAAGTGTGAAGCTCCTTTCCATAGATTTAAGTTCTGAGGAACAATGCTGAAAGAAACCGTTCTAGCGCTGCTGGTCATTCAACACAGGCAGTTTTGGGGTTGTATTCCACCAGTTGTTCCCTGATGTTTACCGTGTGTTTTAACGATGCTTTAGATTTGCTCAGTTTTGCAGATCCAGACCAGAACATTTAAAAGGTCTATCGACTACATGATACATTTATTTGAGAACAAGTTTTGAGATTGAGAGAGGGAGAGCTACAGAAATCTAAATGGGGCGGATAAGTCGTGGACATTATTGCTGTTCAGACCTGATAAACACGTTACACGTGTTATTTGGACTCCATTCATTGAGCGTCTCTGTTAATGTCTAGCAGAACACTGGACTTTCAATAAATATTGAATAACTTCTTCAACGTGTTGAAACACTTCCTTGATTTAATGTTGCATGCTGTTTATTTCAGATTGTGGGCTGTAGCCAGTGCCACGTCTCGCTCTTAGCATTTGTAAGCCATAAAAATGACACATGCATCTCTCCCTTGCTCTTTCACATTGTCTTGGAAAAGAGTGCATTAGTGATGATATTTCTATTACTAAACTTCTGGCAACCATGACCCTACTATTCTAGACCATCTAAATGGTGCATATTGCACCTTTTATCCAAGGCGCTTTACATGGATTGTGCATTACATTCACCCATTCATACACCGATGGTGGGGGAAACCATGCAACTTGGCACCAACCAGCACATCAGGAGCAATTAAGGGTTCATGTATGTAATGATGCCCCTGTATGTAAATGCTACCAGCATTTATTGAGTCTTTGCTCAAGCATGCAGCTGATTTACTGCATGGACATACACTGCATCCTGAAGAAAGACAAATAGTGGAGGAGAGACATACTGTGGTTCACAGCGGTTGCATGGCATGGTCCGGATTTTGCACCCACATTGTGGCTTTGTCAGAGAGTCTGATGTCTCTGACACTTGGCACGTTTAGGGCTAGAAATGTCAGCAGAAAAATGCAGGGTGGTGATCCAGCATCTTTCCTACTTTCCCATTTTCAACACTGTGACGCTTGCTCTAATGTTATTTGATGCAGTCATTATTGTGTATTTTAAAATAAAATAACCTGTTATCTTTTTCAGATGTAGCAGAATGGCAGTGAGAGCCCTGCCTTCCTTTTTCGGACAACACCACACCGGCACACGGCTGTACTTCTCGCACCACCAAAACGAGAAGCCCTGAGCTACTACTGCCACTACCATTTTTGGGGAGCGGATGTCCAGCGAGGAGGGTGTTCTGTGGTAAAATACACTGAGAAAAAAAGAAACTGGCACAAACGAGAGCGAGAGAAATGTTTGCCAAACTGAAGAAGAAGATTGCAGAGGAGGCTGCCACTGCTCCCAGGACCGGTGGCCGTATCCCCCGTTCGATTAGCAAGGAGTCCATCACTTCAATGGGGGCAGACTCTGGGGATGACTTTGTAAGTATCTCCGGCAGGGTGTCACTGTGAAATGAGTTACCATTCAGCCTGATTTGTACTTGGTCATACACAAGTCATGATTGCAAATTTAAGCTGATTTATTGTCACACAAATAATTGTGATTAACGATTTGATTGTGCTTTTTGCATTGAATATTGGAGTGTTACTTACAATTTGTATTTCTGTTTTGCCCTTTAGGCTTCGTAATCACAAATTGCACAGGGCAGATGTGACAAATATACAAAAATCACTGACACTTTTTCATAATTTATTTCTTTCCAATTTTCTTTTTACAAAAAAGTGGAAATAGTTTATCTACAAGCTTACAGATGTCTCTAAGCTTGTAGAACTGCTTTCACAATGATATATATGTTAAGGCCAGTTTTCTAAGTGTTTCTGCTGGGGCCTATTGGCCCTGCCCTACCATTAGTAATCCCCCTCTGTACTAGCGGGATAAAAGCTTTTGGCCGCCTCTCTCATATAATGCAGCCCTCGGGACAGTCACCATCACTGCCAGCTCTATACATGTGCATAATGCATCACTCTCCTCATAGTGGTGGTGCTCAGACCATAATAAGTATATGTAACATCTAGACATGAATTTACAATTAAAATGTTATTAAAAGCAATCCAGGAGGAATAAAAATGGATCTAAAAAAACAACAACCTATCAGTGGAAATGTATTCTAAGAAGTGATTTAGAAGATGCCACTAATCTTTTATTAATTTATATTAGCTAGCCAGACGCACCTTTTTACCATGAAGACTAAATCATAGCCCCTAGGGATTTGAATGATGTAGATATTTTTACTGTGGAATTTCCTTGTAGTAGTTATCTCTGCCTGGGTGTGTCAGCTTGATGGAGACCTTTAAAGTACAGTAGATGCCACGAGCCATAAGGGGCAGGGGACCGATTCATTGTTTTGTTTGAGAGCATGCCATGCAGGCAGGATAATGTGTTGCTCAGTGTCGTGAAGGCAAACCAGTGTAACCTGAAGCCCTGCTCTAATGTCAGACCTGCCCCACTTCTCAGTTGGCTATTTACACGCAAGCACGAGTGCACGCATACACCCTTCTGACCGGTTCTCTCGATTTTCCAGTCCATGAGTGAGCTTGATAATCCATTGGTCGCGTGGAGTTTTGAAAGTTTAATGATTCCTCCATGAGGCTTGTAAGGATGAATGTACACAGTACTACTTCGGTTCTGTCTCAAGGGAGTAATTTTCTTGCTCATCTATCTTTTTCAAAAAAAGAAAAGTGTTAGCATCTGTTACTTTGATTAGTGTTACCTTACAGAGTGGAACCAACCCAGACTCCTCTGATGCTATTGGATTTATCTTCTCGGTGGCACTTGGTTAATTATTTAGTCTAACCCAAGTCACAAGCAATTCTGGGTGACTGTGACATTGTTAACCCAAGTCACAAGCAATTCTGGGCGACAGTGACATTGTTAACCCAGTAAACAGTTAAACTGATTTGAGAAATGACCAAACTGTTTTCTAAAACTAATAATATAGTTTGCATATAGGCCTTTTTACTATTTAAATTTTGCTTAAAATTCACATGCTTATATATAATATCCTTGTAGAAATAGATATTTCATCATATTCTCAACAATATTATGTACGATGATGGTACGCCAAAATCCTTCTGCTATCCATTTACAATTCTGACTCAATTTTTGAATTTAAAAAGTGCCCTTCTGGGCACAGGTCTCCACCAGGAGTATAGGACTGTGTGAGATCTTTGGCAAAATGTTTAGGAGTAATATAAACATGTTTTTTTGTTTTAGTTTTTTGCAACAATTTTCTTCATTTTGTTGAGGAAATGCTGATATTTATTGGATAAGTGGGGACTGGGGAGTCAATGGAGAGTATTGCAACTCTAGATTCATCCCATTATTTAAAAAAATCTAGAGTTGCAAATTGCAGCTATAGGTCCATGTGTATTCCAGCCCTATATGCATATTCTAATACAAACTTCTTAATACTTCCTAAGGATAATATGAGCATCAAAGCAATATTTAGATACTTTTATTTTATTTTTAATAGCCGATCTACTAGCTCACAACGTGTTGCGGAGGCGACACGTTGTGAGCTTGCAGATCAGCTATTTGTTTAACATACGACACGTCGTACGGCGAAGCATACGCCAGGCTTCCCTTTTGTTTTTAGCCGAGGCGATGTACACAGTCAACACAGAGTCAGACAGTCAGACACACATGGCTCCTCGGTGCAAAATAAACAGTGTACACTACCCGACTTTACGATAATAAGGGACAGTATGTCGGGACACGCTGTTGTCATGTTGATAAGCTTCATGTTGTGCAGCAGCAGTGCCATTCCGCAATGCTTTGCACTCCTCCAACTCCACTATGTCGGAAACTAAAACCTGTACCCGTCGGTGGCCGGTGCCTAGGCTGTTAGAGACGGCATCGCACACGAGCAACTTGCTCCTGCACCCGGAAAACAAACACAAGCACAGCGGTGAATGGGAAGAGTGCAAAGCATCCAAAGCATGCCCTTTTACAACTTTTACTTTTTAGTTCGCTCCACATCAGGTTTTCAAAGTAGTAAACTCCTATCCTCCTGTCAACCGCCCTCCTCCCAGCAGTGAGCAGCATGGAATCCTCGCTCGTTTGAGTAATTGTGATTAGCCACGATGGGCAGTGCACTTGTGCAAGACGTACTGTGAGTGGCCAGTAGTAGCTACTTTGAGTGGCAGTCAGTGGGAAATGCTCTCGCCACAGAATTTACTAGTATTCTGGCCATAATAATCATTCTGGGCGGCCCCAGCTGTTGGTACGCAGAAGCGCTTCCCGGCGCTTGATTGACAGCGCATTATGCATTTTGACGACTCATGTGCACTGGCGCACCGCTTATGTGCAGCCCTGCTCATAGCATCTCTGAGGATAGAATTCTGGATGAGCAGGACATGTGCAGCATTTTGAACGAAACTGACCCCTCTTTGGAAGGCAATCTTAGCCAATCAGTGTAGAATCTGAGAAATCCAACAGACTCGTCTTGATCACATGACTACAGAGATCATGTGGACCGATTTGCGTGAGATTTGGATGAAATCTGTGCGACTAACATAAGCAATGTGTTTTGAAGAAATCGGCCTCATGGTGGCGCTATAACCGGCAGATGTGGAGGGATGCAGGGACAATGTTTTTCCATGGCCTCTAGGGAGTGCGCATACATAAGTTGTATACAGATCGATGCAGTTATAGCTAAAAACAGGAATTGGCCTGTTATAGCGCCACCGTGAGGCTGATTTGGGGGGAAAATGTGTGGCATGTCGTCCTCGGCCTAGTGGAAATGTGCGTGTATAATTTCACGGAAATTGCACACTGCTTTTGATTTGTGGCGAAAAGGACCAATCGTGTGAGCTTTGGAAGCCAATCTTAGCCAATCAGGATGGAAGATAGGAAATGGTGCCGCTCCGTGTTGATCATATGACTATGGAGTGTATACCGAATTGTGTGATGTATGGATAAAATGTGTACGAGTAATCTACAGAAATGTGTTTTTCCTAAATCGGCCTCACGCTATAACAGGCCGTTGAAGAATATTTTGGACAGAGGTTCGTTGTTGGCATCCAGGGAGTGTGTGTGCAAAGTTTGGCATGGATCGGTACAACGGTGCCGGAGATTAGCTGATAACGTACAGACGGATGGAAGGACACACACACACACACACACACACACACACACACACACACACACACACACACACACGGAGTGCAAAACATACTCTCTCCCCATGCCTTCGGCCTGGTGGAGACAATGATGAACATGATCATCAGCATTTGAGATGCAGTAAAGTGCACACATTTCTACGAGTGTGCTGCTGTGTTCCTTATACTCATACCGTGCTCTCTCCTGTTGTGTTATTACCCATACTTTGTGTGAAGAAAATAATTGTGCAACAGCAACTGAAAGAAAAATGCCGGCATGCTGTCAAAACTTAAACGAATACCTCTGTGTCCATTTTGAGAATGTTTATTCATTATCTCATTGACTTTATTCAACACCGGCTGAGAAACCTTATTTTCTGTCCCATTCTGAACATGGTGCTTTGCTGTCTGATCCTACAATGCCCAGTATTCACTGCGATTCAAGGCTTCTCAGGCTTCGTTCCTGAGCCTGATGACAGAGGGGAGACTGCGGTAGCGTTTTCGATGCCCAAGTGAATAAGTCCCTAGGGGTGTGTTTGTGTTCGAGTTGCTTCATCTATGATACAGAGAGGATTGACAGACTTGGAGTATTCCTTTAATGCATGTCCTCTCTCTGTCTGTCTTCATCCAGGCCTCTGACGGTAGCAGCTCAAGAGATGATCTCTCCTCCCAGATCCTCAGAAGGAACGATCAAATTCGGAAGCTTGAGGCCAAACTATCAGGTAATTTACTGTTTAATGTATGCGCCAGGAAGCATAAATTGATTGTTTTGATCTGCAGCACTAACACTAACACGTTTCCCGAGTTATTACACCTTTGTTTAACCAGGTGAGGTGGTGAGTCCCATTGATTCTGTGATCTCTTAAGCCCAGTCCACATCACTGATTGGCAACTCGTTACAACTTGGAACCATTTGCAGCGGTGTCTGAATGGATCTGTTGCAGGTCGGTGCAGTTTTAGGATTCCGTTTGCGAGTGGTTGTTGTAATCAAGACTTGTTGGGTTCCAAATCGTTAGTGTGGACTGGGCTTTTGTCTGGGCCTCAACGATTTTGGCCTTTATGCTCAAAGTTATTTTTGGCTATTTCCTTATTCTGAATTTGAGAACAATGCAAATTGCTTATAGCGAGCAGTTTATTCTCCAGCATAGTCTACTGGTGTCACTGTTTGTCCCTTTAGGTGGCGTATGAGACGACTGTGTTCCTTAACAGTTAACTGCTGCATATCCACATGCAGCCTTTTAACTGGGATGGTTTTCTCATCTAAAGAAAATCATGTTTTCTTTTCCTTCCATTATTTCTCAAACATGTTTGTCCCTTTTTCATTTTCCTCCCGTCATCATGTTTCGTTCACCTCTACCTCTCCTTTCCGAACATCTGCCTGGCCCTCTACCTGTTTTATTTACATTTTTGTGTATGTGTATGTGTGTACTGTCGGTACTCCCATATCCCATCACCCTCCTCCTCCCGCCACTAGACTACGCAGAGCAGCTACGACTTATGCAGAAGACCAAGGAGAAGCTTGAAATTGCGTTAGAAAAGCATCAGGATTGTACGTACTTGTTCCTTTACTCTCCTCCCATCTTTTGCTTCCTTTCCTCTCATTTGCCCTGCCGGCTGTGGCATTCAGTGCCGCCATACGTTTCTGTCATAACAATCACATGTTCCAAATCACAGTATGGGCTTCTTAAAGGTTTTGCCTTGTTGGGGCTTGTGGGTAATGCTTTTCATAGTGCAATATTCAAGTTGGCACACTGGATTTAGGTTTTTCTTGTTTGTGGGTCGTCATGCACTGCTTGCCTGTGCTTCCTCGATACACACACCCGGCTGTAAAGCTTTCTAAAATGGAACACTCAACTTTTCACAGCTACTAACCGAAGTCTGCGTAATCGTTCGCTCCGTATCGTTTTGTGCTGCACACATCACGCTTTTAGTTTTCTGTCTTTTGCTTTTCCGTCTCTCTTGCTCCTGTTTGCTGCCCAGCTTCCATGAGGAAACTCCAGGAACAGAATGAGTCCCAGCAAGCCAGCAGAGCAAAGATGGCCGAGGGGATGACTCTAGCCTTGGAAAAGAAGGATCAGGTACACACCATGCATTGCTCAGTGAGGAGTTCTATTATTATTTAATAGTTTTGTGGGGATTTTGCTTTTAAAATTGATGGTTGAAAAGCTTTCCCTCTTTTGGCTGCAGGAATGGATGGAGAAGATGTCTGTTCTGGAAAAGGTAAAGGGCTATTTACTTTCCAATACACAAATCTGACGTTGCATCCCATTTGCAGACATTATTTATTCCCATTTTAATAAACCTGTTCAGTGTTCATGTGCACTTTGTTACTGCTTTGCACGGTGCTGTTTTAATTAACCCAGAGATCAGATTCTAAAAAATGTCTTCTACATCCTGACAGTTTTCTGAAAAAGCTATGTTTCTATGTCAGAAACAGAGACAGAGAAGTCGATTTTTCAGGCGCGCTATGAGCTTGTAGATCTGCTATTTATTTGTGGAGGAATCCTTGGGAGGAAATATGGTAAGCATCCTGAATGTCATTATTGGACATTGCCAGTCAGTTTATTTTTGTTGCTGCACTGTGTGTCCTTCAGGAGAAGGAAGCTCTGTCAGCACGGCTGGAGGAGATGATGGAGCAGAGCCTCGCTCTGTTCCAGAAGAGAGACGACCGGGATGAGCTTGAAGGCTTCCAGCAGCAGGAGCTGGCTAAAGTGAAACACATGGTACACACACACACACACACACACACACACACGCACACACTACGGTGGCGGGCTGATGGGTGGGTCCATTTGGTGAGGAGTTAGTATTTTTGTACAGTATGTGTCTTCTGTCTTTAAATGTTAATTGTGTGTTAATTTTTCTTCATTTGCTGCTTAGTTTTGTTTTAGGGATTTTAGTGGTTTTTGACAGGGGGGCGGGGACATTCGAGCATGGGGCTAAATATGTATTTAAAAAATATATATTATGGTGATTTATTTTTATTATTATTTACTATAGTCCTAATAGACCTCAGGAAATTACATCTGGCCACAGAAGATCACAGGATCTACTGAATGTGAAGGAGGCCTACTGGGGGGGAAGCCACACTGTGTCATAGGCCCAATATGAATCGGTCATAATCGGTATCGGCAGATATGACCCTGCATATAATCGGTCATAATTTCATAATCGTGCACTCCTAATTAATATCAATGCCTGTGTCTCATCGTACCCCTTAGACGGGGTTCTTTGCTGTTGGTTTATACTAGTGTGACTGACTGAAATGCACTTAGGTCTCACCGTCTTGAGGTGGCGTTGATCTATTCGATGCACATGCATCTATTGTCCATTGTATGAATCAGAATGTGAATTGCCTGTGTTGTTTTGTCTTATAAAACCTGAAAAATCTACGATATAAAAAAATAATCAAATAGCACTCCAAACTAAAGCACCATTGATTCAATAAATATTAAAAATATAAAAATTTCACAGAGAGCAGAGTGCATTATACATCACTCGGCCCTTAACCCATTGATGCCTGAGGCCGAATCTGGGAACGCCTTCTAGGGCCTGACCTAAGGTTTCTGAAAACCTTCAAATTCTGATGATTTTTTTTTTAAATAGTTATGTTGCTACATGTATAGCAATAGCTGATGAGACACAGAGAGCGCGCCGGCATCAAGGGTAGAACAACGTATACGTTGCACCAGGCAGGTTAAGTTAATCTCCCCAGGATACTTTGTTTGTCTGCGTTTAGCTGCTGAGGAAGGAGGAACTGCTTAGCAAGCGGGACAGAGAGCTCCAGAAGAAAGAGGCAGAGCTGCACACGGCTAAGGAAGGAGGAGCGGAGACCTTGGGCAAGCTTCAGGCTCTGAGACAGGAGCATGAAGAGAGCTGCAGACTCAACACAGAGCTGGAGATTGAAAGGTGAAGCAGGATACAAACATTGTTGCTGCACTTCTACTGTTTGATCGGGAGTTCTGAGAGAGAAGTGTCACCCTCTGTGCATACTTCGCACTCCTGGTTAAACTCCTCAAGGTCAGGTGAAAAGTAGCATAAGAAAGTAGGTAAAACTCCGTCATGTTATCGGCAATTAAAACCAATACACTATTGACACCAACATAAATGTATGTTGTAACTTACTGACCAACATTTCGTATTCATTTCGACATTGAAATCGATGCAGCATAACGCTGTAACAAGCACCCATGCACTTAGGGCTGTGCCTATCCCAGGCATAATCGAATAATAAAGTAGGTTGATTCCACGCTATAAGTGGACATTTCTTGATTTGGCTACAGAAACCCCTTCAGTCATTTTGGAGTAATCCAATTTGCTAGATATTTGGTCCTCAATTGGAATTTCGACCAGTCCATTGAGAGAGTCTTTTCATGAGTTTACTTTGAGTCAAGACAATATTCTCTCATCAGAGGCCACTGTTTGTGGTGCATTCAACAATTTGCACCGGGAATGCTGTGATTTGGATTGAGTTTGAAACGTGTCAGAAACTCTGCTGTGACTTTGTGCAGAGAGGAGCTGCTGGTGGCCAGAGAGGAGGCAGAGAAGAACATCAGAGAGCTGGAAGGGAAAGGCCAGGAGCTGCAGAAGGTCATTCAACAGGTCTCTGAAGACTTCCAGAAGGTCAGTCCAGGACCACAACCTGGAGATGACGGATAAAGGGGTAGTTCATTCCCCCCAAGAATAACCTATTGTCTATCAATTACACACCCCATGAAACCTTGAATTCATCATTTAGTTTTTGTCCTCCAATAGGAGACTCAGTAGAAGACTCGACTCTGCCGGTCGTCAAAGTATTGGCTTAGGAATGTGATAAAAACTGAAAGAATCTCTGAATTCAAGGCTTCATGGGGATGTGTTTTTTTTTCTGTGAACTACTCCTTTAATGTAGGGTGCAGCATAATTAATTCATTAAGACCTGAGGTCGATTCTACTGTCTACTAACAGTTTTCTGAAAGACCTACCGGTATGTTTCTATATCAGTGGTGCTCAAACCTTTTCATGTCAAGGACCTCCAAAATTATATGTATTTGAATGCGGACCGCCCATCGAAAAAACATTTTGTTCCTGGGAGCATGGACCCAATGTTAACTAAAAATATATATTCAACATTTGCACACATTTCATGACACTCAAACCTTTGATGATGAGCTTGTATATTTGCTATTTCTGAATAGCCAAAGCATACAAGCGTGGTTAAAGTGTAGTAATTGTATTTCATAATTTTATTAACACCAACAACTGTTATTTATCTTTAATTTTTATTTATTTATCAAAACGTATAATTGTGATTTAATCACGTCTCAAATAACAGTGCTTATCCTTTTAGTTCTATCTGTGCAGCTCTTTATTGACGACAGTATGGTTTTCAGTCACAGAGTAGGGTGACGTCCTTGGAGAGGTCCCTCCTGGCGTTGCAGACTGAACACGATGCCCTGAAGTTGCAACAGCAAAAGGTCAGTCAGTACTAGTGCATACATAACTTCTCTTCTTCTCCTGCTCCAGTCTGGCAGGAATTTTAACAATACACAGGATCTGATAGATACTGTTGTAGCTGATAATAATTTACCAATAAATTACTCATGCCGGCAGGCTAAGCCTGGGAGCTAAAAACAAACTGTAATGACGCGAGACAAAACAATGATAAAATGATTCATATCCAAACAAGCTCAAAGTTTAAAACGTTTATATAGCTCAGTGCACAAAATATTACAATACAATAAATATATATATATATATATATATATATATATATATATATATATATATATATATATATATATGCAATAAATATGTGCAAAGAATCTAATAAATAACAATCAAAACAGTGAGCAAACAACGTGAATGAATCAAGCTATAACAAAGTATATTGTGCGGTCAACAAAGTGCATCCTCCCAGCTCACCCTGCCTCCAAGTTCAAACAGCCTTAGGGCTGAGCTGGTTCAGACACCCATATTTGTCGACTACCAAGGGCCACCCACAGAGACGCTCTCACCAATAACAGAACGTCAATGCGGTGCCCACACCCATCACCAACCAAGTGACAATTATTGTAAATAAGCGCTCTCTGGCTCCTACAGATACTGTAGCCCCCTGGTTCCCAAAACCCTGGGCCGGGACCCATTTGTGGGTCGCAGACACATTTTTATGGATCCCTTTTATTTATTTATTTGTTAATTTCTTTAATTTGGAATTATTTTTGAAACATTTTCAAAAATAATTCCAAATTAAAGCACGAATTAAAAAATAAATTCAATGAGTAATTTCATGAAGAAATCAAAGAAAACTCAAAGATATTCCAAACAAATGTTTGGTACTAGTGAAAACGGCTGATCTACAAGCCCACAACGTGGTGTAAAGCGACAGGTTGTGGGCTTGTAGATCTGCTATTTTCACTAGTTTGGGTCCCCCGGGAGACATAACATGTCTCTTTTGGGTCACAGGTTCAAAAGTTTGGGAACCACTGCTGTTGCCAACCACCCCCCTATAATCTGTGTCATTCCAATGCCCAGGCTGCTGTGACGGACGCAGAGAGGGAGCGTATGTTGCTTGATCTTCAGGAGAAGGCGGCCTCGCTGGAGAGACGACTGGAGGGCAACCTGAGTGAGGATGAACACCTGCAGGAGCTTCTGAAGGAGGTAAAGAACGAATCGTGTTGGCCTGATGGTTGCTTTGTCTCCTCGGCATGTCATGTGGCATGGCAGCCGCTTGTCAATCAGGAGGTGCCTGGGAAGCATTCCTTTTTGGGTTTATGATCCGGTCGTAGCGTATAGTAACGTCATGTTGTAGTCACTGATATGTAGTCATCAGGCAGGAAACCACAACCGGAATTAGAACTACACAAAGTTATTCCCCGCGATCATGATTTTAGGGCCTACCCAGTTCAATTCGTAGTTTAGCTGATTTATTTTTAAATACATGAATGTGAGTGTACTTTCCAGAGTCTACTTGGCGTCTGTATACCTTTGTTATCCCATGGGAAAATTCCATTTTATTTTGTAGGCCCTAAAATTATGATCGCGGGGAATTATTTTGGGTAGTTCTTATTCCGGTTGTGGTTTCCTCTTTCCTGCCTGATGACTACAAATCAGTGACTACAACATGACGTAAGTTACCATCCGCTCCCGACCGGATGACACAGCGATGTAGTAACACTGGTCTGTGTTACTACATCGCTGTGTGATCCAGTCGGGAGCGGATGGTAACTTACGTCATGTTGTAGTCACTTGCTTTCCTCCGAGGTGGTTTATGTGGAATTCCTTTAATGATGAATTTAATGTGCTTCTGACTGTTGTATTTCTTCGTTTTGTTCTTGGCTTTTACAGAAGTCCACGTTGGCGCAGAGACTAGACGAGGCCAGGATGGAACTTGTGCAGGCACGGACAAACCATGCAGACAACATCAGCTCTTTAGAGGCACAGGTTAGTCACAGCCTCTACAGGCACAGGTTAGTCACAGCCTCTACAGGCACAGGT
Organism: Protomyctophum bolini; assembly: GCF_963924005.1. NCBI lineage: Eukaryota > Metazoa > Chordata > Actinopteri > Myctophiformes > Myctophidae > Protomyctophum > Protomyctophum bolini. The sequence goes on along the minus strand of NC_137867.1, from coordinate 40,156,529 downwards.
TAGTCACAGCCACTAGAAGAGAATCGGGGGATTTCAAGTTCTCTTTTTGTCTAACTACGAAACACAGAGGGAATCAACTAAGACTAAGGTTTAACACTAAAAGAAAATTACACGATGCTTATCGTAAATGTGTTCCCCCTGTATAATAAATTAATCCATTCGCAAAGGGTATAATCGTATAATGTTTTTTTCTTAACACATCATCTTGCACCACAGATATTCAGAACCAACTGTAGTGTCACTGAGCTACAAACACTTCTACGGCACAAAGACGAGTCGTCCAAAGCCTACAGAGAGCGAACAGACGCACAAGTAAGTAAGGACAATATAATCCATAACTGCTTGTGTAGTTTTATATACAGTATATTGCAATGTGGACTTGCGGTAAGGCACGCCAGTTGTGCCTTGGCCCATAGTTTAGTTAGGACACCACTGAATCAGTTAACCCTGGTAGCATGTAGTTGGACAGTTAGTGCTGCACATTTCATCATTGTCTTTCACAGATAGCTGGTCTGGAACAGCAAGTGCAAGAAGCTAATAAGGGACTCTGGAGTTCAGAGCAGCAGGTCATAGAACAACAGGAACATATGCATAAACTGGTGAGTATGGAATGGATTTATTACATTTATAGTATGGGAATTTCATAATGAATGATAAATCTAAAATGTATGTGAGATTTAGTTTTTTTAATTCCTTCAGATTGAATTAAAAATATACATACAAAAGCCTGTGATCCACGAGAACGTCGGAGCTGAGTAACTGATTTTGTGTGTGTGTGTGTGTGTTCCTCCAGAAAGCAGAGTGGGGCGTGGAGAAGAGCAGTCTAGAGGAGAAGGTGTCTTTAGCACAGCAGCACGGCCAGGAGACAGCAAGACGCCTTCAGGAGGAGGTTGCATCTCTACAAAAGGAAACGGATGAGCAACAGACGACTCTTAATGTCAGGATTGTGAGTCCTGCTTCTCATCTTCAGTTCTGATGTTTTATTTTATATTTATTATTATAATGACTATTTATTATAATTATAGTGACGTCTTATCTGTCCATTTCAGTCCATTCATTGCACCATAGCTGATTAGGACCTTCCACGCAAATTTGATATCGGCCTCAAATGAAGTTATATTTTCACCTAAAAATGTAAAGGACTAAAATGCAATGGCACACCTCAGCATATGCCAGTCTGGGTTTGTCCATGTGAAGCTAAATGTGTTTCACCCTGTGTACATGTACGCATGTAACTGTTTTCACATTGACATGCGATATTACAGTGTAAAGGGACTTTCAAGCGGGAAGCGAGGAACGCAGGCGTTGTTGCGTGGATCAACGACAGGTCTACTCAAGAGGGGCGCAACAACGCAAGCGTAAAAAGAAAGCTAAACAGTATCCAGGTCTGGTGAGTCGCGGGCGTGTGCACGAAACGAGCACGCACGCAACAAATTCACGGGGCCGCGCTCACGTTGTCGCACCGCGACTGCTCCCCAGTGCTCCACGCAAAAACACAGGTCTCATTGAAAAGTAACTACAGTATAGGCACGTTTATATCGCTTCACGTTTGAAAGGCCCTTGTAGCTGTTTCCGATTTGCTGTCTTTTACTTACTTTTCTTTTGAGACAAGCTATGGAAAGTAGTGCTTTTACAAATGGCTAGTGTTGGAAATGTATCAAGACCATGTTGAAAGTCGCATCACAACTGGACTATGTAAAGGCAAACGACTACGCACACAGTGTACTGCAACCTGTACTTATACACTGTATTAACCCCGTCTGCACGCTATGCCTTCTTTTCCATTTTCCCCTACTTATTCAAGTTACTTATTCAAGTTAACTACAGCAGCAGTACAACATGTACTGTCAGTTTTTGCATGATGAAACATTGTTCAAAGTCATATACTATGTCTTAATTAATTATCCATGCACAGATGCATTTGGCCTTTAACAATGTCTCTGTGTGTGTTTTTAGAGTGAGCTGGAGCAGGAGAGGTCATCCCTGCTCCAAGGGAGGGACGAGGCAGAGGAGGCTCTGAGACGAAGAACAGAGGACCTTGAGGGGGCTAAGGTACAAGACACGTTCTGGATTTAGTTAACTGGATCTGGGCTGGCCCTTTCTTCTGTGTACACCAAATCTCTGCGCCCAAAATGGCCTTCCATTCTTGTCTAATGTTCGCTCCAGAATAACATGCTAGGGTTAAAGTCGTTAAAGAACATACACGTTCAGAGTTCAGACATCTTTTTGTTTCAGGAAATAACATTCAGCTCCCTCCAAAAATTCTTACGTTGCTTTATTGCTTATTGGATTTTTCTCCAACATCCGTGAGAGCTTTGGTTGTCCTCATTTTGAGACAGCCTTGGTCGTATATAGAAATTGGGGAGAGGAATTAGATGACATGAGCCAAAATCTGTGTTACCTGTGCACATCTACAGTGTCAGAGGCCACATCGGTTTTGTGAAGCAGATCTGTAACCGTGTTGTCCTGAAAAAGGAGAGTGTTAGAGGGGCAGGGGCTGAAATCCCGTAAGAGGGCACAAAAATATCAGATATCTGTAGATCAGCTATTTTCGGGGCGCAACCCAGCACTCTTTAGCTAGTTTCCTAAACAAATTTGTTTTTTGTTCAGGAGACTTCGGAAATAAACGCAATTCTCCAGTATGCTGCCTTCCAGCATGGCATGGAAAGGCGAGGCATTTGCATTAATTTTACCACAGTAAATGCTGCATTCATGGTCTGGAGAGGGCAGTTGTTTTAGAGACGGGTAAAAGGGCAGGGGCTGAAGCCCCCTTTGATGTCTGTGTGCACGTCCCTGGTCCCCAATCCACATGTCCATGTGTGTGTGTCCTCAGGCGGAGCTGAGCAGCCGGCAGACTGTGAGTGTGGAGATAGCCAAAGCACTGGAGGACACCAGACGACAGAAGGAGGAACTCCAACTCCAGGTCATTAAGCATACAGAGGAGGTTTGTCACAGCTCGGCTGTAACCATTTGCTGTATTCAGAGAACGTTCTGCCCAATACCACACTGCCACCGTGTTGGTACTGCAAGTAGTTAAATGCCTTGCTCAAAGGAACAGTGAGAGTACAAGAACACTAGCATCCCCCTATTCCGAGCATGTCGTAATAAGGCAAACATTTGTTGTCTCATTTCGTGCTTGTAGATCTGCTGTTTTTGGCGAAAGGATTTGGTGTAGATTAGAGGGGGGGGAGTGGACCCAAGTATAGACACCTGGGGGACCCTGGACAATGAAGTGTGTATACTGTATATAGGATTTAAGCAGTTATGTTATGATTTCCCATTGACTTTCCACGGCAAGATCAGTCTAGTCTAAATGAAGAAATTGGATTACTAAACTTATTTTCCAACTTAACCCATTTAGACCTGGGAACAATTCTACAAATGTCTTCTAAATCATGACAATTTTCTGAAAAACCTCATGTTTCAGTGGTTCTCAATGTTTCATGTCAAAAACATCATGTTTTCAGTTTTAAAAGTATGCAGACGATGTTCTACATTTTTAGCGATCGTTCAACAAATCATAAATGACCCTTTCATGATATATATATATATATACACACGTTTTTTTATTAACTTTTTCATTTCACAGGTTGGAGAGCTGACGACGTCTCTTCAAAACATAGAAAAGGAACTGGCCAATGTCACAGAGCAGCTGAAACTGAAAGAGGAAGACCTGAAAACACTACACAATGGTATACGCAGCCTTACACACTTACAGTCACATACAAGGACACACACCTTAAACACTTACAGTAAGCCCTATTTAAAATAAAATAAAAACTATGCAAATACACTATATATATATGCACAACATACAGCACATTATCTGCTATTTTTGTTATTTACAATAAAATATTTATTTAAATTCGTATTAGTTTTTTGTTGATTATTTCTGAAATGCCGATGATAATGGTTAAAGGCAGTAGGCTTTCATTTCTATGCCCCATGTATTTTATAAGCTCTTCATTAGTTGAAATTCAGTCTGTTTTCGAGCTAAGCTTACAAAAATGTAAGCTATTTGAATCCACATAATTGCAGAATATTATATTAAAGCTGTCCTCCTTAAGCTTATGTATAATGTCTCCCTCTCCTGGCAGAGAGAGGTAATTGCAACGATGTCTGTACAGTGCAAATATATGGTGGTTCATCTAGTATCCAATTCAGTGTTTAGTGCTTCAAATGACTTTATTGATATTGTAAACCTGTTCATGTCCTACTAGACACCAGGGTTTGTTTCTAAATGGAAGCTCCAGATGTGCTATTTGAAATTGTATCAACATAATCTACCATACCAATGTTTTATTAATTTAACACCAGGAAACCAGGAAACCAGTGTCATTTCAGATTTTAGCATTGACTATTAAATAACCTGTACACACTCGCAGCACGACACTTTGTGCCTCGCTGTGAGCTTGTACAACTGCTATATTTTTTTTACCATGTTAGAAAAGTCTTACCTGAGAACTATTGATTCAGAAGGCATTTGTGGAATCTACCTCAGGCCTTACATTTCAGCTTTCTTTTAGTTTAGTTTTTAAATGGTGCTCTCATTTTGGTAGTGTTCCTGTTGCCTTGTGTTGTGCAGAGCTGCAGGCTGTGCAGGAGGACAATGACAGACTGCAGGTCCAGGTGGAGGACAGTGAGCGAGACAAAGACCGGCAGCTGGACAGCCTGAGGGAGGAGGTCCTCACACAGACGCAACAGCTGGACACCTGCCATTCACGGGTTGGGACACACACACACACACACACACACACACACACCCAGGGGCGGCTGTGGCTCAGGAGGTAGAGCTGGTCGTCCTATGATCCATGGGTCGGCGGTTCGAATCCTGTCTACATGTCGAAGTGTCCTTGGGCAAGACACTGAACACCACATTACCTCCAGTGGTTTGCCACTATTGATGTGTGAATGTGGGAAGTGAGGACACTGGCTATATTGGCTTCACCTCCCAATGTATGAATGAATGGACCATTGTAAAGCGCTTTGAGTAGGCACATAGAAAAGCGCTATAAAATGCAATCCATTATGGTCACACATACAGTCACAGTCCTACACATATGCACACTTATTTATACATGCATACATAACTGTTTTATTCCAAAAAGATATGCCCAATATGAAAAAACAGATACCCTTACAGTAGTGGGGACACCCTGGTAGACAAGTTTAACGCATAATACCACACCACATGTCCAATTTAATGTAACTAATATTTTTTACTGCATTTTCAGGTGGGTTGCCATCAGACTACATTTTATAGTGTTGCAATTTAAATTATCTTTGCTCATCTATTTGTGTCATCACTTCCAATTGTACATGTTTGTCCTGTAAAAATAGTTCTCTCTCCTGTTTGGATAAAAAATATATATATAATAATGGTAACCCGACTTGAAAATGCGTTTTCTGTCTCTGCATTTCCGGTCTCTCTCGACTCTGTCAAATAAAGGCTTGAAAATGGAATAAACAAATGATAAATGAAGAAATAAATAAATAATAAAATAAAATAAAACAAACAGCAGTTTAATTGTGGGTGTGTGTGCTTTATTCCAGATATCGGACCTGGAAGTGGAGGCAGAGACCCGTCCAGAGCAGGAACAGAATGGCAGCGTAACTGTAGATGACCTTGATCACATTCAGAAGGTCAACAGAGAACTGGAGCAACAGCTGAGTGAGAAGAACAAGGTGAGACTACTTCATGTTTTGTGCATCTATTACCGGTAATATCTAATATTGTTAGATAAAATGTTTTTATTTATTCTTGCAAACAAATGTTTTCTTGTCTTGCTTGCCAGACCATAAAACAGCTGCAGCAGAGGCTAGCAGAGCTAAAGAGAACTCTTCAGAAGGAGCTGGTGAGATATGTAGCATAATGTTAATTACAGTAACCCTGGAATGTTCCTAGAAAAAATGAAAAGCATAATAACATGACATCTGTGAATGCGTGCGTTGCAGAAGCTAAAGCCAGAAACGGAAGCTGAGGGCAAGGAGAAGGCACCAGAAGTCAGAGCAGATAAGCAGGAGAGACTCAGTCCCGACCCACCACCGGCCTCCACCTCGGCCGCTGCCCCTCCGCCGACCTCGGCTGTCCCCCGCCCTCCCACATCCAACACCTTGGTCACCAACACCTCAGACCTCAACGACTCCAGAGAGATCAACTTTGAATATCTCAAACACGTGGTCCTCAAGTTCATGTCGTCCAAAGAGGCCGAGGTAAAGAAGAGGTCAACATGTGTGTTCGGTTTATCCATAGATGTTGAACATTAGATGCAGCATTACGAATTTACTGTGTGTATATTTCTTACTTTCTCAGGCATATCAACTAGTGCGAGCAGTGTCTGTGTTGTTGAACTTCACTCGTGAAGAAGAGGACATGCTAAAGCAAACTATTGAATATAAGGTGAGTGTTGGAACAGTATTGTTGTTAAATCAGTGCCACATGGGTGTAAAGTGGCTCCTTCAGTGTGTCCCCAGGCCTGTTTCAACTCCCGGCCGGAGAGTCTTTTTGCCTTTTGTCATTCCCCTGCTCTCTGTTGTCCGCCTTTTCCTGTCTCTTACTGTCTATATTGAGAAAAAGCAGAAAAAGAATTGTAGTTAAAGTTCTGAGAAATATGTGCTGAAATAAAGCTGAAATCTTTTACTCAAGAAATAATTTGTTCTAATTGTAAGAGGGGAAAACAGGTTTTCGATACATTTACTAATACCAAAGGTTGTACTGTCTATGTGTATGTATAGGTGGTTTCTATACATACTTTTCCCGTAGCCAAAGCCATCCATGCTAAATAAGCTGTCACAATAGACTTGTAATTGGATCAAATAGTGATTTTTGTTTTTCTCTTTTTCCATTAGATGTCGTGGTTTGGATCCAAGCCTTCTCCTAAGGGCATTATTCGGCCTTCGATCTCAGGAACGGCACACTGGAGCTGAGGAGGAACGCACGCGCGGGCTGTTTAGGTGATGATGGGGATCAATGGACAGGGAGATATTATATGTACTTTCCAAGTACAATGTGTCCTTCCTGAACCTCTCCATCGTTGTGGCTGCCAGTGCCCAAACAAGGACTCCATCCAAGCTTTAACCAGACACGGTTTCCTATGTAACTCATTATTTTGAGGAAAAGGACTGAGGGGGGCTTTAGTGGCACTTATTTATAATGCGTTTGTTTTTGTAATGATATTACTTTATGTACGGTGGAAGCAGAAAAGGTTTTACTTACCTTGAAGAGTAACCATTCGGACAATAATGTTCAAACCATTCAAACAATAATTTCCTTTTTATTTTAAAAGGATGCTGTTTTAAGACAATTTAATGACTATAATGGATTTAGAAGAATGTTGTCGTCTTGATCTTATGGGTTTACCCTGGATTGCTTCACAATGGTCCTTATGGGAAGGTAAATGTATATGTTCAGTCCATTGGAATTTCACATAAGACCCCCCCCACACACACACACAATGGATATATTGGCCACACCCGTTATCATCATACATTATGTTGAAAACCAATCAATAAATCCTAGACGATCCCAATTAACTTTCTACTACACTTTCGGTTTTCATGGAGTTTGACAGTGAGGATATATTTTTTTCTTATGTTCTTCATTGTCCTACCGGTATATATTTTCCCATTGACTTAGATGTTGAACGTGGTGGTCAATGCCTATATGATCTGTGGGTTAGCGAAAGGGATCTTTACTGATCAGAGGAAGCGTGGTATTAATGTTTCTTTAACCCATCAAGTATTCTCTGAATGAATGGTACAGGCTATGATTTCTGAAGGAACTTTTATGAAAACTGTTTGGTTTGTTATCTTAAAAAATATAATATATAGATTTGAAGGCCTATAATTGAAGGGCTTATAAGTGTGTCATTTTAATGACAGCCTGTGAAGGTTTATGATTCTCAAATGGTTTGGGTTCACGAGACTGAAGACATTTTGGCGTAGGGATCGTTGAGATAAAGATGTATTTAGGTTAGAAGCTGGGTAATGAATGCAATGTCAAATCGATGAAAGTATAGCAAATCAATTTGTAAATTGTTGGAGGACATGCCTACCTTTACCTGCCTTGTGTCGATGTAAATGAGTACATTCCATATGTCTATTTATATATGAAAACTGTATATATGCATTAAGAACTTTATAAATCAGTGGATGTAAAATGGTTTGCTGTGACCAGTTGCAGTAATATTGTCTGTTTTAGTTTCTGGCCGTTGTGGTGTCATACAGTCTCACTACCCATTGCTTCCTGTAACTTCTGTGAGAGTTCAGAGACAATACTTCCACTGGTGAGAAGAAGCCAGGGTAATATGCATGCCTACTGCTGGACTCCCTTAAAGCAGTCAGAACCACCTGTCTTTACTAGAATATTCCAGATTCCCTTTTCCATTCTAGAATGCTCTAGATTCTGCGATGACTTCCAGTGACTTAAAGAAGCAGAAATGCTCCCGTCTGCTCTGACATACCAGTTTAAATTATGCAGAAAATAACGATTGTTCTGGTTTAAAGGGGTTTATTACAACTTTTGAGGCCGTTTCTAATGGAAACAATTTTCATTCAGTGAAAAAGCACATAATTGAATGCAATGATGTCGAACATCTAACCCTGGTTCTTTGAGGAATGGACTTCACTGATTTTATTATACTGTCTCCATGAGAATAAAAGAAGCAATGCACTTTTACAACATATTTGATTCTTCTACATGTTAGACCATGCAACAATACTGTACAATCAACAGATTGTCCTAATGTCATATTATTTAACTGCCCTACACATGATTCTGTTTGTTTCCCTTCATTCATTGATAATAAATCGAGATTGTGAAATGTAAGACTCTGCATATTTTATAAGCCAGTTGGTTGCAAAGGTAACAGGATAGATGGGAACCAAGGAAGGGTGGGCATTTGTGACCTCTGTGTTAAATTGGCATTATTTTCCCAAAAAATGTTCACATCATACATATTTTACATGACTTATGACAATTTATATATATATATTTTTTTACATTGGACAAAATGGACAATTTTACATCCAGATGCATAGACAATATTAGACATGTCCCGTCCCTACTAGTGCCCATCTACCCTGTATCCTTTCCAAATCTGGTGTTATACTAGTAGTAGTCATGCGACGCGTGGCGCTGATTGCATTTGGTCAGGAGGAGCACTAAAACGGGAGGCGAAGAAGAATGCCTCCGGAAGCAGTGTTGCCATGTCTGCTTATTATAAGAGACTGGGCTTATTTTTCTGTAAAGTTGCTTGTAAATAATTATTGGTAGTTCGTAGTTGCGGGTTGGGCTAAAGTGTAATTGCTTATTTGGGCTTGTTTCCTAATGTTTAAACCATTGATTCTCATACAGTACATACAGTGAAATTTCCATGCCAAGGACCCCCAGCTAGCCTTGATGAATGCATTTGTCCAGCTAAAGCAGTAGCCTAATAAGCACCCTGACCCTACATAAAGAAATATGTTTGCCAGGGTCCAGGCCCCCTTTTAATACTCTATGGTCCAGGCAGGCTATGCAGGCAGGGACCCGGATATCAAACATTGTCTGGGCTATTTTCCAAATAGCCCAGTCGCCTCTTTTGGGCTTGTTTTCATAGAGCTGGTTGCTTGTTTCTCTCACGCAATCTGGCAACACTGTCCGGTTACTTTTTTGTGAGCACGCGCTCCGTCCGGCCTTTCCAACGGGGCAGCGTCAAGCAACATGGTGAGAGAAGCGCAGCTTGTCCTCAAATCATAAAAAATCTCCTATTTATCTATCAGCAAACGACCACAGCTGCACATATTACTCTACATAAACACCTTATACGAGCATTGATGTGTGTACAGAGTAACAATGGTGCATACATTTTGACAAAGCCGTTAAATTGTCTGACGCTGTAAACAGCTACTGTGTTTGCTATCGTGCATGCTATGCTAGCACGCTAGCTGATGTCGGGAATCGGGATCTGTAAAACGGGGCTCGTCGCAACATTCCATGCTTCTTTTGATATTAAGTTCTTACCAATATAACCACCAGGGAACGTGAACTAAATAACTAATCTATACTGCGTATCATTGACATAGTGTAGGATTCTAGTAAATAACGTTGCGGCCTAACGCCAACGCTTCGAGTTAGTGCTTAAAGACTCTTCCGTAGTACTGTACTGTGGCGTCAGTTTGTCGAGATTAATTAATTTTAGACCAATTATATATATTAAAAATTGATCATTACAACGTCTGAATATTTAGTTAATGGGGCTTTTTTAGCAACCGTCCGGCACATGTCTTCAGGAATGAGGCCACGATATGTCCGTTTTAGTGGTCACTGTTTGTTCGTACTTTAGTTTAGCACATTGTGAAAAACGTTTCTTAATTTCTTAACGCGCACTCTCTCCACTCGTGGCAGATGGATAATTGTGTCCCATTTTCTGGTGCATGGCATCCAAAGTCTAAGATGATAATTGTTGAGCTGATGTTTTGCTGATGCATTTTCAACAACTGCTTACCAAAAGACTGAGACCTGAGATTGCCTTGAATGTCACTGATAATGGGTTTTTGTAAATATTTAATTTAACAATTGCCTACCCAGAAGTTTTGAAGCAATAAACGTCAAGATTGAGGTTTCAACATTAATTTTACAATCTTTTCTTTTTAAGGCTAAGATTAAGGCGAGAGATCTGAGGGGCAAGAAGAAGGAAGAGCTTTTGAAACAGTTGGACGACCTGAAGAATGAGTTGTCCCAGCTTCGTGTTGCCAAAGTGACAGGCGGAGCTGCCTCCAAACTCTCCAAGATGTGAGTATTTCATGTATCCCCAATGATCAGTGCTTAGCTTTGCTGGTAACTTAACCTCACACACACACACACACACCTGTCGATTCATCCACAACCTCATTGGTGCATGGCGTCTATGATGATATTTGTTGAGCTGATGTTTTGCTGAAGCATTTTCAACAACTGCTTACCAAAAGACTGAGACATGACATAAGCCTGCATATATAACTGTCAAGAAAATGACATTTGTACACATTTCAGTAAATAGTTTGTCTTGAACAGTATCATTTTAACCTCACTGTCTGCCTTTCATCATTCTGTTCAAAATGAAGTTTAACTATGTAAAAACTGTGGATGATGTAGGTCTACTCTAGGCATGTTGATGTCGTAAAGCTGACATTTATCGGCATACGGATTTAATTTAAATGGGGCTTACAACGCATGCATTTCTCTGTCAAGGATTACTTTGTTCAAGCTTTTGCATTAGTAATAAAACTACTTTCAAACCTAGTTTAAACGTGGTAGTTCGAGCGGCATGACTGTATACAAAGTCAATGCAAAGACGAGACGCTGTGCGAAGTTGCGAACTGACTCCACGCATCACATCCTGACAGCAAACAGCGTTGTTGTTCTAGTTTTGTTCACCCAAAAGCTATATTCAAGCCGGAATTATGTTACTTATTATTATGTATTGTCTTTGGTGTTCTCTAGCTCGGCCGTAGGTGATTTTCTTTATTTTTTTGTAACTAATGCTGGCCTGCATGACAAGTCAAGCGACTGGAAATCGTGTAGCTCGTTCATACATTTTTTATTTTATTATCAGACAATTTGGCAACCACCGATTGGAGTGAAAATCTGCCACTTTATAATGGTGGTTGTACGATAAGTATGTTAGGAGATGGAATTGGTTATGAGAAAGTGGTCGAAACAATTTCATGTTTGTTTGGTAAGACTCACAAATTAAGACAATGTCGTAAAATGACCCCCAATGGTGTTCACAAAGAATGTTAATTTCTTAAACATTGATATTAATGAAACCTTACTCTTCTTCCTCAGCTGCGTCGTCCGCAAATCTATTGCCAGGGTCCTGACTGTCATCAACCAGACACAGAAAGAGAACCTCAGGAAGTTCTACAAGGTGAGAATGGTGGTTACACATTGATCCATATTCACATGGAGTCATGGCAAACTGACCACTAACTATGGTCCATACTAATGTTTTGGACACACAGCTACCACTTGTAGGACATAGAACATTTTTTTCCTCTTCATTGGTGCATGGCGTCTTTATTCAAAGATGATATCTGTTGAGCTGATGTTTTGCTGATGCATTTTCAACAACTGCTTACCAAAAGACTGAGACTTGAGATTGCCATCATCTCCTTGATAGTGGGGTTTTGTTAATATTTCACAAATTATGCCCATTTGAACATTGCTTCAAATGCACAGAAAATTATGAGATGTAAACAAAAAAAGAAATTGTCCACTTCAGATCAACGTACATGACATGTTTGGTTTGCTCACTGCTTTGGTTTGTCTTAATAGTATTGACCTATTCCTTTTCTCTAATTGGTGTCCCTGATGTTAAATACTTTGATTATCCTTTTCCTTTCAGGGCAAGAAGTACAAGCCCCTGGACCTGAGGCCCAAGAAGACCAGAGCTATCCGCCGCGAGCTCACCAAACATGAGTCCAGCCTCAAGACCAGGAAGCAGCAGAAGAAGGACCTCCTTTACTCTATGCGCAAATTTGCAGTCAAAGCTTAAAATGCTTTTTGTGTCATGGTTAACATTTTTTGGTTTAAAAAAATTAAAATAAAACCATAAAAAAAAAAAACACGTTTCAGTTGGTTTTATTAAGTAATATAATAATCACTAGTCTGGAACTTTGGGTAGTAATGGCTGAAATGGTTGTCCTGATCCATTATAGAGGGTATGCGTGTGATGCCATCATACCGGGAAGTTATGCGGGAACGTCTACAGAGTGTCAAAAACTACTTTTCTGGCCTTTATACTAGCCCATACATCCAAACAAAAGTCTGATTGCATTAAACGACGTTAAACAACATTAAACTCACTTTGCCACTATTTCCCATTCACTTTATGCATGCGCATACCCTCTATTGCCATATCAGATGGCACCAAATGTATACCGGTAATTGTTTTCTGTCTGCATGATAACTTGAAATACTAAATTCTACCAGATTAACTTTACAGTTCAAATCTCCATTGCCTTCATTATTGCACATTGAAATAAATTGTGCATTATATAAAATTGTTTGGCTGTGAAATGTTTATTGAACCATGCACTGTAATACTTCAGTGTGACCATATTTTACTTAATGATATATTATTGGGTATTGAGAGGAGGTGCATAATCTTTGAGAATTCAGGTTTCCTGGAAGGACAAAGTCCACATTTTATTATCTTGTTCTACATGGATAAAATGTAACCGAGCACAAACTGAAGTAGGCCTATATAAATTCACTCCATAACGTGTAGTCATAAATTACAAATGTATACAAAGTGGAACTTCACAATTATGTCTAATTCGTCTATTTATGCTCTTATGTGGCTGCTAGTCGTAATATAAATTGCAGATGTCTTGTAATCGCTGTGCACAAGGGGGTGCCATAGAGCTACATTTGGATGCATCAGAACTGCATGTCGCCCCAAAACAAATGGTCACCTTGAGGTCATTTAAATATCGAGTCCAGACCAGGTATAAGAATTATTTGTTTTGTCCAACTTGACGACAAGCATCCATATGTTTTCTTTTGGGATATTTTCAGTATTTCAGAGTGGACATTTTATGGACCCCTCAGGTCAAGAGGCTGCAGTGAAAGCCATGAAAATAACGTTTTATATTTTTAAATCACAAAGTTTCTGACTAATTGGGGTTGTACAAAAAGATTACACAGAATATATCTGCTGTTGGGCAGAAACCAAATGTCGTCAAAGTTGGTATGGTGACTTTAAGATAATTGAATGTTAATATTAACATGATGTAAAGTGATGTATATTAACATCACTTTACCAAAATCCAGCTCAAGTGGAGTTGGGAGTTTTTTGACCATTACGGAGTTGTTTTCATCATTGATTAGAATGACGAAGCACTATTAATACTTTTCATTGTTTCAATGTTTGTAAAAACCCACAAAGAAAGTAGTTTCGTTTCTGCCCAACAGCGAAGAGATGTGCCTGGCTGTGATGTAGCCTAGTATGATTTATTTTAATATATTTTGTATTTAATCGATTTTGACATTTTTCAATCTACGAATTTTAAGTGTTCAATTCCCTGAGTTGGGAGAACGGCACCAGCTGCCCCATTAGTGCTCCGAAAATATACAAATAGCTAATATAAGGTGCCCTGAAGCCCCAAATGTTAGAGAGGCCTACGGGGTGCCTGTGCAATGTATTAGTTCGTAGTTTTCAAAATATGTTTCAATCCCGTCTGTGGCCGATTCCATCGGAAATTCCCAATGGCCATAGGATGGCGGTAGTGAGGGGGCGCATCCGGTGAAAACCGGGATTACGCTCAATGTAAACAGGAAGTAAACGGGATTAAAACACGTCTTTATTGAAAACTACGGACTAATACATTGCACAAGCACCCCGTAGGCCTCTCTAACATTTGGCGCATCAGGGTAAGCACCTTAAATTATGCATTTATTGTTGTACATGTTCGGAGCTCTTAGCCTAAGATCTATTGGGGGCAGCTGGTGCCGTTCTCTCCTCCCTCAGTCAAACGCTTAGACTCTCGTAGATTCTATCTCGTAGATAGAAATGTCAAAATTGATAAATATCGACAAGAGTCTAAATCTTAGGCTGCCTTTGATGCTCTGTCACATCATGCATCATATCATACCATACAGTATGCAGTTGTAAGTGTTTCAAATTCTCGCATTTACTGAGAATTATTCTCTGCTGCACCCTGTCCATGCTTTGTTTTCGTTTTCCATGGCATGCGTAGGCCTAAGTATTTTTTAAAACTCTCCTGCTTCCTATCAGCATTCTCTGCACCATTAGCAATGTTATTCCAATTGTCTGAAGGGATCTGGATAATTACAGATGAAGTGAACACAATGGCCATCTGCTTATGATTGTTTGTGTGTGTCAGAAGTGTGACCTTTTTGGGATAACATACTGGACCAGAAGGTTGATTGCCCAGAGCCATGTCTGTGATGTGTGTGTTTACACAATGCTTTATCATTAGGGTGCCCTATATCCTCTTCCCACTCAAAGAGAGTGACTAATGCAAATATTTGCCTTTTCTAAAAGTGGAAATAAGATCACAATATCCTCTTTAGCCTCTGGCACTTGCTCGGATCTGGGCTGGAGGGAGTGAAGCGCATACAATAGCCAATCTATTAGTTTATACAGTACATTCTGTCATGTTTGCTATTTTCTGACATGCCCAAACTAGTAACACCAGGTTGAAAGGTTAACATATCTATAGTAAATTAGGATGTACGCATTAAGCTGATGCAGTTCTCCAGACTAAGAACATAACGAGATAGACTTTCTTGAATGCATAATGCATAACTTCTGTGTTGGCCCTGGTCTGTTGTGTTTCTGATAGTCTTGTAGAATGTAGATTATTAATTTAACTAACCACACCAAAGGGTCAAGACGGTTTTAGGGTTGTCCCTGCGGTGTGATATGTCTTGTAACTTGTTGCACGTTGACCCACGTTTACCCTAGTGATTCAACGCATGGAATTCAATGGCCCCAAACCACACCAAAGGGTCAAGACAGTTTTACCTTTAACTCCTTGCAACTGTTTGGACCCAAGGAGTTGCATGGTGACCCTTTGGTGTGGTTAGGGCTTTAGAGGGAGCAGGTAATGCATTCCACCTCTCACTTTATGAACACTAGTCACATGGAAAATGTTGTTGGACATCCATTTACGGCTGTGGGAATCAAACTGACCACTCAGTCCGAGAGGCCAGTCTCTGTAGACGTTAGGCCACACCCTACAACTGACCTCTCTAGAGGTCACAGCTGTCCAACTATGAGGTAAGGCATCGTATCATCCTAAAGATACATCAGTCACTGCTATGGTATCAAATATAAGCAGCATGATTGTGTCGTTCTTGTGTTCAAGTGGCCCTGTAGCACATATTTAGCTTTAATCTCCTGCGGTCCATGGGGTCCCCACACTAGGGTCTTGGTGGTTTTTATTATGGGGAGCCTTCCCAGGCCATCCATGTGGGACCCATGTTTCTTAGCAGATGTAAGGGGCCTCCTTTTCTGGACAGCTGCAGGCACTAGTAGGAGAGGGTTGCATTTCCCCCCCTTTTCCCCGGCCTGCCCGTGCGGAGGCTGTTTAGGGGCGCAGGGGCCAACTCTGTTATCCATGATCTGCCCTGAGCTGCGGTTTTCACCACGGGTCACAGAGCTGCCATTCCCACCGGAGCCTTGTTGCATGATGTCACCGTCATCATCAGACGGTTCCTGTAACTTGGAGGGGGACAGGGGCTCCTGCTTTCGTTCAGGTTTAGTGCGATCCTGCTGACTTGTGTAATTCGAAGAGGGGTCCCGAAACACGGAGCTCTCCAGGATGCTTTGTTTCGTGTTTACCTCGGTGGTCTCCAGAAGGCTGGAGCCCTCCTCCTCCTCCGCAGGCCTGTGTCAAAGACATAGTACATCTGCACGTTATAAATGGACAAAGGGACCAGGATTGGCGTCTCAACGCCGAAAATGAACCGCTTGACGTTCCACAGGATGTTTTTTCACAAAACATGCCGTAATTGGATCATCACCGCCTCTGTTTTGTTCCAGAAAAATATTCCTGGGGAATAACAGATCATACCAAGATGCTGTGGGTATATTTCTACAGTACATGTGGCGTTGTACATGCTACAATGTTTTCGTCTTCCCCCCCCAACCACCCAACCAATGACATCACTTATGAGACCTGGCTTCAGAGCTCAGATACGATTTCTGGGAGTAGGGCAAAACCAAAGATATTATCGAAATAACAGCAGATGGCTAAATGTTATACCTGCTACGCCCTAACGCCTATAATAATACCTTGTATCCCCTTTCTCGATGTCCTGTTCCTCATCATCCTGAAAGCATGACGACGGCAGATAGAGATGTAGTTTTGAAATTTTGGAAAAACATCTCCCCTCTCCACCAGCATCCTGCTGTACATCATAACTGTCGTCCGCCCCTGACAAGAAATGTGTTTTGAGAG
The DNA here is from genome assembly GCF_963924005.1 of Protomyctophum bolini. Classification (NCBI taxonomy): domain Eukaryota; kingdom Metazoa; phylum Chordata; class Actinopteri; order Myctophiformes; family Myctophidae; genus Protomyctophum; species Protomyctophum bolini. Next base: position 40,139,576 of record NC_137867.1, on the reverse strand, counting down.
TGAGTAAGGGTGAAAGAAGGGGTTTTCAAAGTGTCTCTACAATCTACATACAGCCACTCGGAACACAGTGCAGATGTTATCCATAGTTTGCCAATCTTCGCAAATGCAACATCTTGAAATTAGCAGGGTCAGTGTGTGACACATTGAGCATGACCACATCAGAGATAGAAGTATTACTTATTGTCAGAAGATTTACAAATACAATTACTGAAACTGCAGCACAAACAAACACTACTCATAACACAAGACGAGAGAGAGGGAGAGAGACACAGAGAATGACATTCATACTAATCATGGGCAATAACATTTGTTTTCTGTTTTTATGAGCCACCACAAACAGTTCCAGCTGTTTTTGCCCACAGACAGAGAAGAAAATTATGCATCTGTGTTGTTAGGAGGATACATTTATGGGGATTAGCAGTCAAATTGGACCTGGTGTGCAACTGTGCACGCATGTGGGCTCATGCGTGCGTAGTATTGTAACTGAGTGCATGTGTGCATGTGCGTGTAGTTTCAGCATTGGCTCCTGGGAGAAGCCTTGATCAAAACGGGCTTTTAAGTGGATACCACTGTGAGTAAACAGTTTTGTCCCCAATGAGTAGCTCCACATTAGCACCAGATGCCATATATGTACTTAGGTTATGCATAGGCTCTGATTTGATTCGTTATACCGTGAAATTGATATGACATCCAAGTGTTGTCTGTTTAATGAGTAGATGAGTGAGTAATTAACTGTAATTGAGTATGAAATGATTAATCAGTGATCATCATGATCACAGTTGTGAAGATACAGTCAGATGGCGTGTGACATCACCCTGTGTCCATGTTGATTCTCCTCGTGTCCAGGCAGTGGACGGTCTGATCACGGCCCTTAAAATAGGCCGCGGTCCCCTTCTGTTCTCCAGCCTTCCCTGAGCACTGTTCACATGCCTGCCTCCTTCTCCGTCCACACCGCACTGAGTCAGCGCACTGGGTGGCAGCCTGGCACCGATGGGCCTCTGTTGCAGGGCACAACGGAGCCCTTGCACTACACAGTAAAATCCTCATAATTAATTTTACTCTTGAGAGTGTACAAAGGGTCCATACACTCTGGTAGATTGGTAAAATAACACAAATGATTTTACTTGGAAGGCAAGACTCAAGGCAGAGGTGAATACTACCACCACCATTACTACTACTGCTGCTGCTGCTTCTGCTGCTGCTACTACTACTGTGTTAGAACTCCTGCCATTGTAATCAGCATTAATGTAATTTAAATGAGTTGTTTTTGGTCTTATCTAAAGCGGCCCACAGTAACAAAGGGCCCGGCTAGTACCATATGCCACAAGTGCATGGAAATCTTGTCTGTCATGGCCACTCACCAATGCCTGTCATTGGTAGTGCTATGATTCGTGCTACTAGAATCCATTATTAGATGAAGATGATGGACGGTATATTAAATGATGTAATGTGAAAACGTGCAAATTGAGAAAGTGACCAAAGTGGAGAGAGTTAATCACCATTAAGTCCAATGGGTTTGTGTGAGTGTAAAGGATGCTCTGTGGTTTTGAAGCAGGAGGCACGTCTCTCAGTAAAGGATACGGGTCTTGGCATGAACCCTGGGTAGTCTCTGCTTATTGGCAAGGGCTCGCACTGAAACAGCTTCCTCTGGTGACCGTGGAGAAACATGCTTTGGTGTCTCTGGAGGAAATCCAGCTTCATACGTCAGTGTTTCACTGCGTATACTATAGTGTTGCTCTGGAGAGAGAATGTGCAAAGGCTTAGCAGCGTGTGTCTCGCCCATGCGTGATGCACGCACACAAACTTAGACAAATATGTTGTTTGTTGAACAATTGGGAAAAGATTGATACCATACCATAGTGTTTTGTCCTTGGTACGTCAAAATGTATCAAAGATCTTCAGATGTTTTAATTACTAACAGATCATTAATCAGAACAAATGCATTCTTTATCATTTTTATGAGAATTTGGTCTTTGGTCGCAATTCAATGTAAAATCTGATGGCATGTACAACAATCCAGCATTAAAAAACACTAAATAAAATACCCAACCCTATTGATTTGACTGCTCTAAATTGAGTCATAATTTCCATTAGATTCAATATATTACAGATGTTTAACATGGCTTAAAGCCATTACAGGATACAAAAAAATAAACAAACCTTCCTGCCACATGGTTGAGCTATCATCACTGCAGAAAGAGAATAGAATGTCACCATTTGTTTGACCCAACCTCGTGTCAGCTATAAGCTTGCAGCATGTGTATGCAAAAAGTGTATGAACCTCTTGCAAAAAGTATGCCCAACACTGCAAATAGCCCACCCCCCGCACGCATACATTGCTTTTTACAAACATTGCATGATTGCATCCATATCCCCTTACCGTAGCACTAACCCTAACCCCATCCCTCTATGAAACTTAAGTAAAATGTAATTGGGAACTCCAATTTTGCCCCCAATTTGAGCTGACCCGAATCAAACTGTTTTTTATTATGTTCATCATTTTGGTCTCATGTGTCTGGGTGTCTGGGTAGCTTGGTCGGTAGAGCAGTTGTATTTTAGACCACAAGGATCATCTGATTTATCCCAAGCAGGTATTAGCTAGGTAAAAATGTCAGCACGCAGAAAACCGTGTTCAAATACGGGATAGGAGATGAAGGTTGCATACTGTAGCAGCAATGAATCAACAAATATTTATAGTGCAGCATTACGGCATGTTGACAGTGGTACTGTGATAGCACAACCAGTCGGCATACCTGTTCAAAACCTTGTTACAGCTGTCTCACAGTGTAACAATTATAAGATTTAAGCAAGGTCCAACATAGTGATTATTTGAAAGAACTTAACCAATAAATAAAGAACAAGATAGCATACTGTATATCTGTGACTGTATATAGTACATACTGTATAACATACAGTTATGTTATGTTTGTTCGTTCTCAGATTCAATTATAGGTCTGAGGGAAATGTTTGTGTACTGTGGCTGAGAGATGATAGACTGTACTGAGTTAAGTTTACACAGCATTGTTACTGATTAGGGGATGGCTGGCAGAGGATTTAAGAGCATTGTGCACTGTCATTGCTGTTATTACAGGTCCTGTGTGGTCTGAATCTCATTCCTATGTCAATATACTGTATACAGTATGGGTTACCACAAGATTGTCGGTATAACCTGCTGAATGTCTTTGCACTTTGTGTCACCGCCAAGGCAAATTTCAAATTTCTCCTGCCCCATGAATAACGCGAATTTGATTGTGATTCTTATTTTAGCAGATTAATCTCTATGTACTAAATTACAGTGTCACCTGTTACATTTTCATTCCTATGTGCCCAGAAGCACAACAGGTTTGTTTTATTTTAAATAGAATGCATGCAGCTCTGGAATATTTTCTGTGGCACTGGTAATATTTTGTACTAGTGCAATGGGAAAGAAGGATTATCGACAGCATTGTAAAAGAAACCATGTGTGCACGTTGCTCACAAGCCCTTGGGGACAATCTTTTAACACGGCCTCTCAGCGGTTCCACCACAACAGTAAAGTAATCCAAACTTTTCTTACCTGCTCTCAATTAGATGTTCGAGGCTTTGACCAGCTTTCCCCCCCACCACCCCCCCGGGGTACCATATCATAGAGTTGAATGACAGGCTGTTTGGTAATGTTTCTGAACACAAATCCACACCCAAACATTATTCCGCTGGCTTCGCTGTTAGGCCATGCCTGGCTGTTGCCAAGGACCTATGATCTCAGTCTTCGGGATTTGTTTGCGTCGGTGAGGGGTAGGGGTGAAGTGTCAGCATTGTCATGGTTACAAATAACTCTGCCGTTGGGTTTGTATGACACACACAGGGCATTATCGTGGTTCATATTTAACAGGCACATAATATAATCTGAAATTGGCTTCACCCTCAGCAAGAACACATTTTATATATATACATTATAATCCGAACTTGGCTTCACCCTCGGGCAAGAACACTTTCGGTCGGCTCTTTAAGTCAGCGAAAATCATGAAATCATGGTTGTCACCACGCCTGGGGTAATAAATTCAAAAAGTGATTGGGGATAACGATAACGGCTCATGCGTGAGAGACTTCACTAGAGTGAGGGCTCAACATTTCTCTGTGGATTTGGAGGCCCAGCTCTGCTGTGATGCTTTTTATCACCACGCCGTACGTAATTCGCTTTAAAGGGAGGACAGGTGGAGAAGGAATTCATATTATCTGGATTGCTTCTGTCTTCAATAGCCCCCCTTTCCTTCCCCAGGTTGGACTAGTTCCAGAAGTTTGTGGCTCTCAGCCGCCGTTCTCTGTTTTCACTTACACACCTGTCGCCATCGTGGCCGCTTGACGGTTGCCAGGTGACTGTCTGCTGCTGTTGGACAGAACAGAAGCAGAGGCCTGAGTGAATGAGCATAATTTAAAATAATCAATATATATATATATATATATATATATATATATAAATAATTAATATAATGTGATCAATATGCCCCTCCCCTGCATGCACAAATCAACGCACTGTCGCACGCACACACACACACACACACACACACACACACACACGCACATATTAAACTAATTGACAATTACCTTTTCCAGGTTGACAAACCGTTTATGTGCTATATCACTATGGCTTAAAAGCTGTATCATTAGTTTTTAGGTTTGGTGCCTTTTTGTGTAAATAATTTACAAGAAGACAGCCATAAGCTTTCGCTCATTTACTGTACAACCACCCATCCTGTTTGGATGCACAACCGTTCCAGAAGGTGGCCTGCTCAATGATTATTGAAACATGAATCCTCTGGGGAAGTGGTTCCCAAACGGTTTCACGTCAAGGACCCCCAATTTGACACTAATTAGTCAGCGGACCCCCATTTGAAAAGATATTTAAAGGACCCTAAGTTAGACATGCAATGGGCTACGGAGAGGCAGTTCCAGGGGGTCCCCGGACCCCACTTTGGTAACCACTGCTCCGGGGTACATTTCTATGCAGGTTTCCCTATAGCTTCTCCTCAAACAACTGACCATCCAGTCTGAAGCTTAATTCTCTATAACACCTAGCTAGGTGTCACCCATGTCCCACCACAAGTGTTAATGTGTCCTCCATGGTGACGTATAACCATCAGTGACTGTTCATATGGACGAATAGCAGGTGAAACATTGTCACTAAAATGACGAAAACATGTCTTTGGAAAGAAGCACGACCCCAGTTCCTCTGGGTGTTGGAGTTGGACTGAAACATAATCTGGCAATCATCCCCCATCTCTCCACACTCTGTTATCCTGATTGTGTATCCTCCCATTGTAAAAGTGACAACGAAATGGGCCTGCTGAGATCATAAGAAGAACATTTTCAGTTGAAAAACCTGGATGCCTTTTTTGTTCCTGTCGCACATAGCTCCCCAAAGTACACTTTGTGGGTCTTTGGATGACTTGTTCGCCAGCCGGCATCGTTCTCAGTTATTAAGTGGAGCGTCATCAAAGCTGGCTTCTCCCTGGAGCTATTCAGAAAAGTAACACAAGTGTTCTCTGGCTTTGTGGCCAGTTCAAGGAAATGTGATCAAACTTTATGATGAATTCCTGTTCTGTTCTTTGGCTATATAGAAGTGTCTATTTGTACGTCTCTAAATGTTTTGATGTATTGAACATCAGCATTACACTTGTAAACAAGTGTAATGCTTTATTGGGTCGTCCACTCACAGTTAACAGTCTTTGTATTTAGTTGTGCTTGAAATGTACTGTAATTCTGCAAACTGTTAATAAATATTTCAATCAATCAAAAATGACAGTTAGGAACCAAAAGGACCCTTTATGGGTCTGTAACTAAATTAACTTTGATTTTACAATTTAATTGGGGTCCCAGAGATAGAAATGCCATTAAATAGGGGACCGTAGCCTAATTCAGGTCAAACGGGGGGCCCTTGAAATGAAAATGGTTGAAAATCACTAGCCTGGCGCAGCCACACTTCACCCGCCCCTAATGCAGAGCCGTAAACATCTTCTCTTATGGGGGTCCTTCTTGGCATACCACTGACTTGGAGTACTCTGCAAATTCCTTGTCAAGTACAATTCCAGAGCGATGTTCACGAGAGGAGACGGACTCTGCCGATCTTGATTTTGACGTTCATTGAAGTGGACGCATGTTTTATTGGAAGTTGTCACAGTTCCTGTTAGTGAGCTGTTTATTATCAGGCTTTTCTGGGCTATCCCTTCCACTCTCTGCTCCAATAAGCCAATAACGTCGTGAGTTCGTGACCACAGGAATTGATTATGTCACTGAAATCCCAGCCCAATAAAAACTCATGTTACCTCATCTGTAACTTTGGCCCCCAACCATTGTGTGACTGAGCTCTTTCCAATTTTCCCCCCATATATTGTGAGGAGTCCCCCCCCTTTCATGAAAGCCGCTGTAAATGCGCGTTGATGCGCGTGTTAATGTGGAAATGTTTCATGGTCATTTGGAGGCCCGCGGACATGAACATCACACTACCGGCCTTGTCTTTGGGAACATATCGCTGTGTTTTTCCAGAAGACTTCATTGTTCGTCTCGGTGGTGTCCAAAGACTGGTGGTTCCCCTGCTCAAACCATGACATCACCCGTGGACTCAGCATTTTGGATCTGTTGTTCTTTTTGTCGATTTGTATTTGAGTGTGTGCACGTGTGAATATTTGTAAGTGTATGTAATCATGTATGCACGTTTGTGCATGCATGCACACATTACCCTACCCCCTTAGATAGCATTTCTCTAGACTTGGATAGCATTTGATACAGACTTATAGCATGTTATGTAGAGTCTACATAACAGTCTACATAACAATGCAATTATAGTGCCGTCTACATTGTAGACGGCACTATAATTGCATTGTATTGAGACAGGTGGTAGCTGGGGTGGAGGTGGGTGAGCAGCAGGTTTGTATACAGCAGCACGCTGATACAGCAGCAGCAAGAAAGGAAGCAGGAGGAGAAATGCAAACCTCCGGTTAAAGTAGCCGGTATGAAGATGGATTGAGTGTGTGATTGGCTGAGTGAATCATGTGAATGAGAGCGTGATGCGGCCCAATTAACGGCTGGCAGCAACGGCACTGAGGTTCCCTGACTGCACTTGCTCTGCGCATGTCTATACGACAGGCACAAATGCTCATTAGTTCTCTTGGGGCTCCAGTGTGCTGATGAGGTGTTTCATTACATCTAATGTTAGTTCCATGGTGACTTCAGCTGCATGGGAGAGCACTGAATGCTGCTGCTGCTCACCTCTTTTTGGCTGGAGCCCAAACGGACCCAGCCTTAGATCTGTAATCATTTCAGTGATGAAGTTTCACCATTGGACAGCCTGAAGTGATGAACATTGGTCGGCCCTGGTGGTCCTAACAACAGACTGACCAATCACAGACGATTAGTGATGTTTAGTGGTTTAGCATGCAGCGGCAAGAATTGAGTTCCCTAAAACAATAACATAGAAATTGCTTCTATACACTTTAGCCCCTCATTGTGGAAAATATAAAAATGTACAAACAAACTCAATGGTATGTGTGTGGTAATGTGTCATGTATGTTTGCTCGACTGAATCTTCTTTGTTGGTGGCATTACCGCTAGGCCCTATAAACAGCTGAAAAGTCACGGTTCTGTTCGTAACGGTCTTGCTCTGTTGCCTCCAATAACAAACACAGCTTTGTGACAGGTCTTTCTGTTATACACTCTTTTTTTGTTTGTTTAATTTAAATTTGCCAAAGCTCAATCCATTTGGGACACTAGACTTCAGTGGATTGACTTTTGCCTGAGTACAGACAGACTGCAGAATGTCTTTGATGGAGCATCAGTGGGTTTTAATGAAGCTGAAATGCTGTTTCTAGTCAACAACTACAACAATACACTGGAATACATGATCTATTCTACAGCAATGCTTCTCAAAAATGTTCATGTCAAGGACCCCCAAAATTCATATGTATTTGGCTGCAGACTATTTGTGCCAAGGACCCCAGAAGCAAAAATGTAATTAGATAAAAAAATGTTCACTATTCATATTTTTCAAAAAATAGCAGATCTGCAAAATCGTAGCGTGGCACAAAGTGATGCTCTATGAGATTTTATATCTGCTATTTTAATTTTGAATAGCCAATAAGTAAAATCTGATTAAAGTGGTTAAATCGATGACGCTATATTAGCACATTTTGCTGGGGACCCCCAGCTGGTCCCCATGACTCCCATGGACCCCTGGGGGTCTCCGGACCACACTTTGAGAACCTATTGATCTACAGTGTGATCTATATGACCGTAGGTGTGTTAGTAGATCTACGCCCTGCGCATTTTCAAAACATTGTAAAATGGTGACACATTTGGAATAATTTTGAAAACAATCACGTTTTAACAACACAAATTATCTTTATTGGGGTCTTTTGGGGGTCCACGGTCAAATACATGTCAATTTGGGGGACCTTGACAGGAAAATGTTGGAGATCCACTGAAAAAGAAGCATCATCTGTTCTCAGCGAGGCTATGGTAGGGTTAAGTGTTGAGGTTCAGGTTTATAATAGACTTTTGTGGATGGAAACTATAACAGATTCCAGGCTTTACAGTAACAGCACCTTCAGTCAGTGTGTTCTTCTCTTCTCTTCAGACCCGAGGAGGCATAGTGAGACACTGCAGAGAGAAAGTTAAGAAACATGGATCACACTGTAGTGACTTGTACAGAAGAGAACGTGTCAGATCTGGGTCGCCAATAATCAATAATTCTGGAAAATACATTTTGAGTGACACAAAGGTATACAGGAGGATTTGTGAAAATGTATTTCCTAGATCAAAAAATATATTTATACTTAAAACATATACATGGTCTCTCCATGTGTGTTGTATACAACAAATTATCAAATTGTGTCATTAACACTGCTATGTAATAATTAATGAGACAGTGATCACCAATAATTGTTAAAGTTAACCATAAACTATCTAGAGAGGTAAAGACAATTTAGGCATTAACCCATTCTGGGCGGGAGCCACTTTTGGTGTTTTAAGCATTATGTTATACTTATAGCTATTGAAAAATAGCAGATCTACAAGCTCATAGCTTGTAGATCTGCTATTTTTGAAGAATCGTGAAAATATGGCGCAAATCTTTGCATATATATTATTTCAGAGCGACTCAAATCTTTGCTTCTGGGGAGTTCCCTGGAACAACCTATTTTCAGATGGGGCTCGGAGGCCTTTATACAGATAATGTTTTGGGATCCTTGACATGAAATAGTTTGAGAACCACTGACATAGAAACATTAACAGTTTTTCAGAAAACTGTCATGATTTGTAGAATCGTCATCAGGTCTAAATGCACTTTCATTCGACCTACAAAGTGCAAGATCAAAGTAAACTGCATGAGGCCTAGTCAACAGGGTGTAAGCGGTGAGAAGTAAATAGAGTGCCAAGAAAACAAGTAAGTGCTACAAATTAACGAGGACAGCAGGTATAGACATCAAACCTACCATCTGTACAAATAACACTATCTAAATAACAAACTTGTAAGATAAATAACAAAAGCTTACATAAGGATTAAGATTATATGGTGGTTTGCTAACAGTCATTCTCTAGAGGTGAAAATTGTGACAAGCTCTCAGGCCAAAGCAAGTGATGGTGATCAAACTGATCATAGTATATGGGGAATGTGAAGAGGTCTTCAGGCTCTCAGAAGTGATCTGCTCTCAAAGGGCAGGACCCGCCGCCCCTGTGCTGTGAGATGGATACGATTTTATCAGTGTGTGGAATGAAAGACAGCCCAGCAGAGAGGATTGAAACAGGTGTGGGGATTTCCACAGGCTCTTGTAAAGAGCCATTGTTTTTATGGTGAGGTTTAAGTGTAGTTGAGTTTTCGTACATGCAGGTGATACAACACATTAAAAAAGGCACACAATGTGTGAGTGGCGGTACACTGTAAAATCTTCAGGGTCTGTTTGGTTACATTCGTACCGCTCTCGAGAGTTAGTATTTTACTGTACTAGTCCCCACTGTGCTCATACAGGAAGCTGTGCTTTATACTTATCGGATACTAGTGCACTCTGCAGATTTGTTTTTGCACATGGTTGTCAAAATGTGAACATTGTACTGACCGCGTATATAGTCTACCGGTATATTCATGTGTCGCAATAGAAAAGCTGTATTTCACAGTAAACGGCATATGGTGACATTCCAAAATAAATAGCAAGAAATAAAAAGGAAAAAGGCACAGCTAGTGCTGTGACGCTCCACTGCATGCTGTCTGAGAAAATAACCTTTTGGCTCGGTCAAGTCCCATCCTCCCATGTCCTAATCCAATGTTTATCTCTTATTCTAAGGTCAAATCCATCGGGAGATAAAGGGGCCATGATATTTGACCACATGCCAAGTAAGTACTGGCTCTTAAGACAGCAGTGTGGAATTTGTTTTGGACTCTGAAAACCACAAAGGAATCCAACATAAACAAATAAATGATCCCCCCCAGTAATCCTTTGGTGTGGCAATCTGGTCATCATACCAGAACGTACGTACCACTTTATGGGCTCGACTGTATCACTGTTATGAATGTACACGAGCACGCGTGGCCGCATACGTGCACACACATTCATGTCCACACACATGCATACACTGTGTACTGTACACATACACAAAGGAATTTAATTAAACTGGAATACACGTGAACATCTTGCACGAACACACACACACACACACACACACACACACACACACACACACACACACACACACACACACACACACACAGTCACACACACACTGTTCTATCTATCTGTTCTACCTCCTGGGGTGTTAAAACTATAATGACCGTTTCCTGTGTTTCAGCCAGGGGAGAATAGAGACACAGATATTCCAGTAATGTTCCCATCTAATGAAACATGGTCCACCGTCCCCCACCATTCTAAACATAGTTCTGTATAGATGATCTGGACTTAGGAGGCTGACAGACATACAGCAGTTGTATGTTAAAACACAGACACAAATGTGAGAGAGATGGGGGGGGCGGGGGGGGGGGGGGGGGGGTTGATGTGTTCTGTTATACTGTAACTTAACAGACCAATACCCTGCCAGTGGCCATGCAGCCTGCTAAAGACCAGCCAACATATTTGGCTCTTCCTCAGTTTGGATATGAAACAAGAACAGGCCTTGTAATTTTAATGTATGGTTGTTTTTCACCAATCCTTTCCCACTCTTTCTTTCTTTCTTTCTTTCCTTCCTTCCTTCCTTCCTTCCTTCCTTCCTTCCTTCCTTCCTTCCTTCCTTCCTTCAAACATAGATATATTTAACTTGAACCCTAGCATTCCTATTCAGGGGGTTAACATTCAGCGAAAGTAACATTAACAATTATGCAAGCTCAAATTGTAGATCTCCTATTGTCAGCAAAGATATTTAGTATCTTAGCAGACCCTATAGTGCCCTCGGGGAGCTGAGCCAGCTACGTGTAATAATGTGTAATAGGATTTAAGTTGTTAAGAGACGAAACAAAATGCTAAAGAAGGCTCTCCTCTGCCCACTCCCCCGGCCCGTGTTGATTTATGCACGGGCTGATCAAAACACTCTTGAAGAATGTCACGGTTGACTGCTGTCCGAGTGTCAGGGATGTTTGTGAGAGTGGGAGCAGGTCATTAGGTGTCAGAGAGAGAGAGAGGAACGAGGACCGTTTGCAGTGGAATGAGCCTGTTGTTTATTGAGGTCATCTGGATCTTTCCCCACCTAACTGCAGACTCATTTGCCAGGCAATTAACACGGCAATTATAATTATTACCAAATTAAAGTTCAAACCATCCCAGAAGCATAAATCCCCGTCGCAGCTTTGATTAGACTTTGACTGTGTTGAATTTATAGGGCTTTTGAAGCTCAATGTAATGTAACCAAACGCAGGTTTAATCGTCATTTGAAGGAGAGGTTTTATATGTGATTACGTTTAGCACAAACACTGCCGTTGTGGCTCTGCTTGCTATATTTATTCTAGGGTGAAATGGAGAGAGTGTGTGAACTATGTAGGTCTATATACAGTATAGGGGAGAGAGAGATATTGCAAACAATGTTAATGCAACCAAATTGAAAGAGGAAAACTTGCATTCTTATGTTTGATTGGTGTTATTTATTTTCCTGCTATAGGCCTATATATTGTATGTTAGTTGATAGCTCCCTGATGTGGTCATGAGTCACACTGAAGATTTTTGATACAGTTATTTATTTCATTAGTTACCCTCCCGCAGGGGAATTTCAGTTTACAGCCTGCACCCAGCTGATGGCTGCTCAGATGGTTACGCTGGGGTGGAGCAGTTAGGGGTGAAGTGTCTTGCTCAGAGACACTTTGACACTTATAGGCCGGGGTCGGGAGGCGAACCAGTGACCTTTTGACTACCAGACAGTCACCCCTCTACCGCCAGCCCTGCAAAATGTCTGGTTCACACCCCACTGGATCCCAAACACTGGGCCAGGGACCCATTTGTGGGTCACAGACACATTTTCTTGGTTCCCTTTATTTTTGGTTTCCTACATTTTTGTTTTGAATTATCATTTCAAAACATTTAAAACAAAACATTACCAAAAGAAGCAACATCCCCCCCCCCCCCCCCCCCCCTGTACAGTGTTACACCAAACCTCGTTTCTGAAAGTTCACATTGTGTTGACGTATTGTTGAGCTTGTAGATCTGCTATTTTCAGCGAATGCATGTTTCCCCCCAGAATATGGATGCGAGGGTGCAGGTTAATGTAAAAATAACAAAAATAGGCTCTGGCTTGGCAGCCCCCTTGCAGTATCTCTGAGAACCCCCAATGGATCCACCAGGAGTCCAGCTAGGACCCCCTGTTGAAGACCCCTGTAGGCTGTAACATTGATGAGGTTGTAGTTCTGTTGCTGGAGTCGTCTGGATAATACAACGTAAAAAGGTTGGGGGGTTGTGTGTGTGTGACTGTGTGTGTGTGTGTGTGTGTGTGTGTGTGTGTGTGTGTGTGTGTTGGGGGGGGGGGGCATTTTAGGTCCAGGTGGTCATTTGGAGCTAATTAAGTTCAGTGTCACTGAGAGAGAATCCAGATGTCACTCTGACAAAAAGAGAGAGAAAGTCATTGTCAGTTAGTCAATATATATTTATCTATCTACTATTTGTCATTAATCTTTAATAGTTTGATAGTACTGTATATGTGGGAGAGGTTGAGGAATATGGCATTTGGCCTCTCCTATACATATGCACGCATGCACACACGCACACAGACATACAGTAGGCCTAAAATATATGTACTGTAGTGTACATATAGACATAAGCCAGCCCTGTCTCACATCCCCCTTGTCCTACAGCGCCTGTCTTGTCTGTAATCAGTGAAGAGTAGATCTGCTCCCCTATCATCCCCTGATTGCGTTGCGGTATACTGGCTCTCATCCAGCTCTGTAGTATGTCTGGTTCGACCACCACTCCCTCGGTTCATCATCTCTGAACCGCCCCAGCATACACACACACACACACACGCACGCACGCACGCACGCACACGTGCACACGCACACACAATGTATTCCAGTTCTACCAGGACATGTGGCTGTTGTAGGAATCAAGGAGACGGTAAAAACATCTGCACAATGGTATAAAGCTCCAAAGACTTATTTTATTATAGTGGTGCAGCAACGTTTTGACCTCGTAGGGCTTCATCAGGGAAATGCCTAATGAAGAACAGTCTGTCATACAAAATCAGTACCTCTGACTACTTTCTGACACAGCCCTGGGTAGGCGAGCAAGCCTGGGGGAGACCTATGCTGAGAGGAGTACACTTTTCTAGTCTTCATTTATTTTCATTAATTAAGTTTTAAGACTCAAAGGGATACGCACCCGCCTCAGAGCATACATGTGTGCATAAGACTTTGTTGTCTAAGACTCAAAGGGATGAAATTATCTTTATTTTGATTCTCCATCTTACACCTAAGATGACTTTGTGTCTATCCTATTCCTTATATTGACTGCGATTCCATTCTGTGCAGAACATTTCAGCAGTTCGGCTGCTATTTCCTGAGTAAGAGTTGCTCAGACCATTCCCCAGGAAAGAATGTCCTGGTATTATTCGTCCTTTTATGCTTGCTTGTCTCTTTCGCTGTTTTACAAGTGAAATGAGGCATGCCTCTGCCAACATCTGGCCCGCGCGCAAGTGTCCAGTAAATCTGCTTTTATATTTGACTTTTTATCAGCCAGTGTGTTGGGGCTCAGCTGCTTGAGGCCCTGTTCTGTCTCTTAAGGACAACACTAAGATGCAAATATTGGTTTCTTTTCATTGATATCCTTGCCAACATGGCCACCCTTGATGGGTAAAATCACCCGAGAGTTGTCTGTCCCATATGGCATCGCTTGTGCTTTTCCACCCAGATTTTTATACGAGTGAAGTCGATTCCAATAGTGTTGCTCAATGCTCAGCATATGAAGGTAGTATATAAACAACATAATGAAATGTTGTTTATTAACATTGAAGAGGATATTATGAGACCTCACAGACAGTGGCCTGATGGAAGGGAAAGTATAACTGGTTGGAATAACTTGTTCCTTCCACACGATATACGTCCTACCGGGGAAACTCCTCCGGAAACTCCCCCGGCCTGCTCACTCCTCATGCATTGAAGGAAGCATGAGCTCAGTTCGGGGCTCTCCCCAGGTTGGCAGAGGGTGAGTAGCTCCCAGGATTACAGTTTAGGCAATTGGCATCGGATGAAATGGGTTACAAAATGGTGGGCCTAAAAGAAGAATAAAGAAAAGTACATAGTAAATGCAAAACCTTTTTAAAGGCAGATAGATACACTATTGATTTGTTTGGACTTTGTTTTTCTTACTTCCCCTCATGTGCTTTGAGGCGGGGGTGTAAATTGGATGTGCTGTTATCACATTACGACATACTGAACGCAGATGATGAACGTCAATAGCATTTCATTTTGGGTGTGAATTGGAAGTTGGATGTGAACGTGCTAGTAAAATAGTTCTACATGAGCCTCAGTTTTCATTCACACAGCAAAATCTAACCCATCAAAATAAAATATATATTTTTCAATATAATTTTATTTCTTTGGGGGTCCTTGACATGAAAAGGTTTGAGCACCACTCAGTAACATACGCTTTTCAGAAAACTGTTAGGATTTAGAAGATATTTGTAGAATCGGCCCCAGATCTTAATGGGTTAAGTCTCCGAGTGTAACATTTTTACACTCTCAGAGTTAGCACTCACTGGTAAAAACATGTGCCATCAAGAGGCTGAGCGGACCTGCCCTAAACCCTCCTCTCATGTTTCACAATATCACTAAACATCCGTCCTGTCTACATTCCCAGCAGTGGTGTGGTGATATCTGTGAGAGGCCTTCGTCCGTTGGTATATCTCACTGCATTAGGTGCTGAATACTTGACACGCCTCCAGAGAACAGCAGGCATTTGTCACATTTAAGACACCAATCCTCGGTCAGCACACTACATTAAACAAAAACATGCATGTCTAATATTGAATAACACAGTATCAAAAATCTATATTACAGCAGAAGAAGGCAAATCATATCTGGAGGAAATGATGTCGCATTATATCAATGCAATTTAATTTGTTTCAAGAATACTTGGGAGATGTGACCATAAGGAATAAGACTAGGAGTAATCCGATCTGTCTCAGAAAAGTATTACCATTCGGTTTAAGAAAACAAATTGAGTGAAAGTGAAAGTTTCTCCTTTTAAGATGAAAAACTACAATGCCTTGTTATGAAGGCCATGCATTGTTTATTTTTTTGCAATGCATAATCATCAGTGAAACTGAAGTTGCACTGCTTGTGAGTGTCAGGGCTATCCAGCCAAAGGGGATTATATGGTTTCCCCCCCTCTGCACAAGGGTGAAATTGATTTAAGATGCACTTGGCCTCTATACATCATATCTACTGTGAAGACTCAGGCTCAGTCTGTCTACATTGGCAGAGTACTGCTGTCTTCAAGTTCAAAAGGCTATGTTGTGTTCGACTCATCCGCGTGTCTAGTCTGAGACAGACGGCACGCATTTTCTGGTCACATTTCAGTGCAAATCTGTTAATAACATAGGTTGTGTCAACGTGTGTGCGTGGGTGGGACAGTACATTTGTCTATACTAGTGGTTTTCAGCCCTTTATTTATTCACCATTTGAGCCAATTATTGTGTAATTAAATGAAGTAATGCTGATGTTTAACAAAAGAAATTATCTTGGGAGTGTAAAATGTTACGCCCTCAGGAGTTAAACATCCATTTGGTTACCAACTCTTCATCATTTAAATGGGGTCCACCTGGAACCCCCTCAAGGACCACTGGTTGAAAACCACTGGTCTATACTATAGGTATAGGCTATGGTGGCTGAATGTGAAGCAGCAATTTCTGCAATTCAGATGACTAATTAGGAAAGGCTTTTCTTGGTCTCTTGTATTCTAAAAGGAAGTGCTGGAGAAGTAAATCTTCCCGGCATGATTACAGTAAAAGGAAAATGGAGAAACGACATAACTATCGTGTAATATACATTGGACATTACATTACAACCCACCCAGTAACTTCCTCACCACTTATCTCTGCAGTTAATTTACTCCAGAACGGGCTCAGGAGAGAGCCTTATGTACATATATATTGTTCCTGCAGGGATCAGTTCTAAGGTGCGGTAAGACACATGACTCCCACTTAATGGTCAATCTATAATGGAAGACAGACTGACATGGAGGAATTTGCTTTCATACATGTTTTAGGGTTAGGCTTTGTATAAGTTAGGCGTACTTGTTGCCTTTTTAGATTAGAATATGGTACTGTAGTTGTTTTTCAAACGTAAGATGGTTACTTAGATAGATCTATGCTGTTTCCTTGACTACAGATGCTAAGCATGTTGTCGTTTACACAGATGCTAGCTTTGATTTCCCTATAGTTGGTCGAATTGAGTTCTTGCCATTCACTCCAATCTTGCACTTTCATAGTCACTAAGAGCAACTACTAAATTAGTAGTGCTGCTGAAATAAAAACCTGTGCCTTTTTAGTAACAGGTGGTTTTCCAACAACCAGTCTATCCTTACTGAGAGTTTGCACAAACCATCAGATGTTGAGGTCATAGGAATGGGGTGCAGTGCACCGGGACACAAAGACAAGCCACATGTTACAGAGAATTTCCGTTACAGAGACTTTACTGTAAAAAAGGGGGCCTCCCTGCATCGATGTGTGAGGCAGACACGCTTGCTGTCCAGAGAACACGACCTGTGACACCTTCAACGAACACCTCGTTTATCTTGCGAGGCTCGCCGTCGTCATTTCTAAATAAAGTTTTAAACGCTGAGCGCTTCTGGAGGGGCCCTCCTGTATTGTCGCCCCCCGAATGCATGCAGATTCCACAGAGACAGTGCGCAGGCGAAAGATGTGTCATAGCCTTTAGCCTCAGATTAGCGCCGAAACAACAGCTGTCTGTGATGCGTGCGGTCGCAGCTCTTCGTGGAGAAAGAGGGGGATTTCAATGTCGCTACAATGGTCACATTCTTATTAGTCCAGATTCATGCTGTCACAGAGCCAGCATTCCAGACGACCAGAGGAGTAATTGGCTTTGTGCTGAATGTCAAGGAACCACAGAAACCCCCATGGAGCCACCAACAAAATGCCAACTGAAATTCAGTTTCAGTATGATATAAGAAAATAATTGTAGCTCATGTGCTGAAAGCTATTTTAATTGCAAATTCTGTTCCCAAACATTTATTTTTATTTTTGACAGAAACATTATTTCTCTGTGTTTAGCCTGGGACAATCACGTTGTTCTGCAGTGGTGGTCTAGCTGCGCTTGGCTGCTTGCTTCTTGCATGGCCTAAAAACCCTGCAGCCAATGAAAGCTGTGAATGACTCGAGCCCATCTTAAATTCTTCATCGACTTTACTCACGAAACGAAACATAAGTGAGTAGGACGCCGGGCCAAGAGCAGCTGAAAACTTCAAAAAAGGAGTCATAAAGAGGAGTTTGCCTGACATTTAGAACAAATCAATCCCATGTTCCAGCAAGCGCCTACTAACCCCCAACAGCTGCAGAACCCTGTTGATATTTTGTCTCATCCTTGCTGGCACCGTGCATTGGGGCAGGGCAGCATGACGGATGGCATGGCTGAATGAAGGCGAAAGTTGTTCCTTTTGCTGAGAGATCCGCAGTGCCAGTTCACTGCAGCTGTTGGGATAAATTGCTGGGAGATTGCACTAGGCCTCCTAGAGGGAGGAGGTGTGACTCTCTGGGCCTTATAGTACGTTGTTCTTGGCTGGGGACCAGCCCATTGGGTCAGACTCTGCTGCTCCCCAGCACCCAAGGCTGGTTTTCCCATCCCTTAATGCTGTGGTGGTGTTCTCTCCAATATCACGCTGAGCCCAGAAAAATATAGAGATCTTTGTTTTATTTGTTCTCTTTGTTTCACAAAAATAAGTCAAAAAGGGGTGTTGCCAGAACAACTGCTGCCTGGAAGCGATTTAGCGTGATTTCTCTTGTTTTTTCGATGGGATTTCTCTCTAGCTCGTTCACTGGCTCGATCTGTCTTGTTTTATATAACAGTGTCATCACATGTGGCTTCAAGAAGCAGCTCTGAGGGGCAGAGATGTAAGACGCGCGGATGATGTTTTTACAGTAATGTGGACCGATTTAGACACAATGTATGTGTTGACATGCAGACAGAGCCGCAACATACACTAGCGACAGTACATAAAGACAACATTCTGTTTGATTTAACCCGGCTGTAGATGGTTAAAGACAAAAGGGGCTTGTGACTGGGAAGATTGTCTGGATTCATTTTGAACTGGTTTAGTAAAACGGTAATTGTGGGCATGGGAATGAGAATCAATTTACCCTCCCTGAGAAACTATACTGTTGAGGTGCCCTTAAGCAAGGAAAGGCACTACTGCTTTGCTTTTGTGACGTTGCCAATAGCAGAAGACTGTATGTCTGCATTTGGCATATTCCAGCTGCACATTTCTGTTAATGTGAAGCAGGATGCTGACTGAGACAAACTTTCCCTGCATAAATGAAATAGTTTTCATTAGTACACAACAGTATCCATACCACGATTATGTTACGTATCTACTTTATGTATATTCTGTTCGCTTAGTTTGTAGGTATAAAGTGTCATATTAAGAGGACCGAAGCTTGAGATTACATCAAAGTATTCATAGTCCTGAGAGACAGAAGGGTAGCTGTCTCTTGTGCCTGTATGTTTACAGATTCATCCACTGTCACCATGGCGCCCAGATGGAGCTCCATCTCTTTCATGCCAAGAGCCAAATATATATCTGAAATCTGTTTAGTGTTTTGGGAAGGAGCCTATAATGGCGTACTGGATTGCATTTGGTGTTTTATTGGCCCACATAAAGTTCATAGCCTACCTGTTATCTGTTATCCAGTGAAAGACTCTATTGTGCTCGGATATTGACGCAACAGTTCGTCACCTCGTCAAGAAGATTAATGGAAATGTTTGGAGGTAGACTAATCTTTGTTAATTGCGTTTTCTTTGTTTTAAGCCCCAGGTGTTTGCCCAATGTTACTTGTGCCAATCACATGGTGCCACTCTTGGTGGGAGTTTCGTTGGATTCCCCCCCCCCCCCCTCTACAATGTGCTGATCTGAATTCTCCGTCACAACCACTCCTCCATGCATATAATCTCCAAAGGACTCCATTGTGTCTTCTTGTACAATGCCTTTCTTTGGTGCTCCGCTCAAACCACTGGCCTAGACCTCAGGAAAGCCCCCTCTCTCCAGTGAACACGAGACATGACTGAGTGAGTGCCAGCTCTCATGGAGGGGCAGAGGAAATCACTTTAATGCCTTTAATTGGATTGCTATTGGGTATTAGACCCATGGGTCGTGTTTTGCGCTTGAGGTCGCATTAAAGGCCTTCATGTTTGACAGCACGACGGCCAATCAGAAGTTTCCATTCCTCTGTGATTATTAAAAGGAGTGAGCTGCTATAGTTCATGTGTTCCACATCCTGCTCAGTCGATTCCTTTTCAAAGTGACTGATGCAGGAAATCACCCAAAATGTTCTTAATTAAAGTCACGTTGACACTGCATACTGTCCACACAGTGCTTGATCTGCTTTTCTGGACCCCGTCTGTCTGCGTGACACACATTTCGCTGTGTCAGCGTGGTCGGGAAATGTGTTAGCAATATGTTATCGTCAGGAATTAAAACGTCATATTAATACAAATGTGGATTAACTTGCTTTGCGGCATGTAGTATGGGTGGTGGCTGATTTAAGCAGTCACACCTGGCTTGAGTCAAACTAATCTGGGCTGGGTGTGACATGCACACCTGTTGGTTGGTGGCATGTGGCCGGCAATTGGCTCTGTGTGACTTGACTCCCGCTAGGAACGCGTTGCGAACGCATGCCCTTGCTGACATCAATCCCATGGCAGGGTTCGAACCCTTGACCATCTACATGAAAGGCGTGCGCTCTAACCTACAGTCTACACTATGACAGCCTAGTCACAGGTTTCCATAAGGTGGCATATATCTGTTTCCTGTTCCAGTTCAGTTTCCCATAGCTTTGTTTGATTGGCTTGGCAACAGATTTTGAACTGGAAACACATGTGAAGGCGTCATATGTGTTTCCGGTTCAAACCTGCTGCCGAGCCAATCAAACGAAGCTATGGGGACATAAACTTGTATGGTACAAGGACTATTAAATGAGGACAGGAAGCGAAGACCGTACGGTGGACTCCATGTTGCTCCCTGGAAGGAAAGAAACATGTGCAATTGAGACCAGGAAGTTGTAAATGCACAGATTTGGGCATGTACAACTTCCTGGTCTCAATTGCGCATGTTTCTTTCCTTCCATGGAGCAACATGGAGTCCACCGTACAGTCTTCGCTTCCTAACCTTATTTAATTAACCTTGGTATGGTACAGGAAATGGATAATGCCACCTTTTGAAAACCTGGGACTACAGTCACGCACAGATCGAGTCGATTGCCACAGAGGCCTTTCAGCCAAACCTTTGGGCCTGCATGTTTTTGCATGCTGTGTGATCCAATACCTTCTTATCTGCAGCATTCATTTAAGGAGCAAAGCATATTTCCGTGCAAATCTCAATGAATCAGCTGACAAATGTTGCCTGTCAGAATCAGCTGACAAATGGTGCCTGCTGGATTCCCCTCTTTCAACTAATGCTTTTAAAAGGCTCGTGTCAACCTATAACCTCACTTTTAGAGCGTGCATTCCAGAAAAACGCTCACGTCGTATGATTAACAACAGATCACAAATCTATGACATGTCAATCACTGTGCTGTTTACCGTCATGTGTTTTATCCCTTTGGGTGATCACTGAGTTACCTTGGCTGGACTTTTTGCTCTGTTTTCCTTTGTGTGCACAATACTGAGGTGAATACACTGAGGTCCCGGTGCAGTCGTTCAGAGCTGGGTGTGTTGTTATCCTGAGACGTTGGTATAGTCTTGAAGGCGAAACAGGGTTTTCTTAGTGGGAGTAATGATGTCAATATTGGGAAGGGCCTGGAGGGGGGTCTCTTGGAGGAAAGCTTTGTTGAACTCTACACACCAACACTAACCTAATGGTCGGAATTATGGCATATGTCGGAATTGTGAGAGGACTTTTCAAGAAATCTCTAAGAAGAGAATACCAGCACTCACGGAACTGTCCTTTAAGGCACTTTATTATATTATAATTGCCATAGTTTGCTGCAGAGCAGACAGCACAACAGCGTACGCGTTTCAACTTATAGCCTTCGTCAGCGTTGCAGCCGTTGCATGCTGTAAACAACGGATGTATCACATTTATAGGTGTGACACCTTCACCTGTCCGTGTCAATACAAACAACATTCAGCCAACCAGAACCAAAACTGCAATCACAATACAGAAAGATTCACAATATTTATAAGAAAACTTGAGAATCGAGCTTTATAATTGGACTCTGTGGTGTTTGTGCTTCAGTCGACATACACAGTGTGCTGTTCAATTAATGAAAAATCGACTAATCAATCAACTAATGAAAAAAGGTTGTCTGTCTTTTTATTCATGAAGATTATTCAACAGTAACACATTCTAAACATATATCTTTAATAGTGAAAAGTAGTGAGATTGTGAAGATTCCATTAGCCTGTGCAAACCATAGAGACACAAGTCTCTGTTACCATGGAAATGTGTCGATATTTCTGTTTGTATCAAAGGCAGTCATATTTACACTGATGAGGCCTATTTCATGTTTCATTTGAGCATGACTGAGCCTTGCCTCAAGCCGTGCCTTATCTTGATTTGAGCACGGCTGGGGAGCCTATAACTTCGGCCAATCAAAATGTTCGGCCGGAACTGCCCGTTGTGTAATACGGTTTGTGTGATCCGTGGAGTGGGGTTATCAGTGGAGCAGAAGGCCCTAGCTGATGTGAACAGGATCAAGTCGAGTCCTGATTTGGCAACAGGAAGGCCTTTGTGTCGGGGCTGTGGGGGGTGCTGGGACCACGGCACCCCCAGGTCATGTGAATTGTCAGTGTTCATCACCACTGAGAGTGTGAACGTAATTGTTCCATAACAGCTACATGTCAACATTTCGTGACAGAGCTTACAGAGCAACAGCACACCATTAGTGCTGGGCTTATCCAACCCCATGTCTCCATGTCCTCCTCATTAAACCACTTAAACCCCGGTACTCTGTAAACTTGACCCGAGTTGGCTCTGTAGGCTACTTGCTCTTTTATACCTCTGTCACACCAAATCTCTTCGTAAAACAGCCATTGCACAAGCTCACAACACGTCGCAATGCAGCGCTTTGTGAGCGTGTAGATGGGCAATTCTCTGAGAATGTTGGCCCCCGGTGTAGGGACGCTAGGGTTCAAGTGTAATGTCGATTGTTAGCCGGGTGTTGGCTGATGTCAAAGCCAATGCCGTGCGCTATGATGTACTTTAAATAGAGTTGGTGTGAGTGTGTGTGTGAGGGGGGGGGGGTCATGTTCTCAAATTAGGACCACATGCGTGGACCACACCCTGTATTCAACTTTCCCATTTCCATGTTTCCCTCTGGCGTTGAATGAGTCAGAGCAGAGGTTTTAAGACTTTCACATCCACAGCCAGCCAAGCAATCAGGCTGCCCTGCCCTTATTACCGTGACCCTCGCGGCTGCTCCTTTAGTGCATTTCAGCATCCAAGTCAAGTAGAGCATGGTGACCTTTGCCCTGGAACTAAACATACCTCATGAGAGCTTTGTTAGCCTTTGTGTCTACTGAAAACATTTGAAAACCGTCACAGCACTGGCTTCTTTTCTGTGTTTGGTGACCATACGATACGTCCCCGTTTGGCAGGGATTTAATGTAGGTGTCACGAGTCCTGACAAATATCTGGAAAACATAAAAATGTCCTGGTTTTCGGCCCGGACGGCTGGCGTAGCCGCCTGGGAACCTAGGCTGCTAATGCCACCTGACAGCGTGTCATCATGGGTTCGACTCCCGGTCCCGATCTCTCCCCCCATTATCTGTCAGTCTACTATCTCTATCAATAAAGCCAGAAAAAAGCCAAAATATATATATTTTTAAATAAAGAAAATAATATAAAGAATGTCCTTTTTGTTTTCAACATTCACTAATCACTACCAAATTGTCCTACTGTAGTTTTCACAACATACAAAAAACATGTGTCTTGAGCTGTGTCACATCCTGATGAGGCAAAAACATATAATAATACCAGTAAGATGCCTGAGGGCGAGAAACGACCTAAAGGGCGAGGTCACGTGCACGCATCCGCCTGGGTGACAACAGAATGCTGGGCGAGCGCTGGCGCTTTGGAATGGGGGTCAGATCGACATATCCGCCTGGGTGACAGCAGACTGCTGGGCGAGCGCTGGCGCTTTGGCATGGGGGGGTCAGATCAACATATGGAATGAATTCTGTACTGACCATATGCATATATGGAGCGTGTCTTGAGTGTACAGGGTTTGATGAGGTCAGATCAACATATGGAATGTCAGAACAGGTCAGCTCCATATATGGAAATCTAAGGGTGGCAGCGGGGGCAGTGTAATGATTGTACAGGGTTTGATGAGGGGCTGTTGAGAACTCTAGTTTTCGCTGGCTGCCGGGCACGGCTGCACTAATAACTTTGGGGCAGGCCCGTCTAGAGTTCAAATGGACAGGTATCATTCAAAAGGGAGACATCGAAGGGGAAGGATCAACATATGGATGGTCAGAACAGGTCAGTTAATATTGATGACATCAGGGATCTCCATACATCAGGGATCTACAACTATTGCTTGCTGCCCCAATCACCATCAGAAAGAGAGACGGAGGGGGGCACGGTGGCACAGTTGGTAGTGCTGTCGCCTCACAGCTAGAAGGTCCTGGGTTCGATTCCCGCTCGGGACGCGGTGGGCGCTGGCGGCGTGTTTCCTCCTCCGCGTCATCAGTGCCCATACCCGAAGGCGGGGTTGGCGAAAGGGCCTTTCTGTGTGGAGTTTGCATGTTCTCCCCGTGTCCCCTAGGGTATGGTACCCTCACAAAAAACATGCAGTAATCCTGGTCACTAAACTGCCTCCCGCTGGCCAGCCGGGGCACCTGATGGAGGGGAAAGGAACTGGTTGGAATAACGTGTTCCTTCCACGCGCTACGTCCAACCAGGGAAACTCCCCCCTGTCAGGTGTAAAGGAGCAACTTGGACACTCATGCATGAAGGAAGCATGAGTTCAAGTCCGTTGCTCTCCCCTTGTCCCCCATATATGGGAAGGGGACTAGGTTGGTGGAGGGTGTGTGGAGCCCAGGATCACATTAGATGATTGACACAGGGGTTAAGAGAGACGGCCTATATTGCTGTTATTGAGAGAGCCAAGTCAGAAGAAATGAATCACTACTATCAGCACAGGACAGGGAGGGCTGTTCCATGTGAGACGTCTCACAGCAAGCATTTAAAAATGGATGATTTTATTTCATAGCACAGGGAAAGCACAGTTTGTTTTGTATGTGCAGCATAATATTTCCTAGCGTTATTATCTCTGTAAAAAAATTAAAAATAAAATACACACAAAGACAATGCAAACAAACACATTGCTACTGTACTGAATATTGTAATCGGGCATGCCCTTTTTTTGAATAAAGTTAACAAAACACTCAAGATCATCCCAGAACAGGCAAAAATAAATTTGAGTGGTTGTGTAAAAACGAAGGGCAAACACACCACTAATGTGTTATTTAAAGCTTATCACTGCCTGTATATTGGCTAGATACTGTACAGTGAATAATTTCTGAGAGCGTACTAGCACTCGCATATCCCATATATTTATTTGTTGTTATTCTTTCTCTTTTGGTTCCAGTCCATAAATGTACTCGTGTATTCATGTACAAATGCTCTTGTACCCGGTTATTGTTGTGTACTATTTTGGAGTACTGTTGTATATATTCTAGAGGCTTCTGGAGGTATTGTTCATGGATTTATTGTTTGGCTGTTGTATAACTTGACATGTACAATGTAGCGTTGAAAGTGTAATTAATTATGTATTCTGCCGCTTGGCCAGTTCCCACTTGAAAAAGAGACGCAGTCTCAATGTGTTTTTACTGCTTAAATAAAGGTTAAATAAAAAATAAAAACAAGCAATCATGGAGATTTGTGTTTAGCTAATGGTAGAGTGCACACATTAATTATGTATCTAGATTTGGTCTTAATTATTGATATTGGGGTAATAATGTACAAAACACACTATAATAAAATAAAAATAAAAATGTAGTGACTTTGCAATTGTTATGAACAATACAATAACAATCATTATGCTTTCATACATGAGATTTAAACAAGTGAGAATATTAAGAAAAACAACAACTTGCATCATAAAACATTTTAAAATAAATGGATTGATCTTGAGCCCTTTCATTTAATTTATGATAGTATGATACCATATTCAGCACATCCCCTATCCTCACTAAAAGATGTAGTAGGCCTACATACATGAGAAATGACTATAACAGACCAAAACATTGTGAATATTAGAAAGACAGGTTGCATTTTTAGGCCGGAATAATAAACATATAGTATACAGTAAAGGTCCTCAGAAAGAGGATAACGTCACAAAATACCGTAACGATCAAAGTGCTTGGCGGATGGATGGATGGAGTTCACCACTTTCAACCTGGTGTCCCTATTTTGGGCATGTTATTATTTTCGGCGAACAAGGAAAAGAAACCCATTTTATTTCAAGAAATGTCAAAACATTTCAAACATCTTCAAAAACAAAACAAAAAAAATCTAAACTTTTCAAAAACAATGAAAATATCAGATCTACAAACTCATAGATTGTCTATTTTTGTCACACAACACCGTCGTACAACAAAGTATAAACTAATAGGCTTAAGTGGTTAACAGGCTATTGACATAAGACGGGCAGAGAACTGAAGAGTTTTGCTCCAAAATGAGATAACGTAAAGTATTCTACCTGAAACATGATGGCGAAAGCAAAAGATAATACAAAAGAATCATGACACTGTTTAAAGGACAATAGGTTACGTCTAACTTGTCAACACTTTTATGGACTGGATGGTTTTGGATACTTCAGCTACACTGAATGATGAAATTGAGGTAACATTTATTTATTCATTTATTTAATGTCTTTTTTTTTTTGGAATAGAACTCTGTGTTTATTATTCTCTGTCCATTCTCGACATACAGTCACATTCCAACACACGTACGTACTGTACAATGTGTTTGAGCAGTGCTTGTGTGGTACACTGCAACGTGTCATGATTAGCATACGCAGGAATGCTGGTATAGGTTCATCCTTGTCCTTATGAATCCAATATGGCTGCTTCTGGACTGTCAAAAAAAATACTGAGCGCTCCCCTCTACGCAAGGGTACTGGAAGCTTATCCGGAACACACACACGGCTTTGTGCTCACGGTTCGACAAAATGTACGCGGTATGTAACCTGGTTGCCGTTGTCCCAAGCATACAGCAGCTTCTCCTTGGGGTTGTAATCGATCTGGGTGGTGAAGGCGTACTCGTTGGTGAAGGGCAGGCGCGGGATGGCTTCCGTGTTGGTGTGGGTGTCGAACGCATACTTGACCTCGCCTTCCTTCTGGTTGTACGTGTCCACGGCGTACAGCACGCCGCAGATGATGAAGCAGTTCCCGTACGAGTTCCTCCTCAGGCCCGTCCTCCAGGTGGTCTCCTTCTTTATGGACAGGTCCCCGGGGTCCAGCTTGCTGATGACGATCACCTCGTGCTGGGAGTAGTCGTAGTCTATGGCGGGGTAGATCACCCACAGGCCGCTCTCGTCCACGGCAAAGTCGATGTCGGAGTGGCCTCTCCACTTCCACGGCGTGGTGTCCTCGTAGACCACGTCGTGCAGCAGCGTCCAGGCGGCCACGTAGCGCATGCGCAGGTCGTACTTGATTATGTTCTTGGTGAAGGCTCGGTTGTAGTAGAAAGCTCCGTTGTAGACCACGTGACCTGTGCCGATCCAGTTGTACGGCAGCTTGAAAAGGTTGCTCCAGCGGCCTGGGACACAGGAAGCAGTATTGGTGTGTTAGATGGGGGTGCATACATTGGTTAGACATACTAACAGTCCGATAGGCATTAGTCCGACAACACCGTGGCTCCCGACATGCGTGGTCGGTTACAAACTAACCCTGGGTTAAAACTCACCCGTGGCAGGTTAAAACTAACCCGTGGCAGGTTAGAACTAACATGTGGCTCCCGAAATGCGTAGCAGGTTAAAACTAACCTGTGGCAGGTTAGAACTAACATGTGGCTCCGTACATGCGTGGCAGGTTAAAACTAACCTGTGACAGGTTAAAACTAACATGTGGCTCCCTACATGCGTGGCAGGTTAAAACTATCCCGTCGCAGGTTCAAACTAACATGTGGCTCCCTACATGCGTGGCAGGTTAAAACCAACCGGTGGCTTCCTTTGAGGTTAGGTTTTGGGTAGGGAGTCGGACTAATGCATGTCGGACTGTTAGTACGTCGGACCAAACACATGCACCCGGTTAGCTTTATCCTGTATATTATGAAGTTGGATACATCCTGTCGT
The DNA here is from genome assembly GCF_963924005.1 of Protomyctophum bolini. Taxonomy (NCBI): domain Eukaryota; kingdom Metazoa; phylum Chordata; class Actinopteri; order Myctophiformes; family Myctophidae; genus Protomyctophum; species Protomyctophum bolini. Next base: position 40,111,610 of record NC_137867.1, on the reverse strand, counting down.
ATGTGTCCCACACTGACATAATACCATGTATGTTTGGATAGTCACAGACTGTGTACACAATGGCTTGTCATGGGACATGGTTGTCTTAGTGGTTACCGCTGAACAAACGGATACTGTGGACAGTTGTCGTTTTCTAATCACATCCTATCAACTGTCCTAAAATGACTACTTCCTACAACAGGAAGTAGTCATTTTGTTAATGGAAAGAAAGCCTTGTGATGGACAAAAGCAACTCGGTGCGGTGCACCTCCACCCTCCCCGCCCCCTGCCCACACTACTAATCCGTCTCCGCTGTGCCCAGTACAAAGGAAAGGCCAGAGCACACATGTCAACCACAGCAAGCATCATAGCTACTCAACAAGATACCTACTCATCCGCACAGGGCTGTGAACTCACCACCCTGCTGGATATGAAAGGAGAGAGCCCAGGGTGCTCCTTGCATGCAAGTGCATTTAGAGTCCAAACACATCTAGATCAACAAAGTCCAAGTCCCATGAGGCGGAGATCATCTCGGCTCTCTTACGGAAGGTAATCCTATTCCTCAGTCCGGTTACATGCAAGAAAGAGTTGATTTTCCCACCCACTGCTGTGAAGCAACCCGAGGCCTACATTCCACAGGGCACATCAGTCTCTCAGAGGTTACTGACTCCTCAACATTAATTAATCTCCAGTGACGCTTACAGACAACATGGAGAAATGCAGCTAAACGAACCGGTACGCACCTTGCTGGAAGTTTTCCAGGTTGCGGAACTCCACTAGGTTGTTGCCGTAGTAGTAGTTGGTGACGTAGATCTTGGAGTCCTTGGCCAGAGGATCTTTCATCCAGGCGCCTTCGTTACGCCCGTAGCTGTGTTTTTTCTCTGGCTGTTCAATAGATGCCAGAGTCCCTTCGCAGTCTAGGATCTTCCCTGCCAAGGAGACGCAGACCAAAACAACTTAACGCTTGGGGAGAGGCCTGGCTTGCATTAACTTCTGTATGAGTTTTAAACAACAAATTTCACAGTCACAGCAGATCTTGGCAGTGAAAACCTGTGCTCTTATCTGGTACTAAATTGCCATTTTACTACTGCACTCTCAGTGTGTACAGTCTCATTAGTGGAGTATTGTATTGGCAGTCGAATGCAGGGACGTGCAGAGAGTGTTTGAGGGGCAGGGGCTGAAATCCCGTAAGAGGGGGCACAAAAATAGCAGATTTACAAGCTCACAACGCGTCCGCGCTACGACGCGTTGAGAGTTTGTAGATCAGCTATTTTCGGGGCGCAACACAGCACTCTTTAGCTAGTGGAGATGCAGTGTACAACATTGGATTTCTAAACAAATTTGTTCAACGCAAAATACTATGTTCACGTTCAGGAGAACGCTGAACGTGAACATATGAACTGATGAATGGAAAGGAGTGGCATTTGCATTTCTGTCACCATGTAGTACATTCTACATTTGTGGTCTGGAAAGGGCAGTTGTTTTACAGACGGGTAAAAGGGCAGGTCCCTTTGATGTCTATGTGTGCACGTCCCTGGTCGAATGTGCTACAGAATGCTGCTGACGAAAACTAGGAAATATGACCATATTACACCAGTCCTAAAATCCTTACATTGGCTACCAGTATCCCAGAGAATTAGCTACAGTACATCTCAGACATGCTGAAGCCATATGAACCATCTAGAACCCTTAGGTCATCTGGGGCTGGCCTACTAATTGTTCACCCCATAGTTGGAACAAAACATGGGGAAGCAGCATTTCACTATTATGTACCACAAACCTGGAATAATATTCCAGGTTACATTAGGAAATCCCCAACCATAGCTGTTTTTAAGTCTAAATTAAAAACATATTTATTTAACATTGCCTATCCGAATGATATTTAATAACAGCTAGGCCTTGTCTGGGCTTTTAATCGGGAGTATTTGTTCTAATGTATATGCTCCTATGCATCTTTTTGAAGTGCACTGTTGCACTCTGTATTTGTTTTTATTCTGTAAAGCACTTTGAATTGCCTTGTGTATGAAAGGTGCTATATAAATAAAATTGCCTTGCCTTGCCTTACAATAACGCGTACCTGCTCTGTGTAGAATGGGTCTGCTGTTGTTGTCGGAGTTGTCCAGAATCAGCACAATGGTCGGAGCTGGTCTCTCCCGCTCTGCTGCGACGGTAGTGGTGGCAGTGGTGGTGGTTGTGGTGGTGGGTGGGGTAGTTTTCGTGGTTGTGGACGCCGTAGTGGCGGTAGTGACGGTGACGGGAAGCGTGGTGTCAGCCGTGGGTGTAGTTGTCGTGACCTCAAATGTTTCCAGGACCGTTTCGGGGCCTTCGTCCTCTGATTGGCTCTCCTTGGCGTGGTGGTGGGCGGTGTATGTTTTGGCAGAGTGGTCTGGGAAGAGAAGGTGGGGGGGGGGGGGAAAGAAGGAGTCAGGCCAGGGAAATTAAATACTTTAAGTGGAAATCTTAACAACTCAGACTCTCCCTAAGCTGTGTTTGCACTAGTTAGCTTGTTCATTTCAACATCGCTCTGATGTGTCAAACAGGGTCAGATGCTGTTTCTCTGAAGGGGAGCAAGAAATACTTGCAGTGTGCAAAGTTAAAGGTGTTTTATAATGCGTACTCAGACGGATGCACACACGAGCCTCACTATCGGGGGGGGGGGGAGACATATTGCGGCTGTAACGTTCCAGAACTTCACATCAAAGGCAAAGCATTAGCTATGCAACACGCCACGGAGACCATTCCAACTTCCTTTGGCCTGTTCTGTCTATCCCCTTCTGTTACCCAGCCGGTCCTGCTGCCTTCCTATTCACATACAGAATTCCACAACCCCTCCTGGTCTCATCCCCGGCTGTGGAGAGCGACGCTATAAGCCACATGGAGGACAGTGTCAACAGAGGGACAGCCTGTTCTCTCTCTCCCTTGCCCTCTCATCTGCACTCTCTCTCTCTCTTGCTCTCTCTTCCTCGTGCTCTGACTTCCTATGCTGCCAGACAGATGTGCGGGGATTAGACAGCATCGCTACATAGGCAGTGAGCATCAGCATCTGGCCAACATGCGTTCTCCTGCAAGCCTGAGAGAACTACCTGGCCGGCAGGATCCGACGAGGGCATATTATTGTAGGAACAAACGTGCTGGAGAAGATCTTCTGAGACGGCTGGAAGCGGAGAGTGCCGTATGAAAGTGTATAAATAGTATATCCTTACGTAAGAATCTCAATCTCCATTTTATAGGTGCCTTTAGTCTCCACCTTACTCCCTATCTAACAGACGCTGTCTGAGATTATGGAAATGCGGCCAAATCGCTCTTCACCGCTTTGACAAAGAGCTGGCTGCAGGATCCGCTGGAGTTTAGTTTGGCTGGCCGGGCATGCAGGCACAGCAGAACATGCGGTGTGACAGCGCTATGCGCGTGTGCCCTGTGCAAACGCAGCATACCTATTCACTCAACTAGACTTAAAGAGGATTGGAAGGAGTCAGGAAATGTTTTGTCAGCTTTCATCTACTGCATTGATGAGGGTCCTCGTACATTGTGTGTGAGGAGTGAGACCGAGGCGTGTCACGGCTGTGGGCAGCATTCCACTGAGGCAGCATTCCATTTATCTCCAAATGTATTCTGTCAATAAAAGATTTGGATTTCCTGCCCTGCTGAATATGCACCGACACGGTGCAATCCTGCAGCAAGCAGACCTGCTTTGTTTAAAACAACACAGGAATAAATCTCGTATTAAGGGTGACCTTCCGTGCCACACAGCAGCAGATTCCTGCTTTCGTTTCCTCCTCGCCAAAAGTGCAAAGTACGTAGCTGGATTCATGGTCTCGTTCCTCCACCACACACTCTGTAAATGTTTACAGCACCATTCTGTTGGAAATGAAATCAATCCAATGAAGCGCTTGATTGCCTCCCATCTAGCGAACAGACATCCTCTGTCTCTCACGGTTGCTGATCTAGCACAAGATGTGTTGAGGATCATATCAATCATATTATTTGAATCACTTCAAGTAATAATAACAATATGATTTATTAGGACAGCACAAAGATGATCTCATACATACACGCACGCACACATGCGCGCACACACACACACACACACACACACACACACACACACACACGAGGGCGAGTGCAAACTCAGTTTAAGTGAAAACAGAATGTTTTTTTTCCCTCTGTTTTGGGAGGTCGTGCGGGGGTGGGGGGGGGGTGGCTTACCTTTCCCGCCAGTGTTGTCTATTACATCGCCCTTGTAATAGGTGATGCCCCGCACCACGCCAGGCTGGTTGCCCCTCACCACGCCAGGCTGGTTGCCCCTCACCACGCCAGGCTGGTTGCCAACCACCACCTTGGCCTTGGCTGTGGGGACAGGCTTGGCAGCTTTACTGGGCTTCACCATCTCTTTCTTTGGCTTTATGACCTTCTCCTTGGGCAGCTTGGGAGGAGGCTTTTTGTTAGCAACTTTTACGGCCTCCTTGGTTTTCCCATCACCGGTGTGCTGTAAACATTGACATTTGGGTTGCGTCAGTGACGGATGGTGTCAATATTGGCCTGTGGATTTGTGTTTAATGTGTACTTGCGTGAAAGTGCGCTTTATACGCGTGCACACTGTTTGGAATTTATCTATAGTGTGCACACATATTGACGCTGGTTACTCTAACGATCCAGCAGGATCAAAACATTCGTAATGCAATGCTGTGCAAGAACAGTGTGGACTTTGCTCATTTGACTTTTTCTACCTACAGTATGTACTGTATGTACTGTATGTACTGTAGGCTATAGACAGTTGAATAAATTAGGTTTTGGGACATTGCTATAGAGCGCCGAAGTCCTGACGTCACTCGCTCGTCCCCTCGATTCCTTAAAATCGTTTCATATAAGCGTTGTGGTCCAAAAATAAACAAGTTGTCTCAGCGTTATTGTCAGGGAGGTGTCTCTGTATCGTTTGCGACAGTCAGTCTGTTTCTAGCGAAAATGTAACTAATTCAGTAGCAGTAACAATAGCGTTTTCTCTCAGTCAGTTGATTCTTCATATCCATATGAGTGAAGCGGCCTGGATGATTTGTTTATTTTTTTCAAACACAGTTCTTATTTGAGGCGATCTAAAATCCCCCTATGGGGATTACAATGCAAATGAAAAGTGCATGAACCCGTGGATTTGCACCCTCTACCGATATAGACTTCGGTGCTCTGTTCTGTTTGATTTGTATAAATGCTGTTTTAGGAGACGTTTCAGTCTGGTCTAGTTTCTACCACTTTCTAGGGATTCCAAAAACTTTATTTTAACAACCGTATGTTGTGAGAAATGAGTTTCAGCATAAATCAAGATAAGATAAGGATTTCTGGTATGACAGTAATGCACATTATGGCCTACTATCCGAGTTATTACTCATCTTAAGACCTTTCCTTTCAACATAGTTGCAGGTTTTTGTGGACAGCATCATCATGTTTATTTAAGATTTTAAAATATCGACTCTTCACAGCAACATTCTCCCCATTATGAATAAACGAAATACAATACTGAAGCCCAAAACTGTTCTATGGGCCACTTCTTCTGACATCTGAACCCAAAGAAATAAAATCACACCGGTGTGAAGTGAGGGGCGCTCTTATCGTCACACATCATCTAATTCTGGTCGATCACAGCTTGCGTCCTCACCTTCGTTTTCAATGTTTGTGTCAACGCAATGTTTGTGTGTGTGTGCACAAACCCTCAAAGCTGGACATCAAAATCTGGAGCCCTACATTAACTTAAATGCTTTGCTCTTAAAGTACAATCAGCTAATGCTTTGACTTTTTGACACATTTCCCCCCCGCCCGTCCCCCGTCTCCCCCGCCCCAGTTCCGGTCCCCCCTGTCTCCGTCCCCACCCCCCCCCCAGTCACCCCCTGTTCGGAGGTGGCTGAACTTCGCAGCGCAAGTGATTCATTCCACAGTGTAAAATAAACAGTGAAACCCTTTCAAATACACATTGGGTGTTATGTAGCCACCAACCAACCTGGACTTTGTTGTCACTGGAGTCCTTCTGGAGCAGCTGCAGGCTCAGACTGGAGATCTCCTTCTTTATGCTCAACATAATGTTGGAGTAGTTCTCGTATCTCTGGAACTGGTTCGTCAGGGTCGCCATGCTATCTCGAACAAAGTCATTCTCGCGTGTGAGGTTCGTCTTGATCGACTGCCAAACAAGAAAATAGATTTCTCAGAAGAATACAGTTGTATGATTCATCTTTCGGCAAACGCCGCTAAGAGAAAGAGCAGAGGGCTTGCGCTTCCTACAAAACACACAAAAGACATTCAAAATGTTCTTAGCTCTCGTGTCCTTGTGTATGTCCTGTGAGGCTTGTGTTAGGAATACAGGAATACAACACACTGAGTGCAGTGCATATTTTGTCTGTTGCTGTGTGTGTACTGTTTCTTTGCACATGTACACACTTATTGGTTTGTTGGCCTTTTAATGATGTTTGATTTATTATTGAACTCCGGTCCAGGATTAGTCTGACGTGATTAATCAACTGTTAATTGTAAAATGCCAAAAATAAAACACTGGTGTGACAAGTCTCTGCAGCAACATTACTATTGTAGCCGCAGGGTTTAACGGAATTCTGAATACTGAATGCCACAAGAGGACACGGTTAATAAGTACTCTTAAGTCAATCTCTGGAATTCAGATGGTTTTCTCACAAAAAGGTTTACTATAAATTTTTCCCGTTTTTCATAATTTATGGTCAAATAGCAGACACAGCTTTATTTAGGATAACTAACAAAGACTTTGATAGAAGAATACGCTTTGGTTTCCTAGACTACCGATATTACTATGTTACTATAATAAGAATGTATGACCGTATTAGTCGAAACGGGCCATGTTACGATTTATGGAGGGTTTTTCATCTTACCTCTTCCAGGTTGTTCATTTGGGAGACCACTTTGTTGATGTAAGAATGGACTTTCATTAGATCCAAGCTGTACAAGGTCCCCTCCAACAGGTCCACCATGGAATGCAGCTGGAACGGAGAGACACATTAATTAATGACTCTGTACTCACCACCATGTTTGACGGGTCCATGTGTGCGGAAGCCAATAACCCCCCCCCCCCCCTCTCCACCTCTAAAAACACTTTTGATGATTAACTCTATTGACTTCTTTGTTCAGTTAAGTGGGGAGGCCTGTGCATTCAGCCTCTGAAACACCTTGTAAACTGCCTACACAAAGCCTGCTGTTTCGTTCCGTTATCTCCTCACATTGTGCCATGGAGGAATCGCTCATCAAAAATGAGCCTTACGTTATTGGGTTAAACTATAGGTATTGCTGGACCAAATGGCATTCCAACATCTGGATCTGCTTCTTATTTTCATATGGTACATACTGTGCATACTCTTTTCTGCCAGTGAAAAATTAATGTGTGCTTTACATACGGTGCGGCGCTCAGATGGTATCCGCAGATGTTAGATCAGATAACACATTAGAAAGGTCACGTGGGGCGAGCGATGACCTTTGGTACCTTTAAACTCGATGGGGATTTAGGGTTCTATAATTTTTTTTCTTCTTCGGCCAGCCTTTCCCACGGCCATTGCCTTACAAGCACACTGATCTGTCCACAATGAATATCACTGTTTCTGTCTGCACCCTAATCTGATCAAGTACTTAAGAGTCATTAGGTGAATCTCAAACCGGAGCGTGGACACTGGACAGGGTGTATTTTGGCGTGTGTGACGTCACAACGGTGCGCGACAGTACTTCCCAATCCACAGACCACAAAAAGACAGGCGCTGACACTACACAGGGCACCGCACTATTCTCCCCCGTGCGAGCCTGCTTTCAAAGTCCAGCTCGGATGTACCCTGAGCCATGCAGGGTATATCGCCACGGCGCAGCCGTACTGCGCAACCCCATGGATCTTTCCCTTTTCTTCCAGCAGCCAGCAGACAGCCCTCGCAGGGAAAAAAATGTCCGAAACTAGTAAGTTTTATACTCTTTTAAAAGTGTTGTTGTGTCACGGAAGGTAATTGTAATATGTTTTGGGATAGTATTTAGTTGTTTAAGCTATAAAATGTATCATGACAGAGCCAAATAAAGAAAATAAGAAATGTTGTCGTCGGAGATTTTGAAGTAATGCTATCGCGTTAGTCCCTCGGTGCATTTCCCCAACAGGCAGCAAAACTAAACATGCGTTGTTGTCACGACGAATTTTAATATTTTAATATCTTTGGGATAGTATTTAGTTAGTTGTTTATGCTATCAAATGTATTCATGACAGACTGAGCCAAATAAAAAAGATCCACTGGCAGCCATTACTGTTGTGGTTTTTAAGCCCTCTTAAAACTTGTCACACACAGGCCACGGAATTTACTTTCAAGTTATTTTCGCGGAGTATTTAGTTGTTTAAACTTCATATATGTGGTCAATTAATCATTATATTAGATTATAATCAATCATGTCGGAGAATTCGAGGACCGTGTCGTGACTGTCGTCTCGCATTGGGGCGGCCACAGACGAGATGTACCCGTGTGAGAACCACACTAGCCCGAAGCAATTCACCGCTGTATGATATGAATGATCCGTTGTAGATATGTACAGCCTACTAGCCTAGGCTACATGCAATTCGTTTCTAATTGTTTTATTTCCCCAAATGTCAAGTGCATTATAAATAACCGCTATTATATTGTTATTATTACTCAGAGATAGATTGTATAAATGGTACAATCTCTTAGTTGAACCCCGTTCCATTTGTACACTCTGATTTTACAATATACATTGGGGTCCCAGAGATAGAAATGCCATTATGGGGGTTCATAGCCTAATTCAGGTCAAACTGGGGGTCCCTTGAAATGAAACTGTTTGAAAATCACTGCTAGATCTGTAAAAACATTTTTATGGGGGGGTCTGTCCCTGGCATATCTTTTCTAATGGGGGTACGCAGGATAATTAGTATCATTTTGGGGGTCCTTGACATGAAAAAGTTTGGGAAGCACTGCTATAGAGGACTAGAAAAGTCCACACCAAAAATAGAAGATATACAAGCTCCCAACACGTTGCAGTGCGACATGTTGTGACTTCTGAGCTTGTAGATTGGCTATTTTCAGTCATTTATTAATTCATGTTATTTTAAGGTGAAAGTGATCAAACTAGCAATAGAATACAACCTGGCAACCTGTTGTAAAGTCATCATTGGACCACAACAGAACATATTACCCAAGCACAAAAGCCTTTTTTTTAACAATAAGGGAATTCTGAGTTGTAGCACTACTGCCATACAAATAACCTGTTAAGCCAGTGGTTCTGAAACCTTCATTTTCCACTGCCTTAGGATCCAAAGACGGGTGAGGAGGTGGCCTGCAGCGGCGGGCCTACAGCAGCACCACCACGTGAGACTGCCATGTCTGGAAGTCTCTGGAGCGGAGCCGGACTGCTGGCCTACAGCACCACCAGGCCTAGCCGAGGCCATACCAGACCATAGTGGTACAGCTGCACTGGGGTCTGGAGCAGGGTCAGGAACACCAGGGCCCAATGTGCAGGCTGGCCCGAAGAAGAGGGGGAGAGTAGTAGTAGTAGTAGTAGTAGTAGTAGTAGTAGTTTACATTTAAATGTAGTAGAGACTCTAGAGAACAGCCAGTTCATCCTCTCTCTGCAATGTGTAATGTTCATGTTCAGTGCAATCTATTTTCAGTTCAGTGCAATCTATTTGTTTGTGTTTAATGTTCAATGAATGTACTTTTTATTTATGTATTTGTGTTAATTTTCTACTGGAATGACTTGATTTTGACGTTATTTTTTACATGATTGAGTCTGAGATACGGTATCCTTGTTCAATGTTCATTCATTTTTATACTGAAGACAAAATAACAATAAATACATTTTGTATTTACAAAGTTGAATTGAACTATTTACATACCGGTACTCATACAATATGCACCGAAAGGGAAATTCTTGGCCGAAACTGCAGTGAATACCGAATATAGGAAACAGTTGGCCCCCCGAAAACCGAATATCCGAATATGATTAATATTATATATATTTTTTCCTACCATTGCTGTCATGGCCGTACCTTAAAGCTATCTGATTTATGGCAAAATAAATGGGTATGGCGAAACAACTTAAACACACAAACACATTAATCATGTTACCCAGATTGCCTTTTTTCACCTTAGAAATATTGCACGAATCAGAGCCTATTTGTCTTTGGACGATGCGAAAACGCTAATCCACGCCTTTGTTTTTTCTCTGCTTGATTTATACTGCAATGCACTTCTTTCAGGACTGCCTAAGAAAACAACTGACAGATTACAACTTGTCCAAAATGCAGCAGCCAGAGTTTTAACTAGAACTAAGATGAGAGAACATTTTACTCCAGTTTTGGCTTCACATGCACTGGCTTCCACTGGTTGTTTTTAGGATTGATTTTAAAATTATTTTACTTGTGTATAAAGCTCTCAATGGTCTCGCACCTTCCTACCTACATGACTGCCTTCCTAAATATGTCCCAAACCGCCCCCCTAAGGTCTTCCACTGCTGGCCTGCTCGCTTTGCCTAAAAAAAATGGCAACTAAAAAATACGGGGAAGCAGCTTTTTGCTTCTACGGGCCGTCGGCATGGAACTGTACTGTACCTTCGACAGGCAGCCTCTGTAGACATTTTTAAAGCACAGCTCAAGACCCACTTCTACAACATTGCTTTTAATTGATCTTTTATTTTTTGTTATTCATGTCCTCACTGTATTGCATTGCATTACTACTTGTTTTTTAATGTCGTTGCCTTGCTTTTCTTCTTTTTTTCTCCATTGCTCTGTAAAGCACTTTGAGCTGCATTTCATGTCATGAAAGGTGCTATACAAATACAGTTTTATTATTATTAAATAATCACTAGGGTCCATAAAACATTTCAGCTCTTTTGAATGCATTAATTGCATACACTATTCAGTGATATATTTTCTGCCTAAATTAAATAACTGAGTGACAGCATTTGTAAGATTTGTGTTAGATTACACAGTAAAATAATATTGTGATAAATGTAGCCTATCCATTTGGAGCTGAGAGTTGGCCTGGTTTAACCTTTTCATTCATGTAAATGCAAATGTGATTAACTGATTAAGAGTAGCATTCTGATTAATGAATTTCTCTCAGTTGAATTAACAGTTTATACTCACTTTACAGTAGGCTATATAGGCCTATATGTGGTTGTTTTAAATGTAAAAGTAGACCTATATTGTCAAAGTTAAATGTCATTATAGCAATAAACTTAGCCTATATGAAAACGCACTAGCTGTTAGCTGGCTGTAAAGGTATAGGCATACACAAATTAACCATGAACTTACTTAGAAGATCTACAAGCTCATAGCGTAGATCAGTGATTGATCGGTGCCTGCTAATACAAATCAAACAGCAGATGCGACAATAGTCTGTATTCTATCCAAATGTAAAAACATTTATCATTAAGTGAATAGGCTATATATATATATATATATATATGCAGGTTACAGGTAGCCTATATCCTTCCTTTCAGCAACTCTTTGCACGGAATCAGGACTCAGGTTAAATCAGATTCGACCATAGACTAGACGTAATAATAATAACAATAATATAATAGCTGTTATTTATAATGCACTTGACATTTGGGGAAATAAAACAATTGGAAACGAATTGCATGTAGGCTGTAAATATCCACAATAGACGGGCATGGGTCATAATTTCGTTCCGTAGGAGAAACAGGGGAAATTGCTTCGGCCTATGCCGACAAAGGAGAGGTAAACACGGGTACATCTCTCTGCTGGCAGCCCCCAAGGCGAGACAACACGGTTCTCGGATTCTCCGACATCGTTGTTTGATATTTTTAAATAGGATCTTTTATGATTAATTGACCACACATATGAAGTTTAAACAACTAAATACTACCCAAAAATAACTTGAAAGTAAATTCCGTGGGCTAAAAAAGTAGTTTCTAGACCTTTTAAAAACATTGCAGTCAGTGCGGACAAAACAGTAATGGCTGCCAGTCGAGAAATCTGAGCTCCGCTTGGCTCCGCCCAGCTCCACTCGGCTCCGCCCAGCTCAGTGTCCCAAACGACAGTGTACACTATAACGTGTACCAGTGTGCCACCTACGCAGTGTAGAACCCCGTTAGTGCCAGTGCAGTCACCACCCTATTCTACCTAGTATCTACCTAGTAAGTGTGTGCACCGGCAATTGAGATCCACCTATTGGCTTATTTTCTGGTAGGTTAGATGTCCTGGGATATAGTATATGTAAGTCTAGCCTTACAGATTATTATCGAATTATCGATTCTATTAACGTTTGTATATCTCTTGGTCAGTCTTGGTGGGCACCAGCAAAGATCCACTGGACACTACTAATGGACAGTAATGGCCGTACTACAAATAACACATTTAAGCCACAGATGTTACCTGCCGAGTTGCGGTGCAGTCCAAGACTCTCTACTATATACAGAAACCTCTCTCAGATTTGTCAAAAGCTGCAATATGTGTATGGGGATGGGTGTCTTATTAGTGCTGAGAGCAAGTGCAGTGTTATATAGGACTAAATTGAAGAAACATCTGACCCCTTTTGGTGCTTCAAGCATTATGTTATAATTTAGCTATTGAAAAATAGCAGATCTACAAGCTCATAACGCGCCCCGCTATGAGCTTGTAGATCTGCTTTTTTTTTTTTTACCTTTTTAACTCAAATCTTTGCTTCTGAGGGGTTCCTGGAACAACATATTTTCAGATGGGGGTCGGCGGCCAATTACATATAATTTTTGGGGTCCTTGGCATGGAATATGGAGCACCACTGATACAGAAACATGAGGTATTTCAGAAAACTGTCAGAATTTAGAAGACATTTTTTTTTATTTCGACGTCAGGCCTAAATGGGTTTAAGTTCCCCTCCTCTCCTCACCTTCAGCAGTTCCGGGGCCTGCTTCTTCAACTTCTCCATCTTCCACTCGTTCTCGCAGGGGTTCAGGGACGAGGGCGGCGCCGTGCACGAGCACTTGCAGTCGGAGCCCGAGCTGACGGTCTCCACCGTGTAGTAGTCCTCCACGCGCACCGCGCCGCTGCGCAGGCGCGCACACGCGTCCTTGCTCAGCGGGCGCATGATGCACTTGCAGCGGCAGTCCGAACCCTCCGACGTCATTCGCACAGGCTCGGTCTCCCCGAAGATCTGGAGGAGGGATGGCGAGAATAAGGGGGGGGGGGGGGGGGGTTGGGGTTGAATAGAGGGTATGCACGTGTGACATCATCATCATATTCCCTGAGTTATGCGGGAATGCCTACTGACTGAGTGGCAAAAAACTACTTCCTGGCCATGACAGCCTATACATCCAAACAGAAAAGTCCTATCTGATTGCATTAAACGATGTTAAACTCACTTTGCCACTCACTTTATGCATGCGCATACCCTCCATTTTCCTATCAAGGACACCCACATTGATATGCATTTGGCCACAGACACCCATTCGAATAGATTTTGTGCCCGGGGGCCCCCATAAGAGAAGATTTGTCATTTTTGCAAAAAATAGCAGATCTAGAAGCTCATGCTTGTAGATCAGTTATCTTTGATACAGGGTTGCACCTCTGACTGATGACTGAATATTGCCACTGTCGGGAGGAAACATTTTATAAAAAATAAAAAAAGTTTCAGGAAATGGAAAAAAGAGCCTGTGTTCCCAACTTCCCACACATCCAATGTAGTTATATTTCAGCGACGAGTTGTTAATACTGTGGTTAAATATTTATAGAACCCACAGACAGACCTAACCACTTTCAACCCGGCTTCCCTATTTTGGGCATGTCATTATAGGCTAAACCGTTCCTAAACTTTCAACAATAGTTTGTACAGCTTGTAGATCAGCTATTTCCACTAGTGTTGCTGTTATATGATGGCATGAATATGTTTCTGTCTGTCAGTAATGATATTACAAACAGCATCAATTTCTAATTCACAAGAAGCTAGGACCCTACGCAAAATGTATTCTTGTGCCATGCAGATTCACAGGTGAAAAGTGTTGATTTAAACAGCTGTGTTGAAGTCAAGCACTCCTTGACAGCTTGATGAAAATAGATTCTGTAGTCTGTACTACTTTATTCTTAATTGGGGGGGGTTAAACGTTTAAGTGGCCATACTTTCAAGCCTTGCATGCTAGATTCTACACATGCTATGCTACCTGATCTGTATTTTGGCCAGCAGCAACTCTTCATATAGCTGTTGCATATCCCTCCTCACTACTCACTACTTTAGAGTGACGCATCCTTGGCCAGGCATGCAAATGGAGACGTTAAAAGAGAGGTGTACAATACATAGCTCCTCCACAAGCAGCCAGGGCTGTGCAGTGTCCGCCAGCGAGGCATTCTGAGAATGTAATTTTATCCAAGCCAGTGATCAGTGGACCAACATATGAGTATGACCTTCATTGTTATTACTAATACACAATCCCATGAAATGTAACAACTTATTAAGATATATGCTCAGCTAGGGTTTTCTTCTCCCAGTGGTGCGTCTGAGTCAGACCGAGAGTTGTTCCACTGGTATGAATTATTCCTCGTCTCCTGGTGGACATCTATGAATAATAAATCCATTTTCTTAGGAGGGGAAACAAAGGCAAGGGGAAGGAAAAGTGATCCTGAACAATAACCACAGGCTTCCCCTCGTTTGAAGGTTAGCTGTCGTACTTCAAACGAAAGGGGACAAACACAAGTCATACAAACTATTATCACCAACTGGGTTTTGGATACCCCCCCCCCCACCACATAAAATGAAAACGTTTTGTAAAACCATGGTGCCTCATTCATATATGGCTTAATCTTCAATTCATATTGGTGCCATGACCATAATACAAAGTAAAAACTGGTACCTTGACTGTCACTGAACTGTATACCATAGCATACACATCATACCGGTACATACAAGACCATCCATCCATCCGTAACTTATTTCAGACAGTTTAGGAGACAATGGTTCTATAGATTTACTATTTGATTAAATGTTCCATTGATAATGTTGTGTGTGGGACTTCATTCCGTTGAAAGCTTTGTGTATAGCCTACCTCTCCACTAATGACTGTCAGCATCCATCTTCCTGTCAGACACTGATTTATGGTGGTAAGTGGCTCACAGTGTTTGCAAAGCTCACATTTGATCCCCACCAGCAACTGGTCACCCAAAGACGTGTGTTCCATCTAAGAGCTGTTTACTTACACTGAACCCCACTCATTGTCATCACTTTAGATTAAGAGCAAAGGGCCCTTTTTAGATCATGCTTTGTGTGATGTATCGCTTGCTGCGACACACACTAGTCCTCCTGGCTATCTCACTTATCCACTTAAACCGCTGTGCTTACTAATAGTACATTTGACCCGAGTTGGCCCTGTTCCTTTTCCTCCTCTACATCAGATCTATTCGCTGAAAACAGCCGATCTAGAAGCTCACAACGCATTGGAGCAACACATTGCAAGCCTGTAGACCTGCAATTCTCTCGCGAAGCATCCCCCTCCAGAATAGAGCGGTTCACGTGGTTATGGTATGTTGTTGAGTCAATGCGTTGTGCTCCTACTGATGCTCAACTCATCTCCCATCACCTTTGGGGCTCGACTCTCCAGGCTGCACCGAGGGAGCTTATAGGCTGTCATCTCTTTGCACTGAGATTTAGGGATCTCAATAAACCCCAGGGCAAGCCTACATGTGGTACCACTCAGAGTGGAGAAGAATGCACCATCACAGAGATTCTTCATTAAAGAATTTCTGCCTGTCTCTGTCCTACCTCTTTGAAACGTGGCTTGGTCTGAGCCCATGCCCCCATGCTGCCACGTCGTGTTCTGGACCTGGCTAACTGTCTCAACACGGGACATCAGGGCTAGTTTGTTTGGGGACGGGGAGAGTTCACTAGCGGATGTCTGCGCAGCAGTTGGGAAATATGATCAACAACAATGAAAGATATCCATGTGTACAGGACTTTGATCTGTTTCTGCTTTGACATTGTGATGTCAAATGTCAATGGTGTGTGTGTGTGTGTGTGTGTGTGTGTGTGTGTGTGTGTGTGTGTGTGTGTGTGTGTGTGTGTGTGTGTGAGAGAAAGTGAGCATGCAAGAAGGCTAATTGTTTTTGAAGCTGTTGTTGATGCCATCTGCCTTGTGAAGAAGAATGGACCTCCTTCCTAAATAATTTAACCTGTGAAAAGATACAGGAATTGGTTGAGGAAATTGCATTGGTTCCAAATTCAGTTTATTTTTAGATGACAACATGAACAATAGATTAAGGCATACTCAATGTGTCATTCTCAAAGAAAGCCCAACTACATGGAAAGCAAGCATCAATTCTCAACACGCTTTGCACTCAAGAAGGTAACAAGGCTACTTCAATAACTACTTCAGAAGATGATATTTTTGCGGTACAGTAAATAGGCTGGGGTGGGAGGTGCAATGGAGGTAGAAGAGCTGGGGGCTCATTAGTAAAGGAATGCGGACTGAGTGATGGGGTCTTGAGGAGAGGGGGGGGGGGGGGGTTGCAGGGGAGATGGAGTGTGTGCATACACGCACAGCACACTGGCAAGGGTTCTTGATTATGGGGCAAGGACCCCTCTGTGCCGGGATGGCTCAAATCCTAACCCTGGTCAAGTGAAAAGGCATATGGTTTAGACGAGTGCTACAGCCACATGAAAACAGAATGGATTAGCAGATTAAATGTCTCTGTGAGAGGTTGTGCCCGCTGGCCTGCGGCGCTTTATTGTTCAGCCCCCACCGCAGCGGGCCCAGCCCTCGCCTTGTGCCATAGCAACATCAGCTTAATCCCTTAAGACCTGAGCTCAAATTTCTGAAAAACACATGTTTCTTTATCAGTGGTAAGGAACCCCAAATTTATATGTAATTTAATGGCCACGACCCCAATCTGAAAATATGTTATTCCAGGAACACCCCAGAAGCAAAGATTTAAGTTTAAAATGTTCGCTCTGAAAGAAAATGTATTAGAAATTTGCGCCACATTTTTACAATGCCGCGCTATGAGCTTGTAGATCTGCTATTTTTCAATAGCTAAAGTATGACATAATGCTTAAAACACCATGAAAAAGGGGTTCCCGCCCAAAATGGGTTAATATGCTTTAAGTCCCTCTGCGGGATGGAGAAGTCTGGGTTGAGAAATTCCTGCCAGATTTAACGCCAGACTCTCCTGGACACTTGAGTCACCAACTCTATGTTCTGTTTTGTCAACACCGCTACCCGGTACTCCAAGCTGTATTGCTGGAGCATGCAAGAGATATGGCAACCCTCTGTCCTAATTATAAAAATCAAAAAAATCAAATTAAGAAACTGGCGGGGAGAACAATTGCAGTCTTCTCCCCAGCTCATTCACACTGGCATGTCAACTTGACTGACCAGTGTCTTCTGCTAGCTACCTCAGAACAGACAGCTGCTCAGAATGCTCAGAATTGAGAGCATTCAAGAACTTCATGCAATGCTCCCTCTGGAGTGCATGAGGTCAAGTCTCTCAGGTAAAAAAGAAAATCACACCCGTGTGAAGTAAGTGGTTCAACTCCGTGTGGGGGTCCCCGGAGGTTAGGCGGGGGGGGGGGTTCCAGACCCACAGGAACGCACCCAGGGTGCCGGCCTGATTCCGTGAGCCGCCCCGTGTCCGAAACGGTTGAGAAATGACAGAGTTACCGTGTGGGGGTCCCTCTGTACCCTCCACTGTACTGTATGTACTGGCACACCCGAAATCACCATATATACAGTTAATATGTGCGTCAGTGCGTGTGTGTGTTTGTGTGTGTGTTAGATTGCGCACAGGTGGTGAAAAACAACCATGCTGTTTTCGTGCTCAGACGCACCCAGCCAGCCAGCCAGCCAGCCAGCCACCCACCCACCCACAAAGTCACTTAAGGAAGTGGTTGCACCACTTAAAAAGAAAGGGACAAAAAATACAGGACACTCAAACACAATTAAACCTCTGCACAACGTTTCCACCACAAGAGGAAGGGACATAACTAAGAAGTAAGCACACTCTTACTGCTTAGTTATGAGAGCTTGATTCGATAATTGGATGAAGGCTTCAGTCACCAAAACACACTGACTGATAAAGTGAAAGGTTTATTGTGGTCAGGATTACCAAGGACCATGCCTCATGTTAGTCACATTGGGCAGACTGTGACAGTAGCAGAGGTGCTTCTATAATGGACTGTGGTTCTAGTAGCACAGGCCCTGGGATATCTACAGCCTTGCGGTTTACATAAACAAGGATATCCTTCCCTTTTAGCACTGAGTGTGTTTTGCCACTTGGTAATTACAGGGCCAACCGTGTTAGTGAAAAAACAACCACCACAGCTTTGACGAATCAGGCATCCATTGGCACAAATTCATGCAGGTGGTTCTTCCGGCTTTTCTACTGTGTCATAAGCATAAACATTAGGCCCATTATTATTCCTGTTATGACAGGCATGAAATCTTAACTGCCACAGCAGGCTAAGTGAAACTATTTCTCAACTGTGTAATTCAATTCTGTTTTCTGTTTCCATACCATATATTTCAAATCTACAACAGCACAAAAAAGTCAAATAAAAATGACTATTTTGACTACCGAACTATTTTGATTTTATTATTACTGTTGAAGAAGCTCCAAGTATAATAGTTTCGCTGGTTGCCACTGGTGTACTGTAAACGTGCCTGTGAACATAAAAATGGAAGCCTTGAACCTTGAGCTACTAAGTCCTCATGTGTTTGGGTTGTTAATAAATCCCACTTTGTTTTCCAGTCACAGCACTCCAGAACTGGGCCTAAAAGAATTGTGGTCCAATTAAATTCCAGTAGAGGCAGTCCACTTTTGTCCTTCTGATTAGTGGTGCTTATTATAAATATACTTTTGCTATCGTAAAAGATCAACCCGGAGTTCAAAGGGGCAGAATCGGAGAAGCCCGGAGATAAATCATGAGATCGCAGTAGCAGAAGCACATTGGCAGTGGTGGAAAGTAACTTTTACTTAAGTACTGCACTTAAGTACAATTTTGAGGTATTTGTACTTTACTTGAGTATTTCCATTTTCCAGTACTTCTACTCCACTACATCTCAGATGTAGTTTTACTTCACTGCAATTATTTTAAAACTTTAGTTACTATAGTTACTTTGGAGATTAATTTTTTTTATTAGAAAACATACATTAACCACTTCAACCCTATACATTCCGGCCAAGCTCACAATGCGTTGCGACACATTGTGAGCTTGTAGATCGGCTATTTTCAATAGGTTTTGTACACATTTTGAACTTGTGAAATGGCACATTCTGCACAATGAGTACTTTTACTTTTAGTACTTTAAGTACATTTTGATGCCAATACTTTTGCACATTTTCAATTCCTTACTTTTACTTGTAACGAAGTAGTTCTAAATTGCAGTATTGGTACCTTTACTTAAGTAAAACAATTGAGTACTTTTTCCACCACTGCACATTAGCGCCGGGCTGTTAATTAGCTGAAGACAAAGCACAGTGCTTTTGGGGGTACACCTCTACATTCCATCTGGGTCTGTTTATGGGTCCAGCTACACTCTGAACTTTTCAGTTGTCATCATCACATGATCTCTCAGAAGAGAGAGAGAGAGATGGAGATGGCAAGATAGATATATATATAGAGAGAGAGAGAGAGAGAGAGAGAGAGAGAGAGAGAGAGAGAGAGAGAGAACAAGCGTAATAAACAGAGCATGAAAAGATAGTACATGCATGCAGGCATGCATTGCACACACATGCAAGTCACTCTGTTAATCTGTCTTTGGTATAATAGCCAATCGTATAATCCATTAAAATCCACAAACTGTTTTCACTTAATCACTTGTGTGTGTCTGGTGGCCTCAGTCATGAATGGAATGATAGATACTGCCAGTGTTTTTCCTCCAGATGCTCTTTTGTTGTACAACAGATGTCAGACCCACAAAAGCTCCAAGCTTTGGGGATAGCATCTTTTCACACACTACACAGTTCATTAATATTATAGGACAATTCAGGCTGTCCTGTTTTATAACACTTGGGAGGAGCTGCACACCATTAAATCATGCTGGTCTTCATGCAAAGCATATTTTTGATAGGTTCATTATTAGCGTTTAGTAAGCCTCTCTAGTAATTCAATAAAGAAATCAAAGCTATTTAGTTCCGTTATGCAATTGCTCACACAGATAGAAATGAGTTCTGATCAACACTGGGCTGCAATATTGGTTGACTAACATACATCGTGCGCGCGCGCGCGTGTGTGTGTGTGTGTGTGTGTGTGTGTCCGTGTGTGTGTGTGTGTGTGTGCGTGCGTGTACGACTGCGTCCTGGGTGTTCATTTAAGTTTGAACGTGTAAGGAAGTTGTTACATTTTACTGTGTGTTTTCAAATCACCACGACACAACAGTACAGATAAAGAGAGAATGTCAAGGGCATGTCTCCCATATTTCCTTCCACTCTCAGTCAATGGTCTTCGGGTGAGACAGAGCATTGACTGAGCGTGGAAGGAAATATGGGCCTCATATGCCCTCATATGTCTAAAAGTCTGGAGACTTTTTAGACATTATGATGGCCCCATGCCATGGACATGGCCATAATGTTAGTCAGGGAAAGTAAGGGAAAGAGTACTGTGAGTGGATATTTTTTGGCCCCGCTAGTGACAGGGCTACCCATTTTGGGCGGGAACCCCTTTTGGTGTTTCAAGCATTCTGTTATACTTTAGCTATTGAAAAATAGCAGATCTACAAGCTCATAGCTATGAACTTGTAGGTCTGCTATTTTTGAAAAATCGTAAAAATGCGGCACAAATCTTTGAATAGGTATATATTCTTTCAGAGCGAACTTTTTTTTTATTTCGACGTCAGGCCTAAATGGGTTAAGGATGTCTGACCATCCACCGAGGATCAAAAGAGACGCACATCCAGTTTTCATTAAAAGGCCTATACAGGTAGGTGCTGAACTACAAAACTTAGACAGAATAAGAGTTTGCACGCTGTAGCTCCCTTTCTTTCTGCATCATTTAGTTTTGGTCCCACCAGCGTGGGCCCAGTGACGTTTCGAACACACGACTCCATCCACCACGTTGGTCCCAGACAACATACTGTATCTCATCACCTATGGCTATATTGCAAAGCACGTTCATGCCCCAGACCCCAGAGGATGAACAACACTACTCTGTTACATTATAAACATTTATTAAAAAGGGTATCTTTGAAAAACAAAGAATAGGTCCCGCACACTGTCACTGACATTTGCCAAAATGTTGCTCTTTAATAGGTTGACGTTTCGGTCGCTTGCCTTAGACCTTCATCTACCAGACAGTGGCCTTGTGGTTAGAGTGTCTGCCCTGAAACCTGCCCTGGGAGGTCGGGGTTCGATCCCCGGCTGGGTCATACCAAAGACTGTAAAAATGGAACCCAATGCCTCCCTGCTTGGCACTCAGCATCAAAGGGTTGGATTGGGGAGGGGGGAGGGGGAGTCAAATCAACTAATCAAATGATTCCCGAGTGCGGCACGGCTGCAGCTCACCGCTCCAAGAGATGGGTCAAATGCGGAGAACAAATTTTACTGCGGTAACGTGTGTGACAAATCGTACGACTTTGATCAGGACAGAAACGACGACCTAATAAAGAGCAACATTTTGGAAAGTGTCTGACAGTGTGTTTGTTTTTCAAAGATACCCTTTTTAATAATATATGCTCTATATACGCCCCTTTCACTAGCCTTCTGAGGTGTGCATCTACAGTATCTGCCTTTTGCAACAAAAAAAACAAACATTATAAACATTAAACATTTGAGTATACGGATGTGGAATATATGGAATGCAGGTATGTACTCAAATGGTATACGTATACTAATTACGAATTGCTGTCTCTTTAAGATGTCGATTTTTGGGGGTTAATTTGAGGACTTGAGATGGTCAAATGGCTGAGGTTCGGTCCACGGGCTGTATGTTTTGCCCATGTGTGCTCTAGAGAGAGTATAGTAAGGCTGTGGAGCTTTTTGATGTTTTGTTACCCTGATTTATCTTTGGGCAAATAACCGTGAAAGTGTTTAGTATCACCCATCTGAGTTGCACAGATGACTGAACCCCCTAATCCTGGCATGCAGTTTGAGTGCCATATGCTTGTCCCTCTGCATTACAGAACAGACCACTGCTACAGTCAGGCCCCTACAGTCAGGCCCCCATCATCTCTCATTCTGTCTTTGTCCTCTAATTGACCTCATGGTGGTATTGCTGGGGCTTGTTTACAACCCAAACAACAGGCCGGTGCCCACATGCTGTTCCCACGACACTGGGCGTCATGGCCTTGCCCTAGCTGCCTATAAACACAATGCCATGCACTGTGTGCCAGTTAGACTAGAGATAAACCTGAGGATTTCACCCCCCTCCTCAGTCCTCTCTCTTTCTATCTCTCTCTCTCACATGAGTACACACACACACACACACACACACACACACACACACACACGCACGCACGCACGCACGCACACGCACACACACACACACACACACACACACACACACACACACACACACACACACACACACACACTCACACTCACACTCTCTCTCACACACACACACACACACACACACACACACACACACACAAACCTTATGACATGCCTGCATGTAGTCTAGTCTTACAGCAGTCTTTACTATTAAACTTAGCAAACTAGCAATGCGCGAAATTGCAAGTGTTCCCACTGTTCCCTCGAGTATAGCTCGCTAAGTAAGTACAGTACCATGATGATGTTTTGATCCACATGACGTCACAAAAGGTTTATAAATGTTTATCCGGAATAAAGTTGGGCAATAGTCTGGTTGCCTAATGCAACAAGGCCTGTACACTAATAATTCAATACAGCACAGTAGTAGTAGCAGCCTACTTTCAATCACAGACAGCCAGGCAATTAAAGCAACCACAGACAGAGTCGACCATGCAGCCTGTTCAACGGGTGTCTTTCATATCAGATAGGCTACACAGTGGACTGGTGATGTGTCCATAACTGTTGTATTATGTAGGGCCTACATAATACATACAACAGTTATGGACAGTTATGGACATTGTAGGCTATTGTTTCTAGGAGAAGTGGGGTCATTATTAGACTCTCCTCGGGGGGAATGATGGTCTTCCAAGACTTCAGAGAGAGACAGAGAGAGGGGTTACTAGAGTCCAGCAGCTGTGCAAACAACAACGGTCAGATATTAGGCTATTGTTACCTCGCTAGGTGCCATCTCTCCGCTGGCACCATGCCTCGCCACGCTCGAGCCGAGGTATCATTTTGATAAACCCAGTTACCCAGGGCTATTGTGAGTATTGTTGCCTATACTCTACTGTCTGATGTGACGCGGTGACCCCAAAGCCGTCATTTAGAGGATTAGCTCAAATGGAAGGGGAAAAATTGGCACGTGATGTTAAACATCTGTCTACTTGAGAGAGACAGAAACATTTACGCCTGCTCGTTGGAAAGGTTTAACTAGTTATTTGTCAAGCCACCTATTTGTCTGAAACATATAGAGACACCTGACTATGACGTAGACTATAGGCTATACGACATAAAAGGTAGCCTATTTGAAAGAATGTAACACAACATGATTCAATTTCAACTTCTTCTGGTTTAAATTTAACCACAATAGCCTATCCCATTCAGGATGGTTGCAGAATCTGTGTGTTTGGGGAATTGGATCTGACTTACCTTGTTCATAGCAGTGGCATCCTGGCACAAAACTAGAAGAAGACAGATGAACAAGTTCGTGTATCTCCACATTTTCTTTCTTGTATGTTTTTGGTATATATAGGGAAAAGAACGTGCTGCTGAATCCTTAATTTGCCCCCGATTTAACAGCAAAAACACATGTAGCCTACTGTGTGCATTCAAGATTCTATTGTTACTCCATTGCCAGTAGTCCACAGGTGGTGATCTGTTTTTGCAGTAGGCTATAGTGTATTATGTGCGCTTCTTCGCAGAGCAATACGAGCGCTTCTCCAGTCTCCACCGCGCACGCACGCTTGTTCTCAACTTGTGCGCTCGAGTGTGCGCATCATCTGTCATCTAACTCTGGCCCCTAGAGAGGGGAGGGGCTTTTGGACAAGATTTCTTGTGAGTTCACGCTTTTTAGTTTGTAATTCAAAACGAATTAAAGCGTGCAAGACTCGGTAGAACACGTGTGTGTGACTCGAGGCTATGTGCGCACATATAAGGGCTAGTATACGGTTTAAGGTATAACGGTTGATCGCAATTATACAGGTTTAATTTAGTTCAAATGAAGCATTTAGGTAAAAAATACACATCCTCCACTTTCGGCGTGTCTTTCTTTTGAATTTTATCGCGGCCTTATTCCTTATTGGATTATTCAAAAAAGGAAAAAAAAATAGGACTAAATAAAATGTTAAATAGCCTAGATATGAGAACGCAGAACCGGTGATTTCACCCCACTGCCTTCAGTTATAAAAAGGATATGGCGCCATCTCCTGTTTCTTTACTATATTACACGTGGTGTTTGACCAGTATAGGCCTATTTATTTAGACCTATATGTATTAAATCTCATCACCTGCTGCCAACCACACACACACACACACACACACACACACACACACGCACAGGAAGGTATGGAAAGAGTCACACTTTTTGATGCCTGTTGGTACTTGGTAGGGCATTCCACATTCTGGTGGCATAGCAGCAGGCCTATATAGAACGAATTTGACCCCAGTTTTGTGCCAAATCTGGGTTGAGTGAGATAAAGGGAGCTCCCTCTGGTGTTGTGCCTGTGTGTGTCTTTCTATTAAAGTAGTCTGACAGGTATAGGCCTATATCACTGCCTGTTTTCTTGAGTATCTAAAGACCAGGCCCAATTGCAAGTTGCTGTACTCTGTCCTCCTGTATATCCTGAGCCATCCCACATAATGAGCAGAGATTAGTGTAAGGCCAGGTAGTAACCTGACCAGTTTGTTTTGAGAGGTCTGCAGCTGCTTTGTTTTTAATGTCTTTGTTTCGTGCTATAGCCTCTGGCTGCAGCACAGGATGCATTTGAAGACCCTGAGGGCTTGTTTCTCTGCCACAGAGTGCAGAGCTCTGGCCCGACAACTACAAGAAAAGGGTGCCCATCGGGTGTTTGGCCCCTTCCTATGTGAAAGGCCCCGTACCCCCTGACACCCCCTGACAGGGGCTCCTCCCAAATGTCCCCATCACCTTTGAGTGTAATCTATATTTATCATGTATAATATTGCATACTGCCTGTATGCAATATTATACATGATGTGATACAATGTGATTTAATTTCTGAAAATAACTAGTAGAGAATTTATGAATGCAAATGTTATTTAGTGATCAAAACACAATCACTCACTCAATCGTTCATGTATTTTAATGAATGACTTGACTAATAATAAGGTTGTCAGTATGATATCAATGGGGAATAAACGTTCCAGCCTGGACCAACCAGGTCACACCTCACAATTGCATCACTCTAATGATGCACAATATTATTATGACCGATATCCGATTATTTGCATGTATAGGTGGGCGATATAGAAAAATATAAGATCACAATATTTTTTCCCCCCAGGGGCGCCCACTGGCCTAGTGGTCCAGGTACATGCCACATATATATATCCGAGTCCCGTTCATGAGTAATGTAACTATCAATAAAAGGGATAACAGGTACGGTCGCCCCTAAACCATCGACCCTAAACCATCTCGCCCCTCGATTTCTCCGCCGACCTCACGCCGACCGCTCGTTCTTGTGTTCTTTATTTTGTTTTACTGAAAATAAGGTTAGAAATAAGTTTAGGGTTAGGCATAGTTTTACTGGGGTTAAGTTTAGGTATGGGGTTAGGTTTAGGCATAGTTTTTTTTAGGTTAAGGTTAGGAATAAGGAATAAGGTTTTAACCATTTAAAGGACAACTTTAGTTTTTTTCAACCAAGGTTCATGTTTTAGGTTGTTATTAAAGTAAAAGATGAGCTTTAATGTTTTTTCATTTGCTGTTTTCTTTCGTTTTAGGGATTTTAGCTGTTTTTGACAAGGGGGCGGGGGCATTCGAACATAGGGCTAAATACACAAAAGAACACTCATCTTTTACTTTCTCTAATAACAACCTAAATCATGAACCTTGGTTGAAAAAAACTAAAGTTGTCCTTTAAGCATAATTTACTTAGATAGGAATACCAGGCCGCGCAGTTCCACCGGCTGTACGCCCGGGGCGAGTTGGTAAAGGGGTGAGTCTTTTGGTATTCAATAAAGGCACAAAAGCCATAAAACTAAAAACTAAAACTAAACCCAGATTTCGCACCAGTGACGGGTGGGAGGGGCTGGTGGCCGTCTGGACGGCAGACGGCTGTGGAACTTGAAGGACAACGGGACGGATAAAAAACGTCGGCGAAAGCACAACACGAGGGGAAAAAACCCACCTACAACGTAACAGAAACTAAACGAAAAAGGAGGAACAGAACATTTAGACCAAAATACAATATAACGAAACCGTCGTTCTACAAAAGTATAAATTATACTTATGTTATTGTATCAGTGAATATCGTATCACGATACAATATTGTATCACAATACGATATTTATCACCATATAGCCCACCCCTATTTGCTCATTTACATATGACGTGTGCATTCTCCCTTCAATGTCAATGGCGTTTAATGTTTTGATTTACTTACATATTTAGCAGAACTTTGACCTAATTTGTCTGTTCATTGTCAATGGCAAATCTTGAGACGTGTGGGGACAAGATTTAGCAGACATTTGACCTGAATTCCCCTTTGATTTCGAAAACACAGTCAAAGTGCCTATAGGACTAAAGCTGTATATCGGAGCGCCCCTCAATAATATGTAATATTAGTCTTGATTTCAAGTATTAAGTAATATAAAATTAACATACTCTCTTGAGTAATATTGCCCAACACTGTACAATATATACTGTCTGTTTTGAGATGCTGCAGCCATGTGTGGGCAGTTCAGATTGCGCAGCAGAAAAAGACTGATGAGAGACTGTTGACTATTTTTGTTTTATATCCTGCAATTATTCTGTTTGGCTGAAAGGAAACTTGGTGTTCTTTTACGGGTGGAAGGGGCCCGGTTGAAAAGTAATATAAAGTAATTTGTAACTATATTACTCTTGATTCCAAGTAACAAGTAATAAGTAAAAAAAATGTCTAAGGAGTAAGTGACATATTACTCTCCTAGTAATAGTAATATTGCCCAACACTGAGGATGACATGTCATGCTTTGTGTCATTAATTAAAGTGAACAGCAGGCTAATCTCTATCTCTATCAATGGGGGATAAGCACCACTTTGTGGACACAGAGCAACACTGGCTGCTGTGTGCCTATTCTGTCTACTCTCTATAGACTTGGATCAGAGCAACATCTGGTGGAATGTGGTCCCTAAACCATTTATTTTCTTTTACAGTAGGCCCTCCTTGACACCAACTACCGGTAGTTGAGTAGCCGAATTGTTCAGATAACCCACAGACTAGTTGACTTTGAATCACATTACTTCTGCACATTGTCGTCTCCACCAGGCCGAAGGCATGGGGAGAGAGTATGTTATGCACTCCGTCCGTCTGTTACCAGATAATCTCCGGCACCGTTGTCCCGATCTATGCCAAACTTTGCACACACACTCTCTAGATGCCAACGATTTCCACAATGGCCTGTTATAGCACCACCAGGAGGCTGAGGAGGCCGACTTTTGTAAAAACACAATATCTCTATAGTCATGCAGTGCTCAAGACGGATCTGTCCAATATTTCATATTCCATCCTAATTGGCTAACATTGGCTTTCAAAGTTTGCAGGACTGGCCCGTTTTGAACAAAAAGCCTCAAATCATTGAACGCAGCGTGCAATTTACGTGAAATCTTTCACGCACTTTCCTACTAGCCTGAGGAATATATCCCACCCTTATCCTTTTCACATTGGCCTGTTATAGAGGCCACAACCTGACCTGCCCTGGTGGAGACCTATGCCCTGAGGGGCACTTTTTCTAGTTTGTTGATCAACTGACCTTCTTAATATATATATATTTTTAAATGAAAAAGATGTACCCGGTGGAGGTGGGAGCTAGAGGCTTTGTTGGCAGCTCAACGTCACGCCTGCTCAAGGA
This sequence comes from Protomyctophum bolini, assembly GCF_963924005.1. NCBI lineage: Eukaryota > Metazoa > Chordata > Actinopteri > Myctophiformes > Myctophidae > Protomyctophum > Protomyctophum bolini. Next base: position 40,083,574 of record NC_137867.1, on the reverse strand, counting down.
CGTGGGGGGGCGGCTACGGGGAGCCAGTTTGAGACAGGCCACACAAAAGAACACTCAGAGGAAGCAGAGAAAGCAAGCCACTGGCTCTGGCTGAGACGACACACACGACTGGGGGACGACTGGGGGACGACGGGGGGACGACGACATCAAAATAAGTTGAGCTGCAAGGGGTGTCAGGGAGATGTCCCTGTTTACTGCCACCAGGAGATGATGATAAGGGGCGAAACATCCACGAACCGTGGTCCCCAGCTGGACACTTCGACACACTCTGGGGGAGCCCGGGTTATAACTGGGAACCTTGCGGTTTCCTTGCGGTTTCCATCCAGCCACTCGTCCTCAGGGGTAGTCCAAACCTCAAAGTGCTACAGTACATAATAAAAACAATTTGCATAAAGCAAATAAAATAATGTCAAATGCCTTGTGTGTGTGTGTGTGTGTGTGTGTGTGTGTGTGTGTGTGTGTGTGTGTGTGTATTGAAGCTATGATTATGGAAAATCCCATCTGATTCACAACATACACAAAACTAGTGCAGGACAGGTCAAATAATAAAGACAGAACATAATGCAGAGTAGACTAGACTATAAATGGCCCATATTGTCAGCAGTAGTTTTGAAATGCCTGTGGGTTTTGTGATCTCCAATAGGTGGCAGTGTGGGACAAATAGTTTGGCCATGGTCCACAAAGCACCACCAAGACTGCCGACTGGTATGTACAGTAAGTGTGTAACAGTAGTAGGCTACCATACTATACAGCCTGCCAAGGCTCAACACCCCGACCCCACCTGCTATAGTCCTCCTTACCCTCAGAATCTAAAAGGAGTATTTCATTTCACAGAAATCGTAGGGCCTACCATGAAGATAAGGTCCTTTTAAAGCAGACAGCTAATGGCAGTGTAAATTGTGGCTTTGAAGATAGCAAGATCACTTTAGTCAATTAGGTAAGATGTACGTAAATATGACTCTGCTATTTGGTGTGATTTCTACACAATGTATTTTGATTAAAAAATGTCTATTTGCTCAGACACTATGACGTAAAATTGTCCATTCATTGTCAATGCAGGGAATTTCATGTTTGTGTAGGACGAAAATAGCTGATTTGCTCAGACACATGATGTAAATTCTCCATTCATTGTCAATGGGAATTTTATGTTTGTGACATTGTAAGACAAAGATCTACACTAATAGCTGAATATAAAATCACACCTGTGTGAAGTGAGGGGCGCTTATCATCATACATCATCATACATGATCTCATTCCGGCCAATCACAATTTGCGTCCTGCACCTTCGTCTTCAGTTTGTGTTTACACAATGTTTGTATTTACACAAACTGCTGGCCATTCATTGTCAATGGCATTCAATGTTCGTGTTAGCACAATGTTTGTTTACACAAACCCTCAAAGCTGGACACAGGATGGGCTAGCGCGTAGCGCCCCTCAAACATCCCGGGAGTAGGTTGATTTTAACTGTTTTTCCATATCATTCAAAATGGTGGGAGATCTAAAGGTCAGAGGTCAAATGTCAGAGCACGAAAGTTGTTCGGCATGAGGGGACACATACTGTACAGTATGTGTCTGTAAAACAGTGACAGTAGAGGAGAAAAACGAGCACTCTCAGTCTTGTATATGCAGTTTGTTTGGTGCACGGCTCACAAAGATTCACATTAAGAAAGAAATAGCCAGCACTCCGAAGTCCTTCTGGTACTTTAATAATTCATAATGTAGCACGGACACACACACTTCTCAGGCGTGTATCAATGGCTAAAATGGGGCATGACTTATACCTGTTCAAAGTTTGCATTTTCAATTGATCGCTAGATCGAGTTTCGTTTCTTCGCCGTTTGGCATATAGCCCTATCTGTCATATTGCCTACTTTCGTAAAAAATGACTGCTCGTTTGAGCTAGAACTGCAAAAAGTGGCGGAAGAAGAAGAGGCCCTTCGGACTTGGCCCCTTAACAATAAAGTTGGGGGGCTGCTTGGGGCTTGACTGCATTACTATGGCAATGAGTTTCATCCTGGCAAGGGGGAAACACTGCACTCACTCAGATATTCTGTGAATTCATACGTAGATATAGATCGACTATAGGCCGATTTCGGCTAGAAAACATTCCAGCTGGGAACGCATGCCCCTCCTGCAATACCTGTTGTACCCTTAGTGCTGTCCTCGATATTGAGGTGTGTCTATGATGTCGTATTGATGCAATCAGGAATCTCCATATGGGCATGAAATGAACACGATGAGAACACAGATGAGACAGACATACAGATCGAGATTTCCATATACATGGTAAACATGGTCACACATTAGTTCTGGACCAATCCAACAGACTTCCCACTCGAGTGGACACATCACCCGTGCCGCTCCTTGCCAACACACACCCAGAGTTTGACATTGATCGGTTAGACAGTTCTCGAGATATGTGGGGAAACAATCATTCACTCACCCGCTCACTCAGGAGTGAATGAGCCAAGCCACCATGGCAGAACTGTCAGTCGAAGTGAAGCCCGGGCCCGGCCAATCACAGCGTGTCCTTGCCAGACATGCTTGCAGAGACTCTTGGGTAATGAAGTCAAAGACGTGGCTGACATGTTATTTGTGTCCAAAGTGGCCACTGATACGGTACGTACCCCAAACTACAGTGCTGTTTTAACACACTGTATATTGTTCTTGTAAATATTGTAGCTGTTACTCATAAAATGAAATCCAAAAGCCAATTTTCGTCAAAGTGCCACCATACTATACTATCTTACCAATATTGTTCAAATCACAGGCAAATCGGTACACATTATCTTTGTAGTCGTGTGATGATCACGCCGTATCTTTAAGATTATTTTTGAGCAGTGCTAGCTGCTCCAACATTTGACTGTGTGTGTGTGTGTGTGTGTGTGTTTGGGTGTCAGCACGGTTACTGTGGTTACTGTCTATTTCAGTGACATAACGATTACGTAATTATAGACACCACTCACTTCACAAGTTCACACTGGGTGTGATTTTTAATTTTCAATTCCTATTGGCTACGATTGGCTTTCAAAGTTTACTGGAGTGGTCTGTGTAGTACAAAATGCCACAAGCCTTTGAAAACTGTGAAAATTCGCATTCACATTCCCTATAGGCCAAGGAAGAACTTAATTGTTTCACATCAGCCTTATGGTATCTATAATGGCGATTTCACTAGTCACAGTAATATTCAGCAGAACTTTAGTATTGACTCGTATCATGTAACAATTCTCCACTTCTTATTGTTATGATCAACTCACATCATCCAATGAATGGCGGAGATCGTCGTCGTGTACTTTATGGGAATTTATTGCAAAATCCAATCCGTTATTTCCATCCACAAACAGAATCCTCCTGAGCTTCTCTCAAAAAGTATCCACTTGAAAACAATGAACTGGCTTAAACAATATCAAAGAAAAATAATAAAAACACGATTCCTTTAGCTTACGTTACGTTACGAAGATTACGGTCAAAAACTTGTGTCGTTCCACCGATTGAAATCAAAATGTCCCCCTGGATTCCTTGGATCATGCTGCAACTCCCCATATAGGCCAGATCTTTCACATTTTTCTCTACTACTCACATTTTTTCTGTCAGATTTGGCAGATTCTATCCCCATTGGCCCGGTTTGCACAAAAATGCCACAAATCAGTGTCACGATTGGCATGAAACTTTGCACGCACACTTTCAGTAGAGTAGACCTCAAATGCACCTCAAATGTTTCAAATCGGGCCTCAGGTCTCAACACAACACACTACAGGTACCCTGGCCTGGTGCATATCTCCACTCTGAGGAGCACACATTTCCACTCCCATTCCCCAACTGTCCAGTGTGAATAAAATGAATATATAATATAATTAATTAATATAGCTAAAATGTTGATTTAACAAAAGTAACCAATAGGCACTACTGTACGTTTCTTTTAGCACGTTAATAGTCACTAAAACATAGGCCTATCTGTTCTGGATAAAATATATAAAAATAATAAATACACGCGGTGCCACCTTCTTTTTTCCAACTAGGCCTACAAACTGCATAATTAATCAATGTGAGCATTCCAGCCAAACGGATACCCCAAAATGCCTGCCTCACTGCCTGCCTGCAGCATTGCGTAATGTGTGTGTGTGTGTGTTGTTGGGTGGGGGGGCTTCTGGGGGTGTGGATCATAGACTGTTATCCCCCCCGCTGGGCTGACATCAGTAAGCATGGGGCCGCGGTTGGTTCACCCAGTGAGCGAGCGAGCAAACTGAACGGCCAACGGGGACAGAAAGAATCATCACACGGCGGCTGCATCTTTCCATTCCAGCGGGCTTTTTTTTTTACGTTAACATTTACCGCTGCAACAACAAGACGTCAACAACAACAACAACCGAGAGAAGAGTGCGGCTCTTGCGGCGGCCCATGAAGACTGAAGGAGAATGGAGATAGAGAAGAGGGCGGCGAACGGGTTCGAGTACCCGGAACGAAACAATGCGAAGTCCGTGAGCAGCGGTAGGTGCAACTGCAAAAACAACAGCCTGTGTATATATATTTTAACGTGCACCTTTTAATTTTGTAGGTAGGTAGGTAGGTGTCGCTTGCGGAAAATAACCAACCGAGCCTGTTGGCGTGTACTAAAGCTCGGTTATTTTTCTGCAAGCGACACCCCTGCTGCGGAGTGATGGAGTGTATTTTTGGGCTATAAAATGAAAGCTTTAAATGACCTTAGTAGCGGGGGTAGCCGTTAGGTTTAGCTGCTAGAAGGCTAGGTAAATAAACATTAAGGTAGCGTGGTTTTAGGTTTTTTTCCCACCCACCCGACCCGTATCGAAGTTCCCACATGCCCTTTTCGTGCCTTTCTGTTAATACGGTTAATTAATAAGTGATTTAATTGAGATGTGTGTATAATTAGCCATACATTGCCCCGCAGCATCACTACAGGGGTCTCTCTCTCTCTCTGTGTGTGTGTGCGACACTTTAACAGCCGCCTCCCCTGGCGAAGAACAAGGATGACATTAATTAATTCAAACGATATGAAAATGGCAAAACGATAGCTTTTAAAATGAAAGATGTTAAAGACATTAGACATTGTTGTATAAGACGTCTTATAGGGTTACCACCACTTTGAAATGCATGGCCTTGTTCGATCAAAGACCTGCGGAAGTCAATGGTTGTTTGGTTTGGTGGTTTAAGGTTCATCATGGCATGGTGGCCTTTTCTCTTGTGATATGTTTTATTTCCCATGTGCACTGTGATGTGATGTGTTGGGTTTGGTTTGGTTGGTTGGAGTTGAGTTTGCTGGGAAGGGAACGGAGAGGTAGGAATGTTTTTATTTGGACGTGGGGTAGTCAGCGGGCTTTGGGGAGAGATCGTAAAAAGTGAACTTTTGAACTTGGAGAACGCCCTGAAGCTATTAGGTTTTAGTCACCAAATCCGGTGAGTGTTGTTGGCTATATTGCACTATACACAATAGATGGAAAAGATGGAAACGAAGACGGCCCAAAACCCCCAAAACGAGGATGAATCATGAAAAGATTCCAGTTCAATCATTAGAACTGCATTAAAATTAGCCCAAAGCTCCCGCACTGTTTCTTCTGATTGGTAATACTGTAGCCTAGGCCCTAGTCTATATTGTGTGTCTGATATATGGATACAAAGTGGCCTCATATTTTCTGCACGCTGATGTGTGATTAATGTGTTGCTAACTTGCTAATACATCAAAGGGGGGTTGATCACCATGCTGGCAAGTCTTCCGACATGTTTCTGTATAGGCTGGTCATCAATTTGACTTTTGTCACAAAGCATTTTTTTTCCTTTCCCCCTTTTTTAATTTTCATGCAAATCCCATTGACAGGTCACAACAGCTAAAAACAGGGCTCCGTTGCTTTCTTTTGCCTCAGAAGGACATGTCTCCCTCTCATGCAGGCGCCAGTCCCATATCGTGTGCCCCCATGTGGGTGTGTGAAGATTTATTGACATTTCCAAGATTAAAATTCCTTTAACCGTGCAAGAAAGCCTGTTTGAAACAGGTTGCAAGCAAAGCTTTATATTCAAGTATGAACAGAGGTGATGGCGCCTATTGCTTATACACTGACAGACATCGGCTTGATATTTTCGTTTTGCATGTTTGGCTATAGCCTATAGCCCAATTCTAACCAGTTGTCATAATAATCGAAATGTGTTGGTTATAAAGGCTATCTGGCAATAATTATTTCGTGTTAATTCTAACATTAGGCTACATAACTAATTATATTTAATTATATATATATATATATATATATATATATATATATATATATATATATATATATATATATATATATATATAGGCTATCAATTAAGCAGTACTGGAATTTAACAACACCCTATTATAGCTAGGCTAAATCATGTTAAAACACTTTTCAATTGGTAGGTCCTAATTATGTGTTTAAGTTTAACCTAATTCAATGAAATACTTTGCCCCATAATGCCTAATTAGATTCAGTAAAATCATTATAGAACTGTCAAATAAATTGTAATTAGATTGAATTGCTAAAATACTTACAGTTTTACATGAAAAAGTGCATGAATTACCCAACTAAGAACGTTAGGCTAAAAGAGTCAATTATGCCTAGCTTTTTTACTCTTACAAAATTACATTTGTAAATGTTTTACAACCATTTTGACTCCTTGAGCATTTACCACTTTACAGCACGATTTTTTAACTATTTTGCGAAATGGTCTGCCATTGACTTGGATTTTCACCATGTTTTCACATTGTGTATACAGGCAGGTTTACAGCTTATCTGTAATTGCTGGCCTTATCCCTAAACAGATTTGAAGAAGAAACTCAATTTTCATTGATTTCAGAATTGACCATGTGCCAAGAATTTGTCTTTTTGTCCCCTGCAGGTCAATGAAATGCCTTTAAAAAAAATGTAATTGTGCTCAGCAAAACAAAAAAGAAAAGGAAAAATGTTGTTGGTGTGGCTTCTTTGGCCCTTAGGGCTGGTGCCTGAGCAGGGCAGCTTTAACAGATCAAATGAAAGAAAGTGCTTTGTCAGCCTCACAGCTCTCTGCACCAAGGAAGGGGTTTGGTGGTGGGGGGGTGGTGTGTGGGCAAGGCGTCTCTCTGTATGCCTTCTCTTTTCCCTGGGGAGGGTTGCTAGTGTCGTGGGTGGGTGGGGATGGGAGGCAAGGCAGGATGCGACCCCTGCAGTGACGGTGAATAATGATTCAGGAGTACAGTAGGGGAGGTGGGGTAAAGCAGAGTGGGGGGGTGGGGGGAGGGTCACAACCAGGCAGATGTGATCCATCACGATCTCCTTAACTTTGACTCCATCTTAAAATCCTATCTCTTATCTCACAATCTGTGTCAACAGCCACAATGACAAGGACCTGGACCTTACGTCTCCCCACTCCCCGTTTAAAATGCACGACTTCTAACTTGTTGGAAGCGGAACATGCATGAAAAGAACACATTATATATATATAGGCTGTGTATAAACAATTTTTATCTCACAATCTATAAAACCAAACTTAAGGTAAACAGCTTAGAAGATAATTTAAAAAAAAATCTAGCGGTTGAATAAAATCTATGGGAAAGGTGAGACAATGCCTCTTGTTTGACATGTAAATGAAGCAGTTTAAAAACATGTTTGTGAAATCAAATGATATCTTACAAACAAATAGAGGCATCTGCCATATTTTTAATTCTCTATTCTCGTATTTTTTGCAAGGCAAGTTTATTTGTATAGCCTAAATGTAATCAAGGCAATTCAAACTGCTTCACACACAACATTAAAAGCATTATGACTAAAGTGCAAGGGAAACGCATTATAAAATGACTTTTTATAACTAATTAATACTCAAAATAGACAAAAATATTAACAGACTTTACATTAAAACCTATTTATTCCATTGATCTTTGTTCTTTAAATCAAAGAAATACTGTATAGGCAGAAATGAGAAGACTTAACCTCAATCATTTGAACCGGACAGATGTTACAGTCTAAAGAAAAGCACAAACATTTTATATAAAACAATATAAAGAACATTCCAAGTTTATTAAAATTAAAACCAAAATACATTTATCGTCATGAATACATTTTATTCTGGATGACAGCTTAAGTAATAATTAAAGAGAAATATATTTTTCAATATAAAATCTGATTATAAATATATGGGGTCTGTTACTATGCATGTACCCAAAAGTTGAATTGGGTATGATTCACAATTAAAATAATACCAATTTTGTTTTTATTGTGGAATAAAAAAACAAAATTTATATTCAACAGCACCATTTTGTCATTATAAATGTTTAACATTCAGTATTGGAGTCTCAAATGGAAAATAATCACTTTTAAATTTAACTTCATCTAGTGACAAAAATCATTTGTCTCTAACAGAAAAACAAATATATATATTTTTCTACTGGTGGTGGTTGATCGTTACATATAAATTGTTAGTGCCTTCCTTGAGTGCTTGGAAGACTAGAATCCGTGCTATAATAAATGCAGTACATTTACCATTTCACTCGCAAACTAGACTACTGATATCTCAATAACTAGATAAGATACCCCCTGTCCTTTCTCTCTTCATGTGACCTGCATTGAAGTCCCATTATAGAAGAGATTTGGGGCACTAAAGTGTGTGTGTGTGAGTGTGTGTTAGTTAGGGGGGAGGGAGGGAAGAGAGTGAGTGAGAAAGAGAGTGTCCAAGGTCCCCTCCATCCTGTCCCTGCGACCTGGAACTCTTGTTTCCAGGCAACAGGCATTCCACTGGTCATCTCTGTCATGATGAAGAGGAGAAGCAGATAATCAGATGAAGCCATGGCAGACACTGTGTGGTCTGTTTGAAGCGCGACCGAAACATCTCACCAAGTGGCACACGAGAGAGCAAAGACACGGTGTCAGTACAGTCATCCTGCAATGTTACCCCCACAAAATATGAGTCAAGCAATTTATCCTAATAATCTTAACCTTCTAAATATTTCATTGACATAATGATATATCATTATCGGGTTTGTCAATGAAGAGTTAAAAAGAAAATCCCAAATCAAAGATCTGCCATTTGAACATACGCTGACATGATGTATGTTAGCCAAAGTTGTAATCGGTAATATTGGCAGACACTTGCCTTGTCGGCAAAGAAGAAGACATTCGCTGATCGCCAAGATGTTAATGCCTCTGTACGTATGCCGCAATGTGATGCGTGTGAGCTAGTAGGTCTGCTGTGAGGAAGGGTCATCTGAGATCCCTGAGTCTCATATCACACACTTGGAGTTAAAGTAGCACTAAGGTGTGAGTGGCTACGTTATTTATTACCTATATATTTATATCTAATTATAGGCAGCGCAGTTGTAAAGATAATACACGGCAGAAGGATATGTTTTGTTTGTGAGGACTGAATATTTACACAATACGTAGGACAGGCCTATATTCCATTTATACATTTTGGTTTACAAAAAGTAATTTCATGTCAAAGACATTTATGATTGAAGGAGAGTAATTATATACATACACTGATGCGTCACATTCAACCACTCACTGCTTGTGTTAATGAAAAATGCAGTAATATGCAAAATAAAATGGAGATGCATCGAGATACATCTCAAATCAAATCTTGAATTGAATCCAATAGTTAACAGGTGAATTGATTTGAAACGTGGGTGCGATGAAGATTCACACCTCTAATATTTATGTTATATATGCTAATACTGCTAATTCATATTCTTCTAATCATCATTGTCATTATCCATCACAGCAACACAGACTATAGAATTGTCATTTTATGCTTTATTTTTAAGTAAGAGTCTAGACTAGAGAGACCGGAAACAGTGCAGAGCGAGGGGAGACATGATTGGAGTCAAGTGAGAGTCAAAGCCCATCTATAATAAGCTCACAACTCATGGCGATGCTACGCACTGTCTGTGAGGTCGTAGATGGGCTATTTTCTTTCCTTTCTTTCCAAATTTTTGCCTATAACGACATGCCCCAAAAATAGGGACGCCAGGGTTAAAGAAGTGGTTAAGCCATAATGGTCTCTGTTGACCTCCACGTAACCCAGGAAAGTATTTACAACCTCCACTTGAGCCATGAGCTACAGCTATGGTAGGAGAACCATTGAGGGCAGCAGCGGCAGCAAGGTTGGTCGCGCAGGGTTGTTTTGTTCATTGATACGGCCCAAAGCGATGACCTGGAGGGATGAACAATTAACAGCTGGTATTGAGATGCAGGCGGGGGTTGGTCGGCGGGTCAGCCGGTTGGCTGAGGCGGCCATAAACCACTATTTTGAGGTGCAGGGGCAGATACAGTAACTGGGGACAGTTGGTACAGTGACGCTGCCTTATCTACGAGCCAAGGGGTGCCAGGACTTTTGTCGGGTCTCTGTGATATTCAACACGTAGGCCAGCCAGAAGCCATAAACGTCGTCAATTTGAGTTTGAATTTGGGAGGATGAGTTTACAGGCAGCTGTAAAACACTGAACTTGGTATGTAGAGAAGGAATGGCTTTGCTGTGAAACTGTCCCCTCTCTACGGAACGAAAGGATGCAGTTGTTGGAGTGAGGAGAGGGTTGGGGGGGGGGGAGCTGTTTACAGAAGAACAACTGAACTTAAAATATCTACCTAAAGATAAAATCACCAAAGTGATATTTCAAGAATGGCTCAATGTTGTAATACAGAGTGTTGCATAGGTTATTTATTGAGCAGTTCTCATGGGATGTCTTCCCAATAGTAGGTCCTAAACGTAAAAGTAGCCCATGAGGGGCTTTGTACTGTAAAGTGTAGGTGTCAACTATTTCAAAAGGTGGTGGTTTTATTATTAAATTCCTCAGATCCTTCCCACCTCCTACTCCCAACAACATCCAAGTCAGGTTTCTGCAGTTGGTTTAATACCGCAACCATACCCACATTACCCAGATAGGATGTTAACTGATTTTTCGGTGCACCAGCTGATTTATTGGATACAAAATATATGCCAATGTTTGAATGCAAAGGTCCTTATTTGGCAGGGACATGAGTAGTTCCTCTCAATTGTAATTGGATTTTAAGGCACAATTCGACCGACCGTCTTTATTGATCTTGAGCAGAGCCACACAGTAAATTGAAGACTTGGACAGAATGGACGCCACAGTAATTTCACAGTCAACAGCAAAGACACACAATCCTGTGCACTATGACTGCTTTTAACGGGAATCTGTTAAACTGTTTGGATCTTTCTAAATTCCCAGCCACAACTCTCATTCTCATTACCTCATCATACTTGTGCTCAAATGCACAAGCACATACACGCAGGGACAGATTGCACGCACACACGCACACATGAACACATGCACAGATACTGTCCACAAACGGTTTTCATGAATCAATATCTTATCAATATCTTAATTCGCGGTGACACAGCAGCTTTTCCGCTGCACGGGGCGGATGTCCCCACTGGTGCATTATCCGCTTGGTGTTATTAGGTGATTATTATCAGATGGTTTGCTAGCCCCTGAGTTTGCACAGTGCAGTACGCTACCCAGCTCTCCAAGGTAGTAAAACTCTGACCCCTGGCATGATGAAAGGGAAGTTGATCCTTTGAGCGTGTCAAGTCATGGTGACAGAGCCCCCATTCGCCCCTCTCCGCCTCTGACCAGAGCTTGACCCTCTGCCCGACTGCCTCGCCGGGATTAGGCCAGATAAAGACATACACTCATTAGTTTAGCATAACATATATTCATGACTCATGAGACTTGAAAGTGGGCCGCAGCACCTTTTTTGGACCACTGAGCCTTATGCACAGTTAAGCAGCTTCTGTTGAACAGAGATATGGGCTTTTCTGCAATTGTATAGTCTCAGTTTAGGTGGAAATCATTATGTGCAGAGGTGTCGTGTTTTCTGTTGTCTGACCTGCACAGACAAACTGTCTTATTTGTTTCATTTTATCCATGCTTTATTTGATTACAATTTTTAAACAAGTTCTCATTATTACATTGGTTTTGTACTTCTTTGAAGACAGAAAACGAAGAATTCATAGACTACTAGGGGATGTTTTCTGAACTTGAGTTGCGCTCCGAGCAGGGAGCGTGCACGTGTGTCATGGAGGCAGCGCACGCAGCGCTTGGTTGGCTAGGAGTGCTAGGTAAGACAGAGCAGACATTGTGCTGTGTGGTGTTACACAGCAGGGTCATGGGTCAGCTGTAGGGGTCAAAGGGATGGCCACAGAGCAGCCTGTGGAGCCAACACTCGAGTTCCTCCACAATCTGTCATATGCAATACCTGCCGCAAGGCGGTAGTGAGTTGGTCTTGGCCCCACCGATCAGATTCTATCTATACTGCAGTGCTTCCCAGAAGACAAGTTCAGGTGTGCTTTGGGTGTTTGTGACAACCACACATTTTTATTGCAATGTATACAACTGTACAAAAACAAAAAGTACTTTGTGTGCAATCATTTCCCAATACAGAGAAAAATGGTATACCGTCCTCCCTCCCCACACAAATTGTTTTATTATTATTATTAATATTATATTTTATTATTTTCCCTCTCACAAATTTGTGCTATGAATACTTGATTGCCTTGAGATTTTGACTTTCCCTTGGGCACAAAAAAGTTTGAAGAACTATGAATCCACTGTCCCTTACCTGGTTGAACTTTGTGAGAGTGTGATGGATGAAGACAGGTTGGTTGGTGTTTTGGTGCTAAATGGTGATGATTTTCACTGTTTTGTCACTTTTTTGGATCCATTTGTATGAGTTAAATTAATCTCCCAAGCCCTACACTTATATAGTTTGTCATATGGCAAATGGGGAAAATAGCAAATCTGTAAGCTCACAGTCACAATGCAGTGAGCTTGTAGATGCTACAGTATGTTTGCATTTTTTCTTAAAAAAAAAAAATCATTTGTTACTTTAAATTGTTTGTCAGTATTTTTTGCCTATTCTTTACATGCCCAGGGACTCCAGGTTGAAAGTGGAAACACTGAGCGAGGATTTGACTGTTTACAGCCCCCTTTGTTATTCCGGGCGCATGTAGTGCTCCTGAATGGTTGTAAATGGGGGCGATTTAGGGGTACCTGTGGGACCTGGTGTTGGGTAGCGCTACTACTCCCAGACCCAGCGGCCCGTTAACACCCACCGGAGGCAACATTGACCCCCATATGGGACTAACAAGCCCCTCCACTCAGCCTGCCTGATAGTGCCAACGGAGCAGCACTGCCAGGGGTGGTCGCATAACAGTGGAAATGTCTCTGCCTTCTACTTTTTTTCCCTTTCTTTTATAACCCCATCTGCTCCTTCACGGCAAACTGAAACTCCTTACAGTCATGCTTGGCCGTCTCCGTCACTCGTCTCTGTGGGTGTGGATTGAGGAGTGCCCAGGGGGGCTTCTTCCAGCTTCACTCCTTTCTGACCTCTCAATAGTGGAGAGAGAGAGAGGAGTCATTTTGTTCCTGTAGTGTAGGGGGGGAAACAATGATATATCTGTGGTCGCCACTTCCTCCCATCAATCATACAGTCGGGGGAACGGAGCTCGATTGATCGGGCAGTGTTGTGACGTCACCTGAGGGCTGACTGTATTGTCCAAGCAAGGGGAAGTGAAGGGAAGGTGGGAGCCTCTCTTCTATCTTGATTGACTGTTTACTCCTTTTACCTTCTTACTCACCGAGACCTTCTGTCAGTCAGTCAGTCGCTTGCTTGCTCACTCACCCCTCGAGTCAGTCAGTCAGTCAGTCAGTCAGTCAGTGACTCACTCACTCACTCACTCACTCACTCACTCACTCCTTCAGTCAGTCACTCTTCCTCTTACTACTTTTCCTTCTCCATCCGTCTCCCTCCCTCTTGTTCTGCCTTCCTGTCTTGGTGATGCCCCCCCCCCACCTCCTATAGTGTGACATGTGATAGATGGAGGTTGGGGTCTCTGTGTTGAGATAAGAGCCAGGGCCTAGCTGGGGGTTCGCTATACAGGCAGGGAGGCAGCCTTGGCAGGTATGGGGGGGCCAGCCCTACTCACATAACAGGGTGGCGTGCCCCTCCGCTGGCCATGCGGAACCCCAGCCATCTGGGATGGAAGCGCTGCCCAGGACAGTGATGGACTATGATGGTGTATGAAATGTAGAGATGCTGGGTTAAAGGCAGAAGGACAGGAGAAGTGATTCCTCAACTGGGGGGTATTGACTTAGGGGGGTGAGTTAGGGGAGGAAGGGGACTGTATTGGCGCATTTGCTGTACATCCAATGTTACAGTCTGTTGCATGTACATTATGCCCCCCCCCCTCTGGTACATTGTGGCCTCATGCACAAACTACCCCAACCATATGGCTCCTTCTTATAAGAGATGCACCTTCTGTGTGGCAATTGGGATATAAGCATCAGTGGTTTGCATGCATTGCATTAACTATGTCGTCTGCTGTCCTTCTGAATCACCACATACGTTTAAAGCGGAACTGTGACATTGCACTTCCTTCAAACTCGCTGTTGTTTCGAAAACAAGTGCTATTAGCCAATGAAAAGTATTAACATTTTGTCACCCTAATAATACATTGGATACAATGCAACACAGGTTTTTTTTTTTCCATTTCCTGAAAAGTGTTGGTTTTGGACACAAGGTTTCAACTTGACGGCGACGAACTGGCGTACGCCATTCATCCACCATGGATGCATGTGAATGTTTTATCGAGCATGAATTCCTGTCCTCAGATGAGGAGAGAGAGAGAGAGAGAGAGAGCACAAGAGCCTGTATGTTGTTTTGATGGAAGGCTGATTGCGCCGGAGGTTGCGGAGGTTTTCAGGGGTGAAAGGTTAAAGATGCAGCCCTTCTTTGTCAACACACAATGGGCCACGGCCGAGCGGGCTCCGGTCGGATTGGCCACTGCCTGGAAAGCCCTCCTTGCCTGGGGTTATAATGGTCAATAGGCTGCCATGAGGATTAGCAGGGGAGAGGAGACCACACACTGGAGTTCCATTCTTCACTGCCCGTGATCCCATTATCAGCTAACACTGCTGCCTTAGAGCAGTGATTGGAACCCGGGCTAATCCACGGCTGCTTGGAATGCAGCATTGACTGGTTTTGAACGAGGGGGGGGGGAATGGAAAATCTATGTGTCTTGAAGGATACTGTAAATCTGTGAGGTTGATGGATCGATGTATGCATTCCCAGTATTTATTTAGTGTATTCATGCTTGTGGGCAAACTGTATGCGTGTGTGTGTGTGTGTGTGTGTGTGTGTGTGTGTGTGTGTATGTGTGTGCGCGCATACAAACAGTATATGCATAATTAGGCGAGCGTGCTTGCGGGTGTTTATGCCCGTCTTTGGTGGTCAGTTATTGTTCATGGTGGGCGGTTGTTGTCGGCACGTGCACAAAGCATGCATGCCTGTCTCCGACCGCGCACATGTGTAGTTTTGTGTTTTGAGCGCAAGGAAGAGAGAGCGGCCGGGGCACGCGTGTGTGTGTGTGTTTGAAGAGAACGTCTGTCTCTGTGTGTGTTGGTGTATGCTCCAGGGAGAACATATGCCAGTGTTGATTGGGGGGGGGGCTGTAGACGGGGAGGAGGGCAGATGGGGGGTGGGGGGGGGGGGGGGGGCAGCTGGCGTGTGTCGGGTCAGGGGTCTACAGCTGTTGATGGCAGGGTGGTACACTGACCACTGACAGAGATAGGGGGATCTGACGCGCCGACCGAGGCACTTTGCACACTTATGTATATGAATGATGGATTTTAGGTTGGCCAGAGTGTAAGTGAGACATGGACCGGGCCCCGTCCACCCGATGGCCAGCACAGATGGTTCAGAGACTCTGGTGGCCCAGACAGTGGCCACTGAGGGGGGGGAAAAGAAAGTGGGCGTGAAAAAAAAAAGATTGCACTTAAGTAAAATCCTTCATTCATTTAACTTCTTAGAATGTACACCTTTTGTACACACTCACTCCAGGGCCAGGGTTACAAATCAATAAATGAAGACATTTGTCGTATAATGCATAACATGAAATACCCTACACACTTTCCCTACACCCTACACCTACTTTCAAGGTAATCTTAGGAATTCACAAACGGAATACAGTAAACACTGACGGGCACTTTTTGAAAGTGCTTTAACGGCAATTAAATCTCCTACTATAAAATCCTACTATGAAATGGGGAAACCTCTGTCTTTATTTCTCTGTCTGTCCTCATCCATTTGTATTATCAGTGGTTTGACCAGTCAATCTGAAAATTGCACATTTACCATTGACATGCAACACCTTGCAACACCATGCAACACCTTTCAGCAACACCTTGCACTGCACTGTTGCCAGACAACTATTCCACAATCTTTGAAAGCTATATAAATTTGGAACTGCACTTCCTAAAAGCCTAGAAAGGAAGTTGCCATCTGTTTCCGTTCACTAAAATATATTTTAAAATGCCTCTACAATATAATTTAGAATCTCTGATAAGCATCAAGCTATATTATGTGTAGAATAATGTACGACAAATTTGCGCGACTGCAAAGATGCACCGGAAGCGGGGGGGGAGGCGGGATATCCACTTTACTTTTGACTGTACGACGGAAACCTTTGAACACGGTCTGTGTGTGTCAGCATTTCTGTGAACACTCACTCAATCTAAGACTGCTGTGGGTGGAGCCAGGGGGAGTGACTCACAGAAGTGTCATGGTTAATTGATTGGCAGATGTTTCCAGTTGTCTATTGTTGTGCTCTCTCCAGGGTTGCCAAGTCTGCTTATTTGCCGCAACCTTTGGCTTGTTTTTTTCCAGAGTTGCGTTCCCCCCCCCCCCCCCCCCCCCACCCGAGTCACGGGTTGTGGTTTTTGGGGCTTTTAAAAAACATTCTGTGGCTTGTTTTGAAAATCAAACAAGCCAACATTTCTTTGATGTATATGTACTATAAATACCCACAGGTTTGGGGGTGTGTGAATCACATTGAGTGACAGAATTGGTCTGATGTCTCTACTTATTAAGCCCTGGCTAAAGTACCGTATGTATAATGGT
Organism: Protomyctophum bolini; assembly: GCF_963924005.1. Taxonomy (NCBI): domain Eukaryota; kingdom Metazoa; phylum Chordata; class Actinopteri; order Myctophiformes; family Myctophidae; genus Protomyctophum; species Protomyctophum bolini. The sequence goes on along the minus strand of NC_137867.1, from coordinate 40,066,655 downwards.
ATAATAAATAAATAAATAGTAAATTAATTAATAGTAAATAGTAGTAAATAAATAGTATAATAAATTACCAAAACATTCATTATTATAGACAATATACATAGTATTTATGCAGGCATCAAATCTTTTTTTAATTGGCATTATATGGCCATATTATTGGGCTTGTTTCGTTTTTTTGTCGAGTGGAGATTTGGCTTATATTTCTCTCGCAAGAGTTTGCTTGTTTTTGGCTTGCTTTTGGAGGTGGGTTGGCTTATTTCTCTCACGAGAGTTGGCAACAGTGGCTCGCTCTCCTCTGTATGCTGTACCTGGGCTGAGTGGGCTCGGGGCACGCACAAAAACATGGAGAAAGGGTTCTCAACATGTGGGTCGAGAGTAGACCCCCAGGGGGGTCTTCAGATGACAGTATAGTGACACTTTAATAAATGTAATAAAAAAATAAAAGACATTAAATGAAAAAAGACCATTAACTGCATCAAAAGTTATACAAACTTTACTATAGGTTTGTATTACTTTTGTTTGTATATAAAAATGGGTCAAACACTGGCCACAAATTCCACATGTTCCACATCTACAACCATGTGAGCTTGTAGATCAGCTATTGCCGCAACTCTACAATTCACATACAAGTGCTTGTCGGGGTGTGGGTGCCTATAGACTGTGTAGAGTGCTACAGAGATATAATGACCAATTGATGGACGGGAGCTTCCATATAGCTTATTAGTTTGGGTATGGACGAGTTTGGCAGGAAGTAATTGTGGACTTTTGAAATAAAACCAGTTACACAAGAATTGTTTTGGCATCTATTGTCCAATTATATGACCACGTGGATATGCTCAAAAATAATTCTCCATTTAGTCTTTAATCACAGAACAACAGAACAAGCATCAGTCTTACTTAGCCCAAACATTTAGACTCTCGTAGAGGTTTTTTTTCCGATTCTGACGAATCTCTCTACGAGAGTCTAAAAGTTTTACCCCCCCATAACGTCGCGAAGAGCAACGTTTGTGCCTCAAAATCACTCTTACCTTGTACAAATGCAAAATCTAAGCTGCTTTTAATTTTGCCCCACTTGTTTGTGAGGTGTTTGTCACCATATTAAACACCGAAACCGCTTATTTTTCAATAAAAAAGGTATTGTAATCCACTGTCTCGGAATCCTCCATTGTAAATGTGCAACAGAACATTGGCCGCGCCCCTTGCGGCCAGGGTTCTCTTGCGCATTTACAATGTAGAGAAAACCAAGATGGCCGCCAGATTCCGAGACAGAGTATGGACAGAGTGGATTAAAATACCTTTTTTATTGAAAAATAAGCGGTTTCGGTGTTTAATATGGTGACGAACACCTCACAAACAAGTGGGGAAAAATGTAAAGCAGCTTAGATTTTGCATTTGTACAAGGTAAGAGTGATTTTGAGGCACAAACGTTGCTCTTCGCGACGTTATGGGGGGTAAAACGTTTAGACTCTCGTAGAGAGATTCGTCAGAATCGAAAAAAACCTCTACGAGAGTCTAAATGTTTGGTCTAAGTCTTACTCTAATGTAATGAGAACGTGACGTCACACCATTTGAAAATAATAGCTGAAGACCTCTCAAGATGGCACCACCTGTCCATTCAACTCAGTGGGTGGTGGCGGGGTGGTGGTTGCTCCATAGACATATAAACGTAGACGCCTCTTCCGGCTCTGGGTCGCGTGTCAGAATTGAAGGCACAATTTTCCTGAAATTCCTTGCAAAGCATTTGCCTTCAATGAGCGGAAGCTTGTCAAGCCCCCCCCCCCCCTTTTCCCCTCACTGTATATGTATCTTTTCCCTTTTTGCTTCCTATATGATGAATTCCTGTTTCCTATTCCTTAACTACATAGAATTGTATTTGTATGTCTCTAAATGTTTTGATGAATTGAACAATGTGGACCCTGTTGTAAACAAGTGTAATGCTTAATTGGGTCGTCCACTCACAGTTAACAGTCTTTGTATTGAGTTTGTGCTTGAAATGTACTGTAATTCTACAAACTGTTAATAAATATTTCATTTGATTGGCCAGTAGTCACTTCTTGAGTGACAGCGAGAGACATGAAGGAGTCTCATGAGTGATGTCACTGATAACGCAGCGTGCCTTCAGCAAATGCCATCAGCACTTCTAAATAAGAAAGCACTGTTGCTTTGCGTTCACTCTTTAATGTTTTAGTTAGTAATCTAATCCCCCCCCTGGCTCTGATGTTGTATTAATAACGTTGTTGTTTGTTTGTCTTGTTTTGTATTGTAATGTATTGTCATGACTGTTTTAAGATTTGTTAAAAAAAAGGCCTTCAGCACTGCACTTCGCTTGACTTCCTGCCTTCATTGGAGACACGTCGTTCCAATGAACTGCAGCGGCCAATGAGGCATCTATATTTTGTAATATCTATGGGTTGCTCATTCTAAAACGCCTGACCTACAGGGGAAGACTGTCCATAACCTGAGAGGCGGGGCAAATAAAAGCACGGTCAAATCGAGACGTTTGTACTTACTTTTTAGTATTTACTTTAATTTTGTAATAATGGAATAGGGTGGTGAAACCTTTTCCAAAGTTATATATATATAGCCATATCAAGTCCAAGATCCACAACATTACAGCCGTGTCGTTCCAATGCAGATTTAGTTTTGGTTCATATTGGTACCAAATGTGGAGATTTCAATTGTGGGAATTTGGGAACTCACGATTGAAATCTCCACATTTGATTGGTTAAAGAAAAAAAAAGTATTTGGAGTTTATTTTTGTTCACAGACAGTATACTATATAGAGCAGTCGTTGGTTCCCCCAAAAGAGAAATTAGATGTTTACCCGGGAACTACTGAAAATGGCAGATCTACAAGCTCAGTCAGTACTACTTGTGAACTACTTTAACTTTTTGTCATAATACAGTCATACCCTATTTACTTCGTTACGTCTGTCCAGGGGCCCCCAGTGGTCTATACTTACTACTTAGCCCCCTCTAGTTGACAATACGCTGTGTGGCATTCAGCACATTGTGAGCTTTTATCTCAAATTTCTCCCAATCATGCCCAAAATAGGGATGCTTGGGTTCATGTGGTTAAATAATAATAACTTTATTTATATAGCACCTTTCCAAAAACAAGTTTACAAAGATTTCACGCCTTCAAGGAGAGGCTGAACAAACACCTCCTCAGTATGTGACTGTAATCCCACAAAGCTCAAGGACTGTCATTCATCCAACATTCAGTTTACACATACTGTACGCCTGACTGAGTAGCTGCAGATCATTGATAGGGTCTTTGAATGTATTTTTCCCATAGCCTGTATCTGCTTAAGCTTAATAAAAAATAATAAAAAACATAAATGAAAATGTCCATCTTGTGTTGTGCCTTGGAATACACATCAGGTTAATTAGTGTGGTTGCCCTATAGGCAAGCAAGCTATTTATTGTTATTGCACTCCAGCACTTAAATCGTTTGAAATAGTTTAAATCAATAACTCTATTCTCCCCTCCGATTGGCCAGTGTTTCAGAACTCTTCCCAAGGCTTTTGCCCTCATCTGATTGGACAGTATATGGTGACACACCCAACTCAACTCTTCTAATTTAACATTATTCCTATAGAGATGGGCAACCACACTCGCAATTCCGCAGGATGGAATCTTTCTCATTTGTGTTCACACAAAGTGTTTAACCCCTTTTGGTGTTTTAACCCATTCTGACCGGGAACCCGTTTTGGTGTTAGCATCATGTTATGCTTTAGCTATTGAAAAATAGCAGATCTACAAGCTCATAGCGCGCCACCGAGTGGCGCGCTACGAGCTTGTAGGTCTGCTATTTTTGAAAAATCGAAGAACGACTGACATTTTTAGAATCTGATCTCAGGTCAGAATGGGTTAATCAGAGCAGTGTGTGTCCAGTGGAAACCTCGTATGAATCTGATCTCAGGTCAGAATGGGTTAAACATTATGTTATAATTTAGCCATTGAAAAATAGCAGATCTACAAGCTCGTAGTGCGCCACTCGGTGTAGATCTGCTATTTTTGAAAAATCGTGAAAATGTGGCACAAATCTTTAAATATATATTCTTTCAGAGTGAACGTTTTTAACTAAAATCTTTGCTTCTGGGGGGTCCCTGGAACAACATATTTTCCGATGGGGGTCGGCGGCCAAATACATATATTTTTGGGGGTCCTTGACATGAAACTGTTTGAGAACCACTGATATAGAAACATGAGGTTTTTCAGATTTCAGAAGTTTAATAATTGTATTGACACTCTCTTTGTTTTGGCTATTGCTACAAATTTGTCCAGTACTAAAAAAACGAGAGCCAATTGTAATTTACTGTCTGACACTATGAGCTCATCTTTCCCTGTGTAACCTTTCTGTTTTCCAGGCTTTTATGGTGACCATCCTCTGGAGGTGGAACAGCATGACGGCATGGGTGAGTTCATCAAACCATACCTATATCTTTCCTTTTTGCCCTGACAGTACAAGTATGATAATTGCATTGGAAAGTAGGCGAGTATGTGGGTCGCTATTGGTAAAACCTTAGCTAAAGAACACGCTCTAGTGGTGAAGATAGCCAGTTTTATGTATGACATGTAATTCCATTATATACCACAAGAGGGCAGTATTGGCTCAACAATAATGTAACAGCAATCTACGGATATGTGGATTGATTTAAGTATTTATTAACAGTTTGCAGAATTACAGTACATTTCAAGCACAACTCAATACAAAAAACTGTTAACTGGACGACAGCAGAAAGCATTGCACTTGTTTACAATAGGGTCCGCCTTGTTCAATTCATCATAACATTTAGAGACGTACAAAACAAGAAAAAAGTGGTATCCTTGGCAGTGGGGATGAAAATAAATACAAAACATACAATTAAAAACAAATTAGGTATAGCAAGGTACAATATATTACATTCATGTAAGACCTTTTTATGTTGTTTTTTTTTTGTTTCATTGAGGAACAAAACCAATTTCCAGAAACCATGAAAGACAAGCTTGTCTCAGTTGTTCCGTCTGTGTTTTAGTCGTTCTGTGGACTGAGTGGGCCATGTGAGCAGCAGGGTCACTCGGTGGTTAAAGAGTCCTATAACGGAAAGGTTACAAGTTTGATCCCTGCAAGGAGAGCCAGTGTGTTCGTCTGCAGCCATGTGTTGTTTTGAAGTGTCGTTTCGAAAGTCAGTGAGTCGCTGTCTGCTCTGCTCACAACACCAATTGTAAGTTGCTCTGGATAAGAACAGATCGGCTATGATCGGCTATTTTGTACCCACGGTTAGCATTGTATGATGGTGTTGTTTTGCAGCAAACATAGAACATCACAAGCTCGCAACAGAATCGGCTTTATTGTCACATCACAGTTTTACTTAAGTAAAAAAGTGGGTGAAATTTGTTTTTGTGTATAGTTCCCATCGTGGCATTTTTTTACCAAGGATAACAAGACGGGGAAGAAGAGAGAGAGTGGTTGCATTGCACGTTGCATTGCAGCATGTTGTGAGCTTGTAGATCTGCTATTTTCTGCTATATATTTTTTATTATTCTTAGACCCCCTCCCCCCCCCAATATTGACATGCCCAAAATAGGGACACCAAGGTTGTTGTGGTTAAAAATCTGCAAGACCCAAGCGGTCAGAAGCAGGAAGGGAAGGGCCTGGCCGGGGTTTAGGGTTAGGGGGAATGGTCCAATGTTAAGGTCCAGGTTCAGGCGAAGTTCACTTTGGGACTCCTCCGGCCGTGAGTGCAGCGCCAGGTGGCACCGGAGGAGGGGTCAGAGGTTAGTCTCAGTTCAGAAACTCCTGACCCTGTGCGACCTCGCCGTGACTCCGCGCTGACCTGATTGTGTGCAGGGCAGTTCTTCCCCGGACCGACCAACCAACCAACCGGGGGCTTTCTCATCAGCACTCTCTGTAGTACCCAGCCCTCCATAAACCTCGGGGCACTCGTGAAGAAGCAGTGGAAGGATGCACGAGGTTGGGGAAAGGGTGGGTGGTGGTGGGCGCTATTAAAAAAACCTGCACACACACACAGTGACACACACACGCACGCACGCGCACGCACGCACACACAGAATGGCCAGCATTGTTGTGCACTACGAGAGGAGGCATGGATTTATGAGGTCCGGGCCTGATTGGGTTGTAAACTTGAGGAGGTGGGCTCACTCACACAGCCCTCCTCGGCCCTATTCTCCTCCCAGGATGCCTCGGTGCACGCAGTGGGCAAAGGGTGACGTGGAGGTCAAGGGGCTGTAGCGGGTTGGAGGGCTGCGTGGGGGTAGCCGAGGCGAGGGCTCCTCCAGCTTGTAAATGTTCTGACAGGGGTGGGAATTCAGAGACCCCCATTCAGTGACCAAAACACAGGTCAGGGGCCAAATAGCTGAGTTAGCAACAGCTGTTTTTTCCAAGACTACTACCTCTGTAGATGTAGAAGTCCTAATCTCTCACCTCTCAAACGCACCCAGAAGAGAACCCCAAAGGGAAGTGTAATTTTAGTCAGAACCTCACTTGTTATTGGGATGGGCCCATGTGGCCCTCACGTCGTTCTCTGTCAAACCGCCAGCCTGCGCTGCCAAAATATGTAGTAGAGCCTGACCATGCTAGATCTTTGGGTCTGATGCCAATCGGAATTTCTGAGACTCCTAGTCCTACACCACCGATTAGCAATGTTTCTGAGACTCCTAGTCCTACACCACCGATGTTTCCACCGATATTTTGCTAGAAAGTGCAAAATCTTGAAATCAATATGAAAAACTTAATGTGATAATTATGTAGTGAACTGTTCATAAAGCATACTTTAATTTAAAAAACGAATAAATATAAATGTTTCGATATGAAAACATGTCACTTTAATTATATAATGAACAAGGAAACAAACAAATACAGAATTTTACAGAACTCTGCTGTATATTCTTACAAGCTTGTAGATCAGCTATAATATATTTTATTATTAAATGTTTGCTCCAAATATGGACACCAGAATGTCATAGTCAGATAATTGCTGATATTAGCCAAACTGATATTTTTTGCAACCAACATCCCAAATCATTGTGAACCTGCAGGAGGGGATTCGTCTGTGTTTAATTTGGGTTATAAACCTATAAGAATGTATCCTGTGCACAGCTGTTGCTCCCTGAGGTGTTGGAAAAATGCAACAAAAAAAAAGAAAAAGAAACGCAACAATGTGCTCAAAACGGTTGGCCCACACTTTCTACATATGCAAGACAATACAACAGCAAGAATGATGAAGAAATAAGAAATCTAAGGGATCAAATCTGGGTCAAAGGCACAGTTTGTAGGATTGTAAACCCACCAGACAAGCAACGGTTGTAGTCCTTTTTATGGAGAGGCTCTGCAGGACGCTAGTCATCTGATTGGGTCTGTCTGTGTTTCCAGAGACTCTGAGCTAATCTCATAAACCGCTGGACCGAGTGTCAAAACATATTTCGTGCATAACTCCAATCGGCCGAAGAAGTGCATCCACTATCCTTTTCTCCCACTTTCAAATATATTAATTTTATAATGAAAGTCAACAGGGCTCTAACTTTTCCCAAATTTGGAGTCATACATCACAGATATTTTTTTTCCAAGATGGCCACCGTGGTGTGAGCATGAGCGTTTGCTGAAGCCTCAGTCTGTACTATAACATTACTATTAGACCTTTTTGCTGCTCCTATTGTTATCCTGACTATACACAGCCTTACTTTGATAACCCAGCTTTAAAAATCTGACTCTAGTAGCTCAAGTTAACTCAGTTAACTCAGTGTACTTAACCTAACTACTCTGACTGACTGCATTACCATCAGCTGATCATGGTTGAACCCATCACCAACCAAGCCATCTGGGCTGCCCTACAGCAAATGAAGACTGAAATGATTTCCCATTTCGACACAAAAATGGACAACATCCATACCAGCCTAACAGCTATTGATGGAAAGCTATCCACGATGGGTGACCAGGTCGAACAGCTTGAGCAAAGAGTCAGCGCTAACCAGGATAACATAATAGAACTTGTAGATCGGGTGAAAAAGCTGGAGAAAGAGAACGAATACCTGAGGGAGAAGGCCGACGAAGCTGAGAATAGAAGCCGGTCCTCGAACCTTCGTTTCCTTCATGTACCAGAAATGGAAGAGGCCAACGACATCATGGGCTTCATGAACCAACTGATCCCCCATCTGTTCGGCAAGGAGAACTTCCCCGCCCCGCCGGTCATCGAGAAAATACACCGCAACCCGACGGCTCGTCGCCAGGATTCCCAAGCGGGCCCGAGGCCAATCCTGGTGAAATTTCTTAATTTCCAGGATAAGCAGAGGATCCTTCGACTTGCCCGGGAGAAGGGCGAGCTGCTGTTCAAGGGGCGTCGTATCCATATCTACGCAGACTACAGTGCTGCCCTGATGCAGAAGCGCCGAATGTATGACCCCATCAAGAAAAAATGCCAAGAACGCACCCTCCAATACTCCCTACTCTACCCGTGTAGATTTAAAATAATGTTCAAAGGCAAACCCGTTTTCTTCTCCTGTCCAGAAGATGCCGAGATATTCCTCCATGACGTCCCGGTATGATCTCCATTCACCGCTGGTGATAAACTTCATATTTTCTCTCCATCTCGTCATGTAAGGCCTATTTATACTTTTTCCACATGAACTTGCCTAGTTGCATACAGATCGCTTATCAGCACTGTGGTCCCGAGACGTAAAAATGACTATTTTTTGTTGTATTAGTTTGTTATAAAACGGCATGTTGCTGTGGCGTTGGAGGCCGCCATCTTTGTTTGTGCCGTAAATCGTCTTGCAGTGAAGTAAGTTCCTGTGCTGTGAACTGTCGTGAAATATTACCGCGACACCTGATTTCTGCGTTCTGACAGGATCTATAGGCAAGTTGCAAAAAGCCTGCCAAAGGGGATAAACACTCGGGACCTTAGACCCCACATTTATTTAAATGACTTTGGTTTCTACCCTCTCCTTATTATTTATTTATCGATGATTGCTATTATTATTATTATTATTAATATTACTAATTTACTATTCTTTTTATTTTATCTTTTGTTAAGAAAACCTCCAGTAAATATTGAAACTATTTGCTCCAGAGCTATCCCCTGTTATTCATTTTGCAGACTGAGTTCTGCTAGATGCTGAGCTCCATATTGTTCTGCTCCACCCAGTCTTTATTTTTATTTGTTTTTTGTGTGTGCGCTTGTGATGTCGGTGTGTGTGTGTGTGTGTGTGTGTGTGTGTGTGTGTGTGTGTGTGTGTGTGTGTGCGTTTGTGCGTGCGTGTGTGTGTCTCGTGCTCTCCTGTGTGCTGCTCTTCCCACCATCAGCCCAGCTCAATGTATTCCATTCTTACGCATACTCATGGTCATAATGTCATCTTTATTTTTTCTATAATCAGACTATGAAAGGTTTACATATTATTCATGTTAACATCAGGAGCCTGTTCCTAAAAATCAACCTTTTAAGGGCTTGGGTCGAGTATAATAAACCTAATGTAATCACTCTCTCTGAGACATGGCTGACTGACTCTATTCCAGACAATGCTGTCCAACTTAATGACTATGTGTTGTATAGAGCTGATAGAGGCACAAGAGGAGGTGGTGTAGCTACATATGTTTCTTCTCAATTTGCCTCTGAGCTGGTTAACCCAAATGTGAATCCTGTGCATTTTGAATGTCTATTCATAAGGATACTTTTTCATGAAAATAAACACTTGGTGATAGGAAATATTTATAGACCTCCAAATGCTCCCGCTGAATCGATACAACATATCCTGTCTACTATCAATTCCATAGATCGGCTAAATGAAAACATTATTTTGGGGGACTTTAACCGAAATTGGCTTGAAAGGTCATCATCCAATGACCGTAATACTATCAACAGCAGTAATCTCACCCAACTCATTAGCGAACCTACCAGAGTCGATCCTGTTCATTTAACTAAATCTCTGCTAGATTGGATTCTTGTCTCTCATCCTGACAGAATTACAAAATCTGGGGTTTTACCCGACTGCTTTAGTGACCACTCAATTATTTTCTGTGTGTGGAAGATCCAATTACCTCGTTTACCACCAAAATATATAAAAGTAAGACAGCTTAAAAATTTGAACAATGAACTCTTTACCCATGATTTACTCGACATTAACTGGGATCGCTTTCAATTAATACCCTCGGTTGGAGACGCTTGGAACTTCCTCTATACAGAACTTAACAAAGTCATAGATAAACATGCCCCCTGGATTTCCATCAAGGTTAAAGGTAGACACTTACCCTGGATTAATGGTGAACTCATTCAGCTGTTCAAACAGAGAGACAAGGCCTGGCTAAAATATCGTTCATCAAATGATTCGTCTGACCGGAACACATATAAACATTTAAGGAACACATGTAAAACCAAAACTAGAAATGCCGAAGCAAATTTCTACAAGGACTGTCTAAATAATGAGTTCAATAACCCCAAAAAATTCTGGAACAGAATTAATAACATATTTAATAAAACAAGTAAAACTCCAAATCTCATTAAGATCAATGACGGGCTAACTGGCGATCCTTCCATAATAGCCAATGCTTTTAGTCACCACTTCTCCTCTGTTTGCAGCTCCCAATCGGGCCCACCTTATTCTCATGCCCCCCCGAATAATCCCAGAGTTGGTAGCTCCTTCTCTTTTGCCAAAATCACTCCAATTGATGTCGAACTGGCAATCCGGGAGTTACGGTCAGGTGCTGCTGGTCCTGATGGTTTAGAGATCAAATTCCTGAAAATTGCACCTCATATTCTCTCATTCCCACTCTCTGATTTATTTAATCTTTCTTTATCAACATGTGAAATTCCGTCAATCTGGAAATGTGTCAGTGTCACCCCCCTACATAAAGCCGGAGATCCTCATGATCTCAACAACTATAGACCAATTTCTATTATAAATAGCACAGTAAAGATTTTTGAAAAGTTAATCTTTAAACAACTCTCCAAGTATGCCAATAACTTTCACATTCTATCTCCATTTCAATCTGGCTTCAGACCCAATTTTTCCACCACTACAACACTCATAAAATTTACAAATGATATGTTTTCATCATTCGAAAACGGCATGCACACCGGTGCTATATTTATCGACCTTACCAAGGCATTCGATCTTGTAGACCACTACCTACTCCTCGACAAATTACACTCCATTGGTCTCTCCCGAGAATCAGTTCTCTGGTTTAATTCATATCTCCATCTTAGACGTCAGTGTGTCTCGTTTCAGGGGAACCGATCTGAATTTAAAATTATAGAGAAAGGTGTACCCCAGGGTTCTTCCCTGGGGCCTCTGCTTTTCTCCATTTTTATTAATGACCTACCCACAATCTGTTCTGATTGCCAAATTCAATTATATGCCGATGACACAGTCATCCACGCATCAAATTCCGACATTGCCCAAATCCAGTGTACATTACAGGCTGACTTTGATGCAGTTCAAAGATGGTTCCATCTTAACAAGCTGATATTAAACAAAAAGAAATCTGTTAGCATGGTCTTTTCCACAAGACCAACTTCTTTGCCTCTAGCAATTACATTTGCTGACGGCACACAGCTCGAAATGGTTGACAAATTTAAATATCTCGGCCTTTGGCTCGACCCTCAACTGACATTCGAGCCTCACATCACCTCTGTTATCCAGAAAGTTAATTTCAGCCTGAAAATTCTATATCGATCAATTAACTGTTTCACCCTTCAGGTCAGGAAAAGAATCATCTCTCAACTAATTCTCCCTATCTTAGACTATGCTGACATTGTTTACCAAAATACCTCCGATACACACCTCTATCCCCTCAACGTAACATACAACAATCTCTGTAGATTTATACTGAGGTGTCCCTATATGACCCACCACTGTACCCTGTACGAGTCCCTCAACTGGCTAACACCAAAAGCTCGAAGACACTCTCACTGGCTTCTATTTATCTTCAAATGCATACACTTCAATTACCCGGAATACTTAAAACAATATCTACGTCCCTTCAGCTCACCTTACAACCTGAGGCACACTGACCATCTTTACCTTACAGTCCCCACCAACATCAGAAAAGTAGTTGGTCGGCGTGCTTTTAAATTTAAAGCTCCTGTCGACTGGAACAATCTCCCCAGTTCCCTCAGATCCATTAACTCCTTCAATATTTTTAAAGTGTCTATCTTTACCCATCTCCAAATACCATGCTACTGCTTCTAAATGCCTCCTAATGTTCGGATTGTTTCTCTCTCTCCTTACATCATGTGGCAAACTGTTCTACTCACTATTTACTATTTACTATTTACTATTTACTATTTTCAAGTGCATGTTTGTACTCTGCTATGATGTATTGACAATGTTGTTAATGCATTCTCACGTCTGTCATGATGCTCGGCCTGATGTTCTTCCGATGTATGTTCATCATCTTGTATACTATACTATTTTGACTTATTGATACCATGTTGTGGGTGAATAGGTGGGATGGGAGCAGCTAGTTTTAGGAGAGCTTTGTTGTTTGTTTTGTCCTCGATTATGTATGTATGATTGTACTTGTTGTATTGTCTTGTATTTACTGTATGTTGCTGGACCCCCTCGAAAACGAGATGATGCATCTCAAGGGGATATCCTTTCTCAATAAAGGTATAATAGAATATGTCGTCATACTGTATGACAACTGACATCAGGGATTGGCCCACCCGTTGGCCCGAGATCAATATGGGAGTCATGCCGTTCCCGAGATCCACATATTCGGTTTGATACATGGCAAAATGTATATGTGTTTTTTTGTTAGAATTGGAAAGGTTTTCAGACCAATGAGCATGTCTGGAGGAGGAGCAGCTTCATGTGTCAGCCATAGGCTATGCCCTGCCTAGTGCCTACCCTATGTCGTTGTCAGTCACGGGCAGGGCTGTCACAATTATTACATAATTGCCTAATAGTGTCCATGCATTTTTCAAAATAGCAGAACTACAAGCTTACAACACGTCACTTCGTGATGTGTTGTAAGCTTGTAGCTATTTCCACTATTTTGTACTTTTTTTTGTTTGTTGGAAAGAATAAGTTATAAATATGATTAAATGTGTCAGTGATTTCTTTGTATCATTTGTCATATCTGCCCTGTACAATTTGTGATTACGCCTCAAAGGAAAACCGAAAAATACAAATTGCGACGTTCCAATGTTCAACACAATTAAATCATTAATCGGGCCATTATTTGTGTGACAATTAATCGTCAACGTAAAATGTGTAATCGTGACAAGGCCTAGTCATAGGCTATATGCCCTGCCCTGCCTACCCCACGCCGCGTCGTCAGTCATAGGCTATATGCCCTGCCTTGCCTAACCCACACTGCGTCGTCAGTCATAGGCTATATGCCCTGCCTTGCCTAACCCACGTTGCGTCGTCAGTCATAGGCTATATGCCCTGCCCTGCCTAACCCACGCTGCGTCGTCAGTCATAGGCTATATGCCCTGCCCTGCCTAACCCACGCTGCGTCGTCAGTCATAGGCTATATGCCCTGCCCTGCCTACCCCACGCCGCGTCGTCAGTCATAGGCTATATGCCCTGCCTACCCCGTGTCAACCTGTGTCAACCTAGCGCTGTCCCCGGTTCGAAGGCCCTCCTCCCACTGGACACAGCTGACCAATCGCTGCTGAGTAGGCCATTAGCAGGGTTATCAAGGGGTCTTTGGTTAGCTGTAGCCTCTGTTCCATGGTCAATCATTACCAGCTGGCCATTTACTGCACGGACAGGACTTTCTCTCTTCAACTTCGCCCCGGGTGTGTCCTCTATTATTCAGCCCCTCTGTGGTGTTGTTGATGTTGACAAAAAGCTTTCTCCATGTATTGTTTTCAGTTCAATTAAAGGAATCGTTGACCCCAAAAAATTCTTATTTTCTATCAATTACACCCATGAAGCCTTTGAATTCATGGACATTATGTTTTAGTTTTTGCCGCATTCCTAAACTAATAATGTGATTTAATTATTAGCTTTGGAATGTGACAAAAAAATAAATCTCCATGAATTCAAGGTGTGTGTAATTTCTTGAAAATAAGTAGTTTTTTGGGGCGAACTTCTAACCTAATTAATCATCACATGGCAATTTTCGTGGCGTTGTAAAATAGTTGTCAAAGCAGTACGAATAAACACTGTGGATCTGAGGGCCGATTCATACTCCTATTTTACCGCTGTTTCGGCGCTGTAGTGTAGCACCGAAAAGATGACTTTAGGACGGTACCCGCCCCCCCCCCCCCCCCCCCCCCCGAACCTCAAATGACGTCACATTGTAGGCTCTACAGAGCCGAACCGACTTTTATTCGGCTCTAAAATAGGAGTATGAATCGGCCCTGAGTCTTAACCAGTTTTAACCATGAGATGATCCCTATTTTGGACATGTCATGATGATATAGGCAATTTGATAGAGTTCAATTTGCTGGGGTGCCATGCCTCTGCTTTTGATATCCCCTCTTGTCATTAATTTCTATGGCTCAGTGGAGATGTGTTTCATCACTGCTATATGGTCAGACTGAATCATTTCATTTTTTGTGTGTTTTTTTTTTCTCTTACAAATCGAAACTTGATTATTTGTAATTCTTACATTTTCTATAATAACGGTGATTGCAGATGTGCAAGTTGCATCAAGCTTGTATATTGGATATTTTACAGGCTATTCGTTAACACAAAGAAGTATACATGCAGGTTTGAATGGTTCTAAAGACATCGTGACATAAATATTATAAGGTGATGTTCACCATTACGACCCCCTCGCCACCTTCAGTGAGCAATGAAAATGGCTCAAATTCTGAGATTTGGGTCACAAAATGCCATAATCTCAACTATCCTCAGATTCTGTAAAGATCCATAATATATGCAGAGAAAATGCCATGCATGAGCTCATTGGAGATGTGAGTGAAGTCTGGGTTGGACATCAATCCTAAAATGATCTAGGGTTGTAGATGGTTTTGTAAAAGTTGTATGACAACGGGTGTTGCATACTAGGTTCCCAACTTGCATCGTTCCCAAGTAGTTAATAAATGACTGGAGTGAGGCCTCCTCCTCTGTTCTCTGTCTGTGGCAATGTGTGAAAAAGTCCACAAGGGGGCAGTAGACACATTGCAGAGTTTCCACAGGTTAAATGGGTCCCACGTGTGACTTGGACCCAGTGAACTCAACACCCATATGGAACTACTTGGCAATGTACCAACACATGCTTTTCCTTTGTCCTCACATAACTGGGCTAACTTCATACGGCTGTGTCCAGAAGTCACTTAAGATCACCAGTTTCTCATTTATTTATCTATGGCCTATTCGATGGGGCACTTGGAACAATTTAGACCACTTTCCCACTTAATTATTTGGTAGTGTTCTCTGCATTAAAAAAAATCAAAGATTCTGTATGGTATGGTAGGCTAAACTAGGTTTGGCAGCGTGTGGATGGTTCCTATTTTTGTGATTCTTCCAAATGAAAAGGGCGAGTTCTTATTCGAAGAAGAAAAAAAACCACTTAAAACACCGAAACTATGGGTTTTTTTCCCTCTGTCTCTAGGGGTGCCCCACCATTTTACTTGCCAATCATGGCGTGAGTGCCTGAAAGCATTTGTTGGGAGCGCGCTGCTGACCTCTGGGCTTTCTCGTCATTTTAGCCTTTAATAATTCATGATTAGCCTAGATTTGATTCTTTTTCTCGCTTGATGCAACTTAGCGTTGGCGTTCGACTCGGAGGGGTCAAGCCCGCAGAGTGTTTCCAGGTCAGGGAGAAGTGGGTCACGTCGTTCCCAGTGTCAGTGCCCATAACTTCACAAAGCCCACCTCCGCAGGGATAAACAAGCAGGCTTTTGTGTGTGGTCCTCCTAATGTAGTACGTCTTCAAAAAGAAGTGTGCCCACTCACCATATATGTCTTTGGAAAACTCTTGAGTGGCCTGCATGGTTTACAGTAGGAAAAAAAAGAAAATTGTGGTCATCTGGCTTCCTGAAGAGAATCTAATACTGTGGTAATAAAAAGCAAAATACACCAAATACGGTGGAATCGTGTTCAAATATTATGCTAGATTTCTATCTTTTTTTTTGTCTGATTATGATATGAGGTTACAGGTTAACTTCATGTGCATGCGTGCAACCCAGAGAGATTGTGTTAGTATGCTCTTTGTTAAGAAGATGGTTGTGTGTGTGTGTGTGTGTGTGTGTGGGGGGGGGGGTCAGGCTGGTTTTCATTGTCCCCTCAGACACTTTCCACTGTAAATAAAGGCTAAAACATGCATTGGGTCCGGTCGGGGTCTGGGCTGGAAAACGTCAATGTGTTTGAAATTTCCCAGCATGTTAACATAACCTTACAGGGCAATTACTGTGTGATTATTTCCTTATGTCTGTATCTCCTCCAATTACACACGCTGAAAAAAAAAGGGGGGGGGGTGGAATTGGGTGATGGTACTGGTGGTGGGTGGGGGAATTAACTTTCCAAGAATCAACGACGCACAGCAAGCATCACTTTACTTTACTTTCCTTTTTTTCCTTTAAAAAAAGAAAAGAAAAAAAAGAGCGAGTTGACTCGAACTGAAATTGGTGTGGAATAGTGTGTCGCTCTGTTCCGCCCATGTGATAGCCTTTTCCCCCCCACCCTTTTTTTTGCCACAGCAAATCTGCTGAGCACTGAGCTCTATTTCAGGCTCCATTGTTTTGGCACGCTGAGAGGCTGAGAGAGGCTGAACACTCCCAGCTGGTTTAAAGGAGAGTGTTGCGGTCTGGAGGCTGAAGCCAGACCCCTATTGGCCCCATCTCATCATCCACAAAGAGATTCTCAGAGACTTCCTGATTTAGACGGTGGTGGGGTATAGCCTTGTGGTTTTCTTTCTTCGAACAAACTGGCTTTTAACAGGAAGGTCACATCTCCGATAATAAGAAGGTTACTCCCCAGTGAGCTTGTAGATCTGCAATTGTTACGATTTGTTTTTCTTTTCAGATTTCCACCTATAATAACCTGCCCAAAATTAGGGATTGATTAAAAAAAAAACTAATATTTGCCTATGACATGCCCACAATAGGAATTCCAGGTTGAAATTGGTTAAAATGTATATTTGTATGGGTTTAGAATTTGCCCCTCTTTTTTTTCTTTTTTTTTTTAAAGATTTTTTTTCGGCTTATGCCTTTTATTGGTTTTTTGAAGGGACAGACAGTAGGCTGACAGGAAACGGGAGAGAGATGGGGGAAGACATGCAGTAAAGGCCGTGTCGGGCCCGGAAATCGAACACGCGGCACACTGCGACTGGATTAACAGTCGGGTGCCCAGACGGCTACGCCACTGCCTGAGTACACACAAAGTACTCGTATAGTAAATACTAATATAATATGTTATGTTTTATATAGTTGTATTGTCACAAAATCACACTTGCTCAACTGCCTCGTTTGGGTGAGAGGGATGAATTATACATTTTTTAGCTTACCTGCAAAAATGTGGCTTCTTGTTCTCGCTATACCAAAACAAGTAGTGCAGTACAATTAATCAAGATGCTACTACAAATTGTTTGCAATTCTTATAATTTATTTAAGCCTCCTGGGTGCACCAGATGGATGGGTTTTGCCATAATGCCGTACCAGTACCAGTGCAACAAAGTTTGGGCGATAAAATTTAATGTAATTCAAACTGAATTGCATATACTTTTGACAGCTTAATTGATAGATCTAAATGGCCCCACGTTATACACCCCAAGTAGGATAGAATAAACACTGTATTGTAAAGTATACACTCTTCAGTCCAGATCTGCTTTGGTACGGCTCTAATTGTACCAACTGCTGTTGAGTCTAGTGATCATAGCCATTAGAAAGCCCAGCACATTGGCCACGATTCACCATCCCAGTGGCCAGACACTGCCGAAGTAACTCCAGAGCTTGAGGTGTTTGTACCGCAGTCTGCATTCATTGATCAGTGAGTTGTTCTCATTTAAACCCACCGACAGCAATGAATGTTTATTGCAGCCTTAAAGGGTGTGGGCCTTGGCTTTCTGGTTGGAAGAGGGTCCGAGCGATGATACAGGCCAGGCAGGATGATTGTATTGTTGTTGAGTCCATTCCACAACTGAAAACAAACGCAGGTTTCATTCCCTGCGACGATTGTTGCGTCCTCAAAATGTCCCATTGAAGTGTCCTCATGCAAAAACACTTGTCAACCGGTTCACTTAATTGTGTAAATTATGTCAACGGAATCAACTAAATGCCTGTAATGTAAGAGCTACAACTGTATGCTTACTCTGCTCATGCACTTGTATGTCGCTCTGGTTAAAAGCTAAATGCCTAAATTGTGTTGAAAGAAATCCCTTGGTATCCTGAGGATTGGCAACGGTCCAGCTAGGTTAAGAGCTCCTCATCGAGCCTGATTGTGGCGTCCCTCAGGGTACAGTCAACGGTCGATGGTTTTGGCCAGAACTCAAACTCACCGACAGCGTTGAATGTTCACCGAGGGCACCGGAGGTCGCTTGAATTCCACTGCTGGTTTGATTCATTAATTTCGTTTTATTCATGGAAGCAAAGCATCACATTGCACATTATACTTAAAATGAACTATTGGGGCTAAATAACCTAAATAACCAAATAAAGTGAACTTGTTTCCATTTGATCCTGGTCAGTGTTCACACGATGCACAGCTAAGCTCCTGTCATCATTAGTTACACATGTTCAAGGGGACTGCCTCCCTCTCAAGTCTCAAATAAAACAAAAAGATGTCAGCCTAGTCCTTCTACTCTGCCTTTGTAGTACCTCCAAACAGGAACTTATTTAAATGTCAATGATGCAATTATGAACCTTATTTGTCAGCATGTAAAAGGTTCTACAATCCTTTTGTGTGTGTCTGTCTCTATGCTGTCAGCCGACCACAAAGGGAGGGGAGAATTAATAACATTTGAAATAGTGACAGGCATACATAGGAAGTCTAGCATCGCCATTGGCAAGTGGCAAGTTACCCGTCTTTCCCTGTCGTCGCCCGAACTGGCCTGTGTGTCTCTATATGTGCGTGTTTCTCTTGGCCCACACAGAGCATGTCAGTGCCAAGACTTGTTACCACCCACATCAACGTGGAATTCCTAATGATGCTGATGCAAAGCCAGCAGGAGCAGGAGAAATTCTGTCGGGTCTCCTCACATGGCACCACTCCCACAGACTCGGTGCATGCATGCCGGTCTCGTCTTCACCTTGTGCCGAGACGGAGTTCCCGTGCGTGAAACTTTCATCTCTGCTGCTGAGCCTGCAGCACTGTGTCTCTCACTTGCAGCCACCGCCACACTTTGCCAGCCTGCACGCACGCACGCGTCACGAGTGCATCCACACGCCCATCCAGTCGTACCTGCATAGGGGAAAACCGAGGAGAAAGCATGGTAAGAAAGGGATCATGAGGAGCACAATGGCAAAGAAAAGAAACCGTCAAATAGTGTGTAGAAATGGTGGTCTGAAGTGTGCTCTGATGGTGATAAATGCCCCACAGCTCCAAATAGTACACTGCAGCATTAGTTAGTAGAGGAATAACTGTTCCCTTTACCCTGCGCTGAACCCCAGCTACTGCGCAGGGAGTGCGCTTTCCTGTATTAGACTCTTTGAGGTTGGAAAAATCATGCAGTCATGTTTTATTAATGCCATCTTTCTCTATCGCGCTCGCGCATTCTCTCCCATTTTGCTCCGCTCCGCCTAACAGTGAAACACAGGGAAGGGATTTAAAACACTGTCTTCTTTTTGTCATGACTTAATCTTGCTGCACTGAAATTCGACATTTATGTAAGTTGGGTGCGGAGAGGATTATGAAAGACTACTTGGAATATTACCTTATGGGATCTAATGCTGTGGGTCCCTGCACAGACAGCAGTGGTTCACACGGGCTTCCTGCGTCTGCTAGTTCCATCAAGCATGAGAAAATGAGTGAGGGAATTAGAGACTTTCAGATCTTTTTGTACATTGTGGTCTTCTGAGAAAAATGCTTTTTGCATACTAAATGATAACTGGGGTTTTAACTAATGGGGGAACTGACATCCTTGTATTCTGACGCGAACCATTTTTTATTGTCCCGTCACAGCGACCCTTAGCTTCTTTTATTTCCAAACAATAAATTCTCTCAAATATCCTCCTTTCTCCCTGTGGGTTCACTCGGACAAGGTGAGCAGTGATAGTTTTTCAGCCTGCTCCCAGGTTGAGTCCCAGTCCTATAATTACACTAGCTCTGGACTCAGTGGCTTCCCTCCTTGGCACTTGTACTCTTTGGCTCCGTGCCTCAGACACACAGGGGCTTTTTCATTCTGGAAATATCTCTCTCTCTCTCCTTTTCCTCCCTTTTCATTTGACCGACTTCCGTTCCCTTCGCACGGAGAAACACAAGGGAAATGAGTGTCAACTCGCCACACGCTGACTTATTCATTGGCTTGAGGAGAGCCTCCATGTTAGGGGCTCTTGACTTCAGCTGCTGCCTGTCGTTTTGGAAGCCGGCTCCACAGACTTTGCGTGAATGGCAAACTTTACGGAGTTGCCATGTGTAAAAAGAGCCGTGTGAAGCTGTGAGAAGGGAGAGGGAAGGCACCACAGTGGAGAGAGAGAGAGCAACAGTGTGACTGAACCAGTGTGAACCCTGCCGTGTCAGCACATTCCTGAGGTCAGACAATGAGAAGGCACACAGTGTACTCTCTCTCTGGTAGCGGTCTTCACGCGTTGGTCTCCCATGCTACGCTGCTACCTCTGGGAAGCAAGGCCAACCATGCAAATATTGGCAAAGTGGCAACAGTGACCTTAGGTTAAATCAAACTTTTTTTTTGGGGGGGGGGGATTGGAAAAAGTTAAAGTAATTTGCCATTGATTCTGATGATGTCTGTCGAAACGTTAATCTATAATAAAGCCTTGAATGGGAGCTTTTAAAAAGTTAGTGTGCAGACTTATATTTTGTAATTGGGCCGTTTTCTCGCACAGTTGGAATGTTCAGAAATATTTTCTCATACAACTGTTACCCACACGTTAACCTGACACGTTCAACATAGCTCACATGCCTGGGTCAAAAATACGCAGCACATGCTCACTCTCATTCTCACATGTCCCATCATGGCCACTTACAGTCATCATTGACACCGTCACGCTTCGCAGTAGGCTAATGGAAGTGCATGTTGAGATTAAAAAAATCCCTGAAATCACCAGCGTGCTGAGTGATCCGCTCTGCGGGCAACTCGATGAAACCCAACAAATACGCTTTAATTGCCATGTCAGTCAGAAAATAGGCTTTGAGTGAGGCGGATCGGGCCGTTCTGACGTTTTTTTTAATATCGGCAGGAAGTGAGCAGCTTTAAGTGGCATTTACTGACGCTGTGACATCAATATCAAATCTAGTCGGTGAATCTCTGGTATATGTCGTGCACCGCCCTATGGGGGAAGTGTTTGCAACCTTATTGTGCACACACTGGTGTAATGTGATGGAGCAGTGGTTCCCAAACCAAAGAGAGAAAATGGATGTTTGCCCAGGACAGGAGTAGGACCCAAATGATGAAAATGGCACACCTACAAGCTCACAACGCGTCGCCTTTTTGTTTGTTTTCTAATTTATAGAATTTCTTAGATTTTTTATTTATTTATTTATGGAATTACTTAGATATATATATTTTTAATTCATGAAATAGTTTTGCCTTTTTTGGGAATGATTTCATTATTATTTAATAATTCAAAACAAAATGTAGGAAACCAATATTAAGGGACCCATAAAAATGTGTCTGCGACACGCAAATGGGTGACAGTGACCCAGTGTTTGTGAAAGCGTGTGATGATGAGGACATGCAAGCGTAGTACAGGTTCAGGTGATGGAGGAGCGTACTCCTCACAGGCTCATGTTTTGTGCTGGCTCGGTGCCAACAAGCTCTTCCAGAGACAGACATTGTGCTCCCGCAGGTTACGCTGCCATTGTCACTGCTCGGGGGTTTTAATTTCCACAGAATCCCTGTACTGTAACTGTACCCAAACTACTATTGCCAACTAGTGTGGCAAAATGACTCTGGAAGTGAGTCTCGACGTAGTCGAGACTCACTATCTATAGGTTCACTATCTATGATGTCAAAAGTTCCATCCCTATATCGGCAACAGAATAAAATGCCAAGACGGTTACTTTGGATATGGGCCTTTTGTGATGTTTTTTAACTTCCTGCTGTGCCTCAACAAGCACTTAATCAAACATTAATTTGAGGTCACGCTAACGATAACAATGATCGGATGGTCAGAACAGAGCTGTGTGGCTGACACGGAATGGCCGACTTTTACTTCCGGTTCAAACGACAGACAACAAGAGCTCTTCTTCTCTGCTCTTCTATTTCATTAATTTCTCTGGCACTTTCCACCTACCGCCCCCTATGGTAACCGGCGTCCAAGGAGTTTACTGTCAATTTGCCTACATCTCTCGATCTGTCCCTCTTGATCTGTATAATCTGATTGGTTCTAGTGTTCACCCCCCCACTCTCATGTTTGCTCATGCTTCTAGTTATATTTTCTCTTTCCCTTTAAACATGGAGTGATCCACTTGATCCCACCACCTTAGTGTGCCCTCCAGACAACTGATCCAGTACTCATCGTAGCCAGGAGATGCACATCATGCCCTCCATCTCTCTCGGTCTCTCTCTCACTCTTAAGGCTTTGTCTTCTCAGTCATCTCTGAGTGGTGAAGCTGATGAATATGTATCCCAGGCTCTTTTTCCCCCCCTTTTTTTTTGCTGCAGTTTTGTAGATCTCTTAACAAAGAGGGATGAGAGCCCTTTGTGACTGTCTTCTGGATTTAGCCGTGACATTTCTCCAGAGCCTGCTGCTGCCACTTTTTTTTATCTTCGACAGACTTTATCCCCAGGTCAGGCTCATGGCAGGCCCCCCCTTTCTAAGCGCCTGGCATTGTCGGGAGCTCACACCCAAAATCCTCCACTCCACTCCTCACTGTCTAACACGCTTTGGTATTATTTGTTGTGTGGGGGCACTCTCAAACCACCGTCCGTTACAGTCACTAAGGCCTTAATTGAGTCATTAGACATCATATAAACAGAAATATTTACCAGTTTGAAAAACCCAATGTTTTCCTTTAAAGGCAAATAGAAACAAAACGCTTGTTTACGGCACATAATCTGCTCTCTAATCTCTCGTGTCGACGCAGAGTGGCTGCGGCATCATCACCAGCCATGCGGATTAAGCGCCCGACCCCCCGCCCGCCCTGCGCGCACTCCCGCTCAGCACTCACTGCACCCCGGTGACAATAAATAAGGCATGAAGAGGGGGCATCATCGTCATCATCATCTTAAGCTTCCCTCCCCACCCTCCGGCTTTCTCTCCTTCCACCCCAGGACGAGGGGATGTGTCACACAGGGAGATTTGGAAATGGCACGGGGTGGCCGAGAAGTCGAGGAGCAGCCCCGAAAATCACTGGCACCACTACCGACTTTTCATATTTCTATTATCAGGGCGAGCCGTTGTGGGGCGAGTCAGCATGGGAATGACCTGAATACGGATCGACCTTTACCCCCCTCCCCCTCCCCCCGCACACAGTGCTTGACTGCACTTGCCTTATGGGAGCTTCTGCCAGCCGGATCTGTCTGCATGCCACCAGGACTGTGTGTGTGTGTGTGTGTGTGTGTGTGTGTGTGTGTGTGTGTGTGTGTGTGTGTGTGTGTGTGTGTGTGTGTGTGTGTGTGTGTGTGTGTGTGTGTGTGTGTGTGTGTGTGTGTGTGTGTGTGTGTGTGTGTGTGTGTGTGTGTGTGTGTGTGTGTACATCATCGTGGTTTAGCCATGTTACGTTTCCGTGACAGAACGGGTCGGTCCCCACTCTATGGCAATTACTGAATGACTGTTATTTTTTATTGTTTCACTCGATTCAGTCTGTATGTTGCGTCCAAAAGCACAGTAACAATAACTTAACTGCACTTACATCAAACCCATAAACCTGTCAACTGCCATGCTCTAACCCTCTGAACTATACATAACGGTCGTGTTAACCATGTATGCCCCATATAGTATACACATACTTTGTCTTACGACTAATAACGCTTTCCACAAGCTCAGCTTTAGATTGGCAATGTTTTTTTTGCTATTTTAGAAAACGTTTTTTAATATTTACAAAAAAAACAAGTGGGACACAAGTGTTAATGTGGTTAATACTCTAGTCCCCCCAAAAAGTCAAATAACCCAGTAATCGCAGTTCTAGGGGTCTATCTCACCGGCCCCCTGCTGTGTACCCGAGCACACCCGGGTACACGGTGTCCTGATGATGCTCTGCGCCAGTCTTTGTGTTCTGTTGACCTGATCAGCCCCTCCTAAGCCAAAGTTAAGCTCATCTTTTTGTTCTATGATGGATAACGTCACCGTTCGCCATGCTGCGGATAAGGGACATGCACTGAACGCTGTTTTGCAGCAATCCATGCAGAGGATTCCAAACAGAAATTGTCATTATTATTTATTTATTTTAATATATTGTTGGAGCTTCTTCTCCCTTTTATTGATCGAGACAGTAGACTGACAGGAAATTGGGAGAGAGAGATGGCAAAAGGTCGTCGGGATGGGGATTCGAACCCGCAACCCGCTGTCAGTCTGCATTAGCAGCCTATAGGTGACCGTCCGGGCCAGAAATATACTTTCTTTTCGGTGGCATATTGCAGCCATTTTGGGCGACTTTACACGATCCGCCCCAAAGCAGCGCAAGTGGCCGTGCCGTGTATACAACATACGCATTACGCAGTCAGTTTGCAGTACAGTTGTTGAGGCCAGTGCTTTGGAGAGTTGCTCAGAGTCTTAACCCTCCCTCCCTTCCCTTGGCACCTTCCTCCCTCTCGAGCAGAGGAAAATCTCTGCTGAATTCATGTCTCATTTCGGATTTCTAAGAGGCGTTAAACCTTTCTGGATTAAAGAAGGTAATCTGACAGGCAGAAGATTGTATTAGCCCGAGAGTTGGCAGAGCTTTTAATTTCTCGACTCTCTCTCTCTCTCTCTCTCTCTCTTATTTTTACACAGCCTCCCTATCCTGCTGACCTGCTAGTCGGCATCATTGTGTGTGTGTGTGTTCCCCTCCCCTTTTGAATTGCAGCAAAAACATCAACATTTTCTCGTACTGTTCACTTTCAACTGTATCGCATGCTCGCTCTATGCCCCCCGCTCTCTGTTCCTCTCCTACCTCTACCTCTCTCTCTCTCTCTCTCTCTCTCCCCCCTTACAGCAGTGACAGCATACTACCTCTACCTCTCTCTCTCTCTCTCCCCCTCCCCCTCGTACAGCAGTGACAGCATACTTGTGTGAACCCATGATTTATCATCTGCTAATCCATGCTGATTATGGTGCTTTCCACACAGTCCTTATCTGTTGCTGAGCCTGCTTTTCACTCCATAGCTGCCAATTATCCTCCAGTCAGCCTGCAAACAGACCTGTCTCTGTCAGCCAGCTGCAAGAAGGCCGGAGAGGAGAGGAGAGGGAGAGAGAGAGAGAGAGAGAGAGAGAGAGAGAGAGAGAGAGAGAGAGAGAGGCCTCACACGCATCGCATAATGTACAGACATATGCACACACATGTGTGTGTGTGTGTGTGTGTGTGCGCAAGAATGCACACATGCACATATTATACACCACATGCCCTGGCTCACACACAGTCATACACTGCACGCACACACACACACACGCACACACCAAATTACAAGGTTTGTGGATAATACAGCTGTGTGCAGTCTGTGCACCCACATATTTAGGACACAAAACCAATGTCGGCTGAGCAATGATTCATTGAACACCCCCCCGGTCCCCGTCCCTGTCCCCGTCCCATCCCCCGGTAGCAAAGCAACAGCTAGGGCTGTGTGACAGTGACAGAGCGGGGTGGGGTGGGGTGGGGGGGCATGCCCATGGGGGAGGGTATGCAGATCGCGATGTGCTCAGCTGATGCGCCGTCCGATTATCAGAGTAATGGGAAGTGACGTGCACATCAGAGCAATGTGGGTCAGAGCGCCAGACGAGCCGCCTGCGGCCTGTATCCACTGCTGCTGTCTAATCTGTTGTAGCCCAACCAGACGGGGCTCTCTTAATCGACCCCGATACTCACTGAGCACACATTACCGTCTCCCTGCATGCCCTCACGAGGCGCATCGGATGAGATGCGTCCACTGACTAGAAATAATGTACAGATACACAGCATGGATGGAAGGAGATCTGTTGTCTTACAATATCGTGTCTTTATGTGATGGAGGAGGTGTAAAACAATGTGTAAAACATGTGTAATGTGTGTAAAGAAAAAAAAGATAAAAGTTTGGAGCATCTTGTCTTTATCATCCCCTTGTTTCAAATATGGCTGAAGGGCCTTCCTTTTCTACACTCAATTTCTCACAGGAAACTGCAAAGCCGATGTCTCTTTAGCACTTAACCAAGACAAATTACAATTCATTGAAAGCGTGTAAAATACTGATTTCACTCTCTGGTTTATCTTGCCATCTCAGCTCTCGTTACTTTGATGTAGCAACCACCACTATGTTTGCAGCATTTTCCACGCTCTGGCTGCCTTTTAAAATGTTTATGCAGAGGGCTAAATATAAGTGGCGGAGTCTGCTGTTTCCCCCCCTCAGCGTGATAAGGCCTGAGCTCTGACTTTTCTGCAATGTGAAAATGGGTTGGATGGACGCAAAGCTTAATGGGATTCCCATGGCACGGTCAGGGGCTATAGCCTGAACGAGAGGGGGGGAGAGAGAGTGAGGGATGGGAGGGTGGGCTGGGGTGCAGTAAAGTACAAAAAAAAACAAAAAAGAGCGTCAGACTTTGCGAGTGTTTGCCTAGCACCTGTGTTGAGTCTTAACAACCCCATCGTAGCCAGAGGGAGGTGACACGCGGGGGCCTTGAAGTGTTGTGACATTTTCTGCTCAAACAGGTTTTTTCCTCTGTTTTACGGCTGTGGGAAGGGGGCCCACAGGAGCCTCAGCGCCCCGCTTTTAGCCTGCGCGAATCTGCCACTGCTTCATCAAAGGCAGTAATTTCCTGTTCATTTCAGCCCCCATCCCCCTACTCTGAGCTCTTGTCTGCTAATCCCACCCCCGCAAACCAACCCCCCCACCCCGCCCGCCGCCTCGCCCCCCCGCTGGTGTCCCACCCGCCTACTCTACTCTGTCCTCTACTCTTAGACTGGGGCTGGGGCGAGGGCTGGGACTGGGGAGGCTATGTTGCTTTGTGTCCTCGGGGCTCGCGGCTGAGCGCTAACAAATCCTCATTGTCCGGCGCAGGAGTGGTGACAGGGGAGGGGTGAGGGGGAGGCAGAATCGCTGTCTGGTTTCTATTCAAATCCAGGTACGCAACTAGGCGGCCTGGGAGGGGAGCACGGCAGTGGGGGCTTAGAGCTCTAGCCCTGGGACCAAAGTCCAGCCCCCTAGCACAGGCCCAGAGGCCAGAGGGCAGCTTGCACAAGCGCTCTCTCTCTCTCTCTCTCTCTCTCTCTCTCTCTCTGTGAACCGCTTGGCCCGAAAAACTGCCTGGAGTACCTTGCTGATCAACAAGTGATTTGTGATTTCACCTCACCTTGGCATGGATGGGGAGGGGAGGGGTACATTAGAACATTCTGTTGGAATAATATTGCCTGAAGATAATGAGTTGATAACTGCAGTTTGTTTCATTTCTTTGCATATTTCATTTTGAAATGGGGGAGCAACCAAACTTTTGTCGAGGTATTGTCCAATGTTTTATAGGCCTGTGTGGGGGCCTTATCTTTATGGGTTGCAGACCGTTGTGATTGTGTTGTTGTTGTTCATTGGTTATTGTATAGGATGTTGCTTTCTAGTCGACCTTGGTGACTGGAGACTGGATTTGCATCGGCGTAACAAGACTCTACATGTAAAGGCATTTCAGTGGAGCACTTGTGCTGCACCTTTTGAACATGACCGCTTCCAACCCCCCCCCCCCAATGTCCCCCTCAATCAAATCATGAACCATGTCCTGGTGGGGATGTGACACACGCGTGCACAAGCTCACACACGCAAACTTTTCTTTTTTTAAATTTGATATATATATATATTGATGTTTTCCAGACCGGAACCAGGGTTGTTTTCTTCCAGTGCGAGAGGAAGAGATTTAAAGTGATGACACTTGTTTTTCAGATACCCACAGCAGCTGTGCATGCAGGAGGCAGAGGCTTTAGACTAAAGTGATGCTTTTCTTGTTGTTGTCATCGCCCGCATTCTGCTCCCAATCCTGATTTGTTGTGTTGTTTTTGCTCAGAGCATTTTTGCTATTCCTGTAATCATGATCCTTTTGTTATGTCGGGTGTGTGTATCTATGTATGTACAATTGTACATGTATGTTGTATTTTTATGTATATATAATATATATATATATAATATGTACATACATAAATACATACAGCGTGTGTTTAGTTTTTCTTTGGGACTACAATGGTGGGAACATTTGTGATACGGATGATGTTTTTTGGTGTTGCTAGTCCCTGTCGCAGACAGCTTTTGTCGTGGATTAAGGGCTTTGGACAAAAGCAGACAGGACAAAAAAGATAGGGACCGCCAGTATTTCCTGTCACTCAATACATTCCAAACCCACTGACCCCCACACATCCACAACAACCCCGCCAGGGAAAAAAAGAAAAATCTGTGAAAATTACAGTCCTCTCCTATTTCTTCCTCTTCCACTTCTGCCCCGTCTATATTTAGCGTCGCGTTACACTTCCTAGGCTGCTGCTGTTTTCCCACCACAACTTTTTGGGGGGACAGTTTAACTTGTTTTCACCGCCCTCTGTCCCCGACGGCGATGTGTGAAGAGCAAAGTGATTGTGAGAGAGCCCCGATGAGGGTTAGGAAGAGGTGCAAGGTGAGGTGCGTGCTCTCTGAGAAGCGGCCGTGAAGTGAAGCATGGTCACCCCTAACCTCTCTGGGGCCGGCCCCATCCGTCCGTCCCCCTCCTCTTTGAGCCCCCCCCCCCAACAGCCTAGCCCCAGCAGCAGCTGGCTGACCCGTCCTCCTCTCCAGTGTCTAATGGTTGACCTGCCCTGTCTGGACGGCCCAGCTCGCTTTTGTCTACTGTCTGGTGCAGTTCCTCCTAGTCAAACACTGCTACTGGCTACCGCAGTCTGCATTCCCACAGAGAAGCCTTACAAAAACACTCTCTCTCTCTCTCTCTCTCTCTCTCTCTCTCAATCTCTCTCTCTCGCTTGCTCCCTCGCTCGCGCTCACACGCAAAGCATGAAGCCACATGCACATAAGGCACAGACCGGTGCAGTTTTCTTTTCTTTTTTCACACTTTGCACACTTTGTCCGATGCATACAATCGCTGTCTCTTCCCCCACTCTCACACGCATGCATCGTTTTCCAAAACTCTCCCACACACACAGAGCCTCTGTCTGACACACACACACACACACACACACACCACACACACTTTCTTACTCTCGTAGACAAACTGTACCAAGCACGTACACTCTAGCACACATTGTCACAGCAAAATAATGTTCTTTGTGCCATGTTGTAACTAAAGGCACTTCATCCAGTGACACAGTTCTCTGTATTAGCAATTGATGTTATTACAAAAAACTCACTTCCATTTTCTGTCAGAATTCCCTCCATTAAATTCTCATTCAGGTGGAATATCAGCATTAGTAATGAAGACAAATAAATGTGCTCGTCTAAAATCGTCAATGTCTTATCGACTCACAACAAGCATAATGAAAAGAGAGCATACATACACAGTCAAATGTGAGCAGAATACTTGGCACAGTTGCCCAGAGGTGAAGTGTTACACAACTGAGATTGTAAATGAACAGACGCCGGGGAGTTCAAAGAAGTGATACTTACCTAACACGGAGCCAAAAGTTAGGAGTCTTTTCTTCTTTCATCTGTGGGGACGGGTGCTACATTGGTTGTATGAAAAAGGGGAAAAAAAAGAAAAGCTTCCATATTTTTGCGAGTAACTTCTCTCAAGTACACACAGGCTGAAAAGTTGCTGCTCAAATGAGGCAACTGTGCTTCTTTCTCTGTCTCTCGGCGAGTCTCTGTCTGTCTGCCTCTCTCTCTCTCCCAGATGCACACAGACGCGCTTGCAGATACACACTCTTAACAGACTGCCTCTCTGTGTGATCACCTCACTGCCTCCAATGGGAACTCAGCCAGTAGTTTTTGCAAATACAAGTGCCTTACAAATCTTTCTCTTTCGCTCTCCGTCTCTGTCTCTCTCTCTCTCTCTCTCTCTCTCTCTCTCTCTCTCTCTTTATCTGCCCCCTCTCACCCTCCCTCTTCTGCTCTGCCGCTCCTTCTCTCCCCCTTCCTTTTCTCACTTATACATAAACACCCGCACGCGCACACTCGGATAGACATCGCGCACTCTCGTACATGCGCACACACACACACAGCCCCCAAAACACCCCCTCCACACACACACACACACGCACACACACACACACACACACACACACACACACACACACACAAAAGAGCCCGGCAACACACAAGTTATTGAACTGCTCCACATTTTCTTGCATGCACTATATATGAGCCAGTTGACGGACGGGACCACATAAGAGTCATGTGTGGAGCAGGAATGCCCGGCCATTGGCTCGGGCCCTGAGAGCCAGAGGCTAGCGCGCTCTGATTGGCCCAAACCGGGGCCATTGAAAGCAGAAGCACTGTCTATTGAATGGCTGTCGTTTTGGGTGGGGCTAGCATTTGGCTGACAGACTGCTCACGAAAAAAAAGGGAAAGAGGGAGAAAAAAAAAAGAAAAAAAATCAACATCCTCAGAGCCATGCAGGCCAGTGTGTAGCAGCAGCCAGCCAGCCGGTTTAAAGTGGTGGGGTTGCCCAGTATGTCAAAGGATTATATCACCGAACCGCTTCTCCAGAGGAAGCAACAACCTTGAAATATATCGATTCTCAAATGAGACGGCGGTACGGGATATATATCTATATCATGGCAGTAATCTTTACCCATGTAAACACTTCTACATGCATTTTTATAAACTGGATAATAAGTAAAATACTTTGTTTTTTTACTTATTAGACACGTTTTTGTTTCATTTTATTGTACTGTTAACATTTGTATTTTATTATAATGGGGAAATATGCCTTTTGAATATACATATATATATACACACACACACACACACACACACACACACATTGTAATACTACATACAGTATATGGGTAAAAATTGCTTTATTGCTTTGTAATTACTTTTATTCCACTATTTTTACACGGAACCTGCAATGCCATAAAATAATTTACAAATTCAAATTAAGTTTCATTGTACAGAAATTGTCAGAGGAATGGATAAAGTAAACTTGTATTATTATAGATGTACCCTGCATCTAATCCAAAGAAACGGAAATCTGAAAACCAACAGAATAATTGGACGTAACTCGCAATTGCACTGGTGGAAAGTAACTAATTACATTTATTAAGTACTGTACTTAAGTAAAATTGTTGAGGTATTTGTACTTGAGTATTTCCAATACTTTTTCTTCTATTCCCACTACATCTCAGATGCAAATATTGTACTTTTACTCCACTACATTTCTAATAAAAACTTTGCTTACTAGTTAGGCTACTTTTTTTTTACAAAATATACATTACCCACTTCAGCCCTATATGCATTTTGGCCATTTGAAAATGGCTGATCTACAAGCTCACAATGCGTCGCGATGCGATGGATTGTGAGCTGGTAGATTGGCTATTTTCTAAATATTATTACACATTTGAAAACTTGAAATGGGACATTCTGCATAGTGAGTACTTCCTACTGTTGGTACTCGTGGAAAGCTATTCAACCCTCCTTTGCTATTCATGAGAACATGAGCTTTGATAAAAAAAAAACAGAATTAATAATTATATTTTTTACGGATTTTAGCTTCCGTCGCTAGCCACCGCTAGCTTCCATGGTAGAAACAGCCGAAATCCCAAAACCCAAAGTGGTCTTTAGTGGCTTTAGGCCTCAGAAAGTACCTCATGCGGCCGGGTGACTGCTCTTCTTCTCTGGATTTTTCGTTGTATTCTGCTGGCACTGGCCACAGATCGCCGCCTATGGTAACGGGAGGTTACTCAAGACCATTTTTAATTCCTGAACTTTTACTTGTAACTGAGTACTTCTATTTTGGAGTATTGATACTTTTACTTCCACCAATGCTCGATAGCCACAGCCCCCCCCCCCCCCCTCTACTAGAGTCATAATCATCAGGTTCTGATGTGATGCTCCTCTGACTCCTCCATCCTCTCCTCCTCCTCCTTTGTGCTCATCATGTAATGTGTCTACTGTTTACGTGCGCGCACATGTATACGCACGCTTTCTGTCCTCCACTCTTCCTCTCCCCCTCCCCCACTCCCCCCCCCCCCCCTTCCCCTCACTGCTGATGTCGATGACGACGATGGAGCGCAGGCCGGGAGCGCTGCCAAGTGCTTTCATTCACACCTGATTAGATCACTGTGACCTGGATAACATCGCTCGAGCTCTGCTGCGCGCCGCCCGCCCGCCCTCGCCACACGGGGACACAAGCCTTTTGTTGTAGAAAATACTGTGTCTGCACGAAATCGCCTCCCAATTAGATGAAAGACGGCGGTATTAAATACAGTATAAGATCTAAAACTATGTCAGAGTGGAGCAGAATCCGCTATACCACTTCTCTGCGTCATAACCTGGAAGCAAAAACAAAACAAAATAAACAAAATAATTACTTTTGAGAAAAGAAATGCTCAGCCCCCCCAACCCCTCCCTCCCCTCTCTCTCCCTCCTCATACCCCTCTGTGCACAACACCGGCGCACAACCAAGTATAAATCCGGCTTTGCTTGTAGAAAGTTTCCTTTTGGAAGTGGAAGTGTTGTCTTCCTTTTCACTTTGCTTTCCTTTCCTAATCACGGCAGAGTCGCAAAGGATATTTAATTTCATTGATCGTCAGGCTTGCCGTGGCCTTGACATGTTTGCATTCCTCACAAAGTTGCGTGTAAATGCCAGAGAATC
Organism: Protomyctophum bolini; assembly: GCF_963924005.1. Lineage (NCBI taxonomy): Eukaryota > Metazoa > Chordata > Actinopteri > Myctophiformes > Myctophidae > Protomyctophum > Protomyctophum bolini. The sequence continues at coordinate 40,033,759 of NC_137867.1, read as the reverse complement.
TTAACGATTTAACCATGGTCTGATGTGGCATTCATGGTGAGTCACTCTGGATGCGAACATCGACGGTTGATGATGAATGTACTGTACATGTGAGAGGGGGAAGGCGAACAGGGAGGAAGTGGATGGAATGTCTTACAATGGAGTTTTTGTATTATGGATAGTGGTGTAGAGAAATGGCACTTTGGTAAACGTGACCACATTTGACTGAGGGACTGCCATTGGATTTTTTTGAACTTTCGTTTTTTCATGTCATATGAAAGCAGGGAAGCATAGCTTCAAATTGACTTATTGTTTGTGCAGTGTTAGAGATATGGCTTATAGAGTAGCCTAATGTCTTGGAGAAAACAGGCTTGAAAGGTTCACTTCTGTGGTCTCTAACATTACACCTAGCTACATGTTTAAGTATTTATTTCATATTTACATGTCGATTTCAGCTCTGACACTTATTTCAGACATGCTCTACTATGTGAAGAGTCTGCCTGTCATATGAACTCATTTTGAAAAAAAAAAGAAACGTTTTTCTTCTCTGGTGAAAAGCTGGAATTTGCGCGATGGCAGGCTCTCAGTCAAATCTGGTCACAAATGTATGTTGAGATCTTGCAGTACCGCATGATGCAGATCAGGCATTAGCCTACTGCAAGATGCTGTGACTCCCTTGACGTATGTTACGGCTTATAATTAGAACATTATGGTATTGAGGAGAAGAACAGTAGTTGGCATATTATTATTTTTTTAACACTGGTTCAGGAAGGACAGTTATGTTTGTCTACCGGGGCCGTGCACCCTACAACAGCGACATATGAGTTTATCACCATATCGGATGTCGATGAAAGCTACAATTTCACAGCGGTTTTATGGCCCACGGGTGGTGGAACGCCATTCTCCGCCCCAACCTCTCTCAACCACTGCGTCTTCGCATTAGCATGTTGTGCCGTATCGAACATGGCATCTTGGTAAGGGTGGAACAGCTAATTATCCTGGCGGGCCTTTCTGTCTAAAATGGCTCTTTGTTGTGCTAATGCACTGTGCGATAGCATCTCCGTCCATAACCTTTCTCCACGTGTACAGATAACCTGGGGGATGGAACTGTGTGTGTGTGTGTGTGTGTGTGTGTGCGTGTGCGCAGCGGAGGGTGATAGTTGCAGATTGTCTTGCAGCTGTGCCGATGATGACAGGCCTGTCCTCGACCTGCCCTCGCCTCCGCCAACAGACTGAACACGAATCGAATGCACAACTTTTTATTTTATTTTTTTTACCTGTGGGCACTTTCGCGTGCCTTCCCCTCTTGCCGTTACGCTGGTTGTGTGGATCTTAACAGCAGGCTCTGTTTGTGATCTTGACAATAAATCTCTGTGACCGTTTCAACAGAATCCACTTAAAGAAATGGTGATTAAAATGATTACGTTTTAGTTTGTGTGGCTGTAGGCCAAGCTGTCTAGAACGGGTTTTGTCTGTATATACACAGCACGCATGTGTATTCCCCCCCCCCCCCTCAAAAGTAGACCAATCATAGCTCTTGGCGCTACATACATGACATGACATCATGTTACGGCTGCACCTCCTCCACTCACAGAAGCCTGAAGTGCCTGATTATATGAAGGGAAAGTGAAAGAGTGTGAAGGTTGGGACATAATGGAACATCTCTACATGTAACGGCATTGTACTTTTTGTTGGTGAACTTAGTATGTGCAGTATAATGATCGCTATTTCCATTTGGCCAAAGGATGCACACAAGCATCCAGCCTGTCTAGTGTGACTTTGCCATTGAACTTTGTGAGTCATACAGCTTCCTTCACAAACTGCACTCGTATAAAACAAAAATATTTAACGTTTATTGATTTTTCTTTAAAGAATAGTATTTTCAAAGCAATTATTCACATATATTTCCCCCCCCCCCCACACCCACATGGCAAACGCATAAACTTAGTTAATATGAGGTTCAAGATTGGACAGCAAGGCCACGACGTTATCTGACATATAGCAGACCTACAAGTTCATAGCGCGACACTCGGTGCAGCGTTATGAACTTGTAGATCTATGTCTTGTTTCTTTCAGATTTAAATTGGAATTCGCCTTTTTTTTTAATTCCCTTGGGAAGTACAAACAGACAAAGTACAGAGTAGTAGTAATGATAACAAAAATTAAGAGAGAACAATAGAAACAATATCCATGCAGAAGCTAAATGGTTTAAATGACTAACAATTTCAAAAACAGGGTGTCTAATGCCCATCCCTTACTTATGACTTCACCTGAGATTTCACCAACAGCCTGAATTGCACTTTCTGTTCATATTTTGTTTTTATTATTTCATAATAAAAACAAAATAATAGAAGCATGTTTTTCAACCTTTGAGAGTTGACCTGAATGGTCCTGAATGGTCAGCTGCCATATCTGCCCTAGGGATAATATGCCAGCTGACAAATCATTGCAAGGTAGAGTGCCACTGCACATTGAACTGTCACTGTGAGTGACTTAAATTCTGAAGAAACACAGATGAAATCACCATGTGAAACAAGGTTGAAACTCGCCTACCAAACATGTTTGCTGCAGATGGCGTTTACAAAATGGTTGCATAAAGACGAGGATGGCTGGGTTTTCAGCCAACCCCCTCACTGCACTGTTGGGAAATCTCTGTGGGACTACCATTTTGTTCCCCGGGACAGTTCCTTATTGGCAGTAACAATAATATATTTATTAAGTTAAAAATGCTCCCTACCAGGTCATGGGTTCAAATCCATCTTGGTGCATCCCGCTTTGTCGAGTGCCTACACAAACGGGGTGGTATAAAATTGTTATGCCAAGGACCCCTAATTGATTTGTATTTGGCCATGGACCACCATTTGAAAAGATTTTGTGCCAAGAACCAGCTTTCCACCTGGAAAGGAGCCAGCTTAGGTGGTTGGGATGCCTCTCGAGCGTCTCCCTAATAGGGAGGCCCTCGATGCACGTCCCACGGGGAAGAGCTGTTGGCCTCGCGACCCGACTACGGATAAGCGGTTGGGGATGGATGGATAGACCCCGTAAAATGATGTTTTTGGTTAGATGAATAATTCTACAATACTGGGTGAGGGCAATAACAGATAATAATAATAATTAAACATAAAAAGTAAAAAGAAAAAAATAGAAAAAAAAAAAATCAACGATATTCTTGAGCTTAATGTAGACCTGCTATTGTTGAACCTTTTTATATTATGGCTTAAGTGGCTAAACAGGATCTGAATACCTAATGGTGAAATTTAACTTTTTGCTGCTGCTGCGGTGGTGGTGGTGGTGGTGGGGGGGGGACTCCCTGGAACACCAAAGACCATCTGGGCGTCCCAGGACCCTATACTTTGAGAAGTAGTTGCCTGGCCTACATCACAGGATTTACCAGAGAGTTATGATGGGTAACACCACAGTACCCTTAAATTCTTGTGTGCACCCAGAATGCCCATCATGCACTGGGACGGTTAGTGCTCGCCGATGCGCACTGGCCCGGGCTAAATGCACTGAGCCAGGTTGTTGTGCCCACAGCTCTTTTTCTGGGGGAGTCATGCCTGTTCCGTTCCAGGCCGTACGAGAATCTAGGTCACTGTGCTGCTGTTGTCATTTACAGCTCCATTTCCTTTGGTGTGCGTGTACCGTTGTTTGTTTGTACGCGATTGTTTAGTGTGCAAAAGAAAAGCAGTTAAGTAGGGCTTTTACGTAAGGGTGGGGGACGGGTTCCACAGAAATACACGCAGTATTGCTGTTGCAGAGATTCTCAGGGACTGCAGCATAACACCCCCCCCCCCCCCCCCCCACCATGCCACACTGAGAGAAAAAGGGGGAGAGAGTGAAAGATGAAATTCTCATCCTTGGTTCAGATCCCTAAGAACCCTGGAAAGGCAGGATCTTATTATCATAGCAAATATGCAGTGTGCGGAGTGGGGGGGAGATTAGATGCGTCTTGCCTTTGAAGTGTATTTTCCGACCATTGTGCAATGGCAAATTCCATCAAATGTTGGAGAGGAGCACTGATAAGAGGGGATGGGGTATGAATGCCGGGGCATTAAAATACGTCATTTTCGCAATGAGATGAAACACTTTCCCCAACTCTCGCTAAATGAAAATATTTCCCCTCATTTCAGCAGTGTCATTCACAAGTGTATGGTGGCAAATCCATAGATACTAAAATAACAATGTGCATTGGCAGTGGCTTGAATGAATGCGTTCAAATGTGTGTGCAATAATGTGGATTATGGTTTACAGAAGGCAAGAAGCGTTGAGGTACCCTTTTGCTTAGTGGCACTTGTATTTTTGTTTGCCGTCTCCCTCATAGATAAATGATGCTTACACTCTTGAACTACTTTCAACCTGCCATCCTTATTTTCGGCATGTCTTTATTGGTGAAACTTATGGAAACGTATTAAGAAATGGCACCAATTGCAGATCTACAAGTCATCTAGCCCTAAAACATGGCTTGTCATATTTATGACAGTCATGAAGCAACGGATGCCAGTTTTACATTTACACTGAAAACGTGTACATAAAAATTCAGATTTCAAATATAACCCATTTAGGCCTGACGTCGAAATTAAAAAAATAATCTTTTTAAAATGTATTTTATTTCTGAAAAAATGTTTCTATCATTGGTTCTCAATATTTCATGTCAAGGACCCCAACAATGATATGTAATATGCCACCGACCCCCATCTGAAAATATGTTGTTCCAGGAACACCCCAGAAGCAAAGATTTAAAAACTGAGACTGAAAGAATATATATTCAAAGATTTGAACTACATTTTCACGATTTTTCCAAAATAGCAGTTCGTAGTGTGGCACTCTGTGCCGCGCTATGAGCTTGTAGATGTGCTATTTTTCAATAGCTAAAGTATAACATAATGCTTTAAACACCAAAAGGGGTTCCCGCCCAGAATGGGCACAGTTGCACACCGGGAACGCACTCGCCTATTAGTTTGTATTGGCAGTGCGGTCAGCGTGCCTACTGTATATCGAACACACCCAGTGTTTCAAAGTACAACACTCCGACCGACCGACAGGGGCGCGCGTAGTTGAAAGCCAATGGCAAAAAAACAGCTCTGATAAAAATGCCTTTATACTTTATATTAAAAATCTGAATGTTTATGTACACGCTTTCAATGTAAATGTATAGCGATCGTGTAAAACAAGCCATGACGCTCGTGAAGTATACGAGCGTCATGTGAACCTCAAAAGTCCTCAAAGCACTGCGATGCGACGCTGAGAGCTTGTAGATTGGCTATTTTTACCGGTACAATTATAGCGAGAGTCTTTCAGGCCAGTGACCGATGTGGCTCCACAGGTGGACAAGCACGGATGTCCACTACAACATTATTATGAATTATTTGTTTTACATTTATTTTGAAAGCCTGTATATACAGCCACAATGCAAGCTCACCATGTTTTTGCTGGTCTGTTGACCGTTGAGATTAGCTTGGAAGTATAGACCTGGCCAGAGGTTCCCAACCACCGGTACACGAGTACACGAGAAGGGAATCCCACATTTTACCGACCGTCACCAGGATTTTCGAAACGGCAGTGAAAAGTTGACTCATCCCTGGATGAAAATACCAAGGATTCGTCACAGACTGGTTTTATAAAGCGCTTCGAGTCTGTGTTACTTCCGTGTTGCGTAGCATAACCGTGACGTCACTGTTCATTCCTTGGTATCTTTACCTTGTGTTCAGCGCAGCAGCAGCAGCATCAGAACAACAAACTATTTAGAGGTTAATGCAGAGATCAAAACCATGATGTCTTGAGCTTAAATCCAGCAGAAGACGACATGTCACGTGTCTGTCTTCCCTCCTCTATGACCCCTTGTTATTAAGTGTATGTCTGCTGAGGTGGAGTAAAGAAGAATATCATTTTCTCTTTTCTTTTTTTCTTATCTAAGAGATACTGTGGAATGCTAAGAATTGGTCCACTTGTGTGCCTGTTTTTTTCCTGTCGGTCGGAGGAGGAGAAAGGGTCGATCTGGTCAGGAAAAGCTCCCAAAGTTGTTGATGTTTGAGTTTGTAAAAAAAGAAAATGAAGCCAGGGCTCAGATTGCAGGCGGCAGAGACACAGAGGTGGTGCTGGGACTTTGATCTCACAGCGCCAGTGCGTTCTCCTCGTCTCCCTTTGAACTTCACATCCAAAAACGCGGCTGCGGCTTCTTGGAAGTCTCTGGGGTTTAGGGTGGGGGGTTAGGTGTCGGGATGAGGCCGACATGGCCTTGGTCCTGTTTTTTTGGGGGTGTGGGGTGGTTGTGGGGTGACTGGGGACCGCCTCTACCCCCCCCACCACCAACACATACACACACACACACACCAGACTCTGGATTGCACAGGGTCAGGCAGGCCGAACGGACGTCCCACCCAGTGTGTGGCGGAGTTTTTGAGCGAGCGAGCGGGCGGCGTGGGTGGGAGGAGGAGTGTCCCTGGGGAGGAGGTTTGCGGAGTGACAGCCCCCAGGCCTATATGTCTCAGATCCTGTTGCAGCTCCAGACCAAACACAAACATGGACAGACCTGCTGGAGGTGTCTCAACATGCCCTGGGCCGCGGGAGACACGCACAAAGCGTTGGTTCTCCACGGCGGGAGATGGTATGGGGGGGGGGAGCCCATACCACACCACACCTCATCTCCACCTGGCATATTCTCTGATATCTTTGAGAATAAAACATTACTGATGCTTTTGTTGGATAACTAGACACACATGCTATATAAGACTTTTTGGGGGGATCGGGAGGAGTTGGTCATGTGATTGGGAGCACTGCTGCTCTTGTAGTGTGAACGGGTCAATGAGTCAATCAGAGCATCCTGATCCAGTCTTTTAGCCATCTGGGACCGGAGGCCATGAGGGGAGAGAGAGCTAGGCAGCTGCTGCCACATTGCAGAGTGAAACAGGTGAACAATGTTAGAGAGAGAGAGAGTGGTCCATGTAGTACTATTTAACGTATGATATTGAAATCCTATATGAAATGGTGGATGGTTTGCGATCTCGAATTCCATTTTATTTTCCCTTTTAGAAAAGCAGTAAATGAGAGTAAAAAATCACACCCGTGTGAAGTGATGGGCGCTATTGCGCTAATATTTTAAAGTCTGAATCATGTTGATTAGGTGATGTAATAATGATGTAAAACAAACTGTGCCAACACAAACATTAAATTATCTTTATTGTTAATGGCATTTAATGTTTGTGTTGGGGACAAGATGACATACATTTTCCCTTTAAACATTTAACCTGTATATAGGAGGGGCTAGCGCCCCTCAAAAAGAGTTGTGCTATAAGACAGGATTTGATTGAATAAAATCACTAGCTGAAAGAACTCTGAACTGCATTTTGTACGGTACGGATGTTTGTATCCTGCCTCAACGTTATGCTGTATTCACACAGGCAGATGCAACGCTACACTAGTACACCTAGTCACAGACAGTGTAGTCGTTAAGCAGCAGTAGGATGATCCCTCTGGCTGCAGCTGTTCGTTTATCACTAGAGCACAACCACAAACGTCCAACACATATAAAATAGTAAATGGTGCATTTATATAGCGCCTTTATCCAAGGCGCTTTACATAGACACCAATGGCAGCGGAAACCATGCAAGGCACCAACCAGCACATCAGGAGCAATTAGGGGTTCAGTGTCTTTCTCAAGGACACTTCGACACTAACTCTGGGGGAGCCCGGGTTCGAACTGGCAACCTTGCAGTTACCATCCAGCCACTCTACCCCTGAGCCACCGCCACCCCTCATATACAATGAATTACTCACCTAATGCTGCCTGCAGGTCCCATGTTTAATTCCAGCGTGTGTAACCTACATTGTTTAAGTGACAGATAGTTTTCATATTGTAAATATGGTCGCTAACGTGGTTTACCAACTAGCACTTTGACAGCTAAAAACTGTCATCTAGCTTGTTTACAACTGAAACAAACTTCCTGTCCTCTGACTTCCTCATCAAAATAAGAGCCACTTGTAATGATTAGTCAACACTAGTTTTATTTCTTATTTTTAGTATTACTTACAGGACGTTAACATCTCATTTGAGTTCCTTTTGAGTGCCTGTCAGCATTCTCTAAATCCCTTTCTCTCAGCTGTTGGTGTGCAAATGTGCCTCCATGCCTTTGATCTACCGTGCACCAAAACGTTTTGACGACGCATGCGCACTGGCCCACCGCTTCTGTGCACCCCTGTTTATACACTCTTAACCCATTCTGGGCGGGAACCCCTTTTGGTGTTTATAGCATCATGTTATGCTTTAGCTATTGAAAAATAGCAGATCTACAAGCTCTTGTAATTGGGTTGGTGGCCAATTACATATAGTTTTTGGGGTCCTTGACATGAAATATTGAGCACCACTGATACAGAAACATGAGGTATTTTAGAAAACTGTCAGAATTTAGAAGACATTTTTTAAATTTCGAGGGTTAAGTTACAAATGGAAGCCCTTTCTTTTTGCCATTAACCATGTCAGATATCACCATAGATTCATTGTTGTACCCGTTGTGGAAGTCCCAGACTCGGCGGAAAGCCAAACGAGTTTGATGAGCTGTTGTTGGCTAAGGTCGGTGACAGGATAGGTCCGGTTGGACACGAACTACAGGTGCTCCATCCCAGCTGTGGATCGCATATCTGTGTGTCTGGTGAGTCGCAGAAAGTTTTATCATTATTATTAGATTGTCGAAATCAAGAAATCTTTACTATAAGGCACGCTGATTGGTTTTCTAGACGTAAGTAAACTCAAGTTGGGATATTTCAAGTCGAGTGAATTTGCAGAAGAGCTGAAATTAATTAATTCACATTTAGTTCGGTTCGCCCGATGCAGAGTCATGTCAAATCACATCTTTGTATTTATTTAGTACACGATCATAAAAATCACACCCGTGTGAAGTGAGTGTTGCAACTCCGTGTGGGGGTCCCCGGAAATTCCAGACCCACAGGACCACGGCCAGGGTGCCTTCCCGGTTCCAGCGAGCCGCCCAGTGTCCGAAACTGTAGAGAAATGAGTTACCATGTGAGGGTCCCCGGGGAGTCCCCGGAACATCCAGACCCCCAGGAACGCGCCCAGGGGGCCGGGCCGATTCCGGCGAGCCGCCCCACGTCCGAAACGGATGAGAGTTTGTGTGGGGGTCCCTCTACTGTACTGTACTGTCACTGTACTGTACTGGCACACCAGAAATCATCATACAGTTAATGTGTGTGTGTGTTAGGTTGCGCACAGGTGGTGAAAAACTATTCAACGATTTGTGCCACATTTTCACGATTTTTCAAAAATAGCAGATATCTGCTATTTTTCAATCGCTAAAGCATAACATAATGCTATATAAACACCAAAAGGGATTCCCGCCCAGTATAAATGTAACCAAATGAACCCAGCAGTTACATTTGTGCACTTTCACATGGTTCTCTGCTAAATGAGAACCATGTGACTTTGTTGTTGCCCTGAGTGTGCACTACTCGAAGAAAACAAAAAGAGAACAAAAAAGTTAATTGAGATCCCTACATATACAAGCATTTAAACAGTCTTTTAGTCTGAGCTCAGTCGCCTTACTAGTCTCCAGAGTTTTGTTGTGTTATTCTTTTCAGTTACTTATTCTTTACAGTACACAAGTACTGCTGCAGGATAGCTCTGTGATGGACAACCTCCGACAGCTCCGACAGATTCTCCTTGATTTGTATGATCTCTTGAAGAAGGTTTCGCAGCTTGTTTTAGAAACAGAGTTTCCGTGTTTGACGGCTGTCACATACTGTGACCCCTCCTTCGTCAACCCTGGCCTTCATCAAAATAAATAGGGCCGACTCAGTCTGAGAGCATGGCCGTCCTGGCGCTTCCGCTCGCTCTCTGTGTGTTTTGGCATGCGACACCGTCACACGACGGAGCATAGATTGGGCATCCAGAGACCCAGAAAAGAAAGGAAAACTGTCGAGCGAGATGAAAATCACCCCTCCTCCTCAGGAACAAGCTGCTTGGTGGTTGGTCGTGCAGTCTCAGTCACTGTGTCTGTGTGATTGTGCTGCCCCCCCCACCCCCCACCCACTATACCGCTTGTGAATTATTGAGCTGGTTTTGGGGAAGCCGTCCCACTGAGCGTGGCCTGGATATTTTTAGCCCAGAGTCCCTAAGTGGAGGTCTGAGAAACAACACTTATGGGGGAGACACTCCCTGTTTCTCGACCATACAACCCCCCCCTCCCTACACACAGACACACACACACACACACACACACACACACACACACACACACACACACACACACTCTTTTCATCTCTTTAAATATAAAGCTCTTTTCTCCCCTCATTTCTCCTGCCCTCTTTTGGCTTGATTTACTCCTCTGGTCTCCCTCCAAGTGGTTTTTGAGCCCTCCTCCTTCACTGATCAAGAGGATGAGTCCTTGGTGGTGTAGCGTAAACACAATGTCTGGCTCATTAAGGGCTCTGTGCGAGCCGTTTCATATTTCAAGACTACACAGTAACAATATCCTTGGTGTCAATTTAAACACATAACTTAAGCCCTATATAATATGTACTCTTTATATGATGAGTATCTAAAAATAATGTTGCAATGCAAGGGGTTCAGTGGGAACGGGAACGAACGGCATTTCATATTCTGTGTGTGTGTTTATGTGTATGTATGTAAATTGACAAATACAGTGATTCTGATTCTAACCGATCTGCTATTTATGTTTCAGCACTTTTCACTATTTTGTACTCTGGTTCCCAAACTGTTTCACATCAAGGACCCCCAAATTGATACTAATTAGCCTGATTAGAAGAGATATGCCAGGGACCCCCATAAGAGAAGAATTTTACAGCTCTAGCGGTGATTCTCAACCATTTTAATTTCAAGAACCCTCAGTTTGATTATGCATTAGGTACGGACCCCAATTTAATGGCATTTTCTACCTCTGGGACCCCAACGGGTCCATTTGGTTCCATTTGTACACTCTCTGGTTCCTAACTATCATTTAGCTGGGGACCCCCCAGAACTCCCTCAAGGACCCCCGGGGGTCCCTGGACCCTACTTTGGGAACCGTGGCTCTAATGTTTGCCAATAATGGCAGCATGGCCAAAGTATAGGGATGTCAGGTTGAATGTGGTTTACTGTGAGACTTCTGTAGCACAGTCAATTTTACACTCTATTTTCACTGAGGATTTCCTCGGTTTAATGTTGTCATGGCGACGGCTTACTCCCAGGTGCTTCCATCTTTGTTTTCATGTTAATGAACTGGCAGCATCACTCCCTTCCTCTAGTCTTGTACAGCACTGTTCCCAAACTGTGGCTCGGGACCCATGTGTGGGTCACGGACCAATTTTTATGGGTCGCGACTCGAGTAAAGATTCCATTTAATTTTTCTACATAGAAAAATATATACATTTAAAAGAATCACACCCATGTGAAGTGAGGGGCGCTCTTTAATCCATGATCTTGTTCCGGCCAATGAGAATCTGTGTCCTCACCTTCGTCTTCAATGTTTGTGTTTATGCAATGTTTATGTATACACACACACACACTCAAAACTTTCCATTCATTGTCAATGACATTTCATTTTTGTGTTTGTGTTAGGACAACGTTTGTGTTTACACGCACACTAAAAGCTGGACATGGAAGGGGATAGCGCCCCTCAAAAATATATTGACATTTTGAGGGGCGCTAGCCCCTCCTATAGACAGGTTTAATGTTCAAAGTTTGTTTAGTAAACGCATTGACAATAAAGGGACGATTTACGTCATAATGTGTCGTCTACGTCATATTGTCTCTTTATTGTTAATGGCGTTTAATGTTTGTGTTGGCACCGTTTCTTTTATATCACCATTACATCACCTAATCAACATGAGTTAGACTTTAATATATTAGCGCCCCTCACTTCACATGGGTGTGATGTTTTTTTTTCATTAGACATTTCCGTCCTACACAAACATTAAATTCCCATTGACAATGAATGGAGAATTTTACGCAAGTGTCTGAGCAAATAGGCATTGTGTCCGTTTTACGTCGTCATGATGTGCGATGATAAGATCGCCCCTCGTCATGGGTGTGGTTTTTTTCTATGTAAAATAACGTAAGCAAACCAATCTAAGAAATTAAGTAAATGTAATAATAATAATTAAGCAGTAGTGAAAATGGCTGAACTACAAGCTCACACTGCTCCGCGAAGATCTGCTATTGGATGTGCTTTAGAGCTGGTATTTTCACTAGTTTGGGTCCTAGAGGCCACTGGTTCCATTGTTTGGGGGGTCCCCAACAATGGTTCTAGAGGCCTCTGGTCCCATTGTTTGGGGGGGGGGGTCCCCAACAAACTTATTATAACACTTTAGAACAGTTTTACGGGATGCACACTAAGATTAGACACACCAACAGACCGACATGTGAAAACAATGGTCAGACTACCGCTTGAACTGCGCTGCTCCCGTGCTTGCGGTTATGTTTAAAGGAGAATTCCATACTAGAAGGCTTACTTACCTTTTTTTGTAGTTGTTGCGTCCCCACCAAAGAGGTCCAGGTGTTCTTTTGTGCAAAGCGCATTATTAGGTATTTCCCCTACCATAAGCCCTCAATTAATTTAATTTAATTGCATTGAATTGAATTGAATGGGGCATTGGGGTGTTGTGCTAATTCGCTTATTGCCATCGCTCAAAAAAAGAGGCACACTTTACTACTTATGTCGATGGAAATAAGCGAATTTGCACAAAAACCCAACCCAGCGCCCATTGAGAACTTATGGTAGGGGAAATAGCCAATAATGCACTTTTGCACAAAATAACACCTGGACCTCTTTGGTGGGGACGCAACAACTACAAATAAAGGTAAGAAAGCCTTCTAGTATGGAATTCTCCTTTAAGGTTAGGGTTTGAAATAGGTTGTCGATGTCGGACTAATGACTGTCTGACCACCATATTTTATATTTCGGCTCTTCAAAAATAGTCGCTCTGCAAGCTATTGTGTTTTGTTTTTAAACGATTGAGCATTTTGAGCAATTTGGAATAACTTTGAACATTTTTGACAAACATCTTCTCTTTATGGGGGGTTCCGGTCCATGGTACAAGATCTTTTCAGAGGGAGGGTCTGTGTCTAGTACATATCAATTTGGCGGACCTTGACACAAACCTGTTTGAAAACCAGTGTTCTAGGCTAGCTTGGAACTGCAGCAGTTCAAACAAGGTTTTGTCGCAGAAAAATGCATTTAATACTCAAGATGTGTGATCACATGGGCGGGTTAAGGTATAATTCATATGTCCCAGATCTCTTCAGAGAGTCCATTGCTTCCAAAGTGTCCCAACTGCCTCCCCTCTTTCAGAGCTTTCCAGTCTGGGTGAAGAGGGCCCATTTATAATTTAAAATCCCTCCATAATTCATCCCTTTCCACTCCATGCTCCTTGCTCCATCCCTCCTTTCTCATCTAGTGCAAATTAGCATGAAATCTGTGTCTGTGCGACCCAAAACGGAAACGAAGCAAACAGGCGAACGGAAAGAGGATAGAGGGTGTATTTGTGTGTTTGTGTGTGTGTGTGTGTGTGTGTGTGTGTGGTGATGGTGGTGGGGGGTTTAAGTCATGTTCAGTGCGATGGAGATGGCTCAGTGCTCATTTCCATAGCAAAGAGTGTGATTTGATGTTTTATGACATATTGAGTCTAATTTGTAGCCTAAAGAACTAAACAGCTGTGGCCTATTTTTGTTTAGCTGCGTTGCAGTGATGTCACCATCTCGCTCTCGGTGGTCAGTGTGCAAGCGCACGTCAGGAGCGGTTCGCTCGGTGCAGGATGAGGAGGGCGCCACGGGTTGTTAACGGCCATCAGATTAATCCGATAAGTCAATTAGGCTGTGCAATGTTTACTCTAAAGTACACAAGGATGATCGTTAAATGTGTATTCGTGCACTGCTGTTCAATTGGATTTAATGCTCTTTTACCATAATGTTTTATTTATTTTTTACAAAACATTCACATTGCTAGATGATATTATCTGATGCCAGTTGTATAACTAGGCTTAAAGGTCTCTTTTGTGACTGTTTAAATTAAAATAACATTTTAACTCAAGAGTTAAATTAACACATTTTGCTGTGTACTCTTGAAATGGTTAGGACAAGATGAAAATAAACTGTACTAGTGTTGTTTTCAACTAACAACAGATGACCTTGTTGGAGAATATTATAATCTTGACATCTTGAATTACTAATGTTCAGGTACTGGTCTTTTTTATGGCATCACTTTGCAGGAGTCTAGCCGTCTGTACGAGCGTTTGTCTTTCTCTTGTCACAACACTACTATATCTTTATCATAATATGTGAAATATTTCGTTTTATAATGGATGGATGGTTCCGATTGCGATGGTTCCGATTGCGCTAAAACCATGCCCAATTTTGGAGTCGTATGTCCTAGACATCGTAAATGACCCATGATGACACAAGCTAGCCAGAGGGGGTCCGAGATGGAGCCATGCCATTCCCATGTAGAATTCTTGGCGTTTTGTAACTCACAGTCGGTGTATATAATGTTAGCATGGCCCCCATGCTAAGGCACCTAAACCAGAGCCCCAGAGCATGCCAGTGGTGTTGTGAGAAAAGTCCTTGGGTGTGCCTCTGCGATTTCTGTGACAACTGTACAAAATATTAGTCTTTTTCAAGTGTGTGTGTGTGTGTGTGTGTGCGTGTGTGTGTGTGTGTGTGTGTGTGTGTGTGTGTGTGTGTGTGTGTGTGTGTGTGTGTGTGTGTGTGTGTGTGTGTGCAGCTAATCTTGCATACCACTAGACGCATCGGGATCATGATATCACATTGTCAGGTGATAGCATGGGATCTACTGTATAGTCATGTATTATTCCGATTTTTTTCCCCTTCATATTCCATTCCCATTGGCTATGATTGCCTTCAATTTCAGTAATCGTGAATGCAGCGTCCAATCCCTAAACGGAGTCAAAAGCTATTGACCTTGGACCCATAGGTGGCGCCACAAATGCTACATGTTTATTTTTCACCGAATTCATTGGGTACACTTATGAGCTTGTGAATCATGTGGCAATGATCGTCAAACAGGTTTTTGTCTAAGCCTATTACTCTAATTACAGATGGATAATATTTAAGCCTTAAATAATATTGAGAGAGTATATGTTATTGTCGAGGTGCCTCTATAGAGAAAACCTCCAAAAGCACTTTTAAGTTAGGCAACCTCTCTGGCAGAGATATGCGCTCCCTGCGGTTGGCCCTTTTGTAGTTTAATCAGTAATTTGTCCAGTGGTGGAAAAAGTACTCAATTGTTAGTAAAAGTACCAACACTGCAATTTAGAACTACTCCGTTACAAGTAAAAGTACAGAATTGAAAATGTACTTGAGTAAAAGTGCAAAAGTATATTCTGCATCAAAATGTACTTAAAGTACTCAAAGTAAAAGTACTATTGCAGAATGTCCCACTTCACAAGTTCAAAATGTGTACAAAGTATATTAAAAATAGCAGATCTACAAGCTCACAATGCGTCGCAACGCGACACATTGTGAGCTTGTCCATCGGATATTTTCAAATGGCCAAAATGTATAGTGTTGAAGTGGTTAATGTATGTTTTCTAATCAAAATTAAAATCGCCAAAGTAGCTAGCAACTAAAGTTTTCAAATAATTGTAGTGAAATAAAAGTACACATTTTGGCTCTGAGATGTAGTGGAGTAGAATTAAAAGTACTGGAAATTGGAAATACTCAAGTAAAGTACAAATACCTCAAAACTGAGTTTTGAGGTAACACTGAATTTGTCCAACTAAATTCTCAATACAGACGTCAATTCTATAAAAGAAAAAGATGTATGTATGTATATATATATATATATATATATATATATATATATATATAACCACCAACCTCTAAACCTGCTGTCCCTTTGTGTATTTATGTGTATTTATTTTGGTACACACAAATACAAATGTAAAACAAAAAAGGAAATATATGGCAGATCTACAAGCTCACGATGCATGACTGTGATCGACTTCTGTGGGCTCTTTTTGCTATGAATACCAGTATGCCTTGAGATTTTGTTTTGTACATCCGTGTGCTCTTTGGCACAAAAAAAGTTTGAAAAGGACCGGTGTACACTATGGTACAATGCAGCAGTGGGATCAATGTGTGAGCATACCAGCGCTCTCTAACAATACAGGCCCCAGCATGCCTGGCCAAGTAGCCTGGCGCTCTGCATAGACAAAACAAAACTCATGAAATCGCTCGGAGGGCTGGTTTGAATTTGATTTGTGTGCTGGCATAAAAAGATGTTCATTTTTATGTCATTGTCATGTGTTGTCTTTGCTGCTGTTGATGATATGTACTGATTATGGATTTTTGTTTTACTGTCTCCACAGATGCAATCAATGAAAGCAATTTGGGTAAGTGGCACGCTCTTGAGTCATGACTCAGTTTTTATTTCACAAACCATAGTTTGTAGGTGCAATGGGAAGAATACAAATGTTTGTTTATTACGGCTGCATGCCTCACAATTATAATAATAATTTTATAACATCAATGGTAAATGGTGCATTTATCTAGCGCCTTTATCCAAGGCGCTTTACATAGATTGTGCATTACATTCACCCATTCACAGACACACACACACACACACACACACACACACACACACACACACACATTCATACACCGATGGCAGTGGAAACCATGCAAGGCACCAACCTTGGTAGCAATTAGGGGTTCAGTGTCTTGCTCAAGGACACTTCGACACTAACTCTGGAGGAGCCTGGGTTCGAATTGGCAACCTTGAGGTTACCATCCAGCCACTCTACCCCTGAGCCACTGCCGCCTGCAATAACATGATATCCTGGCGGATGCCATGTACTACCATTTCACTCACAAATGTGTAGGCCTACACTCTCAAAGTTTACAGACTTGCAAGGGTCCATTTGGTTCCTAATTATAAAGCATCTGGGGGACCCCCTGGAACCAGACTGGGGGTCCTGCTCGGACCCCTCCTTGCTAACCACTGCTGTAACCCTCAGACAGGTAGGTATGTGTCTGTGAGGATGATAATGTATGATTAACGCAGTACCACAGGATGTCGGGTAAAAGCATGCAGGTTCCTTGCATTCCAGGATTCCACCTACTGCACTGTGGAATGTTCCTGGGAAGATCCGGCTCAATGAGAGTTGTGAAAATAAGTACAAGTGTTTCATTTAAGATGCTTGTGGTGCCCCTTGGGGCAGACTTTACTTCACTAGGACCAATTTAAACAAGCCCTACATGAGCCTTATTCGCTGTATAACAGATGGCAAAAATAGCAGATCTGGTCAGCTTCAAGGTTCAAGCTCACAGTCACAGCCTCAGGCAGAAAATCTGTAACGATCAAAATATTGCTGTAGTTCCAATAACCAATTGAACAAGGAGCTTTATACCAATACCGGTACATGCTATTCATGTACTCCTCTTCTGCTTTATATGTCCTTTACCTGGACATATCGACTGGGCGTGTGTGCGTGCACTTGGTTTCTTCAAATCAAAACAAAACCTCCTAAACTTGACTGTCACTTTTCTTTGGTTGCCGTAATAACTTTCTTGTACTTGGGCAAACATCATGCCCCTCCTCGTGTGGGACTACACTGAGGTTGAAAACGAGCACGTCAAAGTCTTTGCACACAGTATTTGACCCAGGGTCTGTGTCACGGATAGCCATGATGGGTTCATACAGGGGAGAGAAAGACTCGTGCCTTTCCCCTCTCTCTCTCTCAACACCAGGAACTGAAACCAGTCTAACCGGCCTACTCCTTATTCTTGTGTCCCTGCCTTCCTGATTAGAGGTCTCCTCGGGGCGTAATGACAGAATTGTGCTGCTGTCAGTTCCTGCTGCTGAGAGTGGGCTAATAGTCACGTTAGCCCTGCGCAGCGTGTCATTAGCTCTCCACCCGTAGCCCCAATGAGGGCTAAGTCTGTCATTTCAGGGCTAAATCACAGGGGCACTCAGGAGATCACAGTCACACCGGTGAACGCTCTGAGGCTGCAGTGTTTTAGCGCCCACCCTTCCTCCCTGGCGCTGTGTCGCACTTGATATGCGCAAGCTTCTACGATATTGTGTTCTCGCGGAGGAATTGCTGACATTGACACTGAGAAAGAGGGATGGAGAGAGTGACAGATATTCCGATTGGGGGCTACTGATACTGGGATCATTTCATCAAAGTTCATAATTCAAAACACACTTGCTCATTTCTGTTTCCGCGATCGAATGATTCACGGTTATCACTCCGATGATTAGCGGGCTAGCGCGGCAGCCATCAGAGCTCTCGCTAATCTGCTTTGATTATTAGCCTAAGCCTCCCCACGCTGGGCTCGAGGAGTGCACGCTGGCTGATGAGAAATTACGCCGTACTCATATTTGTATTTATGTAACTTTGGAATTGCTTGTCAAACTGATACTGACAGTGTGGTTCACTTCATATCCTCCCTGCGGAGTATCTGTGGCCTTCATCCATCCTCGCACATGACAGACGGACGTCCTTGTGAATTACATCTGGACGTTTATTATAATAGAAACGGCTGCACATTTTACAACCTTATTGGTCACACTGGGCACATTTTCAAAATAAGTTATTATTATATATTTTTTTAATGCATAAAATGGCATATCTACAAGCTCACAATGTGAAGTGTTTATGAGCATCTACAGTAGACTGGCTTTTGGAATACATAAAGTATATAGGGCTTAAGTGGTTAATATTAACAGAAAAAAAGAACTTGCCCTGAAGCCAAAACTTCATAAGAAATAAAGCTGATCATGATAGAATTAACAGTTATTCGAGGGCTGCGGCTCCATAAGGCGATAAGAATTGAATCCTTCTTGATCCATGCGAGTCCATCTTAGCAAAGCCGTGGATGGATCCGCGTGTCAGTGAAGTGGACCCCCCCGATCAGCAGCAGTGATGAACGAGCACGGCCACGTTATTATCATTATACAATACATAACGCATCTTTTAACTGCGGCGCCATGACCTTTCTCTGGAGATTTGTTGTACTGCCTAACTTTGCCCTTTTACTGGGGCATGTTGTGTAAGCGAGGGGTTGCAGCAACATGAATAACATTGGTATTTGTGCGACAGGCTGCCTGCCGCTGAGTGGAGAGCTAACTGGAGCAGGAGAATGGTGCTGTTCGGCGAGGTTCACGGCTGTTATTCCTACAGGCCATGAGCGTGAAGGCAGCTAATGCCATCTGACAGTTCTGGAGCAAGAAGAGGAGGGCTGAGGAGAGAGGGAGAGATGGAGGGAGAGAGTGAGAGAGAGGGAGGGGATGGGGGTGTTAAAAGAGATAGAGTGGGATGGATGGGGGGGGGGGGTTATGGCAGGAGGGGGGGGGGGGGGGGGTTGTTGGATGAGGGAGAAATAGGGGATGAGCTAGATATGGACAAAGCGGGGATGAGCGATGTGGGAGGGGTTGGGCCAAAGAGGCGATACTGTAGGGACCCCTATTGTTCGCCGCAACGGAATATGTCCTCTGAGATCCATTGATTTTTATTATTTTTCAATGTGAATTTTTACATTGAACGTGTCGTTTATCACACAAATCTAAATCTCCTCCTGAAGCGCCCACCATGAACCTCAGACTTAAAAAGGTGGGCAGATGGAAGTTGACAATCTCGGTTTCAGGAATCCCAGCTCCACTGTGTGTAGTCTGCATTAGCGTTAAAGACCGCCTCACTCCGGGCTGCCATTTTGAGAGCCAGCCAGTCTTTCAGGGAATTCCAAAGATGCTCCCTCAGGACAGACAGACAGACAGACAGACAGACAGACAGACAGGTTTAAGTCTGAGGCATTTCCAAGATTGTAGGAGCGCCCTCACCCCAGCCACCTGACAGAGGATGGCGGGGGGGGGGGAACCCCTGAAAGGTAATAAAGCATCCAGCAGCGAAGTGGTAGAGAAGAGATAGACAGAGCAGACAGATGGGGTAAAAAGGGACGGGGGAAAGGAGGAAGGATCCCCACTGTAATTTGACAGGCTCCGGTCCCACTCGGGCTCCGCCAGCAGTTCCTTTTTGAAGGCGGCACAGCCGACTCCGCACCCTGCTGCTGCCAGCCTAACCTGTCATTAGGAGACGTGGCTGAGAGCAAGCAGAGAGGGAGACGGAAAGAGACGAGGACAGACAGACGGAGAGATGTTAATGTGTTGACATCTTTCGTTCTCAAACCACTTAAAACGGATTTATACTTCACCATATATGTGAGGGTGTTTGTAAACTTGTAGAAAATGTGTTGTAAACTTGAATATTTTGGAAAATGTATGCCTATAATTGGTCCCGGGACACCCGGTTGAAAGAAGAAATGGAGAAAAAAATAAACAAGAGGAAGAAATGGATGAAAACCGTGCATCTATCTAGTCACTAGATGGTTTTAAACTCTGCATCTATCTAGTCACTAGATGGTTTTAAACTCTGCATCTATCTAGTCACTAGATGGTTTTAAACTGTGCATCTATCTAGTCACTAGATGGTTTTAAACTGTGCATCTATCTAGTCACTAGATGGTTTTAAACTGTGCATCTATCTAGTCACTAGATGGTTTTAAACTGTGCATCTATCTAGTCACTAGATGGTTTTAAACTGTGCATCTATCTAGTCACTAGATGGTTTTAAACTGTGCATCTATCTAGTCACTAGATGGTTTTAAACTGTGCATCTATCTAGTCACTAGATGGTTTTAAACTGTGCATCTATCTAGTCACTAGATGGTTTTAAACTGTGCATCTATCTAGTCACTAGATGGTTTTAAACTGTGCATCTATCTAGTCACTAGATGGTTTTACACTGTGCATCTATCTAGTCACTAGATGGTTTTAAACTGTGCATCTATCTAGTCACTAGATGGTTTTAAACTGTGCATCTATCTAGTCACTAGATGGTTTTAAACTGTGCATCTATCTAGTCACTAGATGGTTTTAAACTGTGCATCTATCTAGTCACTAGATGGTTTTCATCCTTTTTTCTTTTTTTTTTCTTTAAGAAAAGTGCCTTTTTTTCCCAAGAAAACAAGAGGCAGGAATGCTCACGCCCATGTGTCTCTTAAAACACAGAGAGAGGTTTCCGATAGGTGGGATTCATGAGCTTGGGGGCAGACAAGGGGTGGGGGTCGTGAAATGCGCTTTGCATATCTAAGTGATTCAAAGTAATGACTAAATAGTGTAAACTTTCAATTAAAACTTTCTGAGTAAAAAGAAAAAGGTTAAACTGCGGCTTCAAGATTTTCAGCCAACAGCAGTGATAATGTGGTTAGTGTCTGTGGGTGTTTTAAACGTTGATGTCCTAGTGCACTTTTTGCCCAAGACAAATTTCCCCTCGTGGGACAATAAAGTAAAAGTATATCTCATCATCTCATCTCATAAGTCTTGTGCAGTGGATTACCAAAACGGTCCAGCTGCACTGTGAGCAGGCATTTTTTTGTGTCCGAAGTTGTTTTCATGTATTGAAAACAAATTCATGAATTATTAATTTTTTTCTCAGTAAAATTTCACGAAGAAATCAAAGAAAAGTCAAAGAAATTCCATGAATTACAAAAAAAAAGTTTTAAGTAGTAGTGTGCGACTGCGCGTTGTGAGCTTGTAGATCGGCTATTTTCACTAGTTTGGGTCAAATTTCACTTTTGGGTCATGAGCTAAAAAGATTTGGGAACCACTGCTATGCTCTTTGTAAAACCTCACTGTAGTGGCGTTATTGTTGGGTCTTGCCTGCTCTGGCATGATCTATTTGATGTCTACATGTCTTTGAAGTTCTGCTGTACATTTCTTTGTAGGCTCAGTGTAGTTTGTTTGTATTTACATCTAAATGCCTGCCATTTTTAAATGACTGGACACCTACTTTTTATGAAAGGTACTTCATTTTAACAATTGGGTGTCCATCTTTTCTGCTTTTTTCCACGCCATGATGTATCATGGGAACCCTCGTTTTATCCTTGACAGACACTTACAAAATATCCTCAACAACTCATTCATTGCTAAAGTTTTGCTAAACTAGATTCGACTTGATGGTTAAAAGTTTGGATTAACGCACGCCTATAGTCACCTACGTTGTTGTGTCTGTAAATCTGTGTTCTACCCACTCATTAAGAGGGCCCCGGCCGCGTCTGAGCTACATGGAGTATAATGGCTGTGCCTGTGCCTCTGCATTAAAGATCAGAGGAGAGCAGGCTGACTTCTGAGTATCGTCTGCGCTGGTATTTTTTTGAGGGAGCAAGTCAGTTCATGCCTGGAGGTTCTCTGGCCCTTTGTCTGCTGGGGCAGATAGCTAGCACAGAGCAGGGCTCCATGTTTGTATGATGTCTCCCTCTGCTGGTAGGTACGTGGCACTGGCACAAGATAAGAGCCCAGCGGTGGTCATGCAGGCCACCTTCCTGTGAGGGGGACTCAGACCGACCTGTCGGTGCATGGCAGTGGTTCTCAAACCTTTTCCATGTCAAGGAACCCCACATTTTTATTAAATAACCGATATACAAGCTCACACGTTGTGTAGCCCCTGGAACCCCCTCAAGGACCCCAGTGGGGTTTTTTTTTTTAGTCACCTGGAATAGTTTAGTGTTAGTCTAGTTTTAGTCAACTAAATATCGTAAGATTTTAGTCGACTAAATCTGCAGTTGATTTAGTCGACTAAAATGTATTTTCGTGGGCTTTGATGCTGTCGTGATGGCTGTTTTTACACTTAATGAAAATAGCCGATCTACAAGCTCACAACGCATCGCAGCGTGACACGTTGTGAGCTTGTAGATCTGCTATTTTTTAGCATGCAACCAATTGTAAAATTACCTAGTGGATCTCTTGTCCACTAGTCCTTTCCTAACATTTTAGTCTAGTTTTTATTTGTTGATGAAATTTTCTTGTATATTTAGTCTTAGTTTTAGTCATCATAGCTTAGTTTTCATTTAGTTTCCATGTAGTTTTCGTCAGTGAAAAAAGGTAGTCGACGAAAATTTGTCTTAGTTTTAGTCGACGAAATCAACACTGCCCTGCAGCCTTGTTTGTGTGCTTATTAGTATTATTTTATGTTATAGTATTATTCAATAGGATGCAAGGATTTTCACCAAGGGGAGTAAGGTTATTACAACTTCAAAGGAACTTTATAAATAATAAGCAAATAATGTTCTTTGATCAGCAAAATATCTTTTGGGAGGAGACGCATATTTATTAGCAGTTCCGGCAATGTCCGCCTGGTTTTTATTTAGCCCATTTTGAGCGGGAACCTATTTTGGTCTTTTAAGCAGTATGTTATACTTTAGCTATTGAAAAATAGCAGATCTACAAGCTCGTAGTGCGGCACTAGGTCTGCTATTTTTTTTTAATCGTGAAAATGTGGCGCAAATCTTTATTCTTTAACTAAAATCTTTGCTTCTGAGGGGGTCCCTGGAACAACATATTTTCAGATGGGGGGGGGGGGGGGGCAATTACATTTTTGGGGTCCTTGACATGAAAATGTTTGAGAACGACTGACATGATGAACAAACTGTGATGATTTAGATGACTTTTATAGAATCGTCCTCAGGTCTAAATGGGTTTGTTTGCCATTGGGGCGTGCTAATCCTTGAACATGCTGGGTATATTTAGGGTAATGCTATATGAACTAGGGTGTGCAAGCATGGTCTCGCAAGTAGTCCACTGAACAAAGATCTGAACCCAGGGGCCATTTTCTTGTCATGTAGTGGTGTTAATCCAATTGATCCCAATAGGCCAAAGGGCATATACTTGCCCAAAATTGTAATTAGTTGTCTTTTATATTTATCCGAAAATATGGCCAAGGAGGTAATTGGTGTCCCAAACAAAGGTGTTATCATATCATCAGCGTTGGTTCGAATTACACTAATTAATATTTTAACCCTAACCTCTCTGGACCAGCTGGACAATGTGGCGTGTTTGTAGTCACCGCCGTGTGTGTTGCTGTGGGCCCACCTTTGTGACAGTGGTGGAAAAGTAACTAAGTACATTTACTTAAGTACAGTATTTGTACTTTCACAGTATTTACTTTTTCCAGTACTTTTACTTCTACTCCCACTACATCTCAAATAGGCAAATAGTGTACTTTTACTCCACTGCATGTATTTGAAAAGTTTAGTTACTACTAGGTGCTTTGTACATTTGGATTATTGCTAGATCTGCTAATTTTTTTTAAATATTTTTATGCATTTGAAAACTTGAAATGGGACATTCTGCATAGTGAATACTTTTGTACTCAAGTACATTTTGAATTCCGGACTTTTACTTGTAACGGAGTAGTTCTATATTGCACTATTGATTCTTTTACTTGGGTAAAACATGCGTGTGCTTTCCCTACCACTGTCTCTGTGACGGTGCGTGTCATTCCCATGCACCGCCACGGTGCGATCCATCCAACAGAAAGAGGCAAATATTGTAATTGATAAGTCCAGCCCTCTGTCGATATAATTAAAGCAATGACGAATGGCTGCCGAAGATGGCCCCGTGCGTGAGTGGCTGTTTTAGTGGCCGTTAACTTGGAAGTCGTGCGGTGCACATTTTTTATATGCCCTTTGGAAGTTCAGCGAGAGAACAGTCCCCATTGATCTATTGGGCATCAGCCCTCGGGAGAGAAAAAAAACCCCAAATGCATCTGGGGAATGTGATGTGGATCATTGTAAATCTAATCTCCAGGAGTGGACTTAACCCTCATGATCTCTGTTCAGCACGGAGGTCAGCTGCTGTGGGCAGACAACCCCCCACACATACAGTGGAAGAGCACAGAAGATATGAAGTGACATGTTCATGATACGACACAATAGAGACACATCTATATCTCTACATCATACACATTCAGCATCTATGTCACTGTATGCATTCAGACTGTATGATGAATGTCCTGATCATCCGGTTTGATATACTTCCAAATATATCTTGAATGAGTCAAGGGGGTGTGTGTGTGTGTGTGTGGGGGGGGGGTGTGTGTGTGTGTGTGTGTGGGGGGGGGTGTGTGTGTGTGTGTGTGTGTGTGTGTGTGTGTGTGTGTGTCAAGAACCAGAGCAGTGGCCTATTCCTGTTTTTCTTGGGTCTCTTTTTGTCTTCTGAAGAAGTAGTAGAGAGGTTGGCCCTAGTATCTGACAGTATGTGTAAACGGGGGAGGGGAGCACCAAACAAAAGAATGCCCTTTTGTTACTCCGGTGTTTAGGGGAAATGCTAAATATAAACGGCTAACAAAGGGTTAATTCAAATTGACATTACATCATATTAGCATCTCGGGTATCAAGTTAGCTCAAATGGACCGCGTTGCCATTGTGTGGGGTCAGAAGGAGGGGAGGGTCAAGTAGAAGAATGTAAAATACAATACGATGATGAGTTGCCTGGGGTTACTTTTAGACCACGTCAGAAGAAAATGTCATACCCAACTTGAAATGCACAACAAAACACTCCTTTCCAGAACATTGCAAAATGGCCAAAGGCCATTCAGAGCAGGCCTGTATGTATACGTATGTATTTATGTACGCATGTATGTAGTACCGTGTATATATAATTTAATATGTACAGTATGCATTTAGGTCTGTATTTCTGTGTCAGAGTGCTGCGCTACGAGCTTGTATATCTGCTATTTTTTTTTAATCGTTAAAATGTGCCTCAAATCTTTGCATATATATTCTTTGAGAGCGAATGTTTTTAACTCAAATATTTGCTTCTGGGGAGGTCTCTGGAACAACATATTTTCAGATGGGGGGGGGGGGGGGGGGGGCAATTACATTATAATCTTGGGGGTCCTTGACATGAAAAGGTTCGAGATCGACGGACATAGAAACATGAGGTTTTTCAGAAAACTGTCATGATTTAGAAGCCATTGTTTGTAGAATCGTCCTCAGGTCTAAATGTGTTAATGCCCATATATGGAGATCTCTAGTTATCTCTCGGTCTGTATGTCTGTGTACCTTTATTATCCTTGATGTCATCAATTTGTCATCATAGTACTGAGATGGACTCCCAACCCCAAGTACTATGTTAATGCATACTGCACTAACAAGTACAATGGGTGTCGTATAGCCAGAGGGGCATGTCACTTGCTTTCCCGACGGGAATCGCCTTAGTATATAAATACCATATAATATCCAGTGCTTGCCTGCCGTGTAAATGATTGCTTTCCCAGCGTACTGTACACATGAATGAATGGAATGCATCTTTACCCCTCCAGGATATGCATGCCATTAAATCATAGAGGTCAATTTAGGGAACAGTCCATTGAACCCTAGTAAGTTAAACATTTATTGAATTTGTAGATGATGGGGGGGGGGGGGGGTGGGTGAGGAGGAGGGGTGAGACATGGGTCACCAGCAGTGCAGCACCCGGCATTTAAAGGAATATATATATATATATATAATGTAATGCATCTTTGCTCCTTTCTGTAATTGACTTGACCCACTCTTTCAACTCCGTCGCCGTACAGCTGAGGATTCAGATTCACTTTTAGATAATTTCTCATGCCACGCTTCAGCGCCTTGTCTCCCCTGATGCAAAGCAGCACTTGCACGTCATCATCCGTACACGACGATTGGTTCCTCCATGCATGTCCCCTCTCGTCCTCTATGACCTTCATCTTCTCTCGCTGCAAGTCAGCTCCGATCTTCAGAATCCTTCTCCCAATAAAGCCTCCATCCATCCATCCATACATCCCTTCTTCGGACATGTCTAAACCAGTTATCAAACACTTGTTCGGGACCCATTTGTGGGTCACAAAACCAACATTTATGGTTGAACTTGAGTTTACTACATTTAAAAA
The DNA here is from genome assembly GCF_963924005.1 of Protomyctophum bolini. Taxonomy (NCBI): domain Eukaryota; kingdom Metazoa; phylum Chordata; class Actinopteri; order Myctophiformes; family Myctophidae; genus Protomyctophum; species Protomyctophum bolini. The sequence goes on along the minus strand of NC_137867.1, from coordinate 40,007,071 downwards.
TATATATATATCGATCCCTGCGACTTTTGCTGCGTGTCACTCCGCATCTCTCATCCCATTTCCTGCCAGCTTACTGTACACTTATCGAATAAATGCATGAAAAGCCCCCAAAATTATCTAAAAAAATAAATAAAAACTTTTATATACACTTTCTCGCTCACTCTGGCTGGTAACCTCTCACAAATCATTCCATTCCAACCAGTCTGCACTCTCTTCCATTTACTTTGGATAGTTGACCCCAAGGTGTTGAATCTATTACAAATGAACAGAAAAATATATGATTCTGTAGTGTTTTTCTATGGGTAAATGTGGCGGAGGAGGTTCAGGGGGTCTGTCTAGTAAAAAATGGATTGTGAAGTTGACCTCTGGTACAGCTGACGTATCTTCGAGAATTTCATATGGATATCTAGTACGTGTATCTTGTATACACATACTAGCAAGATAGTACCTTGATACATTGGTATATGGATATTTGGTGCTATCTTTTTGCAGTTCTTGATTACTCATTTTTAAGTTGCTCTAGAAAGAGGGGTCAGCTTACGGCCTAAACATTTAGGGTCTGAACCCAAGGGGTGGTATTATATATCAGTGAATTAAATGCTCCTAATATATATTTAAAAAGATGTACTGTATCTCTGCAAAATTGGCAGCAGAAGTCAGCAGTAGATACCAGAATTGGCCTGTAATGTATTTCTTTCCTCTATGATATAGAATATTCTCTCTTCCAGTAACCACAATGTTGAGAGCTCACACACAAAATTATTTCACCCTCTCTTTTACTGATAGCACTGACGAAGGTCCCAGGACCGAAACCTTTGCTAATTTTAATTTCACCATGAGCACAGAGCACTTTATGAGCATGTAAAAAAGAAAAGATTTTTTTCTTAAGTCTCGGTCCAATTAATTTTTATACAGTCAGCGACTCTTTTTCCGTCAGCTTTACCCTCTCCCGTACACCTGTAATCTTGTGATTATGAATTTGTATTTCTTTTTTCATGAGAATTCATGTTTCTTTACTGCAATTCCAGTGGATCTTCTGGCATTCCATTTAGAAAGATAGCATCCATGGGTGTTAAACTGCAAACAATTCGCTCCAATTACGCTCCAATGCAATCGGAACAGAAACTGTATACTCAATTCAAATGATGTCAATCACAATTGCTATCAAACTATTTCCAATGCGCTAACTGCCATGTTCAATACGTCCCCGGTCACCAGGAGACATGCAGATAACGCCCACATGACCTCAGCCTTAGGGCACGCTCCAAACTGCCGATAACGTCTTCATCGCCATGCAACTGATAAACACTGGAGCCTCGGCGCTATCCCTGGCTGTCCGGTTGACTTCTAGGTTAAAGGCAACACGGCTGATTATGCTGTTCATCTTTGCCACACGGGAGGAAAGGTGCTAAGGTCAAGGGTGACATATGGCCAGTTCCCATGCGCCATCCCCAGCCTTCCTCCCCGCTGTGTTCAAGTTTGATTTCCTATTAGTATCGACGGCGGGCCAAGATTCTGGCGGTCGGATTGAGAATATGTCAACAAAGCCTGGGATTTCATTTGAAGTGCATTTCTTTTAATTGTATTATTCAACATTGATTATTCATTCAAGAAGGATATGCCTGTGCTTCTTTTTTCCGTGTTTGTCTTGCTTTTAGGTAACTGTAAATAAAGGTGCATTGACTGCTGGGCTGACTTTGGCTGTGAGCAGAAGGAAAAAGTGTTTTCTGGAGTACAAAGGGGGATTTCTCTCTCTGCACTGCTACTTGTGTGACTATTTACCCTGTTTATTGACTACTCTTTAGAGCTCATGCTTACTCTGCTTATTCCCATTTCGCACTTGTAAGTCGCTCTGGATAAGAGCGTCTGCTAAGTGCCTAAATTGTAAATTTGTAAATTGGATGTTTACACTGAATGAATGCTCGATGTCGCTTGTGCAGACACGGCAGATTAAACACCTTAAGCAGGGTCGACTCTTTCTACGACCGTGCCTTTGACACAGTGACATATGGTTGAGAAACGCTTATGGCATTAGTGTAAAGTAAACTGGGAGACGGCGAGACTGCTTTTGATCACACAAGCAGATTATGCCTGCTGCCATATTTTAACACCGTCACAAACCCAACCGGTCTATGATGGCTCAGGCAGTGCTCTCCAGTCTGGATCCAGCCTGTGATTAATATGCGATCCCGATTCCTCCCTTCTACCTGCATATTATGCATTTCCGTGCGCCACCTTTGTGTCTTCTTCTCTCTCTCCAGTTGCATTTGAATGTGAAAAGCTTCTTATATGTGACTTACTGCGACTGGTTAATTAGCATTCGCATGGGGGGTTGGGCCGAGCAGGGCTGTGTGTGTGTGAATGAACAAGTGGTGTTAGCAAGCAGGGTGGAGCTCTCACTGGAAAAAGGGTGGGCTGGGTCTTGGGGTCCTGCCCTGGCCGAACAGGACAAGCGTGTCCACCGGTGTGAAACTGCTAGGATCCACAGTCAAGTTACCTACCCAGGTTTGGTTGTTAAGTCCACTGCTGCGGCACACAGGACACAGTCCACACATGCCCCATGACCACAGCAAGCAGCACTGGAAGTCTGGAACTAAGGGATGCAGGAAGGGATAAGAGACACATTCACATTGCATGCACATCATTCACTCTAGTATCCAGGAGGTGCAGGACAAACAGAAAAGGGAAGAGATGAAAGAAGGGATCGCACTGGATGGTAAGGCCATTACTTTAACACTGAGAACTGTGAGAGAATGAGAATCGGCTGTATTGTCACATCGCAGGTTTACAGAAGTCAAAATAGGAAAAAAAGAGGGTGACATTTGTTTTTGTGCAAGTTCTATCGTTTTTGTATTGGGGGTGTGCATAGGGGTGGGTTTGGTTTACTAATAATATTGCTGATGGTGATACAGCAGACAGTGCTTTTGGTATCACTCACTGTGTTTGATCTGCACGCCAGTCGCCAGTGTTTCTATGGATTCGGCAGTGCAGCAGGCTTGCTTTGTAACCAAGCAAACTGTGAAACTTTAGCTCCAACCTTCATCCCTGTTGGACTAAGTGGTTCAATTAGTTAATGTTGGTGTGTTTTGTCAGCTTGAACCTGTGTTTATGCTTGGACGTGCACTTTGCCCCCCCCCCGCCACCCCCAATCCAGAAGTGCCAGTGGCCGGAGAGAGGGAGGAGGCTAATTTGGGTAGGAGAGAGAGAGCATTGTTGAACGTCAGAGAAAATAGGACTATCAGTTCCACTCAGATAACCCCTAGTTGTCATTGGACCTCAAGCCAAGCCGTGACCCCAGGGCTTGAACTCTGTGGTCACGTGACCAAGGCAGTAAAGTGACCAGAGGGGAGGTTGGCTTGTTGCTGTGGTCAGTGAGGGACAGGCTGTTGAGGGAGGAGGAGGTTGTTGGAGAGAAAGAAAGAAAGAGAAAGAGAGAAGAATCATGAGGCAAGGGCTCCCATGCCCTGTGGCTTTTTTCTCTAGCGGAGTCCATGCTTGAATGGCGTCTTGGCGTACTGGGGTAGAAGCATGAAATGGATACATGGGAAGGTAAGACTGAATGGGAGCGCAGTGCATGCAAGGGGTTGGGTCTATTTGGTTTTATTGGCACCCATACTTTTACCCACCCTAATTATGTGTAAATGAGGGAAGATGGCTGACTGTGTTTAACTAGAAGTATATGTGCATGTAACTGCTTTGCAGGGTTAACTTAATGATAATGATGTAATTCAAAAAATGGGTCTGTTTTTCTTTCTCTTGTTTTTGATGGCCCATCTTAATTAGGTGTTAGAGTGAATAACCCTAACATTAGTTAGGGTTATTGTTATTGTAATACTTCATAAATGAAAAGAAACTATTCATTTCAGATAAGGTTGTTCTAAATGAAAGGTTTTGCACTGGAAATTAAGATTTACCTAACCTTTTTAGATTGGTCCTTGAATTGCTGTAGTGCTGTAGTGTTGTTCTAGTCCTAGCTAATGAATACTGGTGTTTTCAGCTTTTCAAAGCTTTCTGTTCAATCGATGGTGCAAGAGCTCTGTTTATGTTTGTGTAATTGTTATGCTTTATCTCAGGACTGTGAACACCACAGTTGCATGTGTTGTGATGTTTGGTATGTGGCTGTGCCCATCTGGAAAAGGTTTTGTTGATATGATGAAGTAGGCCAGGCCAGCAAATCCCAGAAGAATTATTTATTCTTGAAATAAGAATTATTTTATTCTTTGAGAAAATGAATACCTCCTTCCTTCAACTCATTTATTTATTTCTTGCTTACTAAGTCACTTTCTTACCAATTATATATAATGTGTATTTGGGAAAGCACTACTAAAAGTACAGCACATTGCATTTCCACATTAATAATTTCTCAGATACTTCTTACTTCATTGGTAAAGTGAATAATCTTGAAATTTGAGGATGATGCTCACCAAATTGCTTTTGTTACGTCACTGACTTCTAGTATTTTTTATTCCAAACTAACCTTTAAAACTAACCTATATTGGCAAGTTGGGACAAGCAATGTAATCGAGAAAAAAACATGACATTGCTTGTCCCATCTGTTGCATGAATCGTGCATTCCTGGTAAGGCACAACATTCAAAATGGCAATCCAAAGAGTTAGCCTAGCTGCTTTTATGAATTGGCTCACCACTAGTGCATACCTTATGATGGCACTTATCGTGGCTGGCTTATTTGCTATTGCAGCTAATCATTCAATGAACCCAATTAAATCTGAGCACAGCTCACTAATCCTCAAATCATATACAGTACAGATATATGTGTGTGTGTGTATTTAATTTTTTTTACCAAAGCTAGCGAGTTAGTTGAGGAACGGAATGACATTTCTTGAAGCCTGTCCTTCAGTGTTTGATTTTCTGTCGGATGTGAACGTAGCATGTTGAGGATCCATGCTACTGTATGCCTCCCCTCCCCCTCTGTGTGCTAATCCCCCAGGCAGGCGGAGACCATGTTAGTTGGGTTGTATTCCAGCTGAGGCAGGGTTAACTCCACTCCACTCGTTTCATCATTTGAAGGCACTCTCTGCCTGGTCTCTCTCTCAATCTCTCTCTGCCCTGTCGCTCAACACATCACCGCTAAAATCCTTAGCATGCAGCAGGAACCATCTTCTCTCTCTCTCTTCCACATTCTTCATATTCAGGGGGTTTCGGGATTGTGTGGGTGTTTGTTTTTGTTTTGATGTGTGCATGTCCATCCGTGTGTGTGTGTGTGTGTGCGAGCATGTGTGGCATTGTGTGTGTGTTGAGGGAGGGGGTTGGAGGGGCTGGATGTGCGCCTGTGAGATGAGATAAAGACAGATGTGCATAAACAAAGAATGTGATGCAACAAGAGAAGGAAAAGAGACGTGGCTAGCAAGAGCGAGACAGAGGGAGGTTGTGGTTGTTTGTGTGTGTCGATGCAGAGAACAGTAGCTGTGTGAAGATCAATAATAGTGGGGGAAGGTCAGGTCCTCTTGTGACTGTCGGTGCTCTACTATAAATAGCTTGGTGACAGAGCATAGCTTGTGTGATCATGCTCGTTTCCTTAATTTGACTGAAACATATCATCTAACAACTGTCCCCACCACCACCACCAAGTCAAACCAAACCTCCAACTTCCAAGTCCATCACATTGCAGACCTAACCTTTGTGTTGAAAGGGTGTGTTATTTCAACTGCCTGTTTGCCCATCCCCCGGAGCAAATATGCGCACGCACAAACACGAAAACACACACACACACACACACAAATGGAAGCACTCACTCGCATACGCACACATTCATTATGCATGCACACACACACACGCAAATACATGGGCATTTACAATTTAATCTTATCTGATGCATTGCAAATCTTGTTTTTGTCACTATGCTTATTCTGGATGGTAGCCTATATACACAGACGGTTCTTTACATCCAAACAAAGCTGATTTACCGTCAGATTTGGGTTTGCCCACCCTGACAACTAGAATCAATTCACAACTCGTAGGCAGTTTCACACACACACACACACACACACACACACACACACACACACACACAATTTTCCACCCCGGAAGAGTGCCGTTCATGGGAAAGATCAGTGGGTGGTGGGGGGCCTGCTGAGCCATGGCTCTGGGAAGCCCCCGTTAATACAGTGAGAGACTCACATTCATTAGGAACTTTTTATATGGCCCTTGTATTACAAAGCCTGGATTGTAAAACTCACCACATGGTTCATATCAGGTTGTGGTGACAGTTTTTGGCGTGGCATTAACACGTTCAGTAACAAAACAGTTCCATTCCTTAACCCATTTAGGCCGATTATACAAAATGTTTTCTGAAAAACCTATGTTTCTGTGTTAGTGGTTCTCAAACTATTTCATGTCAAGGACCCCCAGAAATTATATGAAATTGGCCCTGGACCCCAATCTCAAAATATGTTGTTCCAGGGAACACCCCCCCCCCCCCCCCCACACCCAGAAGCAAAGATTTGAGTTAAAAACGTTAAAAATAATATATATTGAAAGATTTGAGACACATTTTCACGATTTTTCAAAAATAGCAGATCTACATGTAAGCAGCTAAAGTTTAACATACTGTAATGCTTAAAACACCAAAAGGGGTTCCCGTTCTGAATGGGCTAAGCAAGGGGACTCAAAAATGACTTGATTTAATTTTGTTATTGGAAATCGGGCAACTGTACTGGCAATATTGTCTCTTAGCATTATATACTATATTTATTTTAGCATTTACTGCTGATGAAGCAGCTTTTGCGCTGACATGGCCTACTGTGTGTCAACACACATTGATTGCGTTTCAGCGTTCGATCCTTCAAAGATCATGCAGTTGAAATGTACTTCACATTCATATGTTGCAATATCAGGAGGCCTGGGAAGTATTTGTAATATACGTAGCAGTAGGCATTTTTTTTAAGGCAATGAAATACAGAATCCTTTGCTCTAGCCCGTTAGCAGAGAATGTGACACTAACTTCTTTCAGTCATTGTAACATGCTGACATAGCTTTATGGATTTTGGATTTCGAGATTTCACCCTACAACAACACACGGTTCCTTTCTCAATATCTAACAAAATGGTGTCACACACGGTTAGTATTTGCATATCATTAATAACGTGCCCTATGTTGGGTGTTATTAACCAAAATGCTAATGATGTTAAGCTCTAATCCTCCCCCGAGCAGCTCCCTTAAGACTGCATGGGTGTATTTCATCAAGCAACGCCAACAGGTTACCATTGTCATTAAGGGATGAGCCCCAATCTGCAACTGCATGGAACTTCTGAGATTTGCATTTTGCATAACAGAGTGTGGAGACTGGAGACGGCGGAGTCACTTTGAGGAATGTGGGTCTTCAGATGCCTTTAGCCTCTGTTGGATGTGTGGGCATGTACACGTTATGTATCATGGGGGGGGGGGGGGGGGGGGCGTTGTCCCCTTAGGTAGAACACATTTTTTGCGGTTTTCAGAGAAGGGAGGGGGTGAAAGATGCAAGAAAGGGGAAAGTGTAGAAGAGGGAAAAAAATAAAGAAAGGTGTGGGGGGGGGGTCCTGCAGCGGAAAAGTACAGCCAATTCCTCCATCCCCCGCTTTCTCTCTCGTTCTCTCTCTCTCTGTCTCTCTCTCTCTCTCTCAGCTGGGCATGATGGTAGAAAGCCAAGACAAAAACCTCCATGGAGAGAGCCCCTACAGCAGGCCTTGTCGCTCTGTCAACCACTCAAAGACTGCTTTAGCTACACATCAGCTATTGTCTGACTGAGGACTGGAACAATAGGGAGATTTGGCCTCGATGTGTGTCTGTTCTCAGCGTGATGCGGCTTAGAAGACGGGGGGCTGAAGGGGTTAAAGTGATGTTTCGTTTGGTGAAGCATCAACATGCTTGTTGCCCCACCCCCCCACCCCGTGTGAGATTCACAAGGTGTCATCATCATGTATCCCATATTTGATGATGGGACCCGATCACTCAAATGAGAAAAAAATCTAATCCAAGAGTCCTATTGCCCACACATATGCATCACATATGTGCCCACCCTGACAAAGCTAAGCTCTGAGTCAACAGTTGCATTTTTCAAAAGGAAAAATGCAGCCCCCCTCTCCCCTACTCCTTGTGGGAAAACACAGCCTAAACATCATTCGTGACTACGCATTCCTTATCTTGTGCAGCTGATAATGGTGCACGCACTCCTGTGGAGTCTAGCAGTATAAACCTATGTTGATGAATGCTTGTGATTTATTTGTTTTAAATAATTAGTGAAAGAGATGACCCTTTCATTGGCAGTCAGTTACTTGAATCCCACAGATGTGAAGAAAATGAGTCGCTCGGTATTTCTACTAATAGCAATACTGTATGAGTGTATGTGCTTACACCAAACAAGTGCTTTTTGGTGCTATTTGTAATAGTTCGATAGCGGCCAGCATTTACGGGAGTGAGTCTCCATATTTAGAATGCTGGGAAACAGAAGTGCTGCTTGTCTTCACCATTGACTGGAGGGCTTAAAATGCTTGACTTGCATTTCCTGGTTTGTGTTAAAGTTTGGAATGAAACCCGGCCTGACCCCTGGGAAACAATGCAGGCTTTAATGGGCCCAGGGGGAGGGTCTGGGGGAGGGCAGGAGGGAGGGGGCTGTCACCGGGCCCAGGGTTCCAGCACCCAGGCCACTGTTGCCATATCCGCTTAAATTTAAGCGACGTTGGGCTTGTTTTTTTTTTTTGTAACGTTGCTTGTAAATATTGGTAGTTGCACGGTTGCATTTATTTTTTTCTTTTGTTTGTTTGTTAATTTTCTAAAGGTGTAGTGGCTTATTTTGGGCTTGCTGCCTAAATGTTGTTTAAATCAGTGTTTACTTTTCAAGTCAAGGACCCCCAAATTAATATAGATTTGTCTGCAGACCCCCATCTGAAAACATTGTATGCCAGGACCCCCCCCCCCCCTGCCATACAAGATTTGTGTTGTTAAAATGTCTCACAACATTCCACATTTTTCAATGATGGCAGATGAAGAAGGGCTTGCTCCTTTTGGGCTTGCTTTCATAGACCTGCTTGCTTGTTTCTCTCGCAAAACCTGGCAACGCTGACCCAGGCTTGCAGAGAGAGAGAGAGGGTGGAGTTCAAGATGATCCAAAGGCCAAGCTTTACAACTCTTCCACATGTCACATCAGTGGGATTTATCACCCTCCTCAGGATGATGCAGGACATGACAAAACAACAACACAACATTCTACTCCCTGACTCACCCTATAGCTCTCTCATTTCTTACCATTAGCACGCCTTTATCACACACCAACACTCGCACGAGTTCGGTGGTGTTGCCTCCCAAATTAACCTTTTGTATTCCTCTTTATAGGTTGCTTTTATAATATCGGTGGGCCAGAAACTGAAGTCTACTTCTACAGTTGCGCTAATTAAACACCAGGGGCCATAAAACATACTGTAAATCTATGTAAAAGGCGCAAACCGCGTGAAACGGCAAAAGGCAAAAGGATTTGATGTAGGGGTCAAATGTGAGTCATTGAAATGAAGAAAATGCCAGCACTCACTGTATGTCCTTTTCATATGAATTTATTTACATCTTTCGTCAGACATTAAATAAATTCATATGAAAAGGACATACAATGAGTGCTGGCATTTTCTTCATTTCAATTTGTATATTCGAGCCTTGCACCGTAAGGACTTTATTCTAACCTGGAGTGCTGCGGCAGTACTTTCTTAGTCAAATGTGAATCAACAAAGTACCTGGGGTTAAAGTGGGTGAATTGTAATATAAGGATGTATAATATATGTAGTATAGTACTGTAATTAACACACACACACACACACACACACACACACACACACACACACACACACACACACACACACACAGAGTGGACAGGGGTCTGCAGACCAACGTGCCAGCCAGGGAGATAAATGTTAAAAATGTCAAACTTATTCAATAGAAGATATTTCTTCTCCAAAAGTAGCAGTGTGGCACAACGTGGCACGCTGTGATCTTGTTTATTATTATTTTTTTATAGCCAACGTAGAAAATATGTATAAAGTGGTTAAAATGATAGTGATGCTGTTTTAACACATCTTGCCCAGACCCCACTTAGAGAACCACTGCCATAGAGTTCTATTAGAGGCAGTGCTATTGCAAATCGCTCTGGATTAAGAGTGTCTGCTAAATGCCTAAATTGTAATGTTGGCTGGGTCTTCTCTGTAGGGGGGGGGGGGGAGTGGTTGAGAGTAGAGACATGTAGACTTCTCACACTGGGATCAAGTGTGTGAAGGTGTGAAGCAGGCTGTTTATTTATGGTGGCCATGCACTTGAAAGAGAGGGTGGTAGATTCGACAAATAAGCTAATAGAGCTATTGTGTGTTTTTTCCCCCTCATTGAAGGAAGTCACATAGGGTGGTCAATGAAATATATGGTTTTAATGCATACTGTCTCTATGGCCACATGGGCAGAGTCAAGGCGACAAATGGTTTGCTACGGAGGATCCCATGCTGTCATTTTATTGGACCTCGGATGTTCTTTATATATGACGCTGGAATCTCCCTTGTGATCTAACGGTTATTATCCCTCTTTACAGTATGCCCTGACCCCGAAGGAGTTGTACTCAATTGTTTTAAGTAAAAGTACCAATACTGCAATTTAGAACTACTTTGTTACAAGTAAAAGTATGGAAATGAAAATGTACTTGAGTACAACTACAAAAGTACTTAAGTACAAAAGTATCGGCATCAAAATGTACTCAAAGTACTAAAAATTAAAATAAAAGTACTCGTATTGCAGAATGTCACAAGTTCAAAATGTGTACAAAATCTATTGAAAATAGCAGATCTACAACAAAGACGCATTGAGAGCTTGTAGATCGGCTCTTTTCAAATGACCGAAATGTATAGTAAATCAATAGGATTGAATGTTTTCTAAATTTAAATCGCCAAAGTAACTAGTAACTAAAGTTTTCAAATAATTGTAGTGGAGTAAAAGTACAAATTGTGTCTCTGAGATGTAGTGGACTAGAAGTAAGAGTACTGGAAATTGGAAATACTCAAGTAAAGTACAAATACCTCAAAATTGTACTTAAGTACAGTACTTAAGTAAAAAAGTTAGTTACATTAAAAGTAGTACTACTCGGTAGTACTCATACAATAAGCTGCATTCAGTCTACCATTAATTTTCAATGGAAGCCAGTGACACGAAGATACAAAGATGCATCCGACGTTTGTATAGCCGCTGCAAAAGCTACAAATTGAAGCTGAGCGGGATTCAACTTCCAAATACAAAGCTACAACTGTGGCTGCAAGGAGAATGTAAAATGATGACACTAGGGAGTAGTACGCATGTGTCTGTGCATCTTGCCTCATGTGAATGCAGAGGAATAACCACATAGTGTTTCATGCTGAGAGTGCACCTTTGCCCAACGGCGGAGGGAGGTTATGATAAAATGACTCTTAAAGCAGGTATGACGTTGAAAGTTTTAGCTGGGTCTCCTCGAGGCTTAGTGGAAGTGTCGCTCCGCTCCATACTGGGAGGATTAATAGCTGAAAAGCTCTTCATTTTAGACTTCCAGCTCAATCTGTGCTGATCCACCAGTGCTCTATCTCACGATGGCACACACCGCGCTCCGTGGTCCGTCCAGCCCTTCTGTGCATTCTAATCAGGGTTGTGTGTGTGTGTGTGTGTGTGCAAGCTGCATGGAAATAGAATAATTATAAAGGTAGGCACAGGACCAACTTGTAGCTTTTGGCTGATTCATTGCGACTGTATTATACGGATAACTGTTGAATGTTGATCAAAGCTTCGATTTCCTATGGTGGAAACGATGCGCTTTATTTTGTTATCCATGCCATTTTGTGCACCTGTAAACTTGATGGGCTCTGTTTAATCTGTTAAAGACAGAAAAAAAAAACAATCCCCAATAGTATTTTAATAACATGAGTCATGAGTGTAGCTATGAAGAAGATGGTAAAGAAGACGGATAATTTTTTAGAATTGATTGCATTTTAGTTTTTTTTAAGAATGTTTCTGTCTCACGATCTGACAAGAGCTCCGTCAATAAAGCTCTAGTCCTTCCCGTTCCCACTGCTCTTTGCTCCGTCACTGTCGCCAGAGATAAGAAATGCCCCCCCCCCCCCTTATATCAATGTCTCCAAGTCCAGTTCACCTTTCTGTGGCGCACAGAGGGGCTCATCATAATATGGTTAAATTGTAATCCCACTGTGAAATGAGTGGGGGGGGCAGCCCATTGTTCCTGTACATACAGTATGGCTAACCCTTGCATGCTCCCCAGTGAGGTTGAATTTTAAACCTCATGCCATTTAAATGGTAATCTCTCTTTGGGCTTTTAGAAGTCCTTCCATTCACCATTCATTATATCTAGAGAGGGTTTATCCCACACACACCACCCCCCTGCCACCCTCACTCCCTTCTAATTACCTTTAGTACATGAACCCTGCAAACCTTCATGAAAGCCCACTCTCCTGGAGGCTTTAACGGTGAGCCGGTCGGGGGAGAGAGAGAGAGAGATAGACCTTCTCTGTCATCTCGCTCACGTGCTCTTCAAAATTACAGACACAGCGCTCTAATCCAGCTCATTTGAATATAAGAGAATATGTCGGTATGTGCATTGTCAAAGCATGGAGTCCTTTCATCAGGCATTGGGTGAATGGATGAGCATATTGACTACCAGTACGAGCGTATCGGCCTCCTTGTGGTCATGTAGTCGTCATTCATGTATGCAGGAGATTATATTGTTGATATTCTGCTCCATGTTGGACATGATATCCTCTGCTTGGATCCTTCATATCTCTCTCAACCCCACTGACCAAACAGATGTAACCGAACACAAGACATTTTGGTTGATGCCTTTCACCCGTCCTGACCTATGGGTTTTGAACCGGCCGCAGCCCCCTGGTGGTCCGCGGAGGTATTGCAGGTGATCCCTGGTTAAGCATTAAGGGGAAAAAATATATATATATATATTTTTTTTATAATATATATTTATATAATATATTTTTTAAAGCGCTTGCTTATGAACACCTTTAATCAGTTTGTGTGCCGCTGCCTCTGCCTCAGCTCACAGCTTCACATTGCGGCGTTCAGAGTGTTGGTTTTATGCCGTTCAGACTACTGGGTTTTATGGGCAAGTCTCCCATTGGCTTAGAGAGGCAGCCAATGATAAAAAAAGGTTCCACTAGGTCGCTAGTAGAGGTAGGTGAACGCTTTTCAAGCAGCTGGCAAAAGACCTACTCTTTTTAACCCATTGAGTGGTGCATGAACCCACCACCACTATTGTGTCAGGTGGGTCTATGATGGACCCACCCTACACAGTGGTCGCTCCCTGGATCAAAATCTGTTGAAAACCCCTGACCTAGAATGTATGACAATGCATTGAGGGCATATATATGGTGCATATTTTGTAGATCATTTTTGTAATATTATTATTATTATTACTAGAGCAGCGGTGCCCGTTGGGAACTGGCCTACTTGGAACGATGCAAGTTGGAAATGAATGCCCCACCCAGATATTATGTCTGTCTCTTTATGGAGTTCTTTATCAGGCATGCCCAAATATGGAGTCTATGCAGACGTCAGCATGATGTCAGAACAGGCCAGCTCTGGACCCTGGGCAGGGGCCCTGTACAGAGCCCGGGCGGAAGCCTTTTTGGGGCACTTTGACACGCACGCACGCACACACACACACAGAGAGAGAGAGACTTGGTGCATTTATAGTTATTAGATGGTGGCAGTAGTCTAAAGGCTAATTCATACCTTATTGTACAGATGTGTCACTCATTGAAATGAAAGATTTGTCTACTGACACATTGTACAGCAACATACAATAGGCTTAATGGTTAGGGAAATGAGCTTGTCACCAGAAAACCTTAAAGAGTGACATGCAGTCAGTGGAGCTGCTCAGTGGCCACCACGACAAGCATGGGATGTTTAGAGATCGGTGAGCAACAGTTATGAGGGACAATATTGAGACTACAATGTTGGAAGGCTGTGAAGATTCCGCTGGTGTTACCCACAAAAAACCCCAAAGAAAACACCCAATTTCTGTATTTCCTTGCATTGTATTGTTGGTACCTCACAGAAGTGTTTCCATGGTTAGCTTTTGTCTTGCAGTAGATATTATTGACCTTTTTTGAATAGGCAACGCAAAAATGATTCATTCGAGCACCATTATTTTGATTGCTCTTTTTTTTGAGGGGCGCCGTGGTCAATGAATGGAGAAAAATGTGTCTGAGCAAATCGACATGTTACGTCATGGTGATAAAAGCGCCCCTCACTTCACACGGGTGTGATTTTTTCCTTATTTTTAAAACACAATATTTAGAACACTTCCTTTCCAGCAGATGATGGCACAGAAAGAGAGAGGAGGGGGGTGACAGAATTCAGATGTAATTGCCCATTGACTGACAGCGATGGATGGGTGACCTTGTTAGCTGATATCATAATTAGGAAGCCATGCGACTTGCCTGGGCGGAGTTGCCGTCTAATCTGGTCCTTTAATGTTTGATCCCGGGCGTTCCACTGGCGGGGCCGTCCGTGATACAGATCAGTGCACGCCGGCCACATTCCAACTGGAGAGCAGGGCTATTCACTGTAACCATGGCGTCCAACCCATCTGCTCTCTGTGGCTTGCAGGAGGAGGAGGGGGGGTGCACATTGTTGATTTGTTGTGTGTGTGTGATTTTGCGTGTGTGTGTGTGTGTGTATGTGCACGTGCCGCCCTATGTGTGTCTGATAGTACTTAATGCAGTGGAGAATATGTGCACAGGCTTAATTCCAAGCTTCCTCAGTGAGTTTTATTATGTGGGCTAGAGGTAGATGGGGGGGATTAATGGAAGCTTTTTGGAGATTGCTGTCTTAACAGTTTGCTGCCACGCAGACTTTGGGGTTACCTCAATAACTGGAAAAGTAACTGAGAATATCTGAGGCTCACAGGAGAGATCCTCAAAGGAAATACATCTTTCTTTGATCCTCTCCATTACACGTGCGTGCATACACATGGGTAGTAGTCGTTTGTGTCGGCTCGCGGTCCTTTTGGTGTAGCCACCTTCTTCTGTAGGCGTTGGATCTTTCCATTCTTCATACCTTGTTCTCTCGTGGTCAGCATATGCTGCTAAGCCGCTGGCAAAACTTAAACTCCAAGCACTATGTAATTTCACCTACTATTTTTGACCGTGCTTAGTTTTAAGGACATCCTGTTCCACACTACTTCCGTTTTTTTCTCCCGCGGAGCCCTTCCCTCTACCCCGAGCCCCCAATATCCTCACATGTGTTCCAAATTACTGCCCTCACTTATTCCTGTCTTAACAGCTTTTCCGATTTTCAAATGTTCAGCAAAAAAAGTAGCTCCCTTTTTTTTTAGGAAACGAGGTTAAGGTTAACTGTTGCGAGAGTGAATGTGTGCAACGTCTTTGAGTATAGGCTTTCTTCTCTATCGTTAAAGGGAACTTAAGTTGTTGAAATACTTGCCATTAATATAGTGGTATTAATTGATTGCCCGAGTCCCGTGGTGGGAGTTCTGCTCTGGTTTTGGTGAATATTAAGTCACTTAGTGGGGGGCACTGGGGCCACGCATTTTAAGTAAATTAATCCACAAAACTAGCGTAATTTGTATTGTCAACCTATTTCCAAAATATTAGCGCAACGTTTGTTCAACTTTGACCCATCTATCCATTAAAACATTTTTTGGGGGCGTAGTGATATGGACGCAAAACATACAGTAGTTCCGTGTGATAGAGGGGTAAAAAATGAACGAAAGTTGCACTATATGGTAGAAATAGGTCAACAATACAAATTACACTAGTTTTGTGAATTAATTTACTTTAATGTGTGCTGTGGCCCCCTGTGCACCCCACAAAATGACCGGAACTACTTAATATTTCACCAAAACCAGAGCAGAACTCCCACCACTGGACTCGGGTAATCAATGAATACAGTTGCAATCACTATATTAATGGTATTTCATACAGCTTAAGTAAAAAATATCTGAACTATATCTCTTTAAGGGAACGTTGGTAGATTTCGCTGCCAGCTTGTGTTGAACACTGACAAAATTAGATGAAATGTGAGAGGAATGTTCTTCTGACAATTGCACTTCTTTGAGGAGAGCTTACAAATGATCCCCATGACAGAACTGTAACACTTTCACATACTGATCATCTATATTTTAAGTTGTTGACCTTAAAAATGAAGCTTGTGTTTTGGGTACAGAGCCCTCCATTTGACACTGTCATGGTTAGGAGGAGAGAAAGGAGAGACTGTAAACAAATCACTCGTGTCATTTTAGCCCTCTCCTTTCTCCTGTCAGGCTCGCTGAATAAAACATACAAGATGTCTGCACTCGGTGCTCTGTCCTCTTCAAGAGCCTCACATCCTGCTTGTTGTACCTTACTAATACTACACCTTCACAAAATGATAGCTGGAGCTTAAGAATCCTTTGGATTAGGCAATGCCTGGTGGGCACTTAAGCCCCGATCGCCCCCATTAACTCAATTAATGATTTGTGCCTTCAGCAAAGTATTTGCTTTTCATGCATTAGATGAATTTATATTAAAGAATTATTTACGGGACAGTAGAAAACCCCTTAGTAAAATCCATGTTGTTCATTTGAAGCCCAAACCGCACCAATGATTGCAACATGCAGCTACTTGCAACTCATTGCAACCATTATCCCGGTGTGGCTGACCTTAAAACGGTTTTGTTGCAAGGAGTTGCATTTCTGTGGCTGACCTTAAAACGGTTTTGTTGCAAGGAGTTGGGCCTAGTTGCAACTAAGAGCTGCAACTGGTGTGGTTTGGGTGTAACTCTGAGAATATGGACCCAGGTCCAGGAAATCTCCCCTTCTTGGGTCCATTTCCTTCCCCTCTTTTCTTTTTCTTGCCATGATACAGTTGCCCTATGCTAAACCCCACATGTTCTCCTCTTGTCTTCTCAGATGATCCAGCTGACCAGCGTACTTGCCTTATCTGTGGAGACCGCGCCACAGGCCTGCACTATGGCATCATCTCCTGTGAAGGATGCAAGGGCTTCTTCAAGCGCAGCATCTGCAACAAGCGGGTGTACCGCTGCAGCCGCGACAAAAACTGTGAGATGTCACGCAAGCAGCGCAACCGCTGCCAGTACTGCCGGCTGCTCAAGTGTCTGCAGATGGGGATGAACCGCAAAGGTGAGCCTATGGGTTTCACTCACGGCAGATCTAACAAGGTCACAACGTGCCCACGGAATATAGCGTCGCAGTCCCGCCCCCTACCAGGACCCAGGAAATGATTCCTCGTTCATTTTCCTCATAGACATTTCAAAAAGTATTTATTTAAAGACCTTTTAAGAGTCGTACAAAGCCAACTTAAGTTGTGAGAAATTGTGACAATTTATTTTGGGCCAAACAAAGAAGAAGAAAACGCCTTTTTGTTGTTTTTATTCTTTGTAATTATTAGTTTGGTCCAAAATATTGTGTTTGTTGTCATGATTTGTCACAACTCGAGTTGGCTTTGTATGACGCTTATAAGGTCTTTAAATAAATACTTTTTGAAATGTCTATGGGAAAAATGCATTGGGAATTATTTCCTGGGCCTGGCGTCGTCATGAAATGATTGGCTGAAATTGTCAAACCGCCTGAAAATCCATTTTCTGTTAAAAAGTTTGAGAGACCCCTACTTTATACTAGCAATGATAGCTATCAGAATATATAATATAGAACTGTTTATATTTAAAAAATAATAATGTTTTAACCAAAACATATCACCTTTAAGCAGAACATAAAGTAACTAAAACACCCCTACTTTTACCACCTTTATGATTGCACATGCAAGGAAAGGACATCATACACCAGCAGGGGCAGTATAGGCTGTGTCTCAGGGGAAAAACATTATTATTATTATTTACTTAATGCGTTCCCAGATTGGCTCTCAAGGTTACTATAATTCCATTCTTACTTTATCCAACCTTCCATATTAAACTAATTTCTATATGAACTGATATACTGATTGTGTGAGCGTCGAGCACACACACACAACATGCAATATTATATTTCCTAATTATGAGGACTGAACCAGACTACACTTCCCATTGAGATTCGAAACTCATTTAGTTTCCCCAGGAAAATGAATAAATGACAGTCTTCACTTTCCTATGTTCCTAAATGCATGGTCAGGGACCACATGCAATTCCTTCACGGACCACCAGTGGTCCATGGACCACCAGTTGAAAACCCCTGCTCTAGATCGTCATGTCCTCCTTTACATTACCAGAAGGAAAGGACACAGGACTTAATTTAGATCCCAAATACGGGGTATGTGGTTGGGTTGCCTTTCTGGAAATTGGAAACTGGATTCAATGTAGTTATTAAGTGGTTTAGTTTTACAAGCTGTTTTTAATAATACTGTTCAAAATCTTAAAGACTTAAGAGACCGTACGGGTTCATTTGGTTTCATTTCACACTCTCAAGAGTTAAATTATTGTTAAATATCTGCATTACTTACTTCATTAAGAAGTCTACACAATTAGAGAATGTAGAAGAATTGTTATTTTGATCAACATTTGCCAAAAGCATGGAATTGAAGAAATCGTATCCAACGACAACACAATATTCTTTAGTTTTGGGTCTGAGAGGCTACATCTCATCAGATGGTGGTCCGTGGCTCAAATGCCCAATAAATAATGGTCCTTAATATGAAAAGGGTTGAAAACCCACTGTACTAGAACCGTGTTGTAATCCTCTGTACTGTAGTTAAACAGCACCCTCTGTTGGACAGAGGAATATCCTACATGTGTGACCTTTCTCTACTAGCTACTCCAATGTAATGGATTCAATTGTTTTTCCACTAAGCTGAGCTATGATTCTTCTTATGAAATGATTTATTTTAAATCAATAAATGGATGCAAAACCTAAAAGTAGTCATGTGTAAAGTAATCTTTCCCTTCCAGTAAAATTAATTTTCTTGCTTTTCAGCAATCAGAGAAGATGGCATGCCTGGAGGGAGGAACAAAAGCATTGGACCTGTTCAGGTAAATATTAACCCCTTTTGGTGTTAGCATTATGTAATGCTTTAGCTATTGAAAAATAGCAGACCTAAGAGCTTGTAGGTCTGCTATTTTTGAAAAAAATCGAAGAACGACTGACATAGAAACATAGCTTTTTCAGAAAACTGTCAGGATGTAGAAGACATTTTTAGAATCTGATCTCAGGTAAAAATGGGTTAACAGTGCCAATTTTTCCGACCTCTCAATATTCCGACCTCCCATGATTGCTAACTAACACTATCCCTAACCATAACCTCAGTCATAACCAGCCACGTAACTCAACTCAACTCAACTCAATTCAAACTTTATTTGTATAGCACATATCACGACGACCAATGGTCGACCAGAGTGCTGTACAGGTATATAAAATAGAAAAGACAGAACAGTACATGCAAACATAACAAAAGTGCATGGTAACAATATGGAGGAACAGAAAGACTAAATAAGAATAAATAGAGCTATACAGTATGACATTTTCATAATCAGGCACTGTCGAAGGCCGCGAGAAAAAGTGAGTCTTCAATAGGGACTATTGAAGACTCAGTCTTAACCAGTCACGTAGGTCTCTAACCCTAACCTCAGTCTTAACTGGTCACGTAGGTCAGACTAACGGGAGGTTGGACTTATGGGCAGTCCTCATATTATCAATATCATCTCGCCGTCAGGTGGAACTCGTATTAGCCCGGCAGCTGACAGGCTTCTTTTGTTTGAAGCGGGAAATTTGGTATAGTCTTTTTTTATTGGCCTAAAATATTGTCTATATACACACACATTCATGAATCCACTTGTTGACCGGCTGTTAGTATTGGGCAATCTTTTTTATAGGGGTTTCTTGTGACACTACCATTAACATCCTATGGCTGGCAAAAATGTCAAATTTTCCTTTTGCTTTAAGTAGCATGTGACATGTTCTGATTCTGAATCCATTCCAAGCATTAGTTTTGGGAGCGTATTTCTCCAACCATAGCCACTTGCCTAAATGTGCCCAAAATGTGCTGACCTCATCACATTTGTCATGTCTATGGCTGTTTTTAGCCCAAGGAGTGTGTTTTGTGCAAAACTAATGCTTGGAATGGATTCAGAATCATGAAAACCCCCTAGTTTGACATCACACACTTAAAGCAAAAGGAAAGTTTGACATTTTTGCCTGCCATAAGATGTTAATGGTAGGGTCACAAGAAACCCCTATTTTTTTTTACTTTCAGCCGGTCAGCAATTGGATTCATGAATGTATGTATATAGACAATATTTTAGGCCAATAAAAAATACTATAATACCAAATTT
Source organism: Protomyctophum bolini (assembly GCF_963924005.1). Lineage (NCBI taxonomy): Eukaryota > Metazoa > Chordata > Actinopteri > Myctophiformes > Myctophidae > Protomyctophum > Protomyctophum bolini. Next base: position 39,986,784 of record NC_137867.1, on the reverse strand, counting down.
CCCACCCGTCCACCTCTGCTGCCGGACTATATGTCCAAAACGGACATACTGAGTTCAAATGGATCCATTATTTATTATTTAACTGTATAATGTTTGAATGCAACACAACGCATGTAATACAATTGACCCAGGTTAGCTCGTCCATTACATAAGGTCTACCATCAGCACTAATTGATAATTTCCATTCCCTTTCAGAATAGCCCACACATTATTGACAGTATTCTTTAGAGCTTCTCAGCAGAATATTGCATTACTAAGGAGGGACCACCTTGGGTCCAAGTGCCAGCTACTGAATATTCACAAACACTGCAACAGGAAATATACTTGGGCCCATTTAGAATGTTGTTAAGAGTGAAAAGATCTATTCAGTCTCCCCATTTCATTATTGCCTGTGAATACATGCAGACCAGAGTGGTCAGGGAACTGGCTGACCCCGAGGCTAATTAAAACGGAGTCATCACAACTGTGAAGCTGCAGAATTGTATTCAGAACAGCAACATGTGGTCAATTCAGACAATTCTGTCGCAATAAAAAATAAATTATATTAAAAATACAAATTGGTGTCGGTAAAAAGGGAATGTGGCATCTTTTTTGTGACCATAATGAACGGAGCACCTTTCTGTCATTATTAATGATGAGTATCTTGTCGTTTCCATTTACGTGCTGAATTGGTGGAAGTGAAAGTAAATTGACCCCCAAGCCCCCAATTCAGATCACTGCGGATACAAGGCAGTTTTTTTTTGTTTTGCTTTTTTAAAAATGCACTCAAGATGTTTTATATATATATATTTTTGTCACTTGAGCTTTTCATTTCTTCACGTGGAAGTGCAAGAAGAATGACCATTACTATCCTCTTATTTTAAGCTTTATGTGTGCATCTCTAGTCTGAACCCAGCTCCACTTCCTCACCTCACTCGTCCGTCATGCCTCGTTTTCCATTTCACCGGCAGAGTTTGTGTGCGCCGGGCAACATCGTCCTTGCACCTCTGTGTTAACTGGATAGCTCGTCAATGCTGATCAATTGAATGAGACGCAAAAACATACCCTGGTCACACGGGGACATAAACCCATTTAATGCAACTAACTTTCTTTCTCTCCTTCTTTCTATTTCACCCTCACTCCTTCTTTCTCTCCATCTCTTCTACTCTCCGCTTCCCCCTCTCTTTCTTGTCTACCACCCACCGACCCCCCCCCCTCTTTCTCTCTCTCTCTCTGTCCTCAGATCACAGAGGAGGAGATTGAGCGAATCATGTCAGGCCAGGAGTTCAAGGAAGAGGCACCGGAACACACCTGGGGCAACAACGGCGACAGTGACCACAGCTCGCCTAGCAACGGCGCCTCGGAGGGCAACCAGCCGTCACCCGCCTCCACATTGTCGTCCAAGTGAGTTTCCTCGCCGCCACCGCCTCCCCCCCGCTCAATCTGGGCAACGGTGGCATTCGCCGCCCTCCATCGCTGAGATAATGATCTGGCCGTGACAGCCCTAACACCTCATTCCCGTCTCTGCTAGTCCATTGAGACCTGAGACCAGATTCTACAAATGTCTTCTAAATCATGACAGTTTTCTGGAAAAAAAATACCTATGTTTCCATACCTATCAGTGGTGCTCAAACTATTTAATGTCAAGGACCCCAAAACTTATATGTAATTGGCCGCTGATCCCATCTGAAAATATGTTCAGAATATCCCCCAGAAGCAAAGATATGAGTTAAAAACATTTGCTGGTGAAAGAATTATATTCAAAGATTTGCACACGTTTTTTTTTCAAAGATGGCAGATCACAAGCTTGTATATCTGCTATTTTTCAACAGCTAAAGTTTAAAATAATGGTTAAAAGCTAAGGCGACACAGATGCGTTCCAGGTCTTAATGGGCTAGACTTAGTTAAGGCATTCATCAGCGAAAGAATGCCATGAATATGTAGCCGCTGCTTCTGCTCCTGCCTCTGCTTAAGGCTTTGGTGATAGCAGCACACAAAGGACTTGGCACGCTTATCTGGCATTCTCACTACGGAGACGATCGCATTGTCTATCTGCAGTCATCAAGGCCAAATATTGTCTAGGTGGCTAGTGCGGTGGCATGTATTTTAGTCTCATTCTATGTAAACATTAGACTTATCTCCCCCAAGGCTACATAAACTCATAATTAATTGCAATGCACTTTTTTTTAAATCAAATAAATAGTCAGCAGAAATGAGTGAAAGTAATGTAGCGCCAAGTGAAATGCATATTTATGAACACGGTGAACTTGATGGAAAAGTTCTAGTCTACAAGCATCCATGTTGTGATCCTTCTGAAACCAACCAACACCAAGTGCTTTCATTCCACTCAAGCGCCTCACAGCAGGATTATTTGGGTTAGTTCTACCGTAGGGTGGTATGGTGAACACTGGACCCCACTGTTCTGCATCATTGTATGTGCCAATCTGTTCTCACGCACATAGGGTTCCCACGCATATTTAGAAAGTATGGAACATTATCGAATGTCATTTCATACTTTATGGAATGTCAGAATGTCCGCTTTCTATCTCTGATACCTCGATCTTTCGGGGGCAGCTTGCCCAGGGAGCGACCCACGGGCCCGAAATTAGAGGCCCGAAAGTAGGAATCCTGACACACACACACACACACACACACACACCAGTGTTGTTTTTGAGAGCAAACTTTTATTTTAGTTTTAGTCATAGTCTTGAATTTAGTTTTAGACACATTTTAGTCACCTGAAATGTTGTAGTGTTAGTCTAGTTTTAGTCGACTAAGTGTCACAAGATTTTAGTCCACTAAATCTACAGTTTATTTAGTCGACTAAAGTGTGTTTTGACAGGCCTTGATGTCAAATTTTACACTGGTTGCATGCTGAAAATGGCAGATCTATAAGCTTACAACGCGTCGCACTGCAATGCAACAAATTCAACACGCACACACGCACGCACAAGCACACAAACATCTAACTTTCGTAACCTCTCTCTCTCTCTCTCTCTCCGTTTGTGTCCACTAGTCGCTCTGTGGAGATGAACGGCTACACGGCCGCTCTCAGGGACCAGTACATCAACACCTCCATGTCCACACCCTACCAGCTCCTGCCTCACCTGTTCAGCTACGCCGCCCAGTCGGGGCTGCTGGCGCCGCAGCCCCGCAGCCTGTATCCCCAGTCCCACCCCCTTGTTCTGCAGCTGGTGGCAGCCGAGGACCTGGCTCCACTGGCCACCCCCATGCTTATAGAGGATGGGTGAGTTGCTTTACATTTGATGTTGTATTATTATCGCTCCACTGGCCACCCTCATGCTTATAGAGGATGGGTGAGTTGCTTGACCTAAAGACTGTTAGTATTATATCTCTGCTGTCGGGAGGAAACCTCATAACTCCAAAATGTTCATTTTTCAGGAAATGAAAATAAAGAAGACCGTATATTTTTAAAACAAAGCAATACTGCCTCATAAAAGTTGGTGTTGTAACTTTATATTTTGTCAATTACTTCCATGAGAAGGAGAGAGGTGGTGGAGTTAGTTGCTTTAGCAGACATTTTGAGGGTCCAATGGAGTTAAGAGGTTTTCTCCAAAGCACTTTTTACTACTTTCCATTGGTTCAATATTTCCAAAACAACACACAGGCGTAAAGGGTGTTCGATAGCACTGATTTATGCCAAAAAAAGTATAAAACCTAAAAAATGGAGTTACGAGGTTTCCTCCCGACAGCAACATATATAACTGCCCTCTTAATCAGTTATTCTCAACCTGTTGTTTCAACTCTGAGTTAACAACGTTGGTTAATATGGTCTAATGGTTGGATACGGTTCTGAACATTTTGAGCTCAGAGCGGGCAAAAGAAATATACTTTAAATTATTTGTTAAACAAGAGTGCCTTGGACGTCCTCGAAGTGGTTCACTTCAGCGAATAATGAAAGTGAAACCTTCCACTGATGTAGAGAAAGGAATATACGCCTCTTTGTAAATCTGACCTTATTTTATATCTCAGATTTCACCTCTTAACAGTGGATTGTGCTGATGTGATTTCTTTTTAGATACAAGGTGACCCAGGTGGAGCTGTTTGCCCTGCTGTGCCGCCTGGCGGACGAGCTGCTGTTCCGCCAGATCTCCTGGATCAAGAAGCTGCCGTTCTTCTGCGAGCTCTCCATCGAGGACTACACCTGCCTGCTCAGCTCCACCTGGCAGGAGCTCATCCTGCTCTCCTGCCTCACCATCTACAGCGCGCAGATCTTCGGCGACCTGGCCGACGTCACGGCCAAGTACACGCCCTCGGACGACGAGCTGCAAGGGTGAGTGTGCCGGCAAAGTGATTGCGATCAAACATGTCGGTCTAAAAGTGTATTGATACTTGCCAACCAGCGCTGTCCAGGTAACAAAATTAGACTTTTAAAGTTGAAACTTTCCACAAAATAATTAGAAAATGCTCGATAGTGGGCTCGATAAGAACCCGCCTCGATAAGCCTGCTCAATAAGGGGCTTGTTATCAAAAAAGATTAACGAGCTCCATGCCTTCGGTTCGCTTTAACCTGCCATGGATGGGTTAGTTTTAACCTGCCGCGCATGTCGGGAGCCACGGGTGAGTTTTAACCCGGCCACCAGGTTAGTTGTAACCGGCCACGGGTGTCGGGGGTGACGGTGTTGTCGGACTAATGCCTGTCGGACTGCACCCCGGTTGTATCGGCACTGGGACTATGCGTTCACATGATCACATCGCACCCGGAGAACGCAGTTGGCACAAGACCATTCATTTTGTATGCACAGATATACACTGTATTAAACCGGGAAGTCTTCCTACCGACTCTCACCTATGGTCATGTAAAGTTTTGCCAGGAAGGGTGGCTGGCTCCCTTGCGGATAGGTACCCATTCTGGACGGGAACCCCTTTTGGTGTTTAAAGCATTTTGTTATACTTTAGCTATTGAAAAGCAGATCTACATCTATGAGCTTGTAGATCTGCTATTTTTGAAAAATCTTGAAAATGTGGCTCGAACATTAAAAAAATATATTTTCAGAAGGGGATCGGCGGCTAAATACGGTACATGTAATTTTGGGGGTCCTTGTCCTTGACATGAAAAGATTTGAGCACCACTGGCAGAGAAACATAGGTTTTTCAGAAAGACCCTTTTTTTTTAGAATCTTCCTCGGGTCTAAATTCAGGTTAAGAAGCCCTGTCGTCTGGGAGAGAATAATGTGGTTCTGGCATCTTGTCCGGATGCCGTCTCCCTAGGCCGGGTCTTCCACACCACTTTGTGTTTGAATAATACTGAGGACAAACCTCCGCTACTTATTGCCGGTCCGATGTATCTGCCCACCACGGTGGAGAAAGGGGTTCAGTTCCTCACAAGCGAGAAGCTGCCATGGGAGGACACTCTCTGTTGCTGCACAAATATTGTCCGCTGGTAGGCGAAATAATCAAATTACGTACCAGGACAATTACGTATTGGTTTTTATGTGCTAAAAGTGTGATTTTGAGAGGTTTTTCCTCGTACGATAAAAGTGAACGGAATCGCTACATCCAGTTCCTGGAGCACAGAAGCTACAGATGAAGGTGATCGACAATATCTTTGACGTATTAATCATGGCCAGGTAACTATATACAACTCAAAATTCTACTACCAAAGTTAGACATCGCTTTAAAGGCTTAATATTAAGCTAGCTTTTACTGCTGTATGTTTAATGGTGATGGAAAGCAGCCTTATTAATTTAGGCTGGTGCTAGATTAGATAGAGTGGCTCATATTGCCTCTGACCCCTTATATCAAGGGTATCAGTTCTCATTAATGTAAACTATAAAACACTGGCGTTTGTGTCCTTTTTAACTCCATATTTCACTATAGCGAGCGGTGGGCATCAGGATTTAAAGGATATGATACACTTCATTGCACCCTGTGTCATGCACTGAGAATAGTAGATATACAAGCTCCCGAGGTGTTTCTCTGTGACACGGTGTGAGCTTGTAGATGAGCTATTTCTGGTGCTTAACTAGGTATAAATCCCGCTCTACTGCAACAACATTCTCCTACAAAGGCAAGGCGTTCCACTCCGTGAGTTCTATATCTCCAAAGGGTTTGATATTTCTGCTATCACAGTGGCCCGTATTGTTGTTGGACGGGGAGCAGTTATCTGGTCCATGTAGGGGAGGATGACTCAAGACAGAGCTCTGGCTAGCACCGTCTGGTGCATGAAATACACATCTGTCCCACGCCAGGGTAGAACGCGCGTGTGGGGGTTCACTGCTGTGTAAATCAGACCTGAATTATCTGACCTCATGACACATTTGCTCCTAATTTCCTGCGAGATTTACGCCGCCGTCATGTTGCTTCAGTCAATTTGCCTGCAGTTTATTCATCTGAGGTGCAGGTATCCAATTTACGGTGGCAGAGCCAGCTTTTGGTAGACATGAGAGGTTTGAGATCTGCTACAGAGATTTGAGGTCTGTGAGTACAGAATGACAAGGATGAAGATTGGTGCACGGATTTACTGGGTTGGATCGCAGAAATACAGGAATGGGTTGGTCAGCAAGACATAATGTTAAGTTGAGCACATTCTGCCCTCAATCACTGTCATGGTTCTGACATAATCCCATTCCTCTCAGTCCTCCTTGTGTCTCATTTTAGCAAAAGAAACTTTAATAATTAACTCTTATGGGAACTCACTTTTGTCTTTGACGTTTTACTCCCTTTTTGTCATGCTCGATTGGAACAAGTGATTCATTGAGCAAGTTTTATGCAGATCTTTCCAAACTAAAATGAGAATTTGTGTTTTTGAGTTCAGCGCCATTGACAAACATTTTCCGTGTACCTTCTCAGGTTCAGCGAGGACGGCATGGAGGTGATGGAGAGGCTGATCTATCTATTCCGCAAGTTCCACCAGTTGAAGGTCAGCAACGAGGAGTACGCCTGTATGAAAGCCATCAACTTCCTCAACCAAGGTAACGGCAACTATTTCACTGCACATTCAGTAAAGTCCCAACTAGTGTTATGGAGTTAAATTGACGTTTGAATTGAATTTCACGGTGTAATCATTCATGTGGATTCATACTGTACATGCAACATTTCTACCCTCTGCAGATATCCGGGGATTGACCAATGTCTCCCAGCTTGAGCAGCTGAACAAGCGCTACTGGTATGTGTGCCAGGACTACACCGAGTTTAAGTATCCGCACCAACCCAAACGCTTCCCTGAGATCATGATGTGTCTGCCAGAGATCCGCTGCATTGCTGGTAAGATTTTTCTGCTCAGTCCACATCAAAGTGACGCAGGCGCAGTGGTCTGAATTGCCACGTTGCGGGTCAGTGCATGCCGGCGCAATGCGTCGCAAGTGACTTGACTTGTCAAATTGCATAGAGAAAAGTTGCAATGCAAATGCTGATCACAAACACTATTCTGTCATTAGGGCATAATCTTTTTTGTTTTTCTATACCGGTATATTCCATGTAGCATACAGACAGCCACTAGTTTGCTGGTTCATTGTTTATACAGGTAATGGCCATGACCTATTGTGTTGTTGGATTCTAGGATAAGTGGGTTGTAGGGTTGTATAAAGATGCATTCATATTGACGTTGGAATGCATGTGTATTTTCAGGGAAGCTGGTCAGCGTTCCACTAGAACAGCTCCCCCTCCTGTTCAAAGCAGTCTTGCACTCCAGCAAATCCAGCATGAACAGCTACAGGTCCGGCCCGTCGCCCTGCGTCCCCACTGGAACGTCTGCCGGAAACTAGAGGCCCGCCCGCTCCAAGCTACCAGGACTCCTCCTGGCCCCGAGGTGACTGAGGGGGCACCAGGACTCCTCCTGGCCTGGGGCCACTGAGGGGGGCACCAAGAGACTGGTCTCCCTTCGTGTGAATGTGACAAGCAGCTAGTTTTTTTTTTTGTAACTTTTTCTTTATATATTTATTACACGACAGAGCTGAATGTATGCTGATTTACACTGTGCACATGCTTCTGTACAAAAGGAAAAAAAACGAAATGCACATGGATGCGTTGGTCGTTGGAGTTTACAAGTGTGTATCCGATTTGCTCAATGTGTCGGTGTTGCCATTGTTAGAGCTAGACTTTAAAGAGTTTTATTTGAATCGGACGGGGGCGGATAGACACGTGTTGACCAGTGTTTTGAGACTACCTCAGGAAGATGTTGTTGCTAATTTCAGGTACCTTTTTTTCTTGCTGTTTGAGATGAAGAGCTGTCCAGTCTAAAACCAAATCCTTTCTGGGTGCCTTGGCACCTCAATCAGATACTGAATGCTCAAAGGAGCTGCATAAACCAAAGATTCAAAAACAGTGTTTTTTTTTCTTTTCTTTTTTTCTTTGTAACTGCAGTTGCAATTACAAAATGAAATAGAGTTCTGCTACTCTATCGACATGGAATCTCAGACATCCCGCTTGTAGGAGGTGGTCTTTGTCAAATTAACATTCCATGGCTAAGTGAGGTGACAGTAGGTGGATTTGTGGGATCTTCATTGAAATAAGGAGCATACGGGTATTTTTACAATCAAAGACTGTGGATCAAAGGCTTTATTGCAGGGGAATGGGAGGATAGCTAGGTTCGCTGTTAGATTTATTGTTTTTTGACCAAAGTGTTATGCAAAAGCTTTTTTCAAACACCCAATGATGGGTAGGGAGCTGATAGCTCAACAGAAAATATATTAAAGAAAAAAAAAACTATTTCTTATCAATGAAGGATCAGAATAAGAAATGAATCAATCTGTGTCGGAGGGGAGACTCTCCGCTGGACAGAAAAAGTTTGTTGCTGGATCTCATCCCAAATGCTTCTCTCTGAGATACATTAACATGTCTACCCCCAGACAGTCTGGATCTGTCCCAAGGGCCCTCACGCTATAGCTCTGAGTCCTGCCCACCTGCTACCCCCCCAGGCCCAGAACCGAGCCTCAGCACATGCTCACTGGGTCTGCGATCTGAACCAGAAACGAGCCTCAGCACATGCTCACTGGGTCTGTGATCTGCACAGTCAGGCTGGAAAGAGAAAAATTCTGCAGGCTCATTGATATTAGTACAGAAAGTCCAAACTCTTGTTTGTACCGTTTAGCCTACATTTTGGGCTACGATTGTTGGATGTTTGGAATATATGTACTGGCGAATTGAGATAGATTTAGTTTGATCCATTTGGGGCGTGTCTCAATCTGGGCTTGGTTTGGAGGGTTTGGGTGACCTCTGGCTTGCACACAGTCTGTGACAGATATGCACATTGTTTTAAAAAAAATGCCATAGAAAATGGTCTTTATTTTTGAAGCATGAGGTAATAATTTCAAACCACTTGAAGTGTCTTTTCTCGATTCCTCAAGTTTAAGCCGTTTCATACGTTGTGTGCAAACATTTAAAAATGCAGACAAAATGCAGTCCTTGCAACGACTCTCTTTTTTTTTGCACACTTGCGGTGAGGTTTTTGGAGGCCTTGAACCTTGACCTTGGGAAAGCGTCCCACTTGCCCACCCAGTGTGCTCCTCTCTCTCGGGTCCCTCTGCAGACCTGGAACTAAACAGGGTAAAGTGAGTGTTATGTATTGCATTCATCAGACAGTTACACAGTGATCATCGCTGATGTACTTGTAGTATTAGTAGAGTTAGGATTCGGGACATTGTAGGTCCTTTTTGTAGAAAAAAGTGTTTATTTCTTTTTATTTTTTATTTTTCCACTCTAAATCTCTCAAGGTATTTCCTCTTATCAGTGAAAAGTGGAGAGTGGGTTTGAAGGTGAGACGTGCACTGCACGGCGAACTTGTCTGATGGCATTTCAAAGACAGATAAGAGACGGAGACATCTTAGGATTTCATTGATGATGTGCTTTACATCTATCTACCTCTCTGTATGCCAGCCTTAACCATACCAACCGTCTGTTCTATTATCCAAACATTTCAGTTAGCCTCTTTATAATTTTTTTAATACATTTTCATGTTGTACCTTGTAGTTATTGTGAATGTTTTTTTGTTTTGTTTTTTTCATGTATTCATAGTTTTCTTTTCTTTTTTTTTGTCCTTTTTTGAGTGAATATGACCCCTATCATTTGTTATACTTTGAATTCTTGAAAAATGTAAATGTTTTGTTAGGTTTTTTTGGAACACAACTCTAATAACTCATTCCCTTGTCCAAGTCCAAGCTGTATATTGAAAGTGTTTCTGAATTAATTGTCCCTGTTACTTCGTGTTTAATGTGAAAGAAAACGTGTTACTGCAGGTCTTTGTTTGGAATTTGGACCATTTTGAGGAAGGCCGTTTTTTTGTTTTGTTTTGTTTTTGTTCCACTCAAATATGTGAACCATTTCAGTTATGAATTGTTTGGAGACGTTTTGTGTTCTAATCTAGTGCAGTAGAAGTAGGCTACCCTTCTCTCTTACACACCGTAGCCTCACTCACTGCCACAGGCATCTAGCTGGGGGATTGTGGCCCTTCTCTGTTTATATCCCCCCAAATGTGCATTCATCGTGCAACGGGTTTCAACGCCCTGGGCTCTGAGAACATGACACCCTAATCTCAGGGATTCAGTACTTCTTAGGGTACATGTTTGAGAGCCTTGGGCTAAGAATTCCACCTTATGAAATGGACTGCGTTCGTTGAGCACGAATTATAACCTACGCTGAAAATAACAGATTTTTCGGCAGGCGGTCCTGTTCATTCATACGACCAAATGTGAATTGGGCTTCTGTGTAAGGGACCCTCAGCAGAAAGGTACACCGTTCAGGGTATGCGTTGATGTCAGTAAATATCATTTCACTACCTCTACCTTACTTCCTTCACTCAGGCTTCCTATTGTACCACGTTGCTATTACTTTATGTATGTGTGTATTAAAATATGCACCATATTTTAATATACAATCTGTGTGTTGGAGTAAAAAAAAAAGTTTTCTTTTTTTATTTTATAGATTGTGTTATTACAGACCATGGATATGTCATTTGCAATTTCTATACTGAAACTACCTCTTTTTTTCATCAAGTTGCTTACTTTCGAGTAGAGTTCTTTTTTGGTAATATTATTTATTGGTTTCATTGCACCAATGTTCTGTTATGTCGTGTCTCTTACTTCACTCAGTGACCTCTCTCAAATGTAATACAAGCGCTGAATTCAACTTTTCTTCCGCTTATATTTTGCATGAGCTTGTTGCCTCACTTTCCCTTGCTACCATGCTACCCTCTCTCTAACATGCCATTATACATGCCAATGTAAGATTTTTCTGTTTAATCACAGTTAATTAACCTCTCGTTGTCACTATTATGATATTGTTTAATTTTCTTCTTCCTCCTTTTGCTTCTTTTAACGTGATTTTAACGTCTTAATGTGTTGTTTTCACTCTGCCCTGTTATCACAAATGTCAATGACAATTTAGTCACGCGAGTCATCCTCTGTAAAGTTTTAACAAGTGGTTTGTGTTCACCTGTGTTGACATTTATATGAATACTTATTATTATCTTGTGAGTCAGTATTTGCTGTGTGTACACTATATTCACTTCATGATAATATGCCTGTTTTTATTGTGATCCTTGGTTATTGTTTCACTGATAAACATTTTAAGATGATGTAAACAACTTGAGAAGTGTTAAGATGGGGGGAGGGGCTTAAAATGGATCAGTATCATATTTGACATTGTTGTTAATGCTGCTTGTGATTGAATATTATAGTTCAAGAATGTAATTCTGGTCAAACTGCCATTTTCTCATGTTTACATACTTAATTTGCTCTGTCATCTTGTGTCTTTGACACCTCCGTGGCTCTCCACCAAACACACTCTCACACACACACACACACACACACACACACACACTCTCACCATGCTGCACGATGTAAAGAGCAACTTTATCCACTTGGTATAGAGCCAACTCTGGTCAAGGCTTTAAGTGGTTTTAACTTCATCGTGAATCCTGTTATATTGTACGGAGGTGGGTGTGAAAATCTGACATAACACTCCCCAGCGTGTTCTTCTGTGGATAGAGGGGCTTTAAAGGCCTATTCATACTCCTGTTTTAGGTGATAAGGCGACCACCGAAACGGTGGCTAGTCAAAACAAGAGCGACGTGTTTGGGTCAGCCGCTTACCACCGCGGGCGGCGGGACATGATGTTGTAGTTTATTTTCGGTGGTCACCTTATCACCTAAAAACTGGAGTATGAATAGGCCTTTAGTTAAATCACCCCCAATCTATACATGTAAAAGTAACCCGTCAAAACGTTGTCATTTCTCACGAGACGTGGAGTGCGCCGGGAAGTGTTTCAGGACGGAGGTTCACGTTGAGTACCAGAAGAGGTTGTTCTTTACATCCACTGCAGTGTTATGGCAGCTCTGTAACACACATACTGTAGACAAGAGCCCAGAGATGGACAGGAGCACAAGATGAGAAGAGTCAAGGGGAAGTAGAAGAGCAGAAAGAATCATATCTCAGGGAAGAAATAGGCTATAATAATACCACGCATTGTCATCTTCAGATTGAATGATGCTTCTTTTAGCCTATATCATATTTTTCTCAAACAAACAAAAAAAATGAAAGAAAAAAAATCACTCTGCTCTTGTTACTTAACTACCTGTGAAGAATGGGATACATTATGTGGTAAAAGCATGTTTAGAATGTGTTAGGACTTGAAACCAAATAAATGTGAACGTTATGCAACTGCATCACAGTTGTCCTGTTGTCTGTTCTGAGCATTCACATTTTCTATACAACGATGGTGTCACATAGCAATATACACCAAGCCTTACAACAAGTGCTGCATTACAAACTCACATTTTTCGCTTGAAGAGGGCTTTTAACAATGCAGTGTTACGTTACAGCTGACATTGACAAAATGTCAGATACACTCTAATGTTTATCAAATAATAGTAAAAATGCAAACGTCTCATGAATAAGCCATTGTTGGAAACTGTTATATTTTAAGTCAGTAGTTCTCAAAGTGGGGTCCGGGGTCCTCCTTGAAGGGGTTCCAAATGGACCCTTCCAGGCACCGAGTGCCGAGCTATGAGCTTGTAGGTCTGCTATTTTTGAAAAATGCGGCGCAAGCCTTTGAATATTCTTTCAGAGCGAACATTTTTAACTAAAATCTTTGCTTCTGAGGGGTTCCTGGAATAACATATTTTCAGATGGGGGTCGGCGGCCAATTTCATATATTTTTTGGGGTCCTTGACATGAAACTGTTTGAGGACGACTGACATGGAAACATGGGTTTTTCAGAAATCTGTCGTTCCCAGGTCTGGCGAAATTGCGGAAAATTGCGGAAAAAAGGTTTTATTATAAAAAAATGTTTTTTCCGCAATTTTCCGCAATTTCGATTTTTTTTGAAAAAATTCAAAATTCAAAATTCCGCAATTTCTGCTATTTTTCAAAAAAATGAAAAAACATGGGCTATAACCCATCCTTTTTTTTCTAACACTCCGCAATTTGCTAATGTTTCCCATCCTTTCCGGTAAATACAACACATTTAGCAGGGCACTGCAGGGAGTTGAACCCCGTTCCGGTAAACCAGAAGTCCGACACCAGTGCCTTAGTTTTTGTGTTGTTCATTTACAGGTCCAGGTGTGCATATGCATGTGCGCCTGTGCGTGTGTAGGTGCACGCTTCAATATAACCCATCGTTTTTTTCTTTTTTTCAATATTGTCAAATCATTAAAAATGATGAAAAACGGCGCGCTATAGTATGCCGTACGATATAGGCTATAGCCCATGGTCCAAAATGATGAGAAACGAGGATAACTTTTTTTTTCAAAATTTCAAAAAACATGGGCTATAACCCATCGTTTTTTTCATTTTTTTTATTTTTGTCAAATCATCAAAAATGATGAAAAACGGCGCGCTATAGTATGCCGTACGATATACGCTATAGCCCATGGTCCAAAATGATGAGAAACGAGGATAACGTTTTTTTCAAAATTTCAAAAAACATGGGCTATAACCCATCGTTTTTTTTCATTTTTGTCAAATCATCAAAAATGATGAAAAACGGCGCGCTATAGTATGCCGTACGATATAGGCTATATCCCATGGTCCAAAATGATGAGAAACGAGGATAACACTTTTTTCCAAAATTGCGGAAATTGCGGAATTTTGAATTTGCGGAAAATTGCGGAAAAAAGGTTTTTCGGTCTGTCGTTCCCAGGTCAAAATGGGTTAATACTTCCAAGTAGGGATGTAACGGTCATATCGGTATGGGCCAAGCATTTCCATATCGATGCACCCATACTTCCAAGCCAGCCATCCCAATCAACCATCCATGACCCCAAAATTGCATGATAAAACAAAACGCCAGACGGCGTTATTACTCTTTGCCTAGAAACATTACATTTTGATCATTTTTCATGACTGCATTGGGCTTATCTAGAGATACGCAAAAGGGTCACAGAGATTAGTATCTTTTTGGAGGTTCTCAGCACAATTTGGACGTCTAATCTGCCTGTCCCTGACCCAGGCACTCGCCCGGGCTCAGCTTAATGTGTTTTTGCCTAACGAGAAGGCGCATCATTCAGATGCACACGAAAACAAGACACTGTTTTGCCTAACACGCACACGCGTGCAGTCGCGAACACGTTGTCTAAATACGTCAACACGATGAGCTGGAATTTAGAAATTTGGCATTTATCCAGAGTGACTTAGAAATGTGAAATCAGTGTTAGCAGGGTAAGGATGAGTCCTAGTCAACAAACAACAGGGTAAATAGTCACATAAGAAGAATGCAAAGACCATGTTGACATTGTTGTGCTATACGATATACCGGGTAAACATGAGGTCTAGCATGGTATCTAAACATGTTAGCTAAATAGATTTATTAACAGTTGCATTCAAGAAAAACTAATCTAAGTTTAGTGTAGATTAGAATGATCAACAATAAATATTTGTTATTTTGTTTTTACACAGATCACATATATGGCAAATTATAATATCATTCCATTCGTCACTATCACTAATAGCTTCTAGTCACTGGGTCATCATCCTTGGCTGTGTAAAGATTTGCATACTTTGCAGGGGGGAAAATAATGCTGCAACATTTCTTGAATGCAAATATTGTTAGTATGTTGGGGTTGCGGTATAGCCTATAAAGGTTTTAACAGTACTGAGATTTACAGGCCATATGCGGCCTTCAAATCCAGTCCTATATTGTCCTGATCAGAGAGCAATGGTTACCGAGTTATGGCTATTTGAAGTGTTAAACTTTTAGGTGCTAATTAGACCAACTGTGTGCCCGTTGGGATCAGGATTCGAACCATTCGTCAGGCTACATTTGCAGCAGGTGCCCTTGGTCTGGCTATTCAGATGGCAGACCCCTGAACAGTGTTTGTGCCAAGTTTGGTACGGATCGGAGCAGATTGTCCACTTCATGTTATGTTTGTGACATCCACTGTCCTCCGTCCACTGTCCACCCATTAGGCAATTTTAACCCATTACGAAGACCTGGGGCGGATTCTACACATCCCTATTGCCTTCCAAATCAGTAGTTAACTCCCGAATAGATTTAAGCAATATTTATTATAGAATGAATATTCACTGCATGTGCATGAAATATTTTATCTTGGCGTTCGGCTCTGCTACATTTTTCTCCATGCTCGGCATCATTAAACCCCATCATTAACAAAAAGAGCAGGGAGATAGATATACAATAACAACCCCCCCATGGGGAACAGAGATAACAGAGCCCACCGGTGGTGCTGGGGTGGCGGCGGGAGCAAACATCACATGACAACAACCAGGAACCATATGCAGAAGGAAGGCAGGAAGAAGCAAGCAGTCTAGGTGAGCTTAAATACCCCGCCCAATTGGCCAGCTGACTGCCACAGTCAGCGTATGACATGTGGGTCTTATACAAACACTGTATACACTCACATAGTAATGCAGCATATTAACCCATCAAATACATGTATGTCCTTTGAGCATAGCATGAACCCGCTCGAGTATATCTGACTGAACTAACTCTGCAAGCTACGTATCATTTCTCACACTTTCGTGATGTTTCAAAAAAGAAAATTTAATAGCCAACGCCAAAATCTAAAATGGGCATTAGACGAAGAAAGGATTTTAAAAAAAGCATAAAAGCATAAAATACGAAAAACATATAAGCTTTTAGGCTGGATTTAAGTCGCCATTGTTTTCCAACTATGTGTGGCATAATAACTTAAAAATGTCCAGTTGATGTGTTTCATAATCATAACAGCATCTGATCTAATTTGGATGTAAAGAGTAATATACAACAGTAATATACAATGTCGTGCCCCTGACTATAGGCCTACCTATACAAAGCCAAAGTGCCGTAACTACATTTTTGGATACATCAACTTATTTGGGTATCCAAAGGTCAAATTAGATAAACAATTACCTCAAGAACAGATACCGTATACAATTAGTGTAATATCACTTATATGCTGATATCTCCTTTGGCTGACCAGTTGTACACCCATTCATCAGCATTTTCTTTTTTTCCCCGTAGTTACTGCACTTTGGCTTTGTAGGGCAGAATTGTTGGGCCCTTTCACATGTCCATGTTTAGGTTTACACTTTTGTTTTCTTATTCTGTAGTGAACTGAGAGAAAGCAGCTTTATGTATTAAAATAAATGGAACAGAGGCAACATAATAATGTAAATTACCCCGTTAATGTTCTTGGACCAAGTGAAATAAGCAGAGAACCATCACAAAATCTCCTAGGGGGGAAAATGGCTGTTTTCAAAGGCCTTTTCAGAGCAACGCATATGGTTTTCACTGTTAGTCCAGACTCAAGGCTACCGTTTTTGAATGCTTGCTTTGCAGACTGACACTTAGTGAAAGATTAGAAATGGGTTTCAACAAATGACTGTCTTTGCTGTCAGTTTAGCTTGACATGTTACAGCGAATCCACCCAACCCAAAATTGTGACACTGTTAAACTGTAGGCCTACCCACCCCAGACAGCAACACTGGCATACTTCTGCGGAGGATGTTTTTATGAATATTGAAATGAATATTCTGGTTTAATTCCCCTCTCGCCTCCCCGTCATCCGTCCAGTCACGCGCGGCACACAGCCCAGGTTTTATCTGGGCTAGCTAGCCTGTGACTGATGGTGGCCATGCAGCGGGGCAGCTCATTGCATCAGCAGCGTGACCCCATGCGTGCGCGGCAGCGCGCCACAGGTCCAGGAGGCACCACTTATCTCCTCAAGGCTATCCGAGTGGCTTTTTGACAAGCTGTTCCAGCACGCGTCCACCCCCCCTCCACGCTGACCCTTGCCTCTCCACAAAACCACCCCTCCCCCCCTTTGCTAAATTATCTAATCAGACGCATTCAAGGTTGTGGATCCCACAGGTCACAGCTAGAGGAGGGGTAGGCGTGGGTTGGAGAGGGGGGGTTATATGTTATTATTATAAAACCCCTTGTGTAGCCAAATTGTGTTAGGCTAAGCACTTTAGTTTCAACCCCGGTTGTCCTTATTTAGAAGTGTACAGATACCCCTGTATTCACTTATACCGCATCTTAATTTGTTTACTCTTGACCTGAGAAAACAATGTTGCACATGAACAAGTCATCAGGGGCCAAGATCATGTGGATGAGTTGCAGATGCAACTAATTTGATCTTGAATCTATAGACTGCAACATAAGCTGCTTGCTGAAAGAAGATCAACAGAATCAACAGTCCCTCTCTCTCTTAGTCCCTCTCGCTCAGTTTACTAATGAAATAAACAAAGAAGAATCCAAAGAATACATTATTTATTTTATTGTCTTTATCCTAGACATAGCCTAGATCTACTGATGCGTGTCAAACTGTCAACATATTGCAGTGTTCTACAAGGAATAATAATTCAACTTGAGCAATTGTGGCGAGGTGGAATTGGCAAAATATAATTTAGTGCTGATCACTTGGAGGATAACAGAGTGCAGGAACTCCAAATAACCAGGTTCTTCTACCAAGGTTGAGCAGAATAAAACGAGGGAGCAAGGGTCCTGTATCAGTCCTAGAGGCAATGTCCATACAGTTCTTATTCCTTAACGGGATCCTTGAGGGTCAAGAAATAATTCACATGAGTTTGTTTTTTTCTACAATGGCCTACTTTCCAAAACACAATCACTGCACACAAAACAATAAGAAGAACGTAATAGAAGTATTAAAGGTATATTCAGTGATTTCACTTAATTCAAATATCACTTCTTTTTTGTTTTGTTATGATAATCCTCCCTACTATAGGGTGTGCTGACCACTCGCCCTATACACACTTGTCCTCGATATGAGCGTTCACGTGAGGCTGCGCATATTAAGTGACGTCCGAAACCAAGCAGCCTTGAGTGTAAGTGGCTTATAAAGCCCTCAAGAGCGAGTCTGTGCCGATCTAGACTCGATTGCCTTGTGCAGCCCTGCTCTCTGTCCGCATGGAAACCGCGACCTACAAATGTAAGTACCACCACAAATAATTTATAAATAAACTCCTCCTAAACAATCTTCATCTGATGCAGAATAGGCAACGCCCCAACTGATGTTCACAAGGGCTCTTTATTTACCCCACCGTGAAAAACTATAAATGAAACCACACAAACAAAACAACTTTTTTTGTTGAATGATTTATAAACACCATGGATGTCATTTCTGACAGTCACGCTGTATTTCCTTTTTCCATATGAATGAAATCCACATGTCACACAAACATACTGTACACGATGCAATGCAATATAACTGTACAAACAAAATAACAGGTAACACAATTGCATGATGGTAACCATGGCAACGAATGGTGTCTGTTTCCTGTTTCTGCACAAGGAGGGCGAGTGTATTTCCAAACTGTTTTTTATACCCAGCACCCTAATCAAGGGAACTTCATTCAGCTGGAGGGGCACTTCCTGACAAGGGAACCTCCCAAGAGCACTTCAAGTCAAGGGACTGGTTTCAGAAAGGGCCACAGGGTCAAAAAACGTAGGTTTCGTTTTTGGCTGGGTGGCCCAGCCTTCATTCAATCAGGATAGAGAGGGGCCTTCTGCCAATCATGATCGAGCGGGGGCGGGACTTGGTGTGCGTGCTGTTGGCCTGTAGCGTGTCCCCCCACTGTAGTGCGTGCATGTGCACATCTTGTTACCGGGGCAGACCGGGGGTTTTCCAAATCACTGAATGCTCCTTTAAGTTAAAAATAATATGAAAGCATGCACTAATCTTAAAAGAAAAAGAAAGAAATCAGGCCAGTGAATTCTTCAAAACAGTGAATTAATTGTCCCAAAAGGTGGCGGCTGACAACAATTCTTTGAGACACATATGGGTGTTTTGGGGCGTGGCCAAATCTGCCATTATTGTTTTGGGCTAAAGAACGCATCTGCACCATTGCGCCCTGTGCTGTGCTTTGCGTCTCCGTCCTGTGTGTGTGCTGTGGCGTCCCTGTCTCATTCTGTGCCGAGTGTGCTTATAACTCGCGTCGCAGTCCCACCCCCTTTCAGAATGACGAGTGGCCCAGGAAATTAATCCCGATCTGCTGTGCTAGCTACAGCAAGCATTTAGTACATCGCCATACAGGTGTCATCATTTACTTTGACCCATGGTTTAACTGGACGTTTGTAAATAAGCCACACTCTGTGTGCTCTGTGACGTGACCGCCCAAGGGTGCAACTCGGCACACCCAGGGTTGTAGGTAGGTAGGTTGTCTTAGTCTGAACTAAGTACTGCACCCGTGTAGGGCAAGTGGCGAGGAGTGAGCACACACACACACACACACACACACACACACACACACACACACACACACACACACACACACACACACACACACACACACACACACTTTTAGTTAAAATATGGATGGTGTAGAGGTTTCTGCCCCGCCATCGAGGACATTCTATTTATGTATGTGTTACATTGTTGTACCAACAAACTCGCCTCAAAACACAGTTGCTTAACCCATTTTGGGCGGGAACCCCTGTTGGTGTTTCAAGCATTATGTTATACTTTAGCTATTGAAAAATAGCAGATCTACAAGCTCTACGAACTGTATAGGTCTGCTATTTTTGAAAAATCGTGAAAATGTGTCGCAAATCTTTGAATATATATTCTTTCACAATGAACGTTTTTAACTCAAATCTTTGCTTCTGGGGGGGTCCCTGGAACAACATATTTTTAGATGGGGGTCTGCGGCCAAATACATATAATTCTGGGGGTCCTTGACATGAAAAAGATTGAGAACCACTGATTCATGGAAACAGAGGTTTTTAGGAAAACTGGATTTAGAAGCTTTTTTTTAGAATCGGCCTCAGGTCAAAATGGGTACGTACCTAACCTAACCCGTGTGTACAGCCAGCGTACAGCCGGTGTACATCCGGCAGAACTGCTCAACCTGGTAAACTATGCAACCTTATTCCTATAACCTTACCCTCAGTAAAACGGTGCCTAAAGTTAACCCTATATTCCCAAACTTAACCCCAGTAAAACTATGCCTAACCCTAAACTTATTTCTAACCTTATTCTCAGTAAAAAACAAATACAAGAACCGCCCAACCGAGCGGTTGCCGTGAGGTCGGCAGAAAGAAAAGAAAAAACGAGGGCGAGTGTGTTTTCAGCCGAGCATTCCGGACCACCACTGTAAAGTGTGAATGAAGCGTGCCTGCCTTCTCCAAGTGTGGTCTCCACCTGCTCCCCCTCTGTCCTCCTCTCTCCTCTCTCTCTCTCTCTCTCCACTCTCCAAGCTCTCTCTCTCATCTTGTTCCCCTTGACCCTGGCCCGCTGGAACCCAGACACCCAGAGCTGATAACGGGGCCCACCATTCCTCACCCCGAGCCAACGGACACGCTTCCAGAGGGCTGGCTAACCTTGGTCCCTCGCATTTCTCTGATGCCTCTGCCATTTCCTCTGTGCTCCTGAAAGTGCTCTCTCTCTCTCTCTCTCCCCTCTCTCTTTCTCTCTCACGCACGCACGCACGCACACACGCACGCACAGGATGCACGTACACACTTTTATACAGGAACGCACTCTGAGTCTGCACAGCATCATCTTCTTCCCTTTTGTATTCTCTTATTCGCTTGCTCGCCCGCTCATCATCATTCTCTTACAGAAATAAAGATGAAAACCGCTATATAATATATTTATTAAATGTTTAGCATATCATATAATGAATTATTTCCACAGAATCAAAGGTTTTAAGGTCATGATTCACCAGGATCCTGGGTGGCTTGATTCTATAGGCTTGAAATAATTTGTAAATCTATGGGAAAAATCTAATGGGAAAAATTAATGGCCGATATTTATAGTAGGTCCAGAAAACCACGCCCACTGCTATGCTCTATTCACATGCAGACATTCTTATTTTACTCCTTTGTAAATCATTTTACAACGTTTTCCTGTTATATATCCCATCACTATTGTGTTCATTAGCCATTATCTGTTTATTTATTTATTTTATTAAAAAGAATAAGGTATTTCACTTCATCATGGTCATGTTAACGACTACTCAGGCTACACCAAGGCCTCAGACTGCACTCTTAAATAACCCAAACTGTCTGGTTACCCCACAAGGAGGCCTTTACTACCATGGCAGAGTTAGTGTCCAAGTAGCCTCCCTCGGTACCCAGGTGTTGGGGACAGGTTAGACAGCTCGATGGGTTGCTATGGTTACTATGGTCACGTGGTGTTGGGTGGTGTCAGACAGGTAGTAAAGTCAGCTGTTCACCAGTGGCATTTCATGAATGGAAGGAGGGGGTGAATGACGTACGGGGAAGTCCAACTTTGCTGACCGCTTTATAAACGCAAATGCTAGTGATGTATATATTGTAACTACAATTCACATTAATATAGCTTAAATAACTATATTAAGTTGTCTCTGTTCAAATGAGAGACAGGCATGTTATTACAGGATCCATTGGGCAGAGTTAGGCCTAGTCAAGCCGTGAGGCTGGCTGGGAACATGCATGGAGCTTCATGCTCCATGGCTGTGATCTCTGTTGTATTCTACTCTTGATAATAAAATGGACTTCGAAACTTTCATCTGCGTGCACCGTCGTCAGTCTTCTCTCTTAAGTTGTTAGATAGGAATTATACTTCACTAGGACAACGCACTTTGTTATGATGCCAAACCCATTGTTTTTAACTACCTTTAATAAATGAATAAAACGCAGTACACTGGAGAAGTGAGTCCTTGGCATGCAGCGCGTCTGGCAGTAGGCCTACATTTCCCCGCTTTTAGCCTCTCGGTGGCTTAATAAGTTCGTCGCCATACATTCATTGTCAGCAAATAGTGACACAAACAAACAAACGTAAGGATTGGAGCCACGGCACGGAAGGACCTGACAAGTCACACTTTGGACGCGGAGCAAACGAGCAAAATGCACAACATGCAAAGCAATGGAAATTATGGAATGATCACACATCAAGGACCGGAGCACATGCACAAATATGACAGGCGGTAACGTAACACAACCCGACCCATTTCGTTCTGCTGTTGTTGATATTGGCTTGCTTGGAACAGTTTGAGTTGGATCCGAGTGGAATACGCTGTGGATGTGTGTGCAGCCCGCCGGGCTAACGCTATTGTGTTGTGTGTCAACTGTCAAACAATTAACGTGCGCTGCCGTTTGCGATCGCCGATCGCTGTGGCTGTTCTATGTGGCTGGCTGGCTTGCATTGGATCCTCATTGTGACTATATCATTGATTTACCTTTAGCCCAAATTTTTAGATTCTAAAAATTTGGGCTAGATTTACCTGTGCATTCAAAATGAGTGGAACGAAAAACGTTGGGAAACAGGACAAGGAAAAAAGGAAAATAAATCTCACGGAAAAGGCTCTTGCAAATAAAATCGAATTCATTCAAAAGGAACGCAAAAGGAAAGTAGACGAAATAAAGTCTCTGACAACCTCTATGAAAGAGCTCATGAAAGATGACAAAAACGTTTCAGTGGTTACAAGACAACTTGATGTTTTGATGCAACTGTCTCACACTTCATATGAACTGCACGTCTCTTTAATGCCTCTTGTCCCACCCAATGAACAGGGAAAGCAAAACGAATGGTTCAACAAGGTTAACAAACATACAGATGGTCTCATTGAGGATGTTAACGCCTGGTTAAAATCCTCACAAATCAGAGGACCTACCGGTAAATGGAAACTAAATGGAAACTAATTTGGAAACTAAATGGAAACTTAATGGAAACTAAATGGAAACTAAATGGAAACTAATTTGGAAACTAAATGGAAACTAAATGGAAACTAATTTGGAAACTAAATGGAAACTAATTTGGAAACTAAATGGAAAAACTAATTTGGAAACTAAATGGAAACTAAATGGAAACTAATTTGGAAACTAAATGGAAACTAAATGGAAACTAATTTGGAAACTAAATGGAAACTAATTTGGAAACTAATTTGGAAACTAAATGGAAACTAAATGGAAACTAATTTGGAAACTAAATGGAAACTAAATGGAAACTAATTTGGAAACTAAATGGAAACTAAATGGAAACTAATTTGGAAACTAAATGGAAACTAAATGGAAACTAATTTGGAAACTAAATGGAAACTAATTTGGAAACTAAATGGAAACTAAATGGAAACTAATTTGGAAACTAAATGGAAACTAAATGGAAACTAATTTGGAAACTAAATGGAAACTAAATGGAAACTAATTTGGAAACTAAATGGAAACTAAATGGAAACTAATTTGGAAACTAAATGGAAACTAAATGGAAACTAATTTGGAAACTAAATGGAAACTAAATGGAAACTAATTTGGAAACTAAATGGAAACTAAATGGAAATTATCAAAGCTAATTAATACCATCCCAGTCTGATGTAGCCTTGGAAATTAATGGGAGTCTGGCATCCGTCTGCAGTTGAACATCTGCTGGTGTCCAGATAATAGCGTGCATCTCTCAACACGGTGTTCATAAATATACAAATTATATTTTCAATTCGGCGTCGGTCTATACAAGCCAGTGATACGAACCACCTGCTATAGAACTGTGAGAGGAAAATAGGTTTACAATTAAAATATTGTGGTTAGTGCACCATTTCTTAATATGCCCTCCAGCCACTACAAAAATGTACTGTAGGCATAATCAGAACTTTATAGACCCCTCTCCAAATTCTGGGAGGGGTTTGGTTCAAGGAATATCGGCCACCCAGTTTGCTGAAGGGTTGTACCCTGCCTGGATGTGGTCGTACCCCGGTGCACCCCGGATTTACGCCAGGGTCACGCTTTCAAATTACCTTCCTTTTACCTACCTTTTAATAGGATTATGGCAAATAATCACAGAATGTCACTGCATTGAGAGACACGCAGCTGCTGTATACTCCCAGCTGCTCTATACATCTCCTTACAACAGTGTTTTACCAGATTTATACATTTGTGCTAAATAACACCATAAAACCGCCATTACCCTTTTTCATATCACGCACCCCCTAGAGGGCGTTCGTGCACCAAAAGAGGTGCACGCACCACAGTTTGGGAACCCCCATGGTCTACCTATGCTCTTTTTTGATGTACTGACATTGACAGTGTAACTATAGGCTATACCAAAGCCTACATCCCCTAGTTATTGGTTTACAAAGTAAAGCCTTATAGCTTACAATTGTCTCCCCCCCCCTTTTGTATTTCATGATGGATTAATTTATGTTTAAGAACATGCAAGGTTGCAATTGAGTTCAACCTTGTAAAACAAAAAAAAGTGTTACTACGCCATTGTTACAGAACACAAAGACCAACTTCAGAAAAGAGCACAGAGGGGAAGGTGTGCTGTTCAAATCCAGGAATCTGTTCAAGGGCAAGAGGGCATGCAAATTTACGGACCGAAAATAACAGATCTACAAGCTCACGGCACATTGCAGCCGCAACTCGTGAGCTTTGTAGCTCAACAAGTTTCTGCGTACAACACTGTGTCGTACAACAAATCAGTTTGAAGAACATTTTGGAGCCCCTAAAATCCTAAATGGAAAATGAAAAGAAAAGTATCTACCCTAATTGGTTAATCTATTAGCCTATTTCCAAAAATAATCTTGTGAACAAGTGAGGTTTGTTGATTCACTATGCGCTGCACAACACTGTACGCAAATCATCACATTTTATGATGATGCCATCAATTTCCATCTACTGCGTCATTGGTGGGCTATGGACAGTTCAGAAACCTATATGCCGTCACTGTTTTTAGACAGGTTTCTGATCTCTCCACACTCCTCTGAGACACAGAGTTGACAGACATTCTGCCATCTTATAAAGCAGCATTCGTGAGGACAATTTTGGTTATAATAGCCCATGACGATCTGTTTAAAATGGGTTAGGTGGTCCTTTAGTTATATCATGCATGCTTCTAAATAACATCAGCAGCAGTGTCTTAAGACTTAAAGGACAACTTTAGTTTTCTTCAACCAAGGTTCATGTTTTAGGGAAAATGCAGGGAAAATGTTTTGCCTCTAGGGAGTGCGCCATACAAAGTTGTACACAGATCGATGCAGTTATAGCTAAAACAGGAATTGGTCTGTTATAGCGCCACCGTGAGGCTGATGTGTGGCATGCCATCCTCGGCCTAGTGGAAATGTCTGTGTATAATTTATTTTTATTTATTTTTATTTTTATCCCACGATTTTGTATCCCAGTTTTTCTTTTCACCCAGTGCCAATTATCTAATGTAATCCTGGGCGCTACACTTCCTCTGCCAACCTGGGGGGGCAGTGGACTGACCTCATGCCTCCTTCTATGCATGAGGAGTCCAAGCTGCTTCTTTTCACCTGACAGAGGGGAATTTCCCCGGCCGGACGTAGCACGTGGAAGGGACACGTTATTCCGACCAGTTCCTTTCCCCTCCATCAGGCGCCCCGGCTGGTAGTTTTAGAGACCAGGATTACGGCATGTTTTTGTGAGGGTATCTACCCTAGGGGACACGGGGAGAACATGCAAACTCCATACAGAAAGGCCCTGTGTAAAGGTCTGTATAATTTCACGGAAATTGCACACTGTGTTTGTGATTCGTGGCATTCTGTTCGAAATGGACCAATCATGCAAGCTTTAGAAGCCAATGTTAGCCAATCAGGATGGAATAATTATAGGAAATGGAGATAGTGTATACCAAATTGCATGATATATGGATAAAATGTGTACGAGTAATGTACAGAAATGTGTTTTGCCAAAATCGGCCTCATGGTGGCGCAATAACAGGCTGGAATATTTGGGGCAGAGGTTCGTTGTTGGCATCCAGGGAGTGTGTTTGCACAGTTTGGCATGGATGGGGCCAACGGTGCCGGAGATTAGCTGGTAATGGACTGTGATGCCCCACACACATGAGACACACAGTATGTGTAGTGGTGCACCTGCCTAATTGTCTCCCTGTAGGTGAGCCTCGTGGGGCACTTCTTGATTGCTCATTGGAGAGCACCTGGGCCCCGTGCCTCCAGTGAGCTATAAAAGCAATGTCCCTGCCATTCACTCAGAGAGATCCAGAGGAGGCAGACCTGCTGTCTGTGCCTCCATTGCCTGCTTGCCGCCATGTCCTGCTGATGTTATGTCTACCTTATTCTTTCCATCCACACACACACCACACCATGTTCCACACATCCATCACCACCACACCACTGATTACTGACTCCACACCTTATAGGATTTGTTGCCTGATTATGTTGTTCTCCAGTTCAGTTAGTTAAGTTAATGTCTAGGCCTATTTTACAATAAATATATACTTTGTTCAACTTTCGACTGTCTCCTGCTCCTCATCTTTGTCATGGCAAGAGCCAGCCATGACAGGACGGACGGACGGACAGACAGACAGACAGACAGACAGACAGACAGACACACGGACGTCGGACGGACGGAGTGCAAAACATACTCTCTCCCCATGCCTTCGGCCTGGTGGAGACAATTAACATTCACATTTTACTTTCTCGAATAACAACCTAAAACATGAACCTTAGTTGAAAAAAACTAAAGTTGTCCTTTAAGAGAACTTCTCATAAGACTAATTTGGCATTTGCTATACATAAATGATGAATGGGTCTGACTGGGGAACAAAACCCCACCATATGATTTTCCTGATGCTTGACAGTGGACAGTCTGTCTGTTTTTATTTATTTGATTTTATTATTTAGTTAGGACATACAGAGGTAAACATTCTTGTAGCAGATTGCTAATCATTAAAAGCAATATAACGTAACAATATAACTTGATCAGAGAAATAGATTTGTTTTGTTAGACCTTGTAGACACCAAGGGAAGCCCCTATCGTATGTGGGCTTTCTCTGCATGCTATTGTCGTCTTTCTATTAAATTTCCCTTCTCTGAGTGCCTTGTTGTTCTTTGCCCTGGTTTGGTCAAGGACAGATCACGGGGGCAGACCGTGGCGTGAATGCAGGCAGTTCAGCAAAATCACTGCTATTATTATTATTTATAATAGTGAATCAGCAAACATCACATCCTAGTCGTTTTTCATGGTTTTCCACGATAAATAAAGATGAAAATCTCGCCGTTTTTCATGGTTTTTGACGATACATAAAACATATGATGAAAACCACGAAAAACAACATACAGTACTATAGTATGTCATTTTTCATGGTTTTCATCATATACGTACGATATGGGCTATAGCCCATGGTCCAAAATGATGAGAAACGAGGATAACTTTTTTTTTACGGACTATATATGCATACTATAGCGCGCCGTTTTTCATCATTTTTGAGGATTTGAAAAAAATGAAAGAAAAAATTCCGCAATTTCCATTTCCGCAATTTCCGCAATTACCATTTCCGCAATTCCGCAATTTGACAAAAACGATGGGTTATAGCCCATGTTTTTTGAAATTTTGAAAAAAAAGTTATCCTCGTTTCTCATCATTTTGGACCATGGGCTATAGCCCATATCGTACGGCATACTATAGCGCGCCGTTTTTCATCATTTTTGAGGATTTGAAAAAAATGACGAAATGACAAAAACGATGGGTTATAGCCCATGTTTTTTGAAATTTTGAAAAAAAAAGTTAGCCTCGTTTCTCATCATTTTGGACCGTGGGCTATAGCCCATATCGTACGGCATACTATAGCGCGCAGTTTTTCATAATTTTTTAGGATTTGAAAAAAATGACGAAATGACAAAAACGATGGGTTATAGCCCATGTTTTTTGAAATTTTGGAAAAAAAAGTTATCCTCGTTTCTCATCATTTTGGACCATGGGCTATAGCCCATATCGTACGGCATACTATAGCGCGCCGTTTTTCATCATTTTTGAGGATTTGAAAAAAATGACGAAATGACAAAAACGATGGGTTATAGCCCATGTTTTTTGAAATTTTGAAAAAAAAAGTTAGCCTCGTTTCTCATCATTTTGGACCGTGGGCTATAGCCCATATCGTACGGCATACTATAGCGCGCAGTTTTTCATCATTTTTGAGGATTTGAAAAAAATTACGAAATGACAAAAACGATGGGTTATAGCCCATGTTTTTTGAAATTTTGAAAAAAAAGTTATCCTCGTTTCTCATCATTTTGGAGCATGTCGTACGCGTATGGCATACTATAGCGCGCCGTTTTTCATCATTTTTGAGGATTTGAAAAAAATGACAAAATGACAAAAACGATGGGTTATAGCCCATGTTTTTAGAAATTTTGAAAAAAAAAGTTAGCCTCGTTTCTCATCATTTTGGACCGTGGGCTATAGCCCATATCGTACGGCATACTATAGCGCGCAGTTTTTCATCATTTTTGAGGATTTGAAAAAAATGACGAAATGACAAAAAAGATGGGTTATAGCCCATGTTTTTTAAAATTTTGAAAAAAAAAGTTAGCCTCGTTTCTCATCATTTTGGACCATGGGCTATAGCCCATATCGTACGGCATACTATAGCGCGCCGTTTTTCATCATTTTTGAGGATTTGAAAAAAATGACGAAATGACAAAAACGATGGGTTATAGCCCATGTTTTTTAAAATTTTGAATAAAAAAGTTAGCCTCGTTTCTCATCATTTTGGACCATGGGCTATAGCCCATATCGTACGGCATACTATAGCGCGCCGTTTTTCATCATTTTTGAGGATTTGAAAAAAATGACGAAATGACAAAAACGATGGGTTATAGCCCATGTTTTTTGAAATTTTGAAAAAAAAAGTTAGCCTCGTTTCTCATCATTTTGGACCGTGGGCTATAGCCCATATCGTACGGCATACTATAGCGCGCAGTTTTTCATCATTTTTGAGGATTTGAAAAAAATGACGAAATGACAAAAACGATGGGTTATAGCTCATGTTTTTTGAAATTTTGAAAAAAAAGTTATCCTCGTTTCTCATCATTTTGGAGCATGGGCTATAGCCCATATCGTACGCGTATGGCATACTATAGCGCGCCGTTTTTCATCATTTTTGAGGATTTGAAAAAAATGACAAAATGACAAAAACGATGGGTTATAGCCCATGTTTTTAGAAATTTTGAAAAAAAAAGTTAGCCTCGTTTCTCATCATTTTGGACCGTGGGCTATAGCCCATATCGTACGGCATACTATAGCGCGCAGTTTTTCAACATTTTTGAGGATTTGAAAAAAATGACGAAATGACAAAAACGATGGGTTATAGCCCATGTTTTTTAAAATTTTGAAAAAAAAAGTTAGCCTCGTTTCTCATCATTTTGGACCATGGGCTATAGCCCATATCGTACGGCATACTATAGCGCGCCGTTTTTCATCATTTTTGAGGATTTGAAAAAAATGACGAAATGACAAAAACGATGGGTTATAGCCCATGTTTTTTAAAATTTTGAATAAAAAAGTTAGCCTCGTTTCTCATCATTTTGGACCATGGGCTATAGCCCATATCGTACGGCATACTATAGCGCGCCGTTTTTCATCATTTTTGAGGATTTGAAAAAAATGACGAAATGACAAAAACGATGGGTTATAGCCCATGTTTTTTGAAATTTTGAAAAAAAAAGTTAGCCTCGTTTCTCATCATTTTGGACCGTGGGCTATAGCCCATATCGTACGGCATACTATAGCGCGCAGTTTTTCATCATTTTTGAGGATTTGAAAAAAATGACGAAATGACAAAAACGATGGGTTATAGCCCATGTTTTTTGAAATTTTGAAAAAAAAGTTATCCTCGTTTCTCATCATTTTGGAGCATGGGCTATAGCCCATATCGTACGCGTATGGCATACTATAGCGCGCCGTTTTTCATCATTTTTGAGGATTTGAAAAAAATGACGAAATGACAAAAACGATGGGTTATAGCCCATGTTTTTTGAAATTTTGAAAAAAAAAAGTTATCCTCGTTTCTCATCATTTTGGACCATGGGCTATAGCCCATATCGTACGGCATACTATAGCGCGCCGTTTTTCATCATTTTTGAGGATTTGAAAAAAATGACGAAATGACAAAAACGATGGGTTATAGCCCATGTTTTTTGAAATTTTGAAAAAAAAAGTTAGCCTCGTTTCTCATCATTTTGGACCGTGGGCTATAGCCCATATCGTACGGCATACTATAGCGCGCAGTTTTTCATCATTTTTGAGGATTTGAAAAAAATTACGAAATGACAAAAACGATGGGTTATAGCCCATGTTTTTTGAAATTTTGAAAAAAAAGTTAGCCTCGTTTCTCATCATTTTGGAGCATGTCGTACGCGTATGGCATACTATAGCGCGCCGTTTTTCATCATTTTTGAGGATTTGAAAAAAATGACGAAATGACAAAAACGATGGGTTATAGCCCATGTTTTTTGAAATTTTGAAAAAAAAAGTTAGCCTCGTTTCTCATCATTTTGGACCGTGGGCTATAGCCCATATCGTACGGCATACTATAGCGCGCAGTTTTTCATCATTTTTGAGGATTTGAAAAAAATGACGAAATGACAAAAACGATGGGTTATAGCCCATGTTTTTTAAAATTTTGAAAAAAAAAGTTAGCCTCGTTTCTCATCATTTTGGACCATGGGCTATAGCCCATATCGTACGGCATACTATAGCGCGCCGTTTTTCATCATTTTTGAGGATTTGAAAAAAATGACGAAATGACAAAAACGATGGGTTATAGCCCATGTTTTTTAAAATTTTGAATAAAAAAGTTAGCCTCGTTTCTCATCATTTTGGACCATGGGCTATAGCCCATATCGTACGGCATACTATAGCGCGCCGTTTTTCATCATTTTTGAGGATTTGAAAAAAATGACGAAATGACAAAAACGATGGGTTATAGCCCATGTTTTTTTAAATTTTGAAAAAAAAAGTTAGCCTCGTTTCTCATCATTTTGGACCGTGGGCTATAGCCCATATCGTACGGCATACTATAGCGCGCAGTTTTTTATCATTTTTGAGGATTTGAAAAAAATGACGAAATGACAAAAACGATGGGTTATAGCCCATGTTTTTTGAAATTTTGAAAAAAAAGTTATCCTCGTTTCTCATCATTTTGGAGCATGGGCTATAGCCCATATCGTACGCGTATGGCATACTATAGCGCGCCGTTTTTCATCATTTTTGAGGATTTGAAAAAAATGACGAAATGACAAAAACGATGGGTTATAGCCCATGTTTTTTGAAATTTTGAAAAAAAAAGTTAGCCTCGTTTCTCATCATTTTGGACCGTGGGCTATAGCCCATATCGTACGGCATACTATAGCACGCAGTTTTTTATCATTTTTGAAGATTTGAAAAAAATGACGAAATGACAAAAACGATGGGTTATAGCCCATGTTTTTTGAAATTTTGAAAAAAAAGTTATCCTCGTTTCTCATCATTTTGGAGCATGGGCTATAGCCCATATCGTACGCGTATGGCATACTATAGCGCGCCGTTTTTCATCATTTTTGAGGATTTGAAAAAAATGACGAAATGACAAAAACGATGGGTTATAGCCCATGTTTTTTAAAATTTTGAAAAGAAAAGTTAGCCTCGTTTCTCATCATTTTGGACCGTGGGCTATAGCCCATATCGTACGGCATACTATAGCGCGCCGTTTTTCCATCCTTTTTGAGGATTTGAAAAAAATGACGAAATGACAAAAACGATGGGTTATAGCCCATGTTTTTTTAAATTTTGAAAAAAAAAGTTAGCCTCGTTTCACATCATTTTGGACCGTGGGCTATAGCCCATATCGTACGGCATACTATAGCGCGCCGTTTTTCATCATTTTTGAGGATTTGAAAAAAATGACGAAATGACAAAAACGATGGGTTATAGCCCATGTTTTTTAAAATTTTGAAAAAAAAAGTTAGCCTCGTTTCTCATCATTTTGGACCGTGGGCTATAGCCCATATCGTACGGCATACTATAGCGCGCCGTTTTTCCATCCTTTTTGAGGATTTGAAAAAAATGACGAAATGACAAAAACGATGGGTTATAGGCCATGTTTTTTTTAATTTTGAAAAAAAAAGTTAGCCTCGTTTCTCATCATTTTGGACCGTGGGCTATAGCCCATATCGTACGGCATACTATAGCGCGCCGTTTTTCATCATTTTTGAGGATTTGAAAAAAATGACAAAATGACAAAAACGATGGGTTATAGCCCATGTTTTTTGAAATTTTGAAAAAAAAAGTTAGCCTCGTTTCTCATCATTTTGGACCGTGGGCTATAGCCCATATCGTACGGCATACTATAGCGTGCCGTTTTTCATCATTTTTGAGGATTTGAAAAAAATGACGAAATGACAAAAACGATGGGTTATAGCCCATGTTTTTTGAAATTTTGAAAAAAAAAGTTAGCCTCGTTTCTCATCATTTTGGACCGTGGGCTATAGCCCATATCGTACGGCATACTATAGCGCGCAGTTTTTCATCATTTTTGACGATTTGAAAAAAATGACGAAATGACAAAAACGATGGGTTATAGCCCATGTTTTTTTAAATTTTGAAAAAAAAAGTTAGCCTCGTTTCTCATCATTTTGGACCGTGGGCTATAGCCCATATCGTACGGCATACTATAGCGCGCAGTTTTTCATCATTTTTGAGGATTTGAAAAAAATGACGAAATGACAAAAACGATGGGTTATACCATGTTTTTTGAAATTTTGAAAAAAAAAGTTAGCCTCGTTTCTCATCATTTTGGACCGTGGGCTATAGCCCATATCGTACGGCATACTATAGCGTGCCGTTTTTCATCATTTTTGAGGATTTGAAAAAAATGACGAAATGACAAAAACGATGGGTTATAGCCCATGTTTTTTGAAATTTTGAAAAAGAAAGTTAGCCTCGTTTCTCATCATTTTGGACCGTGGTCTATAGCCCATATCGTACGGCATACTATAGCGCGCAGTTTTTCATCATTTTTGAGGATTTGAAAAAAATGACGAAATGACAAAAACGATGGGTTATAGCCCATGTTTTTTGAAATTTTGAAAAGAAAAGTTAGCCTCGTTTCTCATCATTTTGGACCGTGGGCTATAGCCCATATCGTACGGCATACTAACGCGCAGTTTTTCATCATTTTTGAGGATTTGAAAAAAATGACGAAATGACAAAAACGATGGGTTATAGCCCATGTTTTTTAAAATTTTGAAAAAATAAGTTAGCCTCGTTTCTCATCATTTTGGACCATGGGCTATAGCCCATATCGTACAGCATACTATAGCGCGCAGTTTTTCCATCCTTTTTGAGGATTTGAAAAAAATGACGAAATGACAAAAACGATGGGTTATAGCCCATGTTTTTTTTTATTTTGAAAAAAAAAGTTAGCCTCGTTTCTCATCATTTTGGACCGTGGGCTATAGCCCATATCGTACGGCATACTATAGCGCGCCGTTTTTCATCATTTTTGAGGATTTGAAAAAAAAATGACGAAATGACAAAAACGTTGGGTTATAGCCCATGTTTTTTGAAATTTTGAAAAAAAAGGTTAGCCTCGTTTCTCATCATTTTGGACCGTGGGCTATAGCCCATATCGTACGGCATACTATAGCGCGCAGTTTTTCATCATTTTTGAGGATTTGAAAAAAATGACGAAATGACAAAAACGATGGGTTATAGCCCATGTTTTTAGAAATTTTGAAAAAAAAAGTTAGCCTCGTTTCTCATCATTTTGGACCGTGGGCTATAGCCCATATCGTACGGCATACTATAGCGCGCAGTTTTTCATCATTTTTGAGGATTTGAAAAAAATGACGAAATGACAAAAACGATGGGTTATAGCCCATGTTTTTTAAAATTTTGAAAAAAAAAGTTAGCCTCGTTTCTCATCATTTTGGACCGTGGGCTATAGCCCATATCGTACGGCATACTATAGCGCGCCGTTTTTCATCATTTTTGAGGATTTGAAAAAAATGACGAAATGACAAAAACGATGGGTTATAGCCCATGTTTTTTGAAATTTTGAAAAAAAAGGTTAGCCTCGTTTCTCATCATTTTGGACCGTGGGCTATAGCCCATATCGTACGGCATACTATAGCGCGCCGTTTTTCATCATTTTTGAGGATTTGAAAAAAATGACGAAATGACAAAAACGATGGGTTATAGCCCATGTTTTTAGAAATTTTGAAAAAAAAAGTTAGCCTCGTTTCTCATCATTTTGGACCGTGGGCTATAGCCCATATCGTACGGCATACTATAGCGCGCAGTTTTTCATCATTTTTGAGGATTTGAAAAAAATGACGAAATGACAAAAACGATGGGTTATAGCCCATGTTTTTTAAAATTTTGAAAAAAAAAGTTATCCTCGTTTCTCATCATTTTGGACCATGGGCTATAGCCCATATCGTACGGCATACTATAGCGCGCCGTTTTTCATCATTTTTGAGGATTTGAAAAAAATGACGAAATGACAAAAACGATGGGTTATAGCCCATGTTTTTTGAAATTTTGAAAAAAAAAGTTAGCCTCGTTTCTCATCATTTTGGACCGTGGGCTATAGCCCATATCGTACGGCATACTATAGCGCGCCGTTTTTCATCATTTTTGAGGATTTGAAAAAAATGACGAAATGACAAAAACGATGGGTTATAGCCCATGTTTTTTGAAATTTTGGAAAAAAAAGTTAGCCTCGTTTCTCATCATTTTGGACCGTGGGCTATAGCCCATATCGTACGGCATACTATAGCGCGCAGTTTTTCATCATTTTTGAGGATTTGAAAAAAATGACGAAATGACAAAAACGATGGGTTATAGCCCATGTTTTTTAAAATTTTGAAAAAAAAAGTTAGCCTCGTTTCTCATTATTTTGGACCGTGGGCTATAGCCCATATCGTACGGCATACTATAGCGCGCAGTTTTTCATCATTTTTGAGGATTTGAAAAAAATGACGAAATGACAAAAACGATGGGTTATAGCCCATGTTTTTTGAAATTTTGAAAAAAAAAGTTAGCCTCGTTTCTCATCATTTTGGACCGTGGGCTATAGCCCATATCGTACGGCATACTATAGCGCGCCGTTTTTCATCATTTTTGAGGATTTGAAAAAAAATGACGAAATGACAAAAACGATGGGTTATAGCCCATGTTTTTTGAAATTTTGGAAAAAAAAGTTAGCCTCGTTTCTCATCATTTTGGACCGTGGGCTATAGCCCATATCGTACGGCATACTATAGCGCGCAGTTTTTCATCATTTTTGAGGATTTGAAAAAAATGACGAAATGACAAAAACGATGGGTTATAGCCCATGTTTTTTTAAATTTTGAAAAAAAAAGTTAGCCTCGTTTCTCATTATTTTGGACCGTGGGCTATAGCCCATATCGTACGGCATACTATAGCGCGCAGTTTTTCATCATTTTTGAGGATTTGAAAAAAATGACGAAATGACAAAAACGATGGGTTATAGCCCATGTTTTTTGAAATTTTGAAAAAAAAAGTTAGCCTCGTTTCTCATCATTTTGGACCGTGGGCTATAGCCC
Source organism: Protomyctophum bolini (assembly GCF_963924005.1). Lineage (NCBI taxonomy): Eukaryota > Metazoa > Chordata > Actinopteri > Myctophiformes > Myctophidae > Protomyctophum > Protomyctophum bolini. The sequence continues at coordinate 39,951,109 of NC_137867.1, read as the reverse complement.
ATATCGTACGGCATACTATAGCGCGCAGTTTTTCATCATTTTTGAGGATTTGAAAAAAATGACGAAATGACAAAAACGATGGGTTATAGCCCATGTTTTTTTTAATTTTGAAAAAAAAAGTTAGCCTCGTTTCTCATCATTTTGGACCATGGGCTATAGCCCATATCGTACGGCATACTATAGCGCGCAGTTTTTCCATCATTTTTGAGGATTTGAAAAAAATGACGAAATGACAAAAACGATGGGTTATAGCCCATGTTTTTTGAAATTTTGAAAAAAAAAGTTAGCCTCGTTTCTCATCATTTTGGACCGTGGGCTATAGCCCATATCGTACGGCATACTATAGCGCGCCGTTTTTCATCATTTTTGAGGATTTGAAAAAAATGACGAAATGACAAAAACGATGGGTTATAGCCCATGTTTTTTGAAATTTTGAAAAAAAAAGTTAGCCTCGTTTCTCATCATTTTGGACCGTGGGCTATAGCCCATATCGTACGGCATACTATAGCGCGCAGTTTTTCATCATTTTTGAGGATTTGAAAAAAATGACGAAATGACAAAAACGATGGGTTATAGCCCATGTTTTTTTTAATTTTGAAAAAAAAAGTTAGCCTCGTTTCTCATCATTTTGGACCATGGGCTATAGCCCATATCGTACGGCATACTATAGCGCGCAGTTTTTCCATCATTTTTGAGGATTTGAAAAAAATGACGAAATGACAAAAACGATGGGTTATAGCCCATGTTTTTTGAAATTTTGAAAAAAAAAGTTAGCCTCGTTTCTCATCATTTTGGACCGTGGGCTATAGCCCATATCGTACGGCATACTATAGCGCGCCGTTTTTCATCATTTTTGAGGATTTGAAAAAAAATGACGAAATGACAAAAACGATGGGTTATAGCCCATGTTTTTTGAAATTTTGGAAAAAAAAGTTAGCCTCGTTTCTCATCATTTTGGACCGTGGGCTATAGCCCATATCGTACGGCATACTATAGCGCGCAGTTTTTCATCATTTTTGAGGATTTGAAAAAAATGACGAAATGACAAAAACGATGGGTTATAGCCCATGTTTTTTTAAATTTTGAAAAAAAAAGTTAGCCTCGTTTCTCATTATTTTGGACCGTGGGCTATAGCCCATATCGTACGGCATACTATAGCGCGCAGTTTTTCATCATTTTTGAGGATTTGAAAAAAATGACGAAATGACAAAAACGATGGGTTATAGCCCATGTTTTTTGAAGTTAGCCTCGAAGTTAGCCTCGAAGTTAGCCTCGTTTCTCATCATTTTGGACCATGGGCTATAGCCCATATCGTACGGCATACTATAGCGCGCAGTTTTTCCATCATTTTTGAGGATTTGAAAAAAATGACGAAATGACAAAAACGATGGGTTATAGCCCATGTTTTTTGAAATTTTGAAAAAAAAAGTTAGCCTCGTTTCTCATCATTTTGGACCGTGGGCTATAGCCCATATCGTACGGCATACTATAGCGCGCCGTTTTTCATCATTTTTGAGGATTTGAAAAAAATGACGAAATGACAAAAACGATGGGTTATAGCCCATGTTTTTTGAAATTTTGAAAAAAAAAGTTAGCCTCGTTTCTCATCATTTTGGACCGTGGGCTATAGCCCATATCGTACGGCATACTATAGCGCGCAGTTTTTCATCATTTTTGAGGATTTGAAAAAAATGACGAAATGACAAAAACGATGGGTTATAGCCCATGTTTTTTTTAATTTTGAAAAAAAAAGTTAGCCTCGTTTCTCATCATTTTGGACCATGGGCTATAGCCCATATCGTACGGCATACTATAGCGCGCAGTTTTTCCATCATTTTTGAGGATTTGAAAAAAATGACGAAATGACAAAAACGATGGGTTATAGCCCATGTTTTTTGAAATTTTGAAAAAAAAAGTTAGCCTCGTTTCTCATCATTTTGGACCGTGGGCTATAGCCCATATCGTACGGCATACTATAGCGCGCCGTTTTTCATCATTTTTGAGGATTTGAAAAAAATGACGAAATGACAAAAACGATGGGTTATAGCCCATGTTTTTTGAAATTTTGGGAAAAAAAGTTAGCCTCGTTTCTCATTATTTTGGACCGTGGGCTATAGCCCATATCGTACGGCATACTATAGCGCGCAGTTTTTCATCATTTTTGAGGATTTGAAAAAAATGACGAAATGACAAAAACGATGGGTTATAGCCCATGTTTTTTGAAATTTTGAAAAAAAAAGTTAGCCTCGTTTCTCATCATTTTGGACCGTGGGCTATAGCCCATATCGTACGGCATACTATAGCGCGCCGTTTTTCATCATTTTTGAGGATTTGAAAAAAATGACGAAATGACAAAAACGATGGGTTATAGCCCATGTTTTTTGAAATTTTGAAAAAAAAAGTTAGCCTCGTTTCTCATCATTTTGGACCGTGGGCTATAGCCCATATCGTACGGCATACTATAGCGCGCAGTTTTTCATCATTTTTGAGGATTTAAAAAAAATGACGAAATGACAAAAACGATGGGTTATAGCCCATGTTTTTTTTAATTTTGAAAAAAAAAGTTAGCCTCGTTTCTCATCATTTTGGACCATGGGCTATAGCCCATATCGTACGGCATACTATAGCGCGCAGTTTTTCCATCATTTTTGAGGATTTGAAAAAAATGACGAAATGACAAAAACGATGGGTTATAGCCCATGTTTTTTGAAATTTTGAAAAAAAAAGTTAGCCTCGTTTCTCATCATTTTGGACCGTGGGCTATAGCCCATATCGTACGGCATACTATAGCGCGCCGTTTTTCATCATTTTTGAGGATTTGAAAAAAATGACGAAATGACAAAAACGATGGGTTATAGCCCATGTTTTTTGAAATTTTGGGAAAAAAAGTTAGCCTCGTTTCTCATTATTTTGGACCGTGGGCTATAGCCCATATCGTACGGCATACTATAGCGCGCAGTTTTTCATCATTTTTGAGGATTTGAAAAAAATGACGAAATGACAAAAACGATGGGTTATAGCCCATGTTTTTTGAAATTTTGAAAAAAAAAGTTAGCCTCGTTTCTCATCATTTTGGACCGTGGGCTATAGCCCATATCGTACGGCATACTATAGCGCGCAGTTTTTCATCATTTTTGAGGATTTGAAAAAAATGACGAAATGACAAAAACGATGGGTTATAGCCCATGTTTTTTTTAATTTTGAAAAAAAAAGTTAGCCTCGTTTCTCATCATTTTGGACCATGGGCTATAGCCCATATCGTACGGCATACTATAGCGCGCAGTTTTTCCATCATTTTTGAGGATTTGAAAAAAATGACGAAATGACAAAAACGATGGGTTATAGCCCATGTTTTTTGAAATTTTGAAAAAAAAAGTTAGCCTCGTTTCTCATCATTTTGGACCGTGGGCTATAGCCCATATCGTACGGCATACTATAGCGCGCCGTTTTTCATCATTTTTGAGGATTTGAAAAAAATGACGAAATGACAAAAACGATGGGTTATAGCCCATGTTTTTTGAAATTTTGAAAAAAAAAGTTAGCCTCGTTTCTCATCATTTTGGACCGTGGGCTATAGCCCATATCGTACGGCATACTATAGCGCGCCGTTTTTCATCATTTTTGAGGATTTGAAAAAAATGACGAAATGACAAAAACGATGGGTTATAGCCCATGTTTTTTGAAATTTTGAAAAAAAAAGTTAGCCTCGTTTCTCATCATTTTGGACCGTGGGCTATAGCGCATATCGTACGGCATACTATAGCGCGCAGTTTTTCATCATTTTTGAGGATTTGAAAAAAATGACGAAATGACAAAAACGATGGGTTATAGCCCATGTTTTTTGAAATTTTGAAAAAAAAAGTTAGCCTCGTTTCTCATCATTTTGGACCGTGGGCTATAGCCCATATCGTACGGCATACTATAGCGCGCCGTTTTTCATCATTTTTGAGGATTTGAAAAAAATGACAAAATGACAAAAACGATGGGTTATAGCCCATGTTTTTTGAAATTTTGAAAAAAAAAGTTAGCCTCGTTTCTCATCATTTTGGACCGTGGGCTATAGCCCATATCGTACGGCATACTATAGCGCGCAGTTTTTCATCATTTTTGACGATTTGAAAAAAATGACGAAATGACAAAAACGATGGGTTATAGCCCATGTTTTTTTAAATTTTGGAAAAAAAAGTTAGCCTCGTTTCTCATCATTTTGGACCGTGGGCTATAGCCCATATCGTACGGCATACTATAGCGCGCCGTTTTTCATCATTTTTGAGGATTTGAAAAAAATGACGAAATGACAAAAACGATGGGTTATAGCCCATGTTTTTTGAAATTTTTGAAAAAAAAGTTAGCCTCGTTTCTCATCATTTTGGACCGTGGGCTATAGCCCATATCGTACGGCATACTATAGCGCGCAGTTTTTCATCATTTTTGAGGATTTGAAAAAAATGACGAAATGACAAAAACGATGGGTTATAGCCCATGTTTTTTGAAATTTTGAAAAAAAAAGTTAGCCTCGTTTCTCATCATTTTGGACCGTGGGCTATAGCCCATATCGTACGGCATACTATAGCGTGCCGTTTTTCATCATTTTTGAGGATTTGAAAAAAATGACGAAATGACAAAAACGATGGGTTATAGCCCATGTTTTTTGAAATTTTGAAAAAGAAAGTTAGCCTCGTTTCTCATCATTTTGGACCGTGGGCTATAGCCCATATCGTACGGCATACTATAGCGCGCAGTTTTTCATCATTTTTGAGGATTTGAAAAAAATGACGAAATGACAAAAACGATGGGTTATAGCCCATGTTTTTTGAAATTTTGAAAAGAAAAGTTAGCCTCGTTTCTCATCATTTTGGACCGTGGGCTATAGCCCATATCGTACGGCATACTAACGCGCAGTTTTTCATCATTTTTGAGGATTTGAAAAAAATGACGAAATGACAAAAACGATGGGTTATAGCCCATGTTTTTTGAAATTTTGGAAAAAAAAGTTAGCCTCGTTTCTCATCATTTTGGACCGTGGGCTATAGCCCATATCGTACGGCATACTATAGCGCGCAGTTTTTCATCATTTTTGAGGATTTGAAAAAAATGACGAAATGACAAAAACGATGGGTTATAGCCCATGTTTTTTGAAATTTTGAAAAGAAAAGTTAGCCTCGTTTCTCATCATTTTGGACCGTGGGCTATAGCCCATATCGTACGGCATACTAACGCGCAGTTTTTCATCATTTTTGAGGATTTGAAAAAAATGACGAAATGACAAAAACGATGGGTTATAGCCCATGTTTTTTAAAATTTTGAAAAAAAAAGTTAGCCTCGTTTCTCATCATTTTGGACCATTGGCTATAGCCCATATCGTACAGCATACTATAGCGCGCAGTTTTTCCATCCTTTTTGAGGATTTGAAAAAAATGACGAAATGACAAAAACGATGGGTTATAGCCCATGTTTTTTTAAATTTTGAAAAAAAAAGTTAGCCTCGTTTCTCATCATTTTGGACCGTGGGCTATAGCCCATATCGTACGGCATACTATAGCGCGCCGTTTTTCATCATTTTTGAGGATTTGAAAAAAATGACGAAATGACAAAAACGATGGGTTATAGCCCATGTTTTTTGAAATTTTGAAAAAAAAAGTTAGCCTCGTTTCTCATCATTTTGGACCGTGGGCTATAGCCCATATCGTACGGCATACTATAGCGCGCAGTTTTTCATCATTTTTGAGGATTTGAAAAAAATGACGAAATGACAAAAACGATGGGTTATAGCCCATGTTTTTTGAAATTTTGAAAAAGAAAGTTAGCCTCGTTTCTCATCATTTTGGACCGTGGGCTATAGCCCATATCGTACGGCATACTATAGCGCGCAGTTTTTCATCATTTTTGAGGATTTGAAAAAAATGACGAAATGACAAAAACGATGGGTTATAGCCCATGTTTTTTGAAATTTTGAAAAAAAAAGTTAGCCTCGTTTCTCATCATTTTGGACCGTGGGCTATAGCCCATATCGTACGGCATACTATAGCGCGCCGTTTTTCATCATTTTTGAGGATTTGAAAAAAATGACGAAATGACAAAAACGATGGGTTATAGCCCATGTTTTTTGAAATTTTGGAAAAAAAAGTTAGCCTCGTTTCTCATCATTTTGGACCGTGGGCTATAGCCCATATCGTACGGCATACTATAGCGCGCCGTTTTTCATCATTTTTGAGGATTTGAAAAAAATGACGAAATGACAAAAACGATGGGTTATAGCCCATGTTTTTTGAAATTTTGGAAAAAAAAGTTAGCCTCGTTTCTCATCATTTTGGACCGTGGGCTATAGCCCATATCGTACGGCATACTATAGCGCGCAGTTTTTCATCATTTTTGAGGATTTGAAAAAAATGACGAAATGACAAAAACGATGGGTTATAGCCCATGTTTTTTGAAATTTTGAAAAAAGAAGTTAGCCTCGTTTCTCATCATTTTGGACCGTGGGCTATAGCCCATATCGTACGGCATACTATAGCGCGCAGTTTTTCATCATTTTTGACGATTTGAAAAAAATGACGAAATGACAAAAACGATGGGTTATAGCCCATGTTTTTTGAAATTTTGAAAAAAGAAGTTAGCCTCGTTTCTCATCATTTTGGACCGTGGGCTATAGCCCATATCGTACGGCATACTATAGCGCGCCGTTTTTCATCATTTTTGAGGATTTGAAAAAAATGACGAAATGACAAAAACGATGGGTTATAGCCCATGTTTTTTGAAATTTTGGAAAAAAAAGTTAGCCTCGTTTCTCATCATTTTGGACCGTGGGCTATAGCCCATATCGTACGGCATACTATAGCGCGCAGTTTTTCATCATTTTTGAGGATTTGAAAAAAATGACGAAATGACAAAAACGATGGGTTATAGCCCATGTTTTTTGAAATTTTGAAAAAAAAAGTTAGCCTCGTTTCTCATCATTTTGGACCGTGGGCTATAGCCCATATCGTACGGCATACTATAGCGTGCCGTTTTTCATCATTTTTGAGGATTTGAAAAAAATGACGAAATGACAAAAACGATGGGTTATAGCCCATGTTTTTTGAAATTTTGAAAAAGAAAGTTAGCCTCGTTTCTCATCATTTTGGACCGTGGGCTATAGCCCATATCGTACGGCATACTATAGCGCGCAGTTTTTCATCATTTTTGAGGATTTGAAAAAAATGACGAAATGACAAAAACGATGGGTTATAGCCCATGTTTTTTGAAATTTTGAAAAGAAAAGTTAGCCTCGTTTCTCATCATTTTGGACCGTGGGCTATAGCCCATATCGTACGGCATACTAACGCGCAGTTTTTCATCATTTTTGAGGATTTGAAAAAAATGACGAAATGACAAAAACGATGGGTTATAGCCCATGTTTTTTTAAATTTTGAAAAAAAAAGTTAGCCTCGTTTCACATCATTTTGGACCGTGGGCTATAGCCCATATCGTACGGCATACTATAGCGCGCCGTTTTTCATCATTTTTGAGGATTTGAAAAAAATGACGAAATGACAAAAACGATGGGTTATAGCCCATGTTTTTTAAAATTTTGAAAAAAAAAGTTAGCCTCGTTTCTCATCATTTTGGACCGTGGGCTATAGCCCATATCGTACGGCATACTATAGCGCGCCGTTTTTCCATCCTTTTTGAGGATTTGAAAAAAATGACGAAATGACAAAAACGATGGGTTATAGCCCATGTTTTTTTAAATTTTGAAAAAAAAAGTTAGCCTCGTTTCTCATCATTTTGGACCGTGGGCTATAGCCCATATCGTACGGCATACTATAGCGCGCCGTTTTTCATCATTTTTGAGGATTTGAAAAAAATGACGAAATGACAAAAACGATGGGTTATAGCCCATGTTTTTTGAAATTTTGGAAAAAAAAGTTAGCCTCGTTTCTCATAATTTTGGACCGTGGGCTATAGCCCATATCGTACGGCATACTATAGCGCGCAGTTTTTCATCATTTTTGAGGATTTGAAAAAAATGACGAAATGACAAAAACGATGGGTTATAGCCCATGTTTTTTGAAATTTTGAAAAAAAAAGTTAGCCTCGTTTCTCATCATTTTGGACCGTGGGCTATAGCCCATATCGTACGGCATACTATAGCGTGCCGTTTTTCATCATTTTTGAGGATTTGAAAAAAATGACGAAATGACAAAAACGATGGGTTATAGCCCATGTTTTTTGAAATTTTGAAAAAGAAAGTTAGCCTCGTTTCTCATCATTTTGGACCGTGGTCTATAGCCCATATCGTACGGCATACTATAGCGCGCAGTTTTTCATCATTTTTGAGGATTTGAAAAAAATGACGAAATGACAAAAACGATGGGTTATAGCCCATGTTTTTTGAAATTTTGAAAAAAAAAGTTAGCCTCGTTTCTCATCATTTTGGACCGTGGGCTATAGCCCATATCGTACGGCATACTATAGCGCGCAGTTTTTCATCATTTTTGACGATTTGAAAAAAATGACGAAATGACAAAAACGATGGGTTATAGCCCATGTTTTTATAAATTTTGAAAACAAAAGTTAGCCTCGTTTCTCATCATTTTGGAGCGTGGGCTATAGCCCATATCGTACGGCATACTATAGCGCGCAGTTTTTCATCATTTTTGAGGATTTGAAAAAAATGACGAAATGACAAAAACGATGGGTTATAGCCCATGTTTTTTGAAATTTTGAAAAAAAAAGTTAGCCTCGTTTCTCATCATTTTGGACCGTGGGCTATAGCCCATATCGTACGGCATACTATAGCGTGCCGTTTTTCATCATTTTTGAGGATTTGAAAAAAATGACGAAATGACAAAAACGATGGGTTATAGCCCATGTTTTTTGAAATTTTGAAAAAGAAAGTTAGCCTCGTTTCTCATCATTTTGGACCGTGGTCTATAGCCCATATCGTACGGCATACTATAGCGCGCAGTTTTTCATCATTTTTGAGGATTTGAAAAAAATGACGAAATGACAAAAACGATGGGTTATAGCCCATGTTTTTTGAAATTTTGAAAAAAAAAGTTAGCCTCGTTTCTCATCATTTTGGACCGTGGGCTATAGCCCATATCGTACGGCATACTATAGCGCGCCGTTTTTCATCATTTTTGAGGATTTGAAAAAAATGACGAAATGACAAAAACGATGGGTTATAGCCCATGTTTTTTGAAATTTTGAAAAGAAAAGTTAGCCTCGTTTCTCATCATTTTGGACCGTGGGCTATAGCCCATATCGTACGGCATACTAACGCGCAGTTTTTCATCATTTTTGAGGATTTGAAAAAAATGACGAAATGACAAAAACGATGGGTTATAGCCCATGTTTTTTGAAATTTTGAAAAAAAAAGTTAGCCTCGTTTCTCATCATTTTGGACCGTGGGCTATAGCCCATATCGTACGGCATACTATAGCGTGCCGTTTTTCATCATTTTTGAGGATTTGAAAAAAATGACGAAATGACAAAAACGATGGGTTATAGCCCATGTTTTTTGAAATTTTGAAAAAGAAAGTTAGCCTCGTTTCTCATCATTTTGGACCGTGGTCTATAGCCCATATCGTACGGCATACTATAGCGCGCAGTTTTTCATCATTTTTGAGGATTTGAAAAAAATGACGAAATGACAAAAACGATGGGTTATAGCCCATGTTTTTTGAAATTTTGAAAAAAAAGTTAGCCTCGTTTCTCATCATTTTGGACCGTGGGCTATAGCCCATATCGTACGGCATACTATAGCGCGCCGTTTTTCATCATTTTTGAGGATTTGAAAAAAATGACGAAATGACAAAAACGATGGGTTATAGCCCATGTTTTTTGAAATTTTGAAAAGAAAAGTTAGCCTCGTTTCTCATCATTTTGGACCGTGGGCTATAGCCCATATCGTACGGCATACTAACGCGCAGTTTTTCATCATTTTTGAGGATTTGAAAAAAATGACGAAATGACAAAAACGATGGGTTATAGCCCATGTTTTTTTAAATTTTGAAAAAAAAAGTTAGCCTCGTTTCTCATCATTTTGGACCATGGGCTATAGCCCATATCGTACAGCATACTATAGCGCGCAGTTTTTCCATCCTTTTTGAGGATTTGAAAAAAATGACGAAATGACAAAAACGATGGGTTATAGCCCATGTTTTTTTTAATTTTGAAAAAAAAAGTTAGCCTCGTTTCTCATCATTTTGGACCGTGGGCTATAGCCCATATCGTACGGCATACTATAGCGCGCCGTTTTTCATCATTTTTGAGGATTTGAAAAAAATGACGAAATGACAAAAACGTTGGGTTATAGCCCATGTTTTTTGAAATTTTGAAAAAAAAGGTTAGCCTCGTTTCTCATCATTTTGGACCGTGGGCTATAGCCCATATCGTACGGCATACTATAGCGCGCCGTTTTTCATCATTTTTGAGGATTTGAAAAAAATGACGAAATGACAAAAACGATGGGTTATAGCCCATGTTTTTAGAAATTTTGAAAAAAAAAGTTAGCCTCGTTTCTCATCATTTTGGACCGTGGGCTATAGCCCATATCGTACGGCATACTATAGCGCGCAGTTTTTCATCATTTTTGAGGATTTGAAAAAAATGACGAAATGACAAAAACGATGGGTTATAGCCCATGTTTTTTAAAATTTTGAAAAAAAAAGTTATCCTCGTTTCTCATCATTTTGGACCATGGGCTATAGCCCATATCGTACGGCATACTATAGCGCGCCGTTTTTCATCATTTTTGAGGATTTGAAAAAAATGACGAAATGACAAAAACGATGGGTTATAGCCCATGTTTTTTGAAATTTTGAAAAAAAAAGTTAGCCTCGTTTCTCATCATTTTGGACCGTGGGCTATAGCCCATATCGTACGGCATACTATAGCGCGCCGTTTTTCATCATTTTTGAGGATTTGAAAAAAATGACGAAATGACAAAAACGATGGGTTATAGCCCATGTTTTTTGAAATTTTGGAAAAAAAAGTTAGCCTCGTTTCTCATCATTTTGGACCGTGGGCTATAGCCCATATCGTACGGCATACTATAGCGCGCAGTTTTTCATCATTTTTGAGGATTTGAAAAAAATGACGAAATGACAAAAACGATGGGTTATAGCCCATGTTTTTTAAAATTTTGAAAAAAAAAGTTAGCCTCGTTTCTCATCATTTTGGACCATGGGCTATAGCCCATATCGTACGGCATACTATAGCGCGCCGTTTTTCATCATTTTTGAGGATTTGAAAAAAATGACGAAATGACAAAAACGATGGGTTATAGCCCATGTTTTTTGAAATTTTGGGAAAAAAAGTTAGCCTCGTTTCTCATTATTTTGGACCGTGGGCTATAGCCCATATCGTACGGCATACTATAGCGCGCAGTTTTTCATCATTTTTGAGGATTTGAAAAAAATGACGAAATGACAAAAACGATGGGTTATAGCCCATGTTTTTTGAAATTTTGAAAAAAAAGTTAGCCTCGTTTCTCATCATTTTGGACCGTGGGCTATAGCCCATATCGTACGGCATACTATAACGCGCAGTTTTTCATCATTTTTGAGGATTTGAAAAAAATGACGAAATGACAAAAACGATGGGTTATAGCCCATGTTTTTTTTTATTTTGAAAAAAAAAGTTAGCCTCGTTTCTCATCATTTTGGACTGTGGGCTATAGCCCATATCGTACGGCATACTATAGCGCGCAGTTTTTCATCATTTTTGAGGATTTGAAAAAAATGACGAAATGACAAAAACGATGGGTTATAGCCCATGTTTTTTGAAATTTTGAAAAAAAAAGTTAGCCTCGTTTCTCATCATTTTGGACTGTGGGCTATAGCCCATATCGTACGGCATACTATAGCGCGCAGTTTTTCATCATTTTTGAGGATTTGAAAAAAATGACGAAATGACAAAAACGATGGGTTATAGCCCATGTTTTTTTTAATTTTGAAAAAAAAAGTTAGCCTCGTTTCTCATCATTTTGGACCATGGGCTATAGCCCATATCGTACGGCATACTATAGCGCGCAGTTTTTCCATCATTTTTGAGGATTTGAAAAAAATGACGAAATGACAAAAACGATGGGTTATAGCCCATGTTTTTTGAAATTTTGAAAAAAAAAGTTAGCCTCGTTTCTCATCATTTTGGACCGTGGGCTATAGCCCATATCGTACGGCATACTATAGCGCGCCGTTTTTCATCATTTTTGAGGATTTGAAAAAAATGACGAAATGACAAAAACGATGGGTTATAGCCCATGTTTTTTGAAATTTTGAAAAAAAAAGTTAGCCTCGTTTCTCATCATTTTGGACCGTGGGCTATAGCCCATATCGTACGGCATACTATAGCGCGCCGTTTTTCATCATTTTTGAGGATTTGAAAAAAATGACGAAATGACAAAAACGATGGGTTATAGCCCATGTTTTTTGAAATTTTGAAAAAAAAAGTTAGCCTCGTTTCTCATCATTTTGGACCGTGGGCTATAGCGCATATCGTACGGCATACTATAGCGCGCAGTTTTTCATCATTTTTGAGGATTTGAAAAAAATGACGAAATGACAAAAACGATGGGTTATAGCCCATGTTTTTTAAAATTTTGAAAAAAAAAGTTAGCCTCGTTTCTCATCATTTTGGACCATGGGCTATAGCCCATATCGTACGGCATACTATAGCGCGCAGTTTTTCCATCATTTTTGAGGATTTGAAAAAAATGACGAAATGACAAAAACGATGGGTTATAGCCCATGTTTTTTGAAATTTTGAAAAAAAAAGTTAGCCTCGTTTCTCATCATTTTGGACCGTGGGCTATAGCCCATATCGTACGGCATACTATAGCGCGCAGTTTTTCATCATTTTTGAGGATTTGAAAAAAATGACGAAATGACAAAAACGATGGGTTATAGCCCATGTTTTTTTAAATTCTGAAAAAAAAAGTTAGCCTCGTTTCTCATCATTTTGGACCGTGGGCTATAGCCCATATCGTACGGCATACTATAGCGCGCCGTTTTTCCATCCTTTTTGAGGATTTGAAAAAAATGACGAAATGACAAAAACGATGGGTTATAGCCCATGTTTTTTTAAATTTTGAAAAAAAAAGTTAGCCTCGTTTCTCATCATTTTGGACCGTGGGCTATAGCCCATATCGTACGGCATACTATAGCGCGCCGTTTTTCATCATTTTTGAGGATTTGAAAAAAATGACGAAATGACAAAAACGATGGGTTATAGCCCATGTTTTTTGAAATTTTGAAAAAAAAAGTTAGCCTCGTTTCTCATCATTTTGGACCGTGGGCTATAGCCCATATCGTACGGCATACTATAGCGCGCCGTTTTTCATCATTTTTGAGGATTTGAAAAAAATGACAAAATGACAAAAACGATGGGTTATAGCCCATGTTTTTTGAAATTTTGAAAAAAAAAGTTAGCCTCGTTTCTCATCATTTTGGACCGTGGGCTATAGCCCATATCGTACGGCATACTATAGCGCGCAGTTTTTCATCATTTTTGACGATTTGAAAAAAATGACGAAATGACAAAAACGATGGGTTATAGCCCATGTTTTTTTAAATTTTGAAAAAATAAGTTAGCCTCGTTTCTCATCATTTTGGACCGTGGGCTATAGCCCATATCGTACGGCATACTATAGCGCGCCGTTTTTCATCATTTTTGAGGATTTGAAAAAAATGACGAAATGACAAAAACGATGGGTTATAGCCCATGTTTTTTGAAATTTTGGAAAAAAAAGTTAGCCTCGTTTCTCATCATTTTGGACCGTGGGCTATAGCCCATATCGTACGGCATACTATAGCGCGCAGTTTTTCATCATTTTTGAGGATTTGAAAAAAATGACGAAATGACAAAAACGATGGGTTATAGCCCATGTTTTTTGAAATTTTGAAAAAAAAAGTTAGCCTCGTTTCTCATCATTTTGGACCGTGGGCTATAGCCCATATCGTACGGCATACTATAGCGTGCCGTTTTTCATCATTTTTGAGGATTTGAAAAAAATGACGAAATGACAAAAACGATGGGTTATAGCCCATGTTTTTTGAAATTTTGAAAAAGAAAGTTAGCCTCGTTTCTCATCATTTTGGACCGTGGGCTATAGCCCATATCGTACGGCATACTATAGCGCGCAGTTTTTCATCATTTTTGAGGATTTGAAAAAAATGACGAAATGACAAAAACGATGGGTTATAGCCCATGTTTTTTGAAATTTTGAAAAGAAAAGTTAGCCTCGTTTCTCATCATTTTGGACCGTGGGCTATAGCCCATATCGTACGGCATACTAACGCGCAGTTTTTCATCATTTTTGAGGATTTGAAAAAAATGACGAAATGACAAAAACGATGGGTTATAGCCCATGTTTTTTGAAATTTTGAAAAAGAAAGTTAGCCTCGTTTCTCATCATTTTGGACCGTGGGCTATAGCCCATATCGTACGGCATACTATAGCGCGCAGTTTTTCATCATTTTTGAGGATTTGAAAAAAATGACGAAATGACAAAAACGATGGGTTATAGCCCATGTTTTTTGAAATTTTGAAAAGAAAAGTTAGCCTCGTTTCTCATCATTTTGGACCGTGGGCTATAGCCCATATCGTACGGCATACTAACGCGCAGTTTTTCATCATTTTTGAGGATTTGAAAAAAATGACGAAATGACAAAAACGATGGGTTATAGCCCATGTTTTTTTAAATTTTGAAAAAAAAAGTTAGCCTCGTTTCTCATCATTTTGGACCATGGGCTATAGCCCATATCGTACGGCATAGTATAACGCGCAGTTTTTCCATCATTTTTGAGGATTTGAAAAAAATGACGAAATGACAAAAACGATGGGTTATAGCCCATGTTTTTTGAAATTTTGAAAAAAAAAGTTAGCCTCGTTTCTCATCATTTTGGACCGTGGGCTATAGCCCATATCGTACGGCATACTATAGCGCGCAGTTTTTCATCATTTTTGAGGATTTGAAAAAAATGACGAAATGACAAAAACGATGGGTTATAGGCCATGTTTTTTGAAATTTTGGAAAAAAAAGTTAGCCTCGTTTCTCATCATTTTGGACCGTGGGCTATAGCCCATATCGTACGGCATACTATAGCGTGCCGTTTTTCATCATTTTTGAGGATTTGAAAAAAATGACGAAATGACAAAAACGATGGGTTATAGCCCATGTTTTTTGAAATTTTGAAAAAGAAAGTTAGCCTCGTTTCTCATCATTTTGGACCGTGGGCTATAGCCCATATCGTACGGCATACTATAGCGCGCAGTTTTTCATCATTTTTGAGGATTTGAAAAAAATGACGAAATGACAAAAACGATGGGTTATAGCCCATGTTTTTTGAAATTTTGAAAAAAAAAGTTAGCCTCGTTTCTCATCATTTTGGACCGTGGGCTATAGCCCATATCGTACGGCATACTATAGCGCGCCGTTTTTCATCATTTTTGAGGATTTGAAAAAAATGACGAAATGACAAAAACGATGGGTTATAGCCCATGTTTTTTGAAATTTTGAAAAAAAAAGTTAGCCTCGTTTCTCATCATTTTGGACCGTGGGCTATAGCCCATATCGTACGGCATACTATAGCGCGCAGTTTTTCATCATTTTTGAGGATTTGAAAAAAATTACGAAATGACAAAAACGATGGGTTATAGCCCATGTTTTTTGAAATTTTGAAAAAAAAAGTTAACCTCGTTTCTCATCATTTTGGACCGTGGGCTATAGCCCATATCGTACGGCATACTATAGCGCGCCGTTTTTCATCATTTTTGAGGATTTGAAAAAAATGACGAAATGACAAAAACGATGGGTTATAGCCCATGTTTTTTGAAATTTTGGAAAAAAAAGTTAGCCTCGTTTCTCATCATTTTGGACCGTGGGCTATAGCCCATATCGTACGGCATACTATAGCGCGCAGTTTTTCATCATTTTTGAGGATTTGAAAAAAATGACGAAATGACAAAAACGATGGGTTATAGCCCATGTTTTTTAAAATTTTGAAAAAAAAAGTTAGCCTCGTTTCTCATCATTTTGGACCATGGGCTATAGCCCATATCGTACGGCATACTATAGCGCGCAGTTTTTCCATCATTTTTGAGGATTTGAAAAGAAATTACGAAATGACAAAAACGATGGGTTATAGCCCATGTTTTTTGAAATTTTGAAAAAAAAAGTTAGCCTCGTTTCTCATCATTTTGGACCGTGGGCTATAGCCCATATCGTACGGCATACTATAGCGCGCCGTTTTTCATCATTTTTGAGGATTTGAAAAAAATGACGAAATGACAAAAACGATGGGTTATAGCCCATGTTTTTTGAAATTTTGAAAAAAAAATTTGCCTCGTTTCTCATCATTTTGGACCGTGGGCTATAGCCCATATCGTACGGCATACTATAGCGCGCAGTTTTTCATCATTTTTGAGGATTTGAAAAAAATGACGAAATGACAAAAACGATGGGTTATAGCCCATGTTTTTTGAAATTTTGAAAAAAAAAGTTAGCCTCGTTTCTCATCATTTTGGACCGTGGGCTATAGCCCATATCGTACGGCATACTATAGCGCGCAGTTTTTCATCATTTTTGAGGATTTGAAAAAAATGACGAAATGACAAAAACGATGGGTTATAGCCCATGTTTTTTTAAATTTTGGAAAAAAAAGTTAGCCTCGTTTCTCATCATTTTGGACCATGGGCTATAGCCCATATCGTACGGCATACTATAGCGCGCAGTTTTTCCATCATTTTTGAGGATTTGAAAAAAATTACGAAATGACAAAAACGATGGGTTATAGCCCATGTTTTTTGAAATTTTGGAAAAAAAAGTTAGCCTCGTTTCTCATCATTTTGGACTGTGGGCTATAGCCCATATCGTACGGCATACTATAGCGCGCCGTTTTTTATCATTTTTGAGGATTTGAAAAAAATGACGAAATGACAAAAACGATGGGTTATACCCATGTTTTTTGAAATTTTGAAAAAAAAAGTTAGCCTCGTTTCTCATCATTTTGGACCGTGGGCTATAGCCCATATCGTACGGCATACTATAGCGCGCAGTTTTTCATCATTTTTGAGGATTTGAAAAAAATGACGAAATGACAAAAACGATGGGTTATAGCCCATGTTTTTTGAAATTTTGAAAAAAAAAGTTAGCCTCGTTTCTCATCATTTTGGACCGTGGGCTATAGCCCATATCGTACGGCATACTATAGCGCGCAGTTTTTCATCATTTTTGAGGATTTGAAAAAAATGACGAAATGACAAAAACGATGGGTTATAGCCCATGTTTTTTGAAATTTTGAAAAGAAAAGTTAGCCTCGTTTCTCATCATTTTGGACCGTGGGCTATAGCCCATATCGTACGGCATACTAACGCGCAGTTTTTCATCATTTTTGAGGATTTGAAAAAAATGACGAAATGACAAAAACGATGGGTTATAGCCCATGTTTTTTGAAATTTTGAAAAAGAAAGTTAGCCTCGTTTCTCATCATTTTGGACCGTGGGCTATAGCCCATATCGTACGGCATACTATAGCGCGCAGTTTTTCATCATTTTTGAGGATTTGAAAAAAATGACGAAATGACAAAAACGATGGGTTATAGCCCATGTTTTTTGAAATTTTGAAAAGAAAAGTTAGCCTCGTTTCTCATCATTTTGGACCGTGGGCTATAGCCCATATCGTACGGCATACTAACGCGCAGTTTTTCATCATTTTTGAGGATTTGAAAAAAATGACGAAATGACAAAAACGATGGGTTATAGCCCATGTTTTTTTAAATTTTGAAAAAAAAAGTTAGCCTCGTTTCTCATCATTTTGGACCATGGGCTATAGCCCATATCGTACGGCATAGTATAACGCGCAGTTTTTCCATCATTTTTGAGGATTTGAAAAAAATGACGAAATGACAAAAACGATGGGTTATAGCCCATGTTTTTTGAAATTTTGAAAAAAAAAGTTAGCCTCGTTTCTCATCATTTTGGACCGTGGGCTATAGCCCATATCGTACGGCATACTATAGCGCGCAGTTTTTCATCATTTTTGAGGATTTGAAAAAAATGACGAAATGACAAAAACGATGGGTTATAGCCCATGTTTTTTGAAATTTTGAAAAAGAAAGTTAGCCTCGTTTCTCATCATTTTGGACCGTGGGCTATAGCCCATATCGTACGGCATACTATAGCGCGCAGTTTTTCATCATTTTTGAGGATTTGAAAAAAATGACGAAATGACAAAAACGATGGGTTATAGCCCATGTTTTTTGAAATTTTGAAAAGAAAAGTTAGCCTCGTTTCTCATCATTTTGGACCGTGGGCTATAGCCCATATCGTACGGCATACTAACGCGCAGTTTTTCATCATTTTTGAGGATTTGAAAAAAATGACGAAATGACAAAAACGATGGGTTATAGCCCATGTTTTTTTAAATTTTGAAAAAAAAAGTTAGCCTCGTTTCTCATCATTTTGGACCATGGGCTATAGCCCATATCGTACGGCATAGTATAACGCGCAGTTTTTCCATCATTTTTGAGGATTTGAAAAAAATGACGAAATGACAAAAACGATGGGTTATAGCCCATGTTTTTTGAAATTTTGAAAAAAAAAGTTAGCCTCGTTTCTCATCATTTTGGACCGTGGGCTATAGCCCATATCGTACGGCATACTATAGCGCGCAGTTTTTCATCATTTTTGAGGATTTGAAAAAAATGACGAAATGACAAAAACGATGGGTTATAGGCCATGTTTTTTGAAATTTTGAAAAAAAAAGTTAGCCTCGTTTCTCATCATTTTGGACCGTGGGCTATAGCCCATATCGTACGGCATACTATAGCGTGCCGTTTTTCATCATTTTTGAGGATTTGAAAAAAATGACGAAATGACAAAAACGATGGGTTATAGCCCATGTTTTTTGAAATTTTGAAAAAGAAAGTTAGCCTCGTTTCTCATCATTTTGGACCGTGGGCTATAGCCCATATCGTACGGCATACTATAGCGCGCAGTTTTTCATCATTTTTGAGGATTTGAAAAAAATGACGAAATGACAAAAACGATGGGTTATAGCCCATGTTTTTTGAAATTTTGAAAAAAAAAGTTAGCCTCGTTTCTCATCATTTTGGACCGTGGGCTATAGCCCATATCGTACGGCATACTATAGCGCGCCGTTTTTCATCATTTTTGAGGATTTGAAAAAAATGACGAAATGACAAAAACGATGGGTTATAGCCCATGTTTTTTGAAATTTTGAAAAAAAAAGTTAGCCTCGTTTCTCATCATTTTGGACCGTGGGCTATAGCCCATATCGTACGGCATACTATAGCGCGCAGTTTTTCATCATTTTTGAGGATTTGAAAAAAATTACGAAATGACAAAAACGATGGGTTATAGCCCATGTTTTTTGAAATTTTGAAAAAAAAAGTTAACCTCGTTTCTCATCATTTTGGACCGTGGGCTATAGCCCATATCGTACGGCATACTATAGCGCGCCGTTTTTCATCATTTTTGAGGATTTGAAAAAAATGACGAAATGACAAAAACGATGGGTTATAGCCCATGTTTTTTGAAATTTTGGAAAAAAAAGTTAGCCTCGTTTCTCATCATTTTGGACCGTGGGCTATAGCCCATATCGTACGGCATACTATAGCGCGCAGTTTTTCATCATTTTTGAGGATTTGAAAAAAATGACGAAATGACAAAAACGATGGGTTATAGCCCATGTTTTTTAAAATTTTGAAAAAAAAAGTTAGCCTCGTTTCTCATCATTTTGGACCATGGGCTATAGCCCATATCGTACGGCATACTATAGCGCGCAGTTTTTCCATCATTTTTGAGGATTTGAAAAGAAATTACGAAATGACAAAAACGATGGGTTATAGCCCATGTTTTTTGAAATTTTGAAAAAAAAAGTTAGCCTCGTTTCTCATCATTTTGGACCGTGGGCTATAGCCCATATCGTACGGCATACTATAGCGCGCCGTTTTTCATCATTTTTGAGGATTTGAAAAAAATGACGAAATGACAAAAACGATGGGTTATAGCCCATGTTTTTTGAAATTTTGAAAAAAAAATTTGCCTCGTTTCTCATCATTTTGGACCGTGGGCTATAGCCCATATCGTACGGCATACTATAGCGCGCAGTTTTTCATCATTTTTGAGGATTTGAAAAAAATGACGAAATGACAAAAACGATGGGTTATAGCCCATGTTTTTTGAAATTTTGAAAAAAAAAGTTAGCCTCGTTTCTCATCATTTTGGACCGTGGGCTATAGCCCATATCGTACGGCATACTATAGCGCGCAGTTTTTCATCATTTTTGAGGATTTGAAAAAAATGACGAAATGACAAAAACGATGGGTTATAGCCCATGTTTTTTTAAATTTTGGAAAAAAAAGTTAGCCTCGTTTCTCATCATTTTGGACCATGGGCTATAGCCCATATCGTACGGCATACTATAGCGCGCAGTTTTTCCATCATTTTTGAGGATTTGAAAAAAATTACGAAATGACAAAAACGATGGGTTATAGCCCATGTTTTTTGAAATTTTGGAAAAAAAAGTTAGCCTCGTTTCTCATCATTTTGGACTGTGGGCTATAGCCCATATCGTACGGCATACTATAGCGCGCCGTTTTTCATCATTTTTGAGGATTTGAAAAAAATGACGAAATGACAAAAACGATGGGTTATACCCATGTTTTTTGAAATTTTGAAAAAAAAAGTTAGCCTCGTTTCTCATCATTTTGGACCGTGGGCTATAGCCCATATCGTACGGCATACTATAGCGCGCAGTTTTTCATCATTTTTGAGGATTTGAAAAAAATGACGAAATGACAAAAACGATGGGTTATAGCCCATGTTTTTTGAAATTTTGAAAAAAAAAGTTAGCCTCGTTTCTCATCATTTTGGACCGTGGGCTATAGCCCATATCGTACGGCATACTATAGCGCGCAGTTTTTCATCATTTTTGAGGATTTGAAAAAAATGACGAAATGACAAAAACGATGGGTTATAGCCCATGTTTTTTGAAATTTTGAAAAGAAAAGTTAGCCTCGTTTCTCATCATTTTGGACCGTGGGCTATAGCCCATATCGTACGGCATACTAACGCGCAGTTTTTCATCATTTTTGAGGATTTGAAAAAAATGACGAAATGACAAAAACGATGGGTTATAGCCCATGTTTTTTGAAATTTTGAAAAAGAAAGTTAGCCTCGTTTCTCATCATTTTGGACCGTGGGCTATAGCCCATATCGTACGGCATACTATAGCGCGCAGTTTTTCATCATTTTTGAGGATTTGAAAAAAATGACGAAATGACAAAAACGATGGGTTATAGCCCATGTTTTTTGAAATTTTGAAAAGAAAAGTTAGCCTCGTTTCTCATCATTTTGGACCGTGGGCTATAGCCCATATCGTACGGCATACTAACGCGCAGTTTTTCATCATTTTTGAGGATTTGAAAAAAATGACGAAATGACAAAAACGATGGGTTATAGCCCATGTTTTTTTAAATTTTGAAAAAAAAAGTTAGCCTCGTTTCTCATCATTTTGGACCATGGGCTATAGCCCATATCGTACGGCATAGTATAACGCGCAGTTTTTCCATCATTTTTGAGGATTTGAAAAAAATGACGAAATGACAAAAACGATGGGTTATAGCCCATGTTTTTTGAAATTTTGAAAAAAAAAGTTAGCCTCGTTTCTCATCATTTTGGACCGTGGGCTATAGCCCATATCGTACGGCATACTATAGCGCGCAGTTTTTCATCATTTTTGAGGATTTGAAAAAAATGACGAAATGACAAAAACGATGGGTTATAGGCCATGTTTTTTGAAATTTTGAAAAAAAAAGTTAGCCTCGTTTCTCATCATTTTGGACCGTGGGCTATAGCCCATATCGTACGGCATACTATAGCGTGCCGTTTTTCATCATTTTTGAGGATTTGAAAAAAATGACGAAATGACAAAAACGATGGGTTATAGCCCATGTTTTTTGAAATTTTGAAAAAAAAAGTTAGCCTCGTTTCTCATCATTTTGGACCGTGGGCTATAGCCCATATCGTACGGCATACTATAGCGCGCCGTTTTTCATCATTTTTGAGGATTTGAAAAAAATGACGAAATGACAAAAACGATGGGTTATAGCCCATGTTTTTTAAAATTTTGAAAAAAAAAGTTAGCCTCGTTTCTCATCATTTTGGACCATGGGCTATAGCCCATATCGTACGGCATACTATAGCGCGCAGTTTTTCCATCATTTTTGAGGATTTGAAAAAAATGACGAAATGACAAAAACGATGGGTTATAGCCCATGTTTTTTGAAATTTTGAAAAAAAAAGTTAACCTCGTTTCTCATCATTTTGGACCGTGGGCTATAGCCCATATCGTACGGCATACTATAGCGCGCCGTTTTTCATCATTTTTGAGGATTTGAAAAAAATGACGAAATGACAAAAACGATGGGTTATAGCCCATGTTTTTTGAAATTTTGGAAAAAAAAGTTAGCCTCGTTTCTCATCATTTTGGACCGTGGGCTATAGCCCATATCGTACGGCATACTATAGCGCGCAGTTTTTCATCATTTTTGAGGATTTGAAAAAAATGACGAAATGACAAAAACGATGGGTTATAGCCCATGTTTTTTAAAATTTTGAAAAAAAAAGTTAGCCTCGTTTCTCATCATTTTGGACCATGGGCTATAGCCCATATCGTACGGCATACTATAGCGCGCAGTTTTTCCATCATTTTTGAGGATTTGAAAAGAAATTACGAAATGACAAAAACGATGGGTTATAGCCCATGTTTTTTGAAATTTTGAAAAAAAAAGTTAGCCTCGTTTCTCATCATTTTGGACCGTGGGCTATAGCCCATATCGTACGGCATACTATAGCGCGCAGTTTTTCATCATTTTTGAGGATTTGAAAAAAATGACGAAATGACAAAAACGATGGGTTATAGCCCATGTTTTTTAAAATTTTGGAAAAAAAAGTTAGCCTCGTTTCTCATCATTTTGGACCATGGGCTATAGCCCATATCGTACGGCATACTATAGCGCGCAGTTTTTCCATCATTTTTGAGGATTTGAAAAAAATTACGAAATGACAAAAACGATGGGTTATAGCCCATGTTTTTTGAAATTTTGAAAAAAAAAGTTAGCCTCGTTTCTCATCATTTTGGACTGTGGGCTATAGCCCATATCGTACGGCATACTATAGCGCGCCGTTTATCATCATTTTTGAGGATTTGAAAAAAATGACGAAATGACAAAAACGATGGGTTATACCCATGTTTTTTGAAATTTTGAAAAAAAAAAAGTTAGCCTCGTTTCTCATCATTTTGGACCGTGGGCTATAGCCCATATCGTACGGCATACTATAGCGCGCAGTTTTTCATCATTTTTGAGGATTTGAAAAAAATGACGAAATGACAAAAACGATGGGTTATAGCCCATGTTTTTTGAAATTTTGAAAAAGAAAGTTAGCCTCGTTTCTCATCATTTTGGACCGTGGGCTATAGCCCATATCGTACGGCATACTATAGCGCGCAGTTTTTCATCATTTTTGAGGATTTGAAAAAAATGACGAAATGACAAAAACGATGGGTTATAGCCCATGTTTTTTAAAATTTTGAAAAAAAAAGTTATCCTCGTTTCTCATCATTTTGGACCATGGGCTATAGCCCATATCGTACGGCATACTATAGCGCGCAGTTTTTCATCATTTTTGAGGATTTGAAAAAAATGACGAAATGACAAAAACGATGGGTTATAGCCCATGTTTTTTGAAATTTTGAAAAAAAAAGTTAGCCTCATTTCTCATCATTTTGGACCGTGGGCTATAGCCCATATCGTACGGCATACTATAGCGCGCAGTTTTTCATCATTTTTGAGGATTTGAAAAAAATGACGAAATGACAAAAACGATGGGTTATAGCCCATGTTTTTTGAAATTTTGAAAAAAAAAGTTATCCTCGTTTCTCATCATTTTGGACCATGGGCTATAGCCCATATCGTACGGCATACTATAGCGCGCCGTTTTTCATCATTTTTGAGGATTTAAAAAAAATGACGAAATGACAAAAACGATGGGTTATAGCCCATGTTTTTTGAAATTTTGAAAAAAAAAGTTAGCCTCGTTTCTCATCATTTTGGACCGTGGGCTATAGCCCATATCGTACGGCATACTATAGCGCGCCGTTTTTCATCATTTTTGAGGATTTGAAAAAAATGACGAAATGACAAAAACGATGGGTTATAGCCCATGTTTTTTGAAATTTTGAAAAAAAAAGTTAGCCTCGTTTCTCATCATTTTGGACCGTGGGCTATAGCCCATATCGTACGGCATACTATAGCGCGCAGTTTTTCATCATTTTTGAGGATTTGAAAAAAATGACGAAATGACAAAAACGATGGGTTATAGCCCATGTTTTTTAAAATTTTGAAAAAAAAAGTTAGCCTCGTTTCTCATCATTTTGGACCATGGGCTATAGCCCATATCGTACGGCATACTATAGCGCGCAGTTTTTCCATCATTTTTGAGGATTTGAAAAAAATGACGAAATGACAAAAACGATGGGTTATAGCCCATGTTTTTTGAAATTTTGAAAAAAAGATTAGCCTCGTTTCTCATCATTTTGGACCGTGGGCTATAGCCCATATCGTACGGCATACTATAGCGCGCAGTTTTTCATCATTTTTGAGGATTTGAAAAAAATGACGAAATGACAAAAACGATGGGTTATAGCCCATGTTTTTTGAAATTTTGAAAAAAAAAGTTAGCCTCGTTTCTCATCATTTTGGACCGTGGGCTATAGCCCATATCGTACGGCATACTATAGCGCGCAGTTTTTCATCATTTTTGAGGATTTGAAAAAAATGACGAAATGACAAAAACGATGGGTTATAGCCCATGTTTTTTAAAATTTTGAAAAAAAAAGTTAGCCTCGTTTCTCATCATTTTGGACCATGGGCTATAGCCCATATCGTACGGCATACTATAGCGCGCAGTTTTTCCATCATTTTTGAGGATTTGAAAAAAATGACGAAATGACAAAAACGATGGGTTATAGCCCATGTTTTTTGAAATTTTGAAAAAAAAAGTTAGCCTCGTTTCTCATCATTTTGGACCGTGGGCTATAGCCCATATCGTACGGCATACTATAGCGCGCCGTTTTTCATCATTTTTGAGGATTTGAAAAAAATGACGAAATGACAAAAACGATGGGTTATAGCCCATGTTTTTTGAAAATTTGAAAAAAAAAGTTAGCCTCGTTTCTCATCATTTTGGACCGTGGGCTATAGCCCATATCGTACGGCATACTATAGCGCGCAGTTTTTCATCATTTTTGAGGATTTGAAAAAAATGACGAAATGACAAAAACGATGGGTTATAGCCCATGTTTTTTGAAATTTTGAAAAAAAAAGTTAACCTCGTTTCTCATCATTTTGGACCGTGGGCTATAGCCTATATCGTACGGCATACTATAGCGCGCCGTTTTTCATCATTTTTGAGGATTTGAAAAAAATGACGAAATGACAAAAACGATGGGTTATAGCCCATGTTTTTTGAAATTTTGGAAAAAAAAGTTAGCCTCGTTTCTCATCATTTTGGACCGTGGGCTATAGCCCATATCGTACGGCATACTATAGCGCGCAGTTTTTCATCATTTTTGAGGATTTGAAAAAAATGACGAAATGACAAAAACGATGGGTTATAGCCCATGTTTTTTAAAATTTTGGAAAAAAAAGTTAGCCTCGTTTCTCATCATTTTGGACCATGGGCTATAGCCCATATCGTACGGCATACTATAGCGCGCAGTTTTTCCATCATTTTTGAGGATTTGAAAAAAATTACGAAATGACAAAAACGATGGGTTATAGCCCATGTTTTTTGAAATTTTGGAAAAAAAAGTTAGCCTCGTTTCTCATCATTTTGGACTGTGGGCTATAGCCCATATCGTACGGCATACTATAGCGCGCCGTTTTTCATCATTTTTGAGGATTTGAAAAAAATGACGAAATGACAAAAACGATGGGTTATACCCATGTTTTTTGAAATTTTGAAAAAAAAAGTTAGCCTCGTTTCTCATCATTTTGGACCGTGGGCTATAGCCCATATCGTACGGCATACTATAGCGCGCAGTTTTTCATCATTTTTGAGGATTTGAAAAAAATGACGAAATGACAAAAACGATGGGTTATAGCCCATGTTTTTTGAAATTTTGAAAAAAAAAGTTAACCTCGTTTCTCATCATTTTGGACCGTGGGCTATAGCCTATATCGTACGGCATACTATAGCGCGCCGTTTTTCATCATTTTTGAGGATTTGAAAAAAATGACGAAATGACAAAAACGATGGGTTATAGCCCATGTTTTTTGAAATTTTGGAAAAAAAAGTTAGCCTCGTTTCTCATCATTTTGGACCGTGGGCTATAGCCCATATCGTACGGCATACTATAGCGCGCAGTTTTTCATCATTTTTGAGGATTTGAAAAAAATGACGAAATGACAAAAACGATGGGTTATAGCCCATGTTTTTTAAAATTTTGGAAAAAAAAGTTAGCCTCGTTTCTCATCATTTTGGACCATGGGCTATAGCCCATATCGTACGGCATACTATAGCGCGCAGTTTTTCCATCATTTTTGAGGATTTGAAAAAAATTACGAAATGACAAAAACGATGGGTTATAGCCCATGTTTTTTGAAATTTTGGAAAAAAAAGTTAGCCTCGTTTCTCATCATTTTGGACTGTGGGCTATAGCCCATATCGTACGGCATACTATAGCGCGCCGTTTTTCATCATTTTTGAGGATTTGAAAAAAATGACGAAATGACAAAAACGATGGGTTATACCCATGTTTTTTGAAATTTTGAAAAAAAAAGTTAGCCTCGTTTCTCATCATTTTGGACCGTGGGCTATAGCCCATATCGTACGGCATACTATAGCGCGCAGTTTTTCATCATTTTTGAGGATTTGAAAAAAATGACGAAATGACAAAAACGATGGGTTATAGCCCATGTTTTTTGAAATTTTGAAAAAAAAAGTTAGCCTCGTTTCTCATCATTTTGGACCGTGGGCTATAGCCCATATCGTACGGCATACTATAGCGCGCAGTTTTTCATCATTTTTGAGGATTTGAAAAAAATGACGAAATGACAAAAACGATGGGTTATAGCCCATGTTTTTTGAAATTTTGAAAAAAAAAGTTAGCCTCATTTCTCATCATTTTGGACCGTGGGCTATAGCCCATATCGTACGGCATACTATAGCGCGCAGTTTTTCATCATTTTTGAGGATTTGAAAAAAATGACGAAATGACAAAAACGATGGGTTATAGCCCATGTTTTTTGAAATTTTGAAAAAAAAAGTTATCCTCGTTTCTCATCATTTTGGACCATGGGCTATAGCCCATATCGTACGGCATACTATAGCGCGCCGTTTTTCATCATTTTTGAGGATTTGAAAAAAATGACGAAATGACAAAAACGATGGGTTATAGCCCATGTTTTTTGAAATTTTGAAAAAAAAAGTTAGCCTCGTTTCTCATTATTTTGGACCGTGGGCTATAGCCCATATCGTACGGCATACTATAGCGCGCAGTTTTTCATCATTTTTGAGGATTTGAAAAAAATGACGAAATGACAAAAACGATGGGTTATAGCCCATGTTTTTTGAAATTTTGAAAAAAAAAGTTAGCCTCGTTTCTCATCATTTTGGACCGTGGGCTATAGCCCATATCGTACGGCATACTATAGCGCGCAGTTTTTCATCATTTTTGAGGATTTGAAAAAAATGACGAAATGACAAAAACGATGGGTTATAGCCCATGTTTTTTAAAATTTTGAAAAAAAAAGTTAGCCTCGTTTCTCATCATTTTGGACCATGGGCTATAGCCCATATCGTACGGCATACTATAGCGCGCAGTTTTTCCATCATTTTTGAGGATTTGAAAAAAATGACGAAATGACAAAAACGATGGGTTATAGCCCATGTTTTTTGAAATTTTGAAAAAAAAAGTTAGCCTCGTTTCTCATCATTTTGGACCGTGGGCTATAGCCCATATCGTACGGCATACTATAGCGCGCCGTTTTTCATCATTTTTGAGGATTTGAAAAAAATGACGAAATGACAAAAACGATGGGTTATAGCCCATGTTTTTTGAAATTTTGAAAAAGAAAGTTAGCCTCGTTTCTCATCATTTTGGACCGTGGGCTATAGCCCATATCGTACGGCATACTATAGCGCGCAGTTTTTCATCATTTTTGAGGATTTGAAAAAAATGACGAAATGACAAAAACTATGGGTTATAGCCCATGTTTTTTTAAATTTTGAAAAAAAAAGTTAGCCTCGTTTCTCATCATTTTGGACCATGGGCTATAGCTCATATCGTACGGCATACTATAGCGCGCCGTTTTTCATCATTTTTTGAGGATTTGAAAAAAATGACGAAATGACAAAAACGATGGGTTATAGCCCATGTTTTTTGAAATTTTGAAAAAAAAGTTATCCTCGTTTCTCACCATTTTGGACCGTGGGCTATAGCCCATATCGTACGGCATACTATAGCGCGCCGTTTTTCATCATTTTTGAGGATTGGAAAAAAATGACGAAATGACAAAAACGATGGGTTATAGCCCATGTTTTTTGAAATTTTGGAAAAAAAAGTTAGCCTCGTTTCTCATCATTTTGGACCGTGGGCTATAGCCCATATCGTACGGCATACTATAGCGCGCAGTTTTTCATCATTTTTGAGGATTTGAAAAAAATGACGAAATGACAAAAACTATGGGTTATAGCCCATGTTTTTTTAAATTTTGAAAAAAAAAGTTAGCCTCGTTTCTCATCATTTTGGACCATGGGCTATAGCCCATATCGTACGGCATACTATAGCGCGCAGTTTTTCCATCATTTTTGAGGATTTGAAAAGAAATTACGAAATGACAAAAACGATGGGTTATAGCCCATGTTTTTTGAAATTTTGAAAAAAAAAGTTAGCCTCGTTTCTCATCATTTTGGACCGTGGGCTATAGCCCATATCGTACGGCATACTATAGCGCGCCGTTTTTCATCATTTTTGAGGATTTGAAAAAAATGACGAAATGACAAAAACGATGGGTTATAGCCCATGTTTTTTGAAAATTTGAAAAAAAAAGTTAGCCTCGTTTCTCATCATTTTGGACCGTGGGCTATAGCCCATATCGTACGGCATACTATAGCGCGCAGTTTTTCATCATTTTTGAGGATTTGAAAAAAATGACGAAATGACAAAAACGATGGGTTATAGCCCATGTTTTTTGAAATTTTGAAAAAAAAAGTTAGCCTCGTTTCTCATCATTTTGGACCGTGGGCTATAGCCCATATCGTACGGCATACTATAGCGCGCAGTTTTTCATCATTTTTGAGGATTTGAAAAAAATGACGAAATGACAAAAACGATGGGTTATAGCCCATGTTTTTTGAAATTTTGAAAAAAAAAGTTAGCCTCGTTTCTCATCATTTTGGACCGTGGGCTATAGCCCATATCGTACGGCATACTATAGCGCGCCGTTTTTCATCATTTTTGAGGATTTGAAAAAAATGACGAAATGACAAAAACGATGGGTTATAGCCCATGTTTTTTGAAAATTTGAAAAAAAAAGTTAGCCTCGTTTCTCATCATTTTGGACCGTGGGCTATAGCCCATATCGTACGGCATACTATAGCGCGCAGTTTTTCATCATTTTTGAGGATTTGAAAAAAATGACGAAATGACAAAAACGATGGGTTATAGCCCATGTTTTTTGAAATTTTGAAAAAAAAAGTTAACCTCGTTTCTCATCATTTTGGACCGTGGGCTATAGCCCATATCGTACGGCATACTATAGCGCGCCGTTTTTCATCATTTTTGAGGATTTGAAAAAAATGACGAAATGACAAAAACGATGGGTTATAGCCCATGTTTTTTGAAATTTTGGAAAAAAAAGTTAGCCTCGTTTCTCATCATTTTGGACCGTGGGCTATAGCCCATATCGTACGGCATACTATAGCGCGCAGTTTTTCATCATTTTTGAGGATTTGAAAAAAATGACGAAATGACAAAAACGATGGGTTATAGCCCATGTTTTTTAAAATTTTGGAAAAAAAAGTTAGCCTCGTTTCTCATCATTTTGGACCATGGGCTATAGCCCATATCGTACGGCATACTATAGCGCGCAGTTTTTCCATCATTTTTGAGGATTTGAAAAAAATTACGAAATGACAAAAACGATGGGTTATAGCCCATGTTTTTTGAAATTTTGAAAAAAAAAGTTAGCCTCGTTTCTCATCATTTTGGACTGTGGGCTATAGCCCATATCGTACGGCATACTATAGCGCGCCGTTTTTCATCATTTTTGAGGATTTGAAAAAAATGACAAAATGACAAAAACGATGGGTTATACCCATGTTTTTTGAAATTTTGAAAAAAAAAGTTAGCCTCGTTTCTCATCATTTTGGACCGTGGGCTATAGCCCATATCGTACGGCATACTATAGCGCGCAGTTTTTCATCATTTTTGAGGATTTGAAAAAAATGACGAAATGACAAAAACGATGGGTTATAGCCCATGTTTTTTGAAATTTTGAAAAAAAAAGTTAGCCTCGTTTCTCATCATTTTGGACCGTGGGCTATAGCCCATATCGTACGGCATACTATAGCGCGCAGTTTTTCATCATTTTTGAGGATTTGAAAAAAATGACGAAATGACAAAAACGATGGGTTATAGCCCATGTTTTTTAAAATTTTGAAAAAAAAAGTTATCCTCGTTTCTCATCATTTTGGACCATGGGCTATAGCCCATATCGTACGGCATACTATAGCGCGCAGTTTTTCATCATTTTTGAGGATTTGAAAAAAATGACGAAATGACAAAAACGATGGGTTATAGCCCATGTTTTTTGAAATTTTGAAAAAAAAAGTTAGCCTCATTTCTCATCATTTTGGACCGTGGGCTATAGCCCATATCGTACGGCATACTATAGCGCGCAGTTTTTCATCATTTTTGAGGATTTGAAAAAA
Source organism: Protomyctophum bolini (assembly GCF_963924005.1). Classification (NCBI taxonomy): domain Eukaryota; kingdom Metazoa; phylum Chordata; class Actinopteri; order Myctophiformes; family Myctophidae; genus Protomyctophum; species Protomyctophum bolini. The sequence continues at coordinate 39,920,098 of NC_137867.1, read as the reverse complement.
ATGACGAAATGACAAAAACGATGGGTTATAGCCCGTGTTTTTTGAAATTTTGAAAAAAAAAGTTAGCCTCGTTTCTCATCATTTTGGACCGTGGGCTATAGCCCATATCGTACGGCATACTATAGCGCGCAGTTTTTCATCATTTTTGAGGATTTGAAAAAAATGACGAAATGACAAAAACGATGGGTTATAGCCCATGTTTTTTGAAATTTTGAAAAAAAAAGTTAGCCTCGTTTCTCATCATTTTGGACCGTGGGCTATAGCCCATATCGTACGGCATACTATAGCGCGCCGTTTTTCATCATTTTTGAGGATTTGAAAAAAATGACGAAATGACAAAAACGATGGGTTATAGCCCATGTTTTTTGAAAATTTGAAAAAAAAAGTTAGCCTCGTTTCTCATCATTTTGGACCGTGGGCTATAGCCCATATCGTACGGCATACTATAGCGCGCAGTTTTTCATCATTTTTGAGGATTTGAAAAAAATGACGAAATGACAAAAACGATGGGTTATAGCCCATGTTTTTTGAAATTTTGAAAAAAAAAGTTAGCCTCGTTTCTCATCATTTTGGACCGTGGGCTATAGCCCATATCGTACGGCATACTATAGCGCGCAGTTTTTCATCATTTTTGAGGATTTGAAAAAAATGACGAAATGACAAAAACGATGGGTTATAGCCCATGTTTTTTAAAATTTTGAAAAAAAAAGTTAGCCTCGTTTCTCATCATTTTGGACCATGGGCTATAGCCCATATCGTACGGCATACTATAGCGCGCAGTTTTTCCATCATTTTTGAGGATTTGAAAAAAATGACGAAATGACAAAAACGATGGGTTATAGCCCATGTTTTTTGAAATTTTGAAAAAAAAAGTTAGCCTCGTTTCTCATCATTTTGGACCGTGGGCTATAGCCCATATCGTACGGCATACTATAGCGCGCAGTTTTTCCATCATTTTTGAGGATTTGAAAAGAAATTACGAAATGACAAAAACGATGGGTTATAGCCCATGTTTTTTGAAATTTTGAAAAAAAAAGTTAGCCTCGTTTCTCATCATTTTGGACCGTGGGCTATAGCCCATATCGTACGGCATACTATAGCGCGCCGTTTTTCATCATTTTTGAGGATTTGAAAAAAATGACGAAATGACAAAAACGATGGGTTATAGCCCATGTTTTTTGAAATTTTGAAAAAAAAATTAGCCTCGTTTCTCATCATTTTGGACCGTGGGCTATAGCCCATATCGTACGGCATACTATAGCGCGCAGTTTTTCATCATTTTTGAGGATTTGAAAAAAATGACGAAATGACAAAAACGATGGGTTATAGCCCATGTTTTTTGAAATTTTGAAAAAAAAAGTTAGCCTCGTTTCTCATCATTTTGGACCGTGGGCTATAGCCCATATCGTACGGCATACTATAGCGCGCAGTTTTTCATCATTTTTGAGGATTTGAAAAAAATGACGAAATGACAAAAACGATGGGTTATAGCCCATGTTTTTTAAAATTTTGAAAAAAAAAGTTAGCCTCGTTTCTCATCATTTTGGACCATGGGCTATAGCCCATATCGTACGGCATACTATAGCGCGCAGTTTTTCCATCATTTTTGAGGATTTGAAAAAAATGACGAAATGACAAAAACGATGGGTTATAGCCCATGTTTTTTGAAATTTTGAAAAAAAAAGTTAGCCTCGTTTCTCATCATTTTGGACCGTGGGCTATAGCCCATATCGTACGGCATACTATAGCGCGCCGTTTTTCATCATTTTTGAGGATTTGAAAAAAATGACGAAATGACAAAAACGATGGGTTATAGCCCATGTTTTTTGAAATTTTGAAAAAAAAAGTTAGCCTCGTTTCTCATCATTTTGGACCGTGGGCTATAGCCCATATCGTACGGCATACTATAGCGCGCAGTTTTTCATCATTTTTGAGGATTTGAAAAAAATGACGAAATGACAAAAACGATGGGTTATAGCCCATGTTTTTTGAAATTTTGAAAAAAAAAGTTAGCCTCGTTTCTCATCATTTTGGACCGTGGGCTATAGCCCATATCGTACGGCATACTATAGCGCGCCGTTTTTCATCATTTTTGAGGATTTGAAAAAAATGACGAAATGACAAAAACGATGGGTTATAGCCCATGTTTTTTGAAATTTTGAAAAAAAAGGTTAGCCTCGTTTCTCATCATTTTGGACCGTGGGCTATAGCCCATATCGTACGGCATACTATAGCGCGCAGTTTTTCATCATTTTTGAGGATTTGAAAAAAATGACGAAATGACAAAAACGATGGGTTATAGCCCATGTTTTTTGAAATTTTGAAAAAAAAAGTTAGCCTCGTTTCTCATCATTTTGGACCGTGGGCTATAGCCCATATCGTACGGCATACTATAGCGCGCAGTTTTTCATCATTTTTGAGGATTTGAAAAAAATGACGAAATGACAAAAACGATGGGTTATAGCCCATGTTTTTTAAAATTTTGAAAAAAAAAGTTAGCCTCGTTTCTCATCATTTTGGACCATGGGCTATAGCCCATATCGTACGGCATACTATAGCGCGCAGTTTTTCCATCATTTTTGAGGATTTGAAAAAAATGACGAAATGACAAAAACGATGGGTTATAGCCCATGTTTTTTGAAATTTTGAAAAAAAAGTTAGCCTCGTTTCTCATCATTTTGGACCGTGGGCTATAGCCCATATCGTACGGCATACTATAGCGCGCCGTTTTTCATCATTTTTGAGGATTTGAAAAAAATGACGAAATGACAAAAACGATGGGTTATAGCCCATGTTTTTTGAAATTTTGAAAAAGAAAGTTAGCCTCGTTTCTCATCATTTTGGACCGTGGGCTATAGCCCATATCGTACGGCATACTATAGCGCGCAGTTTTTCATCATTTTTGAGGATTTGAAAAAAATGACGAAATGACAAAAACGATGGGTTATAGCCCATGTTTTTTTAAATTTTGAAAAAAAAAGTTAGCCTCGTTTCTCATCATTTTGGACCATGGGCTATAGCTCATATCGTACGGCATACTATAGCGCGCCGTTTTTCATCATTTTTTGAGGATTTGAAAAAAATGACGAAATGACAAAAACGATGGGTTATAGCCCATGTTTTTTGAAATTTTGAAAAAAAAGTTATCCTCGTTTCTCACCATTTTGGACCGTGGGCTATAGCCCATATCGTACGGCATACTATAGCGCGCCGTTTTTCATCATTTTTGAGGATTGGAAAAAAATGACGAAATGACAAAAACGATGGGTTATAGCCCATGTTTTTTGAAATTTTGGAAAAAAAAGTTAGCCTCGTTTCTCATCATTTTGGACCGTGGGCTATAGCCCATATCGTACGGCATACTATAGCGCGCCGTTTTTAATCATTTTTGAGGATTTGAAAAAAATGACGAAATGACAAAAACGATGGGTTATAGCCCATGTTTTTTGAAATTTTGAAAAAAAAAGTTAGCCTCGTTTCTCATCATTTTGGACCGTGGGCTATAGCCCATATCGTACGGCATACTATAGCGCGCAGTTTTTCATCATTTTTGAGGATTTGAAAAAAATGACGAAATGACAAAAACTATGGGTTATAGCCCATGTTTTTTTAAATTTTGAAAAAAAAAGTTAGCCTCGTTTCTCATCATTTTGGACCATGGGCTATAGCCCATATCGTACGGCATACTATAGCGCGCCGTTTTTCATCATTTTTTGAGGATTTGAAAAAAATGACGAAATGACAAAAACGATGGGTTATAGCCCATGTTTTTTGAAATTTTGAAAAAAAAGTTATCCTCGTTTCTCACCATTTTGGACCGTGGGCTATAGCCCATATCGTACGGCATACTATAGCGCGCCGTTTTTCATCATTTTTGAGGATTGGAAAAAAATGACGAAATGACAAAAACGATGGGTTATAGCCCATGTTTTTTGAAATTTTGGAAAAAAAAGTTAGCCTCGTTTCTCATCATTTTGGACCGTGGGCTATAGCCCATATCGTACGGCATACTATAGCGCGCCGTTTTTCATCATTTTTGAGGATTTGAAAAAAATGACGAAATGACAAAAACGATGGGTTATAGCCCATGTTTTTTGAAATTTTGAAAAAAAAAGTTAGCCTCGTTTCTCATCATTTTGGACCGTGGGCTATAGCCCATATCGTACGGCATACTATAGCGCGCAGTTTTTCATCATTTTTGAGGATTCGAAAAAAATGACGAAATGACAAAAACGATGGGTTATAGCCCATGTTTTTTGAAATTTTGAAAAAAAAAGTTAGCCTCGTTTCTCATCATTTTGGACCGTGGGCTATAGCCCATATCGTACGGCATACTATAGCGCGCCGTTTTTCATCATTTTTGAGGATTTGAAAAAAATGACAAAATGACAAAAACGATGGGTTATAGCCCATGTTTTTTGAAATTTTGAAAAAAAAAGTTAGCCTCGTTTCTCATCATTTTGGACCGTGGGCTATAGCCCATATCGTACGGCATACTATAGCGCGCCGTTTTTCATCATTTTTGAGGATTTGAAAAAAAATGACGAAATGACAAAAACGATGGGTTATAGCCCATGTTTTTTGAAATTTTGAAAAAAAAAGTTAGCCTCGTTTCTCATCATTTTGGACCGTGGGCTATAGCCCATATCGTACGGCATACTATAGCGCGCAGTTTTTCATCATTTTTGAGGATTTGAAAAAAATGACGAAATGACAAAAACGATGGGTTATAGCCCATGTTTTTTGAAATTTTGAAAAAAAAAGTTAGCCTCGTTTCTCATCATTTTGGACCGTGGGCTATAGCCCATATCGTACGGCATACTATAGCGCGCCGTTTTTCATCATTTTTGAGGATTTGAAAAAAATGACGAAATGACAAAAACGATGGGTTATAGCCCATGTTTTTTGAAATTTTGAAAAAGAAAGTTAGCCTCGTTTCTCATCATTTTGGACCGTGGGCTATAGCCCATATCGTACGGCATACTATAGCGCGCCGTTTTTCATCATTTTTGAGGATTTGAAAAAAATGACGAAATGACAAAAACGATGGGTTATAGCCCATGTTTTTTGAAATTTTGGAAAAAAAAGTTAGCCTCGTTTCTCATCATTTTGGACCGTGGGCTATAGCCCATATCGTACGGCATACTATAGCGCGCCGTTTTTCATCATTTTTGAGGATTTGAAAAAAATGACGAAATGACAAAAACGATGGGTTATAGCCCATGTTTTTTGAAATTTTGAAAAAAAAAGTTAGCCTCGTTTCTCATCATTTTGGACCGTGGGCTATAGCCCATATCGTACGGCATACTATAGCGCGCAGTTTTTCATCATTTTTGAGGATTCGAAAAAAATGACGAAATGACAAAAACGATGGGTTATAGCCCATGTTTTTTGAAATTTTGAAAAAAAAAGTTAGCCTCGTTTCTCATCATTTTGGACCGTGGGCTATAGCCCATATCGTACGGCATACTATAGCGCGCCGTTTTTCATCATTTTTGAGGATTTGAAAAAAATGACGAAATGACAAAAACGATGGGTTATAGCCCATGTTTTTTGAAATTTTGAAAAAAAAAGTTAGCCTCGTTTCTCATCATTTTGGACCGTGGGCTATAGCCCATATCGTACGGCATACTATAGCGCGCCGTTTTTCATCATTTTTGAGGATTTGAAAAAAAATGACGAAATGACAAAAACGATGGGTTATAGCCCATGTTTTTTGAAATTTTGAAAAAAAAAGTTAGCCTCGTTTCTCATCATTTTGGACCGTGGGCTATAGCCCATATCGTACGGCATACTATAGCGCGCAGTTTTTCATCATTTTTGAGGATTTGAAAAAAATGACGAAATGACAAAAACGATGGGTTATAGCCCATGTTTTTTGAAATTTTGAAAAAAAAAGTTATCCTCGTTTCTCATCATTTTGGACCATGGGCTATAGCCCATATCGTACGGCATACTATAGCGCGCCGTTTTTCATCATTTTTGAGGATTTGAAAAAAATGACGAAATGACAAAAACGATGGGTTATAGCCCATGTTTTTTGAAATTTTGGAAAAAAAAGTTAGCCTCGTTTCTCATCATTTTGGACCGTGGGCTATAGCCCATATCGTACGGCATACTATAGCGCGCCGTTTTTCATCATTTTTGAGGATTTGAAAAAAATGACGAAATGACAAAAACGATGGGTTATAGCCCATGTTTTTTGAAATTTTGGAAAAAAAAGTTAGCCTCGTTTCTCATCATTTTGGACCGTGGGCTATAGCCCATATCGTACGGCATACTATAGCGCGCAGTTTTTCATCATTTTTGAGGATTTGAAATAAATGACGAAATGACAAAAACGATGGGTTATAGCCCATGTTTTTTGAAATTTTGAAAAAAAAAGTTAGCCTCGTTTCTCATCATTTTGGACCGTGGGCTATAGCCCATATCGTACGGCATACTATAGCGCGCAGTTTTTCATCATTTTTGAGGATTTGAAAAAAATGACGAAATGACAAAAACGATGGGTTATAGCCCATGTTTTTTGAAATTTTGAAAAAAAAAGTTAGCCTCGTTTCTCATCATTTTTGACCGTGGGCTATAGCCCATATCGTACGGCATACTATAGCGCGCAGTTTTTCATCATTTTTGAGGATTTGAAAAAAATGACGAAATGACAAAAACGATGGGTTATAGCCCATGTTTTTTAAAATTTTGAAAAAAAAAGTTAGCCTCGTTTCTCATCATTTTGGACCATGGGCTATAGCCCATATCGTACGGCATACTATAGCGCGCAGTTTTTCCATCATTTTTGAGGATTTGAAAAAAATGACGAAATGACAAAAACGATGGGTTATAGCCCATGTTTTTTGAAATTTTGAAAAAAAAAGTTAGCCTCGTTTCTCATCATTTTGGACCGTGGGCTATAGCCCATATCGTACGGCATACTATAGCGCGCCGTTTTTCATCATTTTTGAGGATTTGAAAAAAATGACGAAATGACAAAAACGATGGGTTATAGCCCATGTTTTTTGAAATTTTGAAAAAAAAAGTTAGCCTCGTTTCTCATCATTTTGGACCGTGGGCTATAGCCCATATCGTACGGCATACTATAGCGCGCAGTTTTTCATCATTTTTGAGGATTTGAAAAAAATGACGAAATGACAAAAACTATGGGTTATAGCCCATGTTTTTTTAAATTTTGAAAAAAAAGGTTAGCCTCGTTTCTCATCATTTTGGACCATGGGCTATAGCCCATATCGTACGGCATACTATAGCGCGCCGTTTTTCATCATTTTTTGAGGATTTGAAAAAAATGACGAAATGACAAAAACGATGGGTTATAGCCCATGTTTTTTGAAATTTTGAAAAAAAAGTTATCCTCGTTTCTCACCATTTTGGACCGTGGGCTATAGCCCATATCGTACGGCATACTATAGCGCGCAGTTTTTCATCATTTTTGAGGATTGGAAAAAATGACGAAATGACAAAAACGATGGGTTATAGCCCATGTTTTTTGAAATTTTGAAAAAAAAAGTTATCCTCGTTTCTCATCATTTTGGACCATGGGCTATAGCCCATATCGTACGGCATACTATAGCGCGCCGTTTTTCATCATTTTTGAGGATTTGAAAAAAATGACGAAATGACAAAAACGATGGGTTATAGCCCATGTTTTTTGAAATTTTGAAAAAGAAAGTTAGCCTCGTTTCTCATCATTTTGGACCGTGGGCTATAGCCCATATCGTACGGCATACTATAGCGCGCAGTTTTTCATCATTTTTGAGGATTTGAAAAAAATGACAAAATGACAAAAACGATGGGTTTCTCATCATTTTGGACCATGGGCTATAGCCCATATATGTCACAGTCAAGTCGGCCATCAGGAGACTGAGGGATTTGAAGGACCAGTAAACGGGGACTATAGTGTCAATCATTATGTTTTTGCTCTACATGCATTGGCTAGCAAACAAATTAACGTTAAGTGTGTGTGTGTGTGTGTGTGTGTGTGTGCGCGCGCGCGCCAGCCTTAAACACATTTCTTCCATGTAGCCCATGTTTTGTAATTGCATCATCATGCTATTATTATGTCCATGGATATACAGAGTGAACTCAACAATTATAAATGAATATGATACCTTTTATATAATCACCAACATGAATTATGTTTGTTATTTACAGCTACGTAGAGTAGTGGGGCGAGATGGAAAAGGGGCGACCGTACCCGTTACCTCAATGACCCATTTAGATTCTTCTTTATTTATTGTACAAATAGGATCTTTGGAGACTTTGACAGAGCTTGTCTGACGTGACGCCATATATAAGGTATAGGGGCCCCGCTGAGCTGATAGAGATAGATCTTTATTTGTCATTGCAACGTGTATCCGCACACATACCAAAACAAATGGTGGTTGGACTTGGAGACAAACATCACTGGACATATTAGTGCGTGGCTCTTCAGTGACAGTGACAGAAGGTCTGGTCTCCTCCTCCGCACTTTACCTTTCAGTCAGGAACGGGGGAAGCATGTGCTTGTTTGTTTTCTGCAGCCCCTGCTCTCCCTAATAGACAGATGATGTGCATCGTGAATGTTCACAGTTCACACACACAGGCGGGATGTAGATGTAAGGCTATGTCTAATCGAGGACCTTGTCGTTCTCCGGGGAAGGTCATGGGTAAGACTGATGGATAGATACATCTATCTTATCTCCCCCGACACATTTCTGCTGAGCAATGATGTAACCACTGTGATAGACCAAATAGAAGGAACACACTAATGTCAGGAACGAGGAGGAATTAAAGTAAACCAACTCCTTGTAAAATAATAATGGAACAATTTATTACAAATGTGTGCAGACAAAATGAAAAATGACTCACAAAATAAAAGTGAAGAAATAAAATTATAATAGGCCTATAGAGCTCTGTTTTCCCCCAAAGTCAATATGGATAGTTTGTTTGTGTCTATCAATTAGAGGCCTCTTTGTTTGTCAGTGTTCTTTCTTATCTGAGATCCACAGGACAGTCCGCTGATGAAGCTGAGGAGTGTTGAGATGTGAAGTGGAATTATGGACAGGGTCCTGGATTCTCTCTTCTCAGTCACTCACTCATTTTTGTTATCAAATGTTTTTTATTAAAGACAAAAAATCACAATAAGACATGTTAACATCATGAATGACTAAAGAAAACACATAAACACAACACATAACAGCAAAAGCAAGGAACACAAAAACAAACAATCCCACCCACCCCTCCCCCCCCCCCCCCCCCCCCCCCCCCCGAGACCAAAGATGCCATAAAATGTCAGTACTCCTACTACTGTGCAATGGGAACAAAAAATAAATAATGATAATAATAATTACTAAATCATGCCCTTAACCAAATCTGCAATACCAGACCAAATCTCAATGTTTTCCTCTTTTGCACCATGCAATCTTGCTGTAGACATTTCTAAATAAATTATATCTAAAAAGGTCAAAGCCCATTGGCGAAATGACAATGTACGAGGAGGTTTCCAGTGCGAAGCAACCATCTTCTTTGCGGCCGTTACGCCAGCAAAGAAGACACGAATACGGGTATTATTTAATGGTAACTGGGATACATAATTTAATAAGAATAGAGATGGGTGTGATGTTAATTTGTAGAATAATCGAAAGCTTAGCAGCAACCAGATTCCAAAATGTGAGGACACTCGGACACTCCTACACCATATGAAAGAATGTACCTATGGTGTTCGGAGTGCAAAAAGTGCAGTTGTGATTATTTAAAATCCGCAAAGCACACAATCTGTTAAGTATGTCCGATGAACAAAATTTAGATTAATTTGTTGATGATCAGGATTCCTAGAAGACAGGACAACATTAGACCACACTGTATCCCAGCTCCAATCTGGATCTAGATTTGGTATGTCATTCCTCCATACAGTATCGACAGCCAAGGTCCCATAACTAGATTCTAATAAATAATCATACAATATGGAAACAAAACCTCTTGACCTAACATCACAGATAAGTCTATGCAAAAGGTGCATTGCAAGGGGGGTCTGCCATGGAACCCTGTATGTCCTCATGGCAGTTCTCAATTGTAAATAGAAAAAAAAAAGAGTTACCAGGCAAGTTAAAAATATCACATAAATTCTGGAAAGAACGTTAAACCATTTAGGTGGTTAGGTGGTTAGGTAAACCAACGTGTAATTATCAAATAAATCACCCAAAGTATGAATCCCCTTGGAACTCCATCTGGGAAAACGAATAGGACGATTGTCCAAAAGCAAACCATCATTGTTGAACACTGGGGAAAACGAATTCCATTTCAAATCAAGCGAACTTTGCATTGACTATTTGTTATGTTTGAATAGATCAGATCTCTCAATTCAACAGGATGAACCAAACTCTCCTCAAGCTCTCGCCAACAGACCTTTAAAGTTGAGTCGAGAACAGGGGGCGAAGAGTGAAAGCCCAATAGTATAATTTGAAGTTAGGCAACGAGAGACTACCCGCTGTGTAACAAGGAAAGTTTGAGACGTGGGCGTTAGTCACTCACTCTTGACTTGTGTTCACATACATGCTCTTCTTCTCTTGGAATCAAGGAATACAAAAAACCAACCTGCATAGTAGCAGACATGAACTTAATTAATTTCAACATTAATCTGTTTCAATGGCATTTTCTATTCGTTATGTATCATCATCTTTTCAAAATAAAAGTACTTCATATAGTAAGCATTCACACTGTAGCAGAACACTGGTGATACATTCAGCCGTCACATAACATTACAATTTGTGTTGTATATAGGCTACTATTCATATGACAGTTCTGATCAGCTTTGCTGATCTAATATAAACACAACATAGAACACCTCTGGTTGTTTTTTTTACGTTTGACATTTACTCATACAACCATACACACAAGTCAGGCCTGCAAACCCCCTTCCCTTATGTACTAGCTGCAGCTTCATGCTAAAAGGATTAGCTTTAGCAGCCCTGATAAGCAAGGCAAACAACAGGCAATTACACTCACCAGAGAATCTTCATTAAAATAAATAAAAAACGATCCTCCCAGGTCATCTGGTGGAAAATAATAACTCAGAAGTTATTTACTCAACTTCTGTGAGTATTATTACTTATATTTGTATCAGCAGATCTTTGTTCTTTCAACTCTTTCCACATATGTCTCTCTCTGTCGGAAGCCAGAGCAATGCAGGGAAGTAATCCTACACATATACCAAGGAGCTCCCCCTGGTGGAGAGCTCACCTACTGTCCTAAGGCTATTTACCCCTTTCAGTGTAGTGTTCATTTTATATGGGAGATGATGCGCTGAGCAACTTTTCTGGGCGACACGGCAGTGGCTAGTAGGGGTGTAACGATATAGTAACTGTATCGAAAAATCGATTTTTCATTTCAAGAATTGAAGTACCGGTATGTTGATATGTATTTAGGATCAACATATGGAATGTCCAATCAGGTCAGCTCCATATATGGAGATCTAAGGGTTTGAGATTTGAGGTCAGATGTATAGAGTTGCTGGCCGGCTCCATATATATGCAGATCTATAGGTGATGATCCAGTCTTCTCCATGTATGGCTATCCAGCGTTTGATGAGGTCAGTGTCATGATCTTCATAATTATGGAGACGGCCATGGAACGTGTCACGAGGCGTGACGGACTGACGGCCATATGTGGTGGCGTGACGGACGGACTGACTGACTGACGGACGGACTGACTGACTGACAGGTTTTGCAGGTTTTCATAGTAATCTGCGATCCCGTCAGTCCGTCACGTCTCAAATCGTGACCCCTCACAATATGGCCGTCAGTCTGTCACACCTTGTTATTATTACCAGTAAGACGCCCTGAGGGTGAAAAGCGACCGATCAATATATGGAATGAATTCTGTAGGCTACTGGCCATATATGGAGCGTGTCTTGAGTGTACAGGGTTTGATCAGGTCCTTAGAGTATATATTAATAGAGACGGCACCGGAATTCACCTCCGATCCACTTGCATTAAGTTGCTAAAAAGCGCATGAGGCGATTTCACTCCTCCTTCCGGGTAGGAACAGAGTGCATTCTGGGATGGATTGGGCCAAATCGTGAACGCGCTGGCCGTTGACTATCATTGCACGCGTTCATGCATGAAACAGCGTTCATGTGTCATCATGAACGTGCGCAATGATAGTCAACGGACCAGCGCTGGCCCAGCGCTGCAATACCAAATTCGGCCACTATGTCCATTTCCGTTCAGGGTTTCCTCCGGGTGCCGACTTTATTATTAATTATATACTCTAAGATCAGGTTAGATCAACATATGGAATGTCAGAACAGGAAGGACAGGTGTGGTATACACAGGATCAAATGAAATGAAATGTCAGAACAGGTCAACTCCATATATGGAGATCTATGAGTTTGCTGGCCGGCTCCATATACAATATATGGGTGATGATAGTCTTCTCCATAAATGGTTATAATATCCAGGGTTAGATGAGGTCAGTGTCATGATCTTTATATATGGAGATGGCCATATATGGTGGCGTGACGTGTCACAAGGCGCCATATATGGAGATGTAAGGGTCTTCATGATGTCACGTAATGTCACAAGGCGTGATGGAGGGGGCATTAATTAATACTTTTACTTGCTACATGCTATTTTCATGACAATGCTTTTAGGCCTATACTTAATTACTCAAGTAATATATTGAATATATAGGGCTGCAGGCAATGCGTTTTCCTTGTGGAGTATAGGCCTATTTATTTTGGTATAGCCTACTTTTAGGCTAGCCTATATATACTTCTTGTTCTTCCACCACGGCAGAAAAGTCATGGTTCTTCATGCCAGCATGTTGTATAATAGGCAACAAGGCATCCACAATTATTATTCTGTTTCATACTTTCATTTCATGCAAGGCATATGAAATGTATTTGAGTCAAAACATTGGCTACATGGATCATATCATTGTCAACAACAACATCATCAGATCTTGACAGCCTTGCTTATTTGGTGGTTATAATAAAGTCATTTTTATAATACCAAAAAAATCTCGACAGCCAACAAAGAATCAGCAAAGTCGGAGCCACCGTTTTGTTAACGTAGCTTTGTCCTTTCCTGTCTTATAAATGGAATGACATAGAAGGCCTACTTGAGAACACTTATAGCTCATGGTAACAAATCATATGCCTCCGCGCAATAACCTCACGCACGCTGCACGCATGCATGTATGCACTCACAGTCACAAACGCGCGCAAACGCACACACACACACACACACACACACACACACACACACACACACACACACACACACACACACACACACACACACACACACACACACACACACACACACACACACACACGACACACACACACACACACACACACACACACACACACACACACACACACACACACACACACACACACACACACACACACACGACACACACACACACACACACACACACACACACACACACACACACACACACACACACACATACACACACACACACACACACACAAACACGACACACACACTGGCCGGGCTGAGAGATCCTTAAAAACAACCCACAATTTCCTGTAAAAATCTAAGAATAGTTCGTTTTACTCTTCGCTTACAAAGCAAAATGTCTTTTCAGACGTTATTGAAAAATGATTACTGGAATCGCACAAGCGCGCACTCTCTCTCTCGCACACGCACGCAAGCGCGCACGGACACACACACACACACACACACACACACACACACACACACACATGCATGCATGTACTATTATACCAGAATAAGCCGATATAGGCCGAGTTGTGCTTGAAATGTATACTGTAATTCTGCAAACTGTTAATAAATCAATCAATCAATCATTCTGTAGGGCAGGCTATGTCGAAATTATAGGTACACGCAATGTCCAATGGAGTATATATAACGTACGTGTCATGCATTCTGACACAGTGACACTGATAGGGCCTAAGAAGAAACAAAAATGTTTTTTTTATGTATAGGCTAAATGTTATAATGGCATTGGCACTATAGGCCTATAACTAACCACATCCGGTGATCTGACTGATATGGCTTTCACTCACTGATTTAGCTATACAGCTATAGCCTATAGGCCTATCTGATTTTCACTGACATCACATAACACAATGTGGAGATTATGGAGAATAATTATAGACATGAGTCTTATGCCGCATTTATTCAGGCTAAAATGGGTTAATTTAGGCTATAAGATCCATGCTGAAAAATAAAATCATCAGAAGACGAGTGCGTTGACCCTGTGCAGTTTTCATCCAGTGGTCCGGGGCCGGGACCACCATGTGGTCCTTGCTGGTTGGTAACCATGAACCCTTAAATTACCTTAATAGATCTTTAAATCTCGAGAGCGTGAAATGAAACCAAACATTTTACGCTCTCAAGAAGAGTTAAGTCATTGTTAGACATAATTACTTAATTTACAAGAAGTCGACTAATGTATAGAATAATTGTTATTTTTGATCAACGTTTGTATCTGTAGGCTGTAAGGCTAATGTCGTCAAATGGTGGTCCAAATGGCTAGATGCCCAAATGACCTTGATATAAAAAGGGTTGAAAACCACTAAAGGCATCGAGGTATACTGCTGGAAAGAAATACTTTGTTATAAAAGTCCGAAATTCACTAACTTTACTTAGTAAAAGTACAAAAATATTGACATCAAAATGTACCTAAAGTACCAAAACTAAAAGTATACTGGCTATATACTCATTATGCAGAATGAGTATATATATATGTCTAATTTCTCTTTCAAATTTCTTCGGAGGTATAGATATGGCTATTTTCAAATGGTTATGTATTGTAATAATATGCAAAGTAACTAGCAACTAAAGTTTTCAAATAATTGCTGTGGAGTATATATGTACAATATTTGCCTCTGAAATGTAGTGGGTAGAACTTAAAGCTAATACAGAAAATGTATAAGTCAAGTGCAAATACTTCAAAATTATACTTAAGTAAGGCTACTTTTATGGTAAATGTAATTCTTATTAGATACTGTCCATATACACACTGCAGCTGCTGTCTTGGACGCGCATGCATCACCGTATACCCGGCCGGCGTGCGTGCGTGTGCGTGCGTCACATGGTTTTCATAAACGGACCAATAGAAGTTTTTGTTGCTTAACTTTGCGATAAGGAGAAGAGCATGCAGCTAAAGAGCGAGACACGGCGAGACGGAGTTTCACTTATTAGGTGGTCACCGCCGAGTGCCCACAAGTTAACACAACACAAAACAACACACGCTTTTCTATTTGGATTGAACATTACATTTCTCTCTCGTCACTGGCCTATATATATATATGCCAAGTTGAAGCATAGCCTATTCATACAGACTCTCTCCAGTCCAGACATACGTCGTTTTTGAGCTGTCGTTGGAGAGAAATCTCCGCGTCTCTGCTTCTTAATTCCGTTGCTGTGGGTTCAGATGTTGGGAGACAAGGCTCAGGGTAAGTCACACAGCTCTCTCGCTCTCTCGCTCTCTCTCTCTCTCTCTCTCTCTCTCTCTCTCTCTCTCCCCCCTTCTCTCTCTCTCTCTCTCTCTCTCTCTCTCTCTCTCTCTCTCTCTCTCTCTCTCTCTGCAATGTCTTGGGTGTATTGTTTTCTATAGAAAGATTCCCAAACCTTTCATTTGATTTATTTGTTTGCGTTGCATTTTATATATTGCATATTATGTACAATATCCATATTTTTAAAAAAAGATTACCATAATTAATGAAGGCCCATTCAATCTATAGTCTGCAATCTCCACTAAACTCATATACAACTGATATTCTAAATCTTAATGTAAATTACTAAATATAGGCTACAGATTGTATATTTTATGCCTCGGAATAAACAGTTTTCATTAAACCACCAGACAAAGACTTATTAGGATATAGCTATACTACCGCCTTTAGCTTGCGACTAAAAGGCTGCATGGGAAATGCATTTATAATGAGCAATAAAATAACTATTCTGAGTGACTATTACAATTACAAATCTATAACCTGTCGAGTTTTTGACGTGAGCCTGAACGGAACGTTGAACGCTCGCTGAACGGAATTAAGTGGATTTCATTTCATTTAATAAAGAAAGGACAGGCTATATATATATATATATATATATTCCGTTATCGTTACTGAAACGAGCTCTGCTTTAGAGATGCAGTTTTAAACAAAACATAATCTTCATCTTCCCAGTTTTATGGGAGTAAAATATATTTGATTTGCATTTGCTTAATCGATTTGAAATCACGCTGTAGCCTGCATAGGTTGGTGATAATGCATACAGTATAGTCTAATAACATGCCTAATAATAATGATTATAATAGCATAATCATAATAATAATGTATAATTTGTACAATCCCATATGATAACTTTCAGTGAATCAAATAATACAGCAACCTGTCGTTATAATTCATGCCATATAAATTATAATATGGCCTCCTACAATAAGCTTTAATAATGATAATAATACATATGACTAATAATAATTTGTTATAATAATAATTATTATAATACTATAACTCATATGCCTAGCTATAACTTAATAAGACTATACTATAACTGCAAGTCTGCAATCTTTATTAGGCTGCTCATAATGATAAATGTAATGGCTATGTCTGACTCTCTTTGACAATATTTCCCGTTGGCTGCATGGCACCTCACATGGACCATGTGTGCTGTGCACCTTTTGCCTACCGGTATATATATTATGTCTGACTCTGGACCTGAAAGCGCCAGAATTAATTATTGCAACCTATAAACTGTATAGGTAATAACAATCCTTTATAGTATAAAGGTTTGTTATTACCGACAGCCATGCAGCCAGGCCTATAGTTGACAAATCACGGGCTATAATAACAATAATAATAATAAGTTCCCATGCATGGATGCTGTCCTTTTCCTTCAACGCACCTGAATAAATCCCTCCCCAACATAGGCCTATTATGTTAAACGCTTCAACGCGCGTGCATGCCACTGTTGCCTGCACAGCCGTCGTTCATTGGCCGCCGTGCTGTATATGGTCGATGATGAGTTGAGCGCGTGAGGGAACACCTATGCATTGCTGCTCCGCTATCCCTAGGTAGTGCACGCACCACCACGACAGTGCACGCACCACGGCACTCGTTGCGGGCAGCACTGACTTCTTGCGTCGCGTGGATTGGTGGACAGACACACGTTTTTTATTTTTATTTTTTTATTAAATTAATACCCACTGCTTGCGTTGGAACTTGGAACACAAAGATCGGAGAGAGTCGGGCATTATAATATAAATTAAATCATCTTATTCTTCACTCGTTCATTGGAATAACCGTCCATCAGCAACGTCGGGTACGTGTGACGAATTAGCCGCAACCACAAGGCCAATAATCCACTCTTCATGTCTATATAGGTCTAATTTAAATGTAATTACTCAATTAAGCAAACATGTTTAAAAAAAAAAAAAATGTCATCATGACCTGCATTCTTCGTTATGTCAAAAGTTATTTTAGCCTAATTAATGCAAAAAAGTATTATAGCTAATCGTAGCATATACTTTCTAATGACCTTCATTAAACATATCCAGATATCAACGTCAAAGCTATCATTGGGCTTCTGAAACAATTTGGGCTTTCAAAAGTTTCAATTATTTTTCTTTAAAAAAAAGTCATAAAAAAACAACTACTACTAGGCCTATAGTGTCAATCATTATGTTTTTGCTCTACATGCACTGGCTAGCAAACACATTAACGTTAAGTGTGCGTGTGCGTGTGCGTGTGCGTGTGCGTGTGTGTGTGTTCTTCGCCTTTTTCTTTTTTACTATTTTGAAAAACATTTTTCAATAGTTCAATTATAGCCAATCTACATTGACACGTTGTGAGCTTGTATTGGCCATTTTAACTGTGTGTGTGTGTGTGTGTGTGTGTGTGTGTGTGTGTGTGTGTGTGTGTGTGTGTGTGTGTGTGTGTGTGTGTGTGTGTGTGTGTGTGTGTGTGTGTGTGTGTGTGTGTGTGCGAGACAGGCATCTCGTTGAAGGTTATGGAATACACGTATGATGATGATCTGGAAGAGCTGTGTCCTGTATGTGGAGACAAGGTCTCAGGCTATCACTACGGGCTTCTCACCTGCGAGAGCTGCAAGGTAGGTAGCCTACACACACGCACACGATTCTCACACGATTATAATTTTTTCCATGATGAAAATATTTATTGTCTTTAGTTTGTAGTTGCTGAACACTATACTACATACAGGAGCCAACTACTGTGCATTATATAAAAAGACAATATCAAAGTGGTTGACTTAAACCTCTCTTAAAGTCTCTCTCTTGTAGCAAAAACATAAGAGTAACTAAAATGAATTAATTATCCAACTAGTGCTGCACGATTCTTGCTCAAAGATCTCATGAGATCTCATAGGGGTTAGTTGTGCATTATGCAGCACACACACGCACGCATGCATGCGCACACGCACGCATGTGCAAACAAACACACACCACACCACACGGTCACACCACACACACACACACACACACACACACACACACACACACACACACACACACACACACACACACACACACACACACACACACACACACACACAGTGTGTATTGTCCTTTTCCTGTATATTTATCAGTTTTTCGTGCCATTATTATAATTCCTGCATCACAGGGCTTCTTCAAGAGGACAGTTCAGAACAACAAGAGGTACACGTGTGCAGAGAACCAGGAATGCAAAATAGACAAGACCCAGCGAAAGAGATGCCCATTCTGTCGGTTTCAGAAATGTCTCAACGTCGGAATGAGATTGGAAGGTAATTATAAGGCTTTATCCATTTATTCCATATATACTGTGAAACCCTTACGGATCAAAATAACACCAAATATACGCTAAATTTACACGTCCATTTGAATACACTCTGAGTTAAATTAACACTGAGGATTAACGGGCCAAGTTGATTCGGGCACATTACGTTTAAAAAAAATCAACCTAATTATTCTTGTAATTTGTTTAATTTCGCTGTTACAAAAAAACCTAAAAACATATTTAGGCTATTACAGTAGCGTGTAATATATAATATGAGGCCCTGTCTTGATAAACATTTCCTGATATGCAGGCCAGTGCTAAGTCTCATCACAATGCCTATATACAAAGGGGATAGTTAGTTATTCCCAGACAGACAGCAGTGTGCAGAAAAGCACCTGCTTCCGTCGTAGAAAAACGACACATTCTTCACTCGCTGATAAAACCCCAGAGACTCCCTGTTTTAAATCAAAGGCCGTATTTAGGCTACAGCGAGAAGTCAAACTGCTAGAGGCACAGCAGAGTTTTAAAAATGAATCCAAAAAGGGAAACATGAAAATGACAAGCTAAGCCTGCATGCTGTTTACCATCTATTGGCAAATTATTATATACAAAAAATATATCCCACCCAAATAGTTGGGGTTAAGGATTAAATATTCCATAAATAACGTTAATAATAATTGGAATTCTCTCGTGCTCATTAAGGAATTTTGCAAGAGACAGACATTGTTTGGCACGGCAACAGAATGCAGTAAGCCTCAGTCAGTATCTGCATCTGTAGGCCCTAAATCCATTTATTTTCCTCCACCTCTTGTCTCTTGCTGTGACAGCCGTGCGGGCGGACCGCATGCGTGGGGGCCGGAATAAGTTTGGCCCCATGTACAAGCGGGACAGAGCCCTCAAGCAGCAGAAGAAGGCTCTGATACGCTCCACCGGCTTCAAGCTGGAAACGTCGTCGGCCGTGACCACCGGCATCCCCTCCATGCCCTCCCCCACTCTCCAGGGCGACTATGGCTTCACGGGCTCGCTCCACGGCCTTCCGCCCGCCACCGTCGTGTCCAACAAGGGCCTCATGCCCGGCTCCAGCCCCATCCCCATGACCCCCACGGACTACGAGGCCGGCCTCTACGGACCCCCGTCGCTGGGCATGGCCATGCAGTCGCACCACCACACCGTGCCACTGACGGCCGCCCAGTACCAACAGTACACGACGGCCTTCTCCGGCCGGGCCATCAAGGCCGAGTGCCCCGACTACACCACCACCAGCTCTCCGGAGTCCCTCACCGCGTCCTACTCCTCGTACCCCGACATGTACCCCCACTCGGCGTCCCCCCACCAGCCCCCCCCCCACAGCCAGCTGCCACCGCTGGTGCTGGAGCTGCTGCGCTGCGACCCCGACGAGCTGGCGGTGCAGAACAAGATCGTGGCCCACCTGCAGCAGGAGCAGAGCGGCGGCCGCTGCCGCGCGGACAAGCCAAGCACCTTCAGCGTGATGTGTCGCATGGCCGACCAGACGCTGTTCACCATCGTGGAGTGGGCCAGGAGCTGCATCTTCTTCAAGGAGCTCAGGGTGAGTGCGCACGCACGGACGCACACACACACACACACAGACAGTTCACCATAGTGGAGTGGGGCTAGGTGCTGCATCTTCTTCAAGGAACTCAGAGTGAATGCCTCCGCTATAGACAGCATGTAATGCCCCACGCCCCACCCCCCACCTCCCACCAAACACACAGACCCACACACACGCACGCACACACGCAAGCCCTCTCGCCACCACACTCATGCACGCCACAATAATTCATATTTTTATGTACTGTACATCCTTGACCTTTGCCAGACTTAAAATAGCAAGCAACATTAGACCAGTAACAAATTACTATCAGATATACATTTACTGATATATTTATATACAAATGTAACAAAATGTTGAGGTAAAACACATTCTTTTATCCAAATTGCTATCCAAATATCACGTGTATTGGTACACATGTGATCAAGACCGATCGCTCTGATTTGTTCTATTCTATCATGGTTGGCTAAGAATCTAAATTTGCAGGTGTGGCCCGTTTTGAACAAAATGCCTGAAATGATGAACGCAGTGTCCTTGTCCTGTTGTTCTTTGTGATGCTGCCATAATAAATCCTCTTAATTATTACAAGTTCCATCTACTGTAAGTCATTGTCAGTTGACAATGCACGGCCACAACAACAAACGTTCCTGACCTGGTGGAGACCTGTGCTCTGAGGAGCACTTCTTCTACTCTATTATAGCTGCTGGGGTGATGTGGAAGTATCCTTTCAGTGCAAAGACAATGTGTACAGGATCGCTACAATGCACACGCCACTGTGCACGCATGCAGGATAATAACTGGACATAATATCCCCGTGCCAGTCCAACCAATTCCTTTTGTCATTTGGGTGGTGTAACTGTGCTGTGCTCTACATGTCAAATTCAAATCCCAAATTAGACAATTTACAGTTTAGGGCATTTAGCAGACACTCTTAATCCAGAGCGATTTAAGCAAGAACAGCACATGGAAATACATAGAAATAGTCATCAAGAGTCATAAGCAAGCAAAGAACCTAACATCCATCTGACAGTAGAATATCTATACAATGAAACTAGTATACACTATAGAGTGCTATGTCTACATAATATTCTATCACACACGACTGTAAGGTCGTCTGCAAAGGCTAAATTTATGTAATTTAGATAGAATATTATGAATAACTGTGCTGTACATGTCAAATCAAAATACCAAGTTAGAGATATTGTTGTCGTCGAGATGATGTGAGAGATATAGTTGTTGTGGATGCATCGTTGTGGTGCCAAGAAATAGGAGTCAAGTTTGTTTTGCGTTGTTGTAATCAGCTCATGATTGGTCTCACAAAGTTTTGTTTTTGTGACACAAATAGCATATGGGTCTCACTCCGAATGCCTTGTTTGTGCGACACAAATGGCAATTGATAACATTTTAATTTATCTAAGTACTGACAATCACTTGTCAAGATAGAACCAATTGGTAGAGGTCATCAAACAACTGTTTTACTGCTGAGATAAGGTGAATTGTTTTCCTCTAGTCCACTATACCGGTACGTCTATATTGGAGGTTACGGGTCATGTCACGTAAAGTCATGTACGTTTGTAAGTTTGTTTGTAAAACAACAATATATTGGATTAATTATTACTATTATTTTTGTACATTCTGTTGCACATTAGTAAACTTATATCCCTATATTCCTCCTCTTCATGGAGCATAGGCCACAGCACAAGCCCAGCAACACCACAACCATGAAGATAATCACAGCATTCCGTGTTCAGAGTCTGTCACAACTAGCTCAGTCTTAGGGTAACAATTAAGACTACTCGCCCCGTTTCTGTTTTCCTCCCAGAATTTTCCCCAGTGAGGGGTGGGAGAGGCTGGACAGCAGACGGCTGGACTTTGAATTTCTCTAACTATAAACTTTCATGACAGCAGAACAGCCTAAGTACAAATATAATTTATGAAAATCTACTACAGTGAAGTCTGTTCACAGAAGTTGTTGTAGGATATGTGGGGATTATCTGACGAGGTACCATTTGAGGGGGCAAAACCTTACATATACTAAATAATACTAAATTGTTTATAGGTTCAATATAAGTCAAATAATATAGCCTTTCCACAGCAGTATCTTTTTATATTTTTCCAAAAAGAATACAAACAGCCAATAGCATATTACAAAGTTATCCCCCTCACTGGGGAAAATTCCGGGAGGAAAAACAGGCAAGCACCGGGGCGAGTAGTCCAGTATTAGACCCTTAACCGATTTTCAATAGTGCAATAGTGATTTAGAGACTATAAATCAATGATAGCTTCTGAGGGAAGGAGAAAGGACTTCTTAGTAATTTTAGACTGTCAGGTACATTGCAGCAATCAAGCACACCTGTAGGTTTGCACTGTGTATACAGCTGGGGGGGTTCAGAACTTAACTCACCAAGTCTGGCCAGCTCCTTATTCAAGCTTTAGTCGTCTCCAGGCTTGACTATTGCGATTTGCAACTCCCTGAGTCTTTGCTGATCTGCCGGCAGGCTCTCTCAAACCCCAGAATGCTGCAGCACACCTGGTCTTCAACACGCCTCCCCATTCTGTGTTCCCCTCAATGACAGATGCTGCATTCATACGGGCAGATGCAAAGATACAGTATATCAAAATTCATTGTCAATGGAAGCTAGCGACATGAAGATACAAAGACACATCCAACAAACAGTGCTACAACAGCTACAAATTGTAAGCTGAGCTGGGTTCAACTTCCAGATACAAAGCTACATGCTGGATATTGTTGTTTTTTCCCTCAATCTCCCCAGCTGGCCGCCGCGCCTCTGACACACATCACTACGGGCGCACGTTTGATGACGTCAACGACCGTGTGAGCAAGAGATCTTTGCATCTTTGCACCTGCCTCGTGTCGTGTGAACGCAACATCACCGTTGCTGCCTGCAACCAATTCAAAACATTGGTGATGACCTACAAGGCAATGGAGGGCATCCCCCCCCCCTTACATCCAGGACACAATCCACCCCTACACCACTCCCCAGTTCCCACACACTTAGATCAGCTAACGCAGGACATCTGTGCACCTCCCTTCCATATAGCACCCTGGCCAAAATATGCTACAATCGTATCTTATCCCTCCTGGCTACGAAGTGACTGACAAACCAGTTTGAACCCTGTACCTCTTTCATAACTCTTGATTCCTCCTCTTATTTGTCTACTTTTTAGTGTGACTTATTGAGTATGATCTGTGTGTGTGTGTGTGTGTGTGTGTGTGTGTGTGTGTGTGTGTGTGTGTGTGTGTGTGTGTGTGTGTGTGTAACATGTTGCCTTTCGGGGCATCCATTAAATAGTCTAGTGTAGTCACATCAATATTTCTCAGACATATTGACTCAAGGTCAAATTATTGTGCTCAAAGGTAAATGGGTACTGCAGGCAGAAAATCTGAGCTCACAATATATATATGCGTGCACACACACACACACACACACACACACACACACACACACACACACACACTCACTAAGTACTAACACACAGTACAAACCGTTTGTACTTGCATGGCTTCATCTTTCTTAATCTAGATAGGCACATTTGGATGGACATTTTACTAGCATGCCATACAGTTGTTTGAGTCATTCAGTAGAAGTCATGGAGTCACCTTTAGTCACTATATTAATCATTCTGGACTTGTGCTCAAAATCATCAAGGGCACTCCTTGTTCAAAAATACTGTGTACATCTGTCAATTAATTAAGGTAGCTAGAAGAAATTAATTAAAACCTATGGCTGAACTTCCCATGTATTTTTAGGGAGATAATTAGGGGGTATAAAGTAGTGCTTGTCACGGTGATGATCCAAACACAGGACAGAGAAGTCTAAATGCAGGAGGTTTATTTACCAAAAATCCAGGAACAGCATCAAGCTTTGACATTCAACAATGAAATGACTGAAACACCAGGGGAGTATATAGACACACAGGGGTCACAGGTGAAAATAACTTCCATCAATACTGGGATAGGCTGGGGAACTAACAGGACAAGGTGGAAACACTAGGCTAATCACAGTAGGCTACTGTTGATACAACACAGGTAACAAAAGCAACAGAGGAAACCAGGAGACAAAACATACTACAAAATAAAAGTACAGTACACAGGTGTAAAGTAAACTCAAACTGGATTTAAGATGCAAGGAAAACAATAAAACAAAATCACAGGAAAACAGTAAAGTAAAACACTAACTATACTAAAAACCCAAGGAGCACATGAAAATACAGAACATTCAGTCACAGAACGAACGTGACAGTGCCTGGCATGATTCAGTCCTAGTAGGACAGCAGGGATACACTTGAGTCCTTAAAGGTGGATCTTCTAATATCCCATATAATATAGCCTACCATTGATGGGCAAAATGTTTTTCATCAAAACACCATTCGCATATTGACTATACGTCTTTTGTGCTATATTGCCTGCGCCTGATTCAGGGCAATGAAAGGAATTATACGAGTCCATCTTAAAAGCAGAACTGTGGCCCTGTGACCCATTTGGTTCACGAGTGCCCCTTTGTTTGCATGCGCCTGCCACTCAAAATTTCAGCGCACTCTATATCCCCCCTTGAGTATCGCCGATGTATCTGTAGGTGAATTGCGGCCCATTTCTTTTAGCATTGCAAACATCACGAACAGCATGAGAACAATGCTGTGCACATTTGCCAATAGAGAGTCTCCGGCAGAAAGCGTTGCTTCCCTCGCCTGGGTAATTACATTCCATGCAGAGTTGCAGACGATAACAGGGGAATGTCAGCTTTCCACAGCAGCTTGTTCAGCATTGTGGACGACTACATTGTTACAGAATACAGAGCATGGGCGGAGGAGGCTTATTGATTGCGGGCATTGCCTGCTTGCCGTGTTTTTCTGCCGAGGCGGTCTTTGTCATGCGTTGCACCCAATATTCACCTGTTCAACAACACAGAGCACATGAAGTGCACATGAAGGCCATGATGTGCATAATCTACATTCAGAGCCCATATAGATGGGTGATTGAACCACATATAGGTTCCAACTAAATAGGATGTGGAAATAGGGTCACGACAGTGAACCTCTAAGATCTTTGAAAATGTTCACAGTAATGTGGACATTGCCTATAATGACATTCCCACAATACAGAGGCGTTAAACACGTTACAAATAGCAGGTTTGCAGCACTGCAACACACAGTAGTGGATACAGATGTACAACACTATACAAGGAAAATAAATAAAATAGAAATGTAAAGAACATTGTCAAGAGAAACCATGTCTCTGCTGTGGAGTTAGGAGGTTTTTGTCTTAGCGCTTTTTAATACTTTTCATTGGTTCAATATTCTTTTCAAACCAACACACAGATGTTGGCGCTGCACTGCGGCGACATGGACTAGGGCTACGCTTATGCGGGCCCTTTGTCTAAGACACATTTCTTCCTCGGGAGACTAATAAAGTATATCATCATGTAAAGGGTGTTCAATAGCAGAAACGTAAAAAATTGAGTTAGGTGGTTTCTTCCACGCAGGAAAGCATAGGCGCTGCACATGGGGGCCTCAGCTCTATACTACAACAGGATTTCCACCACCGTTGTAAATGTGCGAGAGGATTAGTATTATTATTTTTGAAGTACTCTCTTGGCTACGTCCAATTCCTCTCGGAGAGGAAACGCGGCAGGTCACCGAGACCTCCCGCTTCCTCCTCTCTCTCTGGAAACCTCCCCCACCCCCTCCATGAATCAAGATGTTGTGTGCGGGCCGGGGGCCTGCATACATACATGGGGCACGAGATTGGACCTCTCCTTTTGGACAGATATATAGTTTCATTCGGGGGACAGTAATTCTGTCACCGACCCCATGTCAGATGAATGTGCATCTGTGGGCTCTGGACGACGCTATTAGGGGGCCCACATTCGGTGGCCCCACCGCGAGTGTCGTCGTAGCCCCTCTAATAGCATTGTGACGGTGGCATGTCACCAGCCGTAGAGTTACTGACTGTGGTGTCCTTCGGTTTACAGACTAATATGTACTTGCAGTGAGGGGCAATTTGACACACACGCATGCAGTGCATGCATTGCGCGCGCACGCACGCACCCACACAGAGAGAGTGTCCCCTTCTCACGGCTGATGTAGTGTGGGGTGTCGGAGGACGGGGAGAGGTGAAGAGGTTGCAGAGGTCACCAGTGAGGCTCATAAATACAACGAGATGAGACATATGAGACACTGAACCTGCCGCAGAACCGGCCCACAGATATGATACAAGGACCTTTACATCTTATCTTATCTCGTCTTTATGGTCACTCCATTTATATCTGTGTGCGTGTGTGCATGCGTGCGTGTGTGTGTGCGTGCGCGTGCGTGCGTGTTTTACGTGGGATCAAAACAGGCACAAACTCTGATGTGTTTATGTCCTCTGACCGTCTCTTTTTCTGTCTGTCTGTCTGTAGGTGGGCGATCAGATGAAGCTGCTTCACAACTGTTGGTCTGAGCTTCTGGTCCTGGACCACATCTTCAGACAGGTGCAACATGGGAAGGAAGACAGCCTACTGCTGGTGACGGGCCAGGAGGTAAAGTACAGTAGTACACCAAGCGTCGAGTAGCTTGTATACTTGTATACTATACAACTAATGGCAACACTAAGACAGGACATCATTAGATATATCAGAAACATTTATAAGTCTGCTTAGTTGATATTAGTTGATTATTTTCAATGGTTGAACGGCATCTTTTGCTTATCACAGTCACCAATTCATGTTGAATGACACACAAATGCAACAAATGATTCATATCCTTTTTGCAATTCATATAATATGAATTAGCCTTAAGAATATCGTCACTGTGGATCAGATACCTTGTAGAATATGTCCTAAAGATATGGGGGAAAAAAGGACCTGTGTTCCTTCCAATAGTAATTATTTGTGTCATTGCACAGTTGACAGTTTTTCACTAGTGATTGAGAGGATTATCCAAAATGAGAAAAGCACAGGCAAACTCTATATACTAATGTCTGGAATAAATGTCAGTGCTGAAATCAGTATGTAAATATGAAATAAAAGTTTAAACAGGTAGCTAGGTAATAGGTATAATGTTATTGCTATAGCAACAGCTATCAATGCTAACAATCAATTACAGCTCCCTGGGTCACATTTAGTCACAAGCTCTTGTTAATACACATACACATTAGTTCAATAATATAGTTATGAAACATGGAGACTATGGAGAATATTTGATGTATTATCAGTTAAAGGGGGGGGGGGGGGGGGAGACAAGATGGGACTTCTTCAAACATTAGACATACTTGTCACATCTGTCTTCTATAAGTTTGGGGCCATGATTTGGAACCCACCAAAAGTTTTTCTTTTCTTGTCTCAGGTGGAGCTGTCGGCCATCTTGTCCCAAGCAGAGGGGACGTTGTCAGGGCTGGTCCAGAGAGGCCAGGAGCTCGCTGGACGCCTCCTGGCACTGCAGGTGGACCGTAGGGAGATCGCCTGTCTCAAGTTCCTCCTCCTCTTTAACCCAAGTGAGTGCACCTCATTATACTTGATAGGAATCGAGGCACCGATATATCGGCCACATATCGGTATCGGCCGATATTTGCCGTTATCTGACATTAACCGATGGCATCATGGCAGTAGCCGATATTTATCTGTTGTTGGTACATTTTGCATTGGCTATGTTGGTGTGTTAGTTGGTTATCTACAGCCTATACCAAGCTGTAGATTCGGAACATTTATTTCTTGTTGAAGATGTATTTGTTTCCCTGGCACAAAAGCGGGAAACAAAAACAAAAATGAAATAAACATATCGGTATTAGTATCGGCTATCGGCTAAATTGTTACTTTAACTTTTAATCGGCCAATAATTTCCATGTCGGTGCATCCCTATAGTTATCGGTCAATAGCCTATTAGTATCTGCAAATAAAGCTGAGTTACCATGGTAACAGCAGCCCAGTGTCACATGCAGGGATGTCAGTCAGTCCGCCCCGGTCACAGGGTATGACTGTCACTATAGTGCTGTGAGTGAGTGGGGCCTGATGTGACAGGGCTGTGTCAGCCCTGTGATATGATACTCTCATCTCCCCCAGGCCATATCAAAAGAGGACTTGGACTGCAGCTTAAATATCCCCCCCCCTCCTTAAAAAACAACGTAGAATTTAAATGTAAAAGTTAGGCTCAACTGGGTACACGTTGACATACTGATGCTATTTTCTGACGGCATTTGAATAGCAACACAGACAATATTAATGGCATAAATGATCGTATAATTTGCAGTATCTATTTATCTGGGAGGTTGTAAGTGTTTTCTAAACTAGCCGTATATCTTCTCAAATAAACTCACTTAATTAAATTTCTGGGGTTGACAAAAGGCAACATTAACAAAGACTACCTCTCCCATTGTCCACTAATGGCATTAAAATAGAAAAGCGTAATGGATGGGTCTATCATTCGACTGCGTGGACCTACATTCATTCCGTGGCGAGTCGTACATCGGAGGAGAGACGAGAGAGAGAGAGAGCATAGACGTGGCTCGGCCCAGATTCCCAGAAGTGATTGCTATTTAGCGGCAGAAAAGCAGGGAACAAAGACCTTTTGAATGACGAGAGCACTTGGCAGAGCCGGGAAATATTTTGTTCGTCTCTGCCGTCGGTTCTTTGCTCTGCCTCTCGCTCCCTCGTCTTTCGGAGTCAGGTTTGTCGGGGGTAATTTAATTGCCCTTAAGCAGTTTGAAAAGATGATTCAGAGCGTTGATTCTAAAACATTTAATTACGGCATGAATAGAGTCTCCTGGCAGGACTCAGCTGATGCTGAATGCAAAGACCACTGGCGTGTCAGCTTATTGTTGGCCTTATGCTCACTCCTGCCACGCAAATACATCTTACATTGTGCACTGTTTGCACAGCAACCAAATGTAGTGCAAGCACACACACACACACACACACACACACACACACAGACAGACAGACAGACAGACAGACAGACAGACAGACAGACAGACAGACAGACAGACAGACAGACAGACAGACAGACAGACAGACAGACAGACAGACAGCTTTGATTGATGATCAATTGATATGATCATTACCGATTTTGTATTGATGTCCTTTAGAAGAACATTCGCTCACTAATTGTCAGAGAGTGCTTTCTTGAGAATGTTTCATTCTTGCTAGTACGTTATAACTGATTCCTGTCCTTTGTGTCCGTCCGTGCCTACTTTGTGTGCGCATCCCCCATGTGCCCACCTACATACATGTACTGTACGCATCTATGCGTCTGCCTCTCTCGCCTGCATGTAACGTCCTGCCGTCTGTCCGCTCGTTTCTCGCAGACGTGAAGCTGTTGGAGAACCAGGCGTTCGTGGAGGGCGTGCAGGAGCAGGTGAACGGCGCGCTGCTGGAGTACACACTCTCCGGCTACCCGCAGTTCCAGGAGAAGTTCTGCCAGATGGTGCTGCACCTCACCGAGCTGCGCACCCTCAGCACCCAGGCCGAGGACTACCTGTGCTACATGCACCTGAGCGGAGAGGTACCCTGCAACAACCTGCTCATTGAGATGATGCATGCCAAGAGAGCCTGCGTGTGAGGACACACAGAGAGAGAGACACACACACACACACACACGCACGCACACAAGCACACTCCTTTAATGCTTGCGATGTGTGCGTGCGTGTGTGCGTTTGCACGCATATTAGAGTGAGAGAGAAATGACAATTGACTCTGTGGAGGCAGTGGGGCTGTGTGAGCTGCTAGTTTTTGCAGGTTCAATCAATTGATCTTTTTTTTTGTCTGGTTGCGCTGGGGTCAGCTCATGTACAAAAGAAACATTAGAGAATTATATGGTTCCATCTGCTTACAGTGTCGTTTTGAGATACCGAACCCTTTAGTTAGCAAAGCTAATATTGTACTATGTTTTTATGTTACCTTTTTTTATAGCCCACTTATGTAATGTTTTTGACGACCCCCCCCCCCCCTGATTGTACAGTAACTTTGTGTGAACTCAATTTTCAACAAAATGTCAGATGGAACCTCATAATCTCAAGGCTGTGTCATTACTCGGGATTCTTTGTAGGAAGACGGGCTTCAAAATGGATGACATTCTTCAGTCAAAATATCTCTCACTTGGCATTTTCGTCACCAACCTTTACAGCACCCAACCTTAAGATGAACACGAAATGTGTCCAGCGTCATTTTTGTCTAATCTGTTTAGATGTTAATATATTGATATATCAAAGCCACACATGTTTACGAGAGCACATTCTTATTCACTTAATCATCTGACTCTTTGATGTGTTTTGCCAAGAGAACGAGGGAGCGAATGAACGCACGCACGCACGTGATAGATACAGAGACTCAGAGAGAGAGAGAGCGAGCAACCAGGCAAGGAAGAGCGAGAGAGATGGTGGGAATGGGAGAAGAGACAGACTGACGGAAAGCAATAGAGAGACAGCGTGTGTGTGTGTGTGTGTGTGCGCGTGCGCGCGTGCGCGCGTGAGAGAGTGAGAAAGTGAGAGAGAGAGTGAGAGAGTGAGAGAGAGAGCCAGAGAGAGACAGAGCATAGTGTGTATACAGTATATTGTGTGGGAGAGAGTGAGAGAGAGAGTGAGAGAGAGAGCGAGAGAGAGACAGAGCATAGTGTGTATATTGTGTGGGAGAGAGTGAAAGGAAGCCATCTCTTGGCCAGACCACTGAGGGAGTGCAGCGGATCGAGGGGAGAGAGGGAGGCGAAGCTACGTTAAGAAATATTAAATAAAACATAAAAGATACATTAGATGCATCAGCAGCATGTGTGAACGGAGAGGACAGAAATGATCAACAAAGACACAGCTGTGTCCTTTATTGAGCAGAATGCCCAAAAGGCAAATATTGGCAAGTGTTTGTCCTTCAGTTTTCACCAAGAAGCCACCCAAGCCTGAAAGAGGAGGGGCAGATTGTAGGGTCAGTGACAAGACCATGGACAGCTTCCAAAAGAGAGAGAGACACACACACACACACACACACACATACACACACACACACACACACACAGACACACACACACACACACACACGCAGTGAGGGAAAACATGTATCCGGCCATGCATGGAACACGACCACATTTCCCACCAAGTGAATCCTGACTTATACTTCATCGTAATGGCAGGCTGGTTTGTTGTGCGTCAAAAAATAGCCAAGCTATACAAACTTGTCTGATGATTTGAATAGCTTATATTATTCCCCGACTGGGGAAATTCTGTTTCATCTTCACCCAGCTGACGGCTGCTCAGATGGATGTGATTGATGATGAGTGGGACAATTCGATACTAACGCTGCGTTCACACGGGCAGATGCAAAGATGCAAAGATCACATTTGTCGCTTTGTAAAAATCTGTATCTCACAGGGACGTATACAGTTTGTATGGCTTTGTAGTTGGAAACGTCGGATGCATCTTTGCATCTTCATGCCGCTGGGCTTCCTTCCATTGACAATGAATGGTAGACTGTGTCTTTGCATCTGCCCGTGTGAATGCAGCAATAGCCCGGCGGGCCGGGAGGCGAGCCAGCGACCTTCTGAAGTTCTGATTAGCAGACAGACAGCCTCACTGCCCACGGCCGGCCCCGAGAGCACAAAAGATCAAGCTGAAAACGCACGCATGCTTTGTGTATCTGCTGTTGGCACACGACGCCGCCGTCACACGATGAAGTGTAAACTAGGCATGAGAATGGAAGCTCTAAAAAGAAATGATGGTTGCAGACATCTCTAAACCATTAGACCTGGAAAGCCTGTACGTTTGTTACACCTTTCAATCTGGGAAAGCATCGGTCATTCTTTTTGGTCAAGGACTCCCACATAATGTGTGTATTATAGCCTATATACACATGTGGCCGCGGACCTCCATCTGAAAATGTTTTGTTCCAGGGCGACCCCCAGAATGTATAGCATAGATTATACAAAAATGTCTAAATTTGTTTAGATATTTTTTCTCCAAAAAAATTGTTTGAAAATAGCAGATGTACAAGCTTGCAGCATTACAATACATGGCATGAAGTGACTTGCTGTGAGCTTGTATTTGTGTAATTTTTGAATAGCCAACACAGTCAGAAAACTTGGAACTAGGATTTAGAAGGCATTTTTAAAATCAGCCTCTAAAGTATGCTCACTTTGTGATGGGTGAAGAAGACAAAGTGAGCATTATTACGTTTCATTTAGTCTCCATTGCATGGTGGTGTTGCTTGCCGAAAAGAGTTTCTGGTTCTGGTTGTCAGACGACACTATTGTACTATGGAAACTATGGAAAATACGAAAATCAGGCTTTAGGATAGACAAAGCACTGCGCCTACAAGGGATTACATGCTTCTACTTTGGGGACAATACACATCTGTGTTACTGCTCTGCAAAACCTTCTTAATAACAATGTATGTTGTGCCAAACTGTTTTGTCATGGACATGTGTTGAGAATTTAACACTAAAACGCTCGTAGCTATATATATTATGTTGAAGACGACTTTTTGTAAGTGCTCAACAGCCACAGAGATTCTAGCGTAATCAAACCATTAAATGTGATACCTGTAATAATCACCGAGAATCATTTAGAAACACAATCTTAAAGGTGGTGTATGTGTAACAAATACACATTGTTACCCTCTGATTCTATAGCAATCATTCATTGCTATAGTGTTCAGTAACAGGGGTCTCCCCATCTCTCCTTTTCTTTAGTTTGATTACTTGAGTATTTCAAATTTCCAATACTTTTACTTCTACTCCACTACATCTCAGAGGCAAATACTATACTTTTACTCCACTAGAATTATTTGAATACTTTAGTTACTTTGTAGATTTTCATTATTTTTTACAAAACATACATTAACCACTTCAGCCCTATATACATTTCAGCCATTGGAAAATAGCAGATCTGCTATTTTCAAAAGATTGTTATACATTTTTAAACTTGCAACGAGACATCCTACATAATGAGTATTTTTTACTGTTACTTTAAGTATGTATGTAATGCCAATACTTTTGTACTTTTACTCAAGTACATTTGTAATTCCAGGACTTTTACTTGTAACAGAGTATGTTGCTGAAGATTTCAAACATCACTTATACAATTTGACTCATTTATCCTGATTCATGAGTCTTGAATTAGTTTACTAAAGAGAAGAGACCCCCGTCACTGAACTCTATCAGAATATAGAGCTACGCGAAGGACCACTTCACCACTTTTCAACCTATCTTCATATAACTGCTCCTCACTCATGTTCATGAGAAAATACCACAATTATTGAGGGCTGCTAGCCCCTCCTATGTCCAGCTTTGAGGATCTGTTTAAACTAGAGATGTCCCGATACTGTTTTGGTATCGGAAAAAAATCGGATCGGCTCTTATTTGGTCAAATCGGGTCATCGGTATCTGCAAATATGCCAGTCTAACCACCGATCCGACACAGGGGTAAGCGGTTGACACTATGGCAGGTAAATACAATGTTGGGGCATGTGGAGTTTGCTTTCGAGTTGCTCAAACCGCAAGTGCACATTTGAGTGAGGAGACTGCTATAAACACAACACTAGCTAGATAGCTATAAACACTATTCCCGGTCGGTGGACTTCAAAATAAGATCTTCATTCTTTTTCTATTATTATAAATATTATTCTCTGGTATCGGTATTCGGTATCGGCTAACACAGAAATTGTGTTATCGGGATCGGATCGGAAACAAAAAAAGTGAATTGGGACATCCCTATAGTTTAAACACAAACATTGAAGACAAAAGTGTGTAAATGTGATGTATGATGATAAGAGTGCCCCTCACTTCACACGGGTGTGATTCTTCTCCACTCAGTCTGTGTCTAGGAGGGCTGTGGGCACTTCAGAAACCCAAAAGGGGAGCCCAAGCCAATAGAAACTGCAGGCTTTCTATTCCTGAAAAGTTGCAATGCGATAACGGAAGCCATCGTTCTCACGATAATACAAATCTAAATATATATATATTTATATTATTATTTATATATAATGTTTTAATACAAATCTGCCTAACGATGACATCACTGTTAGATGGGTTTCTGAACTGCCCACAGAACTCCTATGAGATGCAGACCAATTATATTGAAGGTTGAAAAGAGTTGAAGACAAAATAATATCATTTACATCCATCTTCAACCACGTGAACCCTAGCGTCCCTGTTCTGGGCATGTCATTAATAATAGGCAAGCATTCTGGATAAAAATGTAACAAAAAAAATGGCAGACCCACAAGCTCAGCTCAGCTTGTAGAGACGCTATTTTTGCCAAAGAGATTTGGGGTAGAGGCAAAAAAGGAGGGGGGCCCAAGTACAGACCCCTGGGGGTCAAGAACGTGTAATAGGGTTTAAGCGGTGCCGTTCTTTGTATATTATTGTGCAGTCGAGGCTGTTCCAATCATTCCTCTGTACTCCCAATTTAACTTGGCAGGGTCAGTCATTTCCGCTTGTTGTCGTAGAGACAATCACTCCACCTGCCTTAACTCAAACCGTCACCTCGGTTTTATAATGAAAGACACGGAAATGTTCGTTATTATTGTCACCCTGTACAGAATATTTATATTGTGAAGTGAATATCACATCGTGGGGGGAAAAAAGATCAACTTCAACACAGGCAAATGTATCAGTTTTTTTTATGTTAATAGTCAAAATGCTACCATTGTGAAACTGTTTCACTTGATATTGCCTTTGTCTTTTGTTTTGTTTTTCTGCTCTTTGCTTTTGTATTATTTTCCTGTGAGTTGACACTGACAGTCTTTACTGAAGTGCTTTTCTCCACAGAAAGAGAAAGTGACCAAATTATTTTGTTTGCCTTTTAAATATATTTTATTGTAATAGCTTCAAACCAATAAAATTCAATTAAGTAAAACACCACTGTGTTGGTGATTATTGTCAAACCATTTAGCAGTTTCTGTGCATAAATGAAAAATGCAGTTATATACAGACTAATCCAGTGAAATGTCTCGTCTACCGTGCATATTAACCTACTATGAAACCTACAGAAGAAAATATCATTCATACATTATGAACAAAAAAAATAATTCAGAATAAAGTCATTGGTCAATGTATCTAAAATGTAATCTGGCCGCAAAGCGTTAATTTCTTCAGCCAAGGACACAAGCAATTATTAAGTACCATAAATTGTTTTAATTTAGGGTCCGTTTTGTTGGTGTCACTGTCATGTCAATGGCTATTTCATTCCAGGTGTAAACACCCCCATTTTAGAAATGTGATGCATGAGAAGAAAACATAACATACTTTAACATACTGTACATAGCAACCAGCTGTAAGCAGTAATAAAAAATAAAATAAAAAACATTCTAAATGATATATTTGTGGTGTGAAAGTAAACCCTTCTTACCACAGCAGGGCATTAGAACAGCTTACATCTTTTGTTTTTCTTCTGTATTTTACAATGTAACATACAATATTCACATATAGGCTAATACGTTTTCCCAGGACAGTTACATAATGTGTACATTGTACAACAACAACAACAACAACAACAACAACAGAAGAACAAGGCGAACAAACCACTGCCGAGCGTCTACAACACTCTACAGCAGGGGTGTCGAACTCAACTTGGGGCGAGGGCCGCATTGGTCAAAAGGTCACTTGATGGGGGCCACTACCAGTTGCGAACGCACGCTCGATGTCACAATCAGTCACTGCTATAATCTATCTATCTATCTGTCTATGTATGCTCAGACCCAGCCAGCCAGCCAGCCACACACACACACAAACACATAGTGCTCAGACCCAGCCAGCCACACACATAGCTCCGTAAGGGAGTGGTTGCACCACTCAAAAAATCTTCAAAAAACTGAAGAGGCTACTGGAGATTGGAGAACCCGATTTGGACATGATCTGATGCAGGACAATGTCACTATGACAGAACGAGAAGATGGGTCTGGCCACATTCATTCACCCCATAATCTCAGTGGTAATTGGGAATATGTTGACAATAGTCGACAGCTCTGCCGATTAATAATCGATTAATTGAACCCACCCCCCATATTAATCAATATCAGATACAACTTATAAGATTTTATATTATGCACATGCCATGGTCACATAACCATTATATGTTGAGTGCATGCTTTGATGGTTACAGTTTTTTTGATAATCAGTTTTGATGAGTAAACCTTTGTGGAGATCTTCTCAGTTCTCATTGTATGCTAGTTACTTCATTTCATCTGATTGTCTGTCTGGCAGGCACTTAACAAGCAATCGTTAACTGTGTCTGTTAGAGAGAGGGGCAGAGAAGAGTGGCTTTGCTCAACTTGATTTATACTTATATTCTCCACTCTGATGAAGGTACATGTTCGATATATCATGCAGCCTTACTTATTAGCCTATATTTTAGCTGGCCCGCGGATCACCAGTTTGACACCCCTGCTCTACAGAGACTCAACATGTACCGTGTAGCAAGAAGCCCTTGTGAATAATGGCTCTTGGTTGAGAGTGCATCCCTCCCTCAGGAAAGATAGGGAACAGCCAACATGGCTGCTGGCTAAGTTCTATAATTGAAGGAGGAAAAGGCCCGCGGAGCCTGCCAAAACACAGCTCCACATATACAGTAAGACATACAGCTAAGACATACAGCTAAGACATACAGCTAAGTTCTATAATTGAAGGAGGAAAAGGCCCACGGAGCCTGCCAAAACACAGCTCCACATATACAGTAAGACATACAGCTAAGACATACAGCTAAGTTCTATAATTGAAGGAGGAAAAGGCCCACAGAGCCAGCCAAAACATGCACAGCTCCACATATACAGTAAGACATACAGCTAAGTTCTATAATTGAAGGAGGAAAAGGCCCACAGAGCCAGCCAAAACACAGCTCCACATATACAGTGCACATAGGAAAAGGCCCACGGAGCCTGCCAAAACATGCACAGCTCCAAATATACAGTAAGACATACAGCTAAGACATACAGCTAAGTTCTATAATTGAAGGAGGAAAAGGCCCACGGAGCCTGCCTAAACACAGCTCCACATATACAGTCCACATCAAGCCCTGATGACTGCAGCCATATGAGCCCGGTTTACGTTTCGTCATTCGACGGAGTGCTCGCCCGTAAAAAGCTGGTGGTCTGTTATAGGTTAGCACAGTTGGGGGGTTGAGAACCACTGAGTTAGCATAGCACACGCTAGCATGGTGTCCAAATAAGAGCGAGATAGACAAACGAGTGATAGGGTGCCTTTAATATGAACACGTTCTTTCTGAAATATACATACACATATAGCAGCACGCGTGTCGTCGCTAGCATCATTTTGTTTCTCTGGAGTCTACGCTGACAACGTAACGTTGCTGTCTGGTCAGTCAGAGTCTACGCTGACAACGTAACGTTGCTGTCTGGTCAGTCAGAGCACATATACACTACAGTATAGGGGTTGCGAAGCTCAAAGCAGATGTTCAGGGTTCCATTTGTTTTGCGGGGGAGGGGAGGGTTAAATTCATGCCTCTACTTTTGATACCCCTCTGGTCTGGTCTGGTCCGGTCTAGCCTGGCATGACCAATCACAACCATGCAGGCGGTTGTTTTGCATTGGTGTGGTTTCCAGGACATTTTTATGATCGTTGGGGGAGATGTTTCATCCCTTCTTCTGGTCAGACTGAATTAAATACTTGCATTTTCTTTTTCTGGGAAATATGATACATTTTATATTTATGTTTTATAATAATATATATTTTTTTACATTTTAATGAAATGTTTTAATGTATTTTAACCACATTTAACCATGGCGTCCATATATTTATTGAATTAGCATTTTTAGTAGTATTGTTTTAACACATTTTACATCTACAAGGTCACACACAACACATCATGACACATGATGTGTTATCAGCTGGTTTAGCCATTTGTTGCATGAAGAATTATAGAGGGCATATTATTCGTTAAGAAAATGCCCACCCTCCCGCTTTTGTTTTTACAAATTGAGCCCTGATCATACGTTACATGTGTGTAACATTTAAAATATTGACAAACAACATCTGAGTCAAGGCAGTGTTAGAATTTTCAATTCACTGTATGACACAACACTGTACACCATGCAGTTAGTGGTTCTCAAACACTTGCATTTCAAGGACCCCCACATTGATTTGTAGGCTATTTGGCCGTGTGTGCCAATCTGAAATTGTTTTGTGCGATAAGAGTAGATTTGTGACGTTAAAAATCTTCAAAAATAGGGTACACGTCACGTAGTAGATCTACAAGCTAGATCAGCTATTTTTTGAATACCAAAAGTATAAAATAGGTTTAACATGGTTAAACTAATAACAGTGGTCGCTTTTATAGCTTTTATGTTCTTTGCCGCGGACCCCCCTGGGACCCCCTCGAGGCAAGGCAGGGCCCACATTGGGTTCCCCGGACCCCACTTTGAGAACCACTGCTTTACGTTCAATTTCCTCTGAATCGTGTCGTTACAGCCGATTCAAACACTCAATCCAAACAGAGTGAGCGAGCTGTGGCTATATGCTCTAATATGGTGTGTGTGTGTGTGTGTGTGTGTGTGTGTGTGTGTGTGTGTGTGTGTGTGTGTGTGTGTGCGCGTGTATGCGTGTGTGTGTGTGTGGCCCTGAAGTGCCTGCTGTCAACCATCAATCACACTCCAAACAACCTGTGTTGTGCGTGCGTGCGTGCGTGTGTAGTGTCTGAGCTGCATGTTTGGATACATACGTGTTGCACTTGAGTAACACAAACAGCGATTGTGCGTTGTACACATGGTACAAGTATTCTGTGGTCCCATCCTTTACAGTACAGATGGTACAGTAAGCATTCTGTGGTTCACATCCTTTACCGCGTTAAATACAGAATATTTACACTCAATAGTCTTGTCCAGCATCCACTGAGGATCCAGTCGCTCTGCATTTCAGCAACCTGTGGTAAAAAAAAGGAAAAATTAGAAGTGTCAAATTGGTACCGTTCAGAAATATACTTTCCTCATCCATGAACCAATTAACCCATTTGATCTGGGAAAGTCATTTTAACCACGTTAACCATTACTTTATACTTCGGCTAGCAGATATACAAGGTATTTTTGAAAAATCATGAACATTTGCGCATATCTTTCAATATATATATATTTTTTACTCAAATCTTTGCTTCTGGGGGTCCCTGGAACAACATATTATGTGTATGTGGGTCCGCGGCCAAATACATTATACACGTCATTTTGGGAGTCCTTGACATGAAAAGGTTTGAGCACCACTGACATAGTTTTTCCAGAAAACGGTTAGGATTTAGAAGACATCGGCCTCAGTTCTTAATGGGTTAATGTTTGAAAAATGTTGTACATTTATGAATGTTTTTTTTTCTTTCCCTTTAATGACATGGACTCCAGGTTGAACGTGAGAGAGAGAGAGAGAGAGAGAGAGAGGGCATGTATACCACATACAGAGGGAGTATGAGAGAGCGAGCGGGTGAGAGAGAGAGCAGGTGTTTGAGTGGTTTAATGCCTAATAGCCTGAATAGCTAGCCCTGTCTAACCCGATGAGAGGGGGGATGAACTTCTGTTTTGTTTTGGTCGGTCAACAATGGACGCCAAGCACCACTGAAACACCTCTTATCAGACACAGTGGACAATACAAAGGAGGGGGAAAACATTTAGCAAATCCATTACAAAACTGCGTCCCTGGTGATGCTATACTACTGGGCCAATTTGGAAGCAATTTAAAATGATTTGGATTTTTTTTTATACAGGGAGGGACCATCTGTTGCTAAACTGGCAGAGAGTGCTTTAGAAATAATAAAAGAAAGTACCGCAATTCACACAAAACACCAAATTGATAAATGGAGATCGCTTAGGGAATAAATGGACCTTTTGTAGATCTTCACATGTGCATCGGCTAATTCCCTTTAGCTCCGTAACACGTCCCTATTATATGACACGATATGTTTCAGGACGCACGAGATGTGCAGCCTAAGATTATATGTTACTCTGTGGTTTCAACTTTTTGTAACTTTTGGGTTGAGTTTAAGTCGTCTCCACGGTCATTGTTGCTCTAACAACCACCACACAATGTCTAAATGCTCTAACAACCACCACACAATGTCTAAATGCTCTAACAACCACTGCACAATGTCTAAAAACCACTGCACAATGTCTAAATGCTCTAACAACCACCACACAATGTCTAAATGCTCTAACAACCACCACACAATGTCTAAATGCTCTAAAAACCACTGCACAATGTCTAAATGCAAATAAAATTCTCATTTCCAAGCCACTCCCTCCTTATCTTTCATTATTGAGTCTACTGTGATGTTCTGTATGCTCTTTAATAATAAAAACATGAACCCATGATATTATGACCATATTTCACCAGTGACTGTTTGAGCTATACTCTACTGCATATAGATGCTCTTTACTGACGCAAAGAGGTCTTGTTAATTTCCACTGGTGAATTATTTAGATTGAATCTGGAGATTGGCCTGGCACGTCTCAGTTTGAATTACATTTCGCTCACCCCAGAGTTGTGGGTGACCAATCGGAGCCCACTATTCCAAGTGAGACTTTTAATCCGTTTGTAACCGCCCCTTGGAAGTAAATCTTCCAAACCGAAGTTCCAGAATAATATCTATGTAGTGATATGTAGTGATAACTCAACCATGTGAACCTTAGTCATGATAGTTAGTTATTTTGGTGCATTTAGCAGAGACATAATACAGAGGCCTACATACTAATATTAGTGGCTGGAAAGAGGCAAAAGTGAAAACATTGGATACATTTAAAAAAAAATCTAAGCAATAGACAAGAAGTTAACAGTACCTGATGGCTTGAAGCCAGTAAGCTCAACCACCTGGAAAAAATAGAAACACACACACAGATATATCAGACACTGTACACAAAGATTCAGCTGTGGAATTGACAGAACATTTCTCCGCAGCGTTACATTGTGCAACGTTCACATTGAGATTGTCACACTCACTTGGTTTCCGGAAACTGGTTTAAAGGTGAAGCTCACAAAGTGCTCCTGTCTGAAACTCTCTGAAAGACAAAGATATGGCAGTTGAGCTCTCTGTCTGTCTGGGCCGAGTCTCCAGCTCAGTGCCGGAGATTAGCTGCTCGCAGACAGACGGACACACGCACGGACAAACCGACGGACAGGGTACGAACCATCTCCTCCATGCCTATGTCCTGGTGGAGACAATATACTCTTCATAACTAAAATAGATTATTTGGGGTATTGCATAAACCTATGCAAAATGACGCACGCGCACACACACACACACACACACACACACACACACACACACACACACACACACACACACACACACACACACACACACACACACACACACACACACACACACACCAGCTTTGACGTCACACGGTTATGTTGCACTCAAGATACAAGCATTTCATAACTTCGATGACAGCTCCAAGGACAATGCTATGATTAATTAGATAATTATGCTGTTTCTGTAGATAGTAGTAAATAGACAGGCCTACGTAAGTAGTATAGGCAGCCAATAAACATAGCGACGTGCAAAATGTATACATTCGATTTAGATTAAATGGACATGATAAAAGCAAATAAATGGAGATAAAAGGCAAGGCTAAAAGTTTTCAAAAAAGTCCAAACAAAGTTTTCAGGTGTGACCTAATGCAGTGGTTCCAAAAGTGGGGTCATTGAGAGAGTTCCAGGGGGTCTCCAGCTAAATGATAGTTTGGAACCAAATGGACCCTTATGGGTCTGTAACTCTGAGAGTGTACACTCTCAGAGTTAAATTAACATTGATTTTACAATAAGAATTGGGGGTCCCAGATAGAAATGCCATTAAATGGGGGTCCGTAGTCTAATGCATGTAGAACTGAGGGTCTTTGAAATTTTACGGGTTGAGAATCACTGCTAGAGCCGTAAAGATCTTCTCTTATGAGGGTCCCTGGCTTACCGTTTCAAATGAGGGGTCCGACAAGTTTATATTACAATATGAACACGGAGGCACACACAAAAAAGCCTTCGAATGCCAGTGGCAAAAAAACGATTGTTGGTCATTGCTGACTTGGCCTGGAATTGTACCCGGTTTCAATGCACTAGACCCCTGGGAGATGGATGCTGAGGTGGAGCGCCACACCTATACTGTACCTAGCATCAGTACTTCCACTAGACCCCTGGGAGATTGACCCCCACCAGTTTCGGAGATATAGCTTATAGAGTAATGTCTTGCAGAAAACAGCGAGTTGAGAAAACAGGCTTAAAAGGTTCACTTCAGTGGTCTCTAACATTACACCTAACTATCATATCATCAACTATCATATTTACATATTTCAGCTTGACACTTATTTGAGACATGCTCTAGTATGTGAAGAGTCTGCCTGTGCTATTAACTCATTTTGGTTAAAAAAATAAAGAAATACTTTTTTTCTCCTCTGGTGAAAAGCTGGAGGTTGCACGATGGCAGGCTCTGGCAAGTGACAAAGCCAATTCTTCACCTTTCCCAAATTCAAGCTGTTTATTAGCCAAGCTATAGGATCCGTAGTCGTGGTCGCGGT
The DNA here is from genome assembly GCF_963924005.1 of Protomyctophum bolini. NCBI lineage: Eukaryota > Metazoa > Chordata > Actinopteri > Myctophiformes > Myctophidae > Protomyctophum > Protomyctophum bolini. The sequence continues at coordinate 39,877,290 of NC_137867.1, read as the reverse complement.
GGGTGGAAATGGCAGGTATGTAATGTATGGACTAGTAGTACCGTTTTTGATCACCAGGGAGGTGGAGGTAGTAGAGCTGCGGAGTCCTCCAGAGGTGTCGCTGGTCTCAGGACTGGAGGAGGGAGCGAGCGCACGGTGGCCCCAGGACATGGCTGACGGAGCCTTCTGGGACGGCAAGAAATTGATGGGCTGAGAGCAGTTCTGGAATGATACAGGACGATCCCATCAGGTTGAAGCACAACTGGTGTTCATTAAACAACAAAGACAAGACAGTCTACTGCAGTACGCTAAGGACGGATATTTTGGAGACATATCCAGATTTGCGTATAGCAGGAGTTCAGTTCTCAAAGTGAAAGTCATATGGAACATTAGAGTTCCTTATTTGGGTTTCCAAATGGACCCTTAAGGCCAATTCATACTCCAGTTTTAGGTGATAAGGTGACCACCGAAAACTACAAAATGACATCACTGAGCCACGGTGGTAACTGACTCACCCAAAAACATCTCTCTGTTTTTTACTAACGACCAAGACCTTATCAACTAAACCTGGAGTATGAAAAGGCCTTTACAGGTGTGTAACTCTGAGAGCAGAACCAAATGGACCGTTCCTTAGGGGTCCATTTGTTCCATTTGTACACTCTCAGAGTTATGGGGGGGGTCCTTGAAATAAAGAGTTGATGAATATATGAGTTGTATGATGGTTGTATGTTTTCTTTTTTTTTTTTACTCTCACCGTGAAAGATAAGGCTTTCCTCTTTTCTTTGATCCTCTTAATGGCATTCCTCACCTGTAAGAGAGAGGCAGGTTTAACCCATTCTGGGCGGGAACCCCTTTTGGTGTTTTAAAGCATTATGTTATACTTTAGCTATTGAAAAATAGCAGATCTACAAGCTCATAGCTATGAGCTTGTAGGTCTGCTGTTTTATTTTTAACCGTGAAAATGTGGCGCAAATCTTTGAATATATATTCTTTCAGAGCGAACATTTTGAACTCATCTCTTTGCTTCTGGGGGAACAACATATTTTCAGATGGGGGTCTGCGGTTCTACAATTACATATATTTTTGGGGGTCCTTGACGTGAAAATGTTTGATAACGACTGACACATAGAAACACAGAAAACTCAGGATTTAGAAGGCATGTGTAGAATCGACCTCAGCTCTAAATGGTCTAACACCACACTGGTATGTTAAGACTGTGCTAAATGCACAGTGTGCACGTGGACACGTACACACATGGCATGACATCAAAACAAAAAGATACGCATTCTGATGTTCAGTATATAGTGTAACAGTGGTCAAGAAAGTCCTCCGTCTTACCTCACTATTGTAAACTGCATACACCAGAAATATGTACAGGCCCTGTGGAGATGGAAAACATTGTACAACAAAAATGTAAGGTTGGAAGTGTTAGAAGCCGTTTGAAAACATATTGAACTATAAGATTATAAATAAATATACAGGCAAACACCCTTTCTATAGCACACCTTAGGCTACTGTATGTTGGGACTAATGAATCCTAATATCTGTATTTGCCCATACAGATATGATAAAATACTGTATATTCTGTATCATAATTCAACCCAATTTAAATTCAATTCTAACGTAATTTCAGACTCAGGGTCTAGATTAAAGACAGGATATAACATAGAATGAAATGCATGAAGTTGCATATACAGTATTATTTGCACACAAATAGCACGCATGGAAGACTCCTACTGTAGTCTCTTATCGGCCCCCAGCCGGACACCCACAGTAAATCTAAATTAACTAGCCGCCCCGTGGGGGTCACGCAAGGGCTAGCTCATCATCCTGATTAATTAAAGACCCCGGAAGGAGAAGGAGGCGCGCAGGAGGGTGAGAGAAGTAAAAGCAACAGGAGAAAGAGGACCTTTACGGGTGAGTTATGGAGAGAGAGAGAGAGGGGGGACGAACGACGCAGAGATACAGAAGAGATAGTGAGGGTTTTTTAAGAACACAAGGAAGGTTTCAAGGAACAGTAAAGGAACTGCAGGGCAAACGTTGGGAAGCGAGAGATGAAAGAGGAAGTTGTTGATTCAGCATGTGTTATCAGCAGTGGTGTGAAGTAACTATGAAGTACACATTTCAATACTTTTACTTCTACTCCACTACAGAGGCAGATATGGCCATTTGGAGGGGGAAAAAAATGGCCATTTGAAAATAGCAGATCTACAAGCTCAAGCTTGTAGATTATTGGCTATTTTCTAAATACATGTCTTATACATTTTTTACTTGTGAAATTAAACATTCTGACTATACTATTGCTTTTGGCAAGCCTATTATGATGCCGATGGTTTTGTACTTTTACTCAGGTACATTTTGTACACAGGTCTTCTCTAACAGAGTATATCTACACTGCAATATATATATATTTTTTAAACTCTTTATTTTTGAATTTTTGAATATGCAAGACAGACACAAAAGACAAGGCATACAATAGAACAGAAACATCAACAGTAAAAAAACTGAATAAAAGTAAAAGACAAAAAAACTGAAAAACAAGAGGTCATAAGGGATGTACAGCAACAACAATACATATTACAGACTTTTGGATTCCTTACATTCATTGACAATCGGAAAAGACACAGCCCATATTCACTCCATATCCACCCCCCCAGCTAAATACTCTGTCCATTTCTTCCATCTTCTTTCACCCAGCTCTTTTTGCAGTCTTAAAGAGTAGGTCATCATTCTGTTCTAAGTTCACAATGTTGATAAATAGGTCAGCAGTAGGACAGTTCTTTTGTAACCAATTTCTTGAAATAGCTTTTTTGCTTGCTACCAGTAAAATTAAGTAGGAGTCATCCTGAATTAGCCCATCTGCAATATTGATACTTTTACTAAAGTAAAACACAGGAGTATACTTCTTCCATCCCTGGTTATCAGAGTGAGATGACGAGGGTGAAACCGATTCTTTTTCTTCTTCAGGAAAATGTCTTTTACGTACATTTTATGTAACTATGTAATCTTTTACTGTCCAGTAAAGCCTTTAAAATGTCTGTTGGTCTCCGCTGTCACCGGACAGCGATAAGATAAAAATGAATAACTTTGGAGGGGAGTTACCTGTATATAGGCTGCAATGTGCTGCGCGCGCGCACACACACACACACACACACACACATGCACATGCACACACGCACGCACACACTCAAGACCCAAAAGAGAGATTAAACGTTTGCCCAGGACTCTAGTGAAAATAGACAATCTACAAGTGCACGTTGAGAGCTTGTAGATCATTTGATACAAAAAATGTTTGCCTGAGTAAGGAAGCTGCTATTTCCGTTCACGAAAACATATTTTATTTTTGTATTTCCTTTTCTGCTAAGCAACAAGCTATACTATATGCTTAGACGTTATCTATTTATATTAGGATAAATGTGCTACGAAACGGAAGTGGGGAGGTAAGGCTCCACTTCCACTTTATATTTTACTCGTGATAAGAGCTTCTTCCGTTTGCTCCAGACTGTATGAAGGAAGCATTTGGAAATACAGTATGCGAGAGGCAACAGTCTGGCAACGCGACACTCTAGGGTGAGAGTATAGTGTTTACCTGGAAAGCATTGAGGGCGATGAAGACGTAAGCCACCACTATGGAGAGATGCACCAGGACTCCACACAGCCAGGTCAGGCCCAACACCGGCAGCAGGATGAGCACCGGACGCGTCACGGCCCTGGACACATGCAGCGGGGACACTTATTCACCCATTCATCCATTCTGGGCGGTGTTTTAAGAATTTAAGCATTATGTTATGCTTTAGCTGTTGAAAAATAGCAGATCTACAAGCTCATAGCGCGGCACCAAGTGCCACGCTATGAGCTTGTAGGTCTGCTATTTTTTTTTTATGTGGCGCAAATCTTTTAATATTATATTCTTTCAGAACGAACATTTTTAACTCAAATCTTTGCTTCTGGGGGGGTCCCTGGAACAACATATTTTCAGATAGGGGGCAGCGGCCAATTACATATATTTTTGGGGGTCCTTGACGTGAAATATTGAGCACCACTGAAACAGAAGTTTTTTTATTTTGACGTCAGGCCTAAATTATACATGCATGAGGCCCATTCTACACTAAACCTGTGCTTCTCAGACATTTTTATAATTCGAAATTATTCAAAACTTTCAAGATTCAAAATGTAACAAAAAAGAATAGCATGCATGCAAGCTTACACAGCACAAAGCTTGTTGAGTTGCTATGTTTTAATAGCCAACGCTAAAATATAAAATGATACACACACATACAGGCATGGATCACACATGCACGCACGAACACGAACACACACACACGCATGCAAAGCCATTCTTGTTTGATAGACACAATATTTCAAACTGTGTTGTTGCAAATTCAGAGATTACTTTAGTTTTACTCATTTTTCAATTTTTATCAACTTGAACAGATACTGTATACTGTATACTGTACAGTAGCACGTCATGCATAATGCAGTGTGGGAACTTCACAAGGCATCCTAATGTGGATTCTCCCCCCCCTTTTTATAACCACTCATCTATACTCAGTAAAACGGACCTGAGTTGGTGCTGTACTTGTTCTCCCTATTTTCCATCTACACCAAAGTGAGCTTGTAAATGTCCGTCTCTTTTCAACGAATATTCCCCCCGGGCATACCAGGGCTGAAGAAGTTAGTAATTAACATGTCCTCCTCCAAATGTCATCATGAGTTGATTGATTGATTGATTGATAATTGTATTAGACTTGTTTACATAAGGGTCCGGGATGTCGGAATTTTCAATTCATCAGACATTTAGACTGCACACCGTCACATACTCTCTCTCTTTGCAGTCGCTCTTTCAATCATCTTGGTGCTTAAATTGGCCAACACACACACACACACACACACACACACACACACACACACACACTTTCAGCAGGCAAGGCAGAAATGGTCGGCCGGCCTTTGTTCTTGCCGTCATTGTTGCCACTACTGCTGCACCTGGGTGCAAGGATTGGGTTCTCACTCAGCATTGTGACCACAAGGACAAAGGAAGCACTTCCTTTCCTAGCCTTTCATTTTTTGTATTATTTTTTTAAATCACATTGTACACTCCAACCGCAGGGCCATAACTCGTACTCCAGAGCAGAGGGCTACTCTCACATCCCCAGGGAGGGAATGATAATGTCACGGAATCCATACAGCAACCAGAAGGGCTCTAAGGAAGAGTGGGCACCTCCAAGTTGATTATTTTCCCCCCAAAAAATATGTTTTAATATAATACGATATTTGGAAAATGGAAAACAATTTAAATTTGGTTCTGGTGACTGACATTGTCATACAGTAGGTGAGGGGAACCAAGGACAGGTGTTTTAAATGAAAATGTTCTTTGAAATTGCAAGGGGTTTACACGGGAAGGGGGAGACTATAGAAAATATCTCTTTCATACATCTTCACCAAAAATAGCTGATCTCCAAGCTCACAACTCGTTGTGGGCTTGCAGATCTGCTATTTTTGCAAATTGTTAGCCCCATAATAGGTTATAGGTTATTATCGTTATAGATTATAACGACTTACGGTAATCATATCGTTTTCAGTATCTGGTATCATTTGATTTTGATAACGGGGGTTTACATTACATTGATCCAATCAGAACAGAACGGAAAATGTACTGACATGTTTTACTTAAGTACAAGTATCAATCCTGCAATGTAGATATACTCTGTTACAAGTAGAAGTCCTGTATTCAAAGTGTAATTAAGTATTCAAAGTACAAAAGTATCAGCATCAAAATATACTTTAAGTACCAAAAGTACTTAATGTGCAGAATGTCACATTTTCACAAGTTCAAATTGCATAAATCTAACCTAATCCTGTATAAATCTCATCCCATCTACAGGATCACATTGAAGATCAAATGGCCGAAATGGCTGAAGTGTTAGTGTGGTTAGTGTGGTTTGTAAAAATAATACAAATCTACAAAGTAACTATAGTAAACTAAACTAAAGTTGTGGAGTAGTGGAGTGGAAGTACTGCAAAGCGCAAATACTTCAGTAAAGTAAAAAATAAAGAAAATACCTCAAAATTGTACCGAGGTAGAGTACTTGAGTAAATGTACTTAGTTACTTTACACCAGCGGTTCCCAAAACTTTTCATGTCAAGGACCCCCAAATTGACACTAATTAGCCCCACGGACCCTCATTTGAAAAGATATGCCAGGGACCCCAATAAGAGAAGATCCTTACAGCTCTAGCAGTGATTCCCATTTAGCTGGGGACCCCCTGGAACTCCCTCAAGGACCCCTGGGGGTCCCCGGACCCCACTTTGGGAACCCCTGCTTTACACTGGTCACGGACAAAACATTGAAGCCTTTAGCCTTGACCCAGTGACACTGGGTCATGTGACCCAGTGACACTGACACTTCAGTGACGGCGTTACAACAGACACTTTGGGATTGATGGGCCCAACACGACACAGTGAACTGCACCTCTCTCTCCGTTTAACGAGAGATTGAGACCCGAGGACCCGATTCTACAAATGTCTTCTTAAATCGTATATCCTACGTACAGTACCGTACATAGAAAACCTATACTATATCGATTGCGCTCAAACTTTTTCATGTCAAGCAACCCCCCCGAATTATGTATTTGGACGTCGACCCCCATTTGAGAATAATATGTTGTTCCAGGACACCCCCCCCCCCCCCCCCCCAGAAGCAAATGTCTGAGTTCATAACGTTCGCTGTGAAAGAATATAATTATATTCAAAGATTTGTGCCAGGATTTCACGATTTTTCAGCAGATCTACAAGATCGTATCTGCTATTTTTCTACAGCTAAAGTTTAAAATAGCCTAATTGTGAAAGTGGTTAAAAGCTAAGGTGACTTAATGGGTTGAGAGCCTGATGCAAGACGTTGTGAGCTTGTATCAGTTAAAGGGAAACTTCAACCTTTTTGCAAAAGAATATATGTTAATGACGTTTAGAAGATTTAGAACACTTTCCTGGGGGTCTTTATGTGTGTAATTTGTGGTTTTAGATATTTTAGATTTTAGCAGTGAGCCTATAGTGTCTCTGATGTCATGGACACTGGGCTCACTTCCATCCTGGACTACAATTCCCATAATGCTTTGGTGCACTGCTCCTCCTTGTGGATAGGGGGAGGGCTGTCTTACTGAGACAACATGTAGTCCAAGGTTAATTAAATAAGGTTAGGAAGCGAAGACCGTACGGTGGACTCCATGTTGCTCCCTGGAAGGAAAGAAACATGCGCAATTGAGACCAAGGAAGCTGAACACGGAAGTGTTGGCTGCATATAGCCCATTGCGCAGGTTTCTTTCCTTCCAGGGAGCAACATGGAGTCCACCGTACGGTCTTCACTTCCTAACTTTATTTAATTAACCTTGATGTAGTCCATGCAGGAAGTAAGTGAGCCCAGTGTCAATGACATCAGAGACACTGGGCTCACTGCTAAAATCTAAAATATCTAAAACCACAAATTACACACATAAAGACCCCCAGGAAAGTGAAAATCGAAATCTTTTAAACGTCAAAAAGGGTCCCTTTAAGCGTTAATATATCAGTATGCTGAACAATGGCGTTATTTGTAGGACAAAATGTTACACCTGTTAATGCGCTAACAAGACATGTGCACACACACACACACACACACACACACACACACTCTGTTGTGCTCAGACCAGGTGTTGGGCTGATAAGCCCGTACAGCTCCCACAGGCAGTGGACTGCTGAACCGCATGACTCCTCTCTCTCTCTCTCTCGCTCTCTCTCTCTCTCTCTCTCTCTCTCACACACACACACCGTATCGACTGGCTGGTTCAACCCCAGTGACACAGGGAGGAGAGAGAGAGGTTCAAACCCATGTCACACAGGGAGGAGAGAGAGAGAGAGAGGGTGAGTGAGAGAGTAAGGGAGAATGGGGCAGAGGGAAGAGTCGTGAAGAAAAAGTACAAGGTGGGGTTGGTGAAAAGGGCCTTGCTTTTGCATGTTCTCCACCGTGTCCCCTATAGGGCAGAGGTTCCCAAGCTTTTCCATGTCAAGGACCCTCAAATTGACACTAATTAGCCCCGCGGACCCCCATTTGAAAAGATATGCCAGCCCCCATAAGAGAAGATTTGTACGGCTCTAGCAGTGATTCTCAACCCATTTCATTTCAAGGACCCCCAGTTTGACCCTGAATTAGTTTACGGACCCCCCATTTAATGGCACTTCTATCACTGGGACCCCCAATTTATATTGTAAAATCAATGTTAATGTATCTCTGAGAGTGTACAAATGGAACCATTTGTACACAGATAGACAAAGTGAGAGGTAAGGATTCTTAAAACACAATCGGTGCCGGGATTCCTTCAAAATAGGAGCTCTGGGGTGCTGGAAAGACATGGCCGCTTTTACTCTGAAGAGCCTAATGAAGGAAGCATTATGGAGAAAAGACAAAGGCTAAGAGAGACTGGAGCCCAGAGCAAGACAGAAATAGGATGAAATAGAGAGAGAGAGGAGTGGGGGGGGGCATTACATTATGACTCACCAGGTGAGGTCAAAGGTGTGCATCTTGGAGGCGGAGCTTGGAGTGAGCATCTTGGTGCGCCGACGAGCGCTGGAAACGGTCACCATGACAACGCGACCGAGCACCACTGCGTTGACCTATAGGAGGCGTGCATCCATCAGGGTTATAGCAGAATGAATGAATAACCCATTTTGGGCGGGAACCCCTTTTGGTGTTTTAAGCATTATGTTATGCTCTAGCTGTTGAAAAATAGCAGATCTAAAAGCTCAAAAAAATCATAGAAATGTGGCGCAAATCTTTGAATGTATATTCTTTCAGAGCGAATGTTTTTAACACAAATCTTTGCTTCTGGGGGGGTCATATTTTCAGATGGGGGTCAGCGCCCATATTCAGAACATTCTAGGGGTCCTTGACATGAAATAGTTTCAGCACCACTGATATAGAAACATATTTCAGAAAACTGGTCTAAATGGGATAATCATGTGTCAAATCAACAAAGCAGCGATCCGGTGCCCCCGCATCATGCAAACTGACATGCATGGAGTCAACATGCAACGTATAATGCTGCGTTCACACGGGGAGATGCAAAGATACAGTCTGCCATTCATTTCCAATGGAAGCCATGGTTGGACGTAGAGCGTGGAAGGAACACGTTATTCCAACCAGTTCTGTGAGGGGCGCTCTTATCATCACATGTCATCAAACATCATCTCATTCTGGCCGATCACAATTTGCGTCCTCACTTTTGTCTTCAATGTTTGTGTTTACACAAACCCTCAAACTGTCTATGGGAATGCACTTTGTCCTCAAAGCTAGACATAGGAGGGGCCCTCAAAAAACAATACCTCAAAATTGTACTTAAGTAAATGTACTTAGTTACTTTCCACCACTGCACACACGCACACACGCAGAATATAGAAAAAGGAACAGTGCATACCGCCAACACGAATATGACAGGGCCTACGAACGCCCAGATCATATCGGTCTTTACGTTGAGCCAGCAGTGGCTATCTGCCTTGTACTTGTCCAGTGATACCGACAGCGTAACGCCCACAATAAGAACAGGCAGTCCTGTAAAACAATTAAACAAAAAACAACGATTCAACACCTTCCCCCTAAATGTTAACACTGATTAAAAGCAGTATGTTTTAAAAGAAGAAGAAGTGTTTACACAGAGGCAGAACAGGGGCTGCTTGCTACAGTGCACTTGGCAGGCTAGTCTTATTTAGTCTGTCTGCTGGCGAACATTTGGGACAGCTGTCGTCACACAGGCACCTAAATACAGAGTGCGTATGTGTCGGCGTGAAAGAGAACGTGGTGTTCCTGCCTTAGTCACCATCGCTGTCAGGTGGAAAAACCTTGTACATGTACGTCCAAGAACGTTACTTTTCCCGGGAATGGAAGGAAAATGGTCAGCAATAACTGTGAAATAGCAGGTCTACGAACTCCCGATGAGTTCTGACGCGATGCGTTGGGAACTTGTAGACCGGCTATTTTTTCCAGTACTTTTGCTTGACACGACAAAGTAGAAAAACGGGAAAGCATCCGTGGCATTTTAGATTTTTGCGTTGGCTATTCAAAAAAGAAAACGTACAAGCTCACAGCGCGTCACTTCATGCTGTGCTGCGAGCATGTACATCTGCTATTTTTTTGCATTCTTGAAAGTGTGAGAACTACCGGTACTCATTTAGAAGGCATTTGTAGAATCGCCCTCTGGTCTTAATTAAGTGACAGGAAGAGAAAAACTGTAAACGTTAGAGGTATGGAGATGCGTGGTTTCTGCCCGACAGAGACATTATATAATTTATATCACATTATACCGCAGAGAGATTTGGGAATGAAAAACAGTAAGCATGTAGCAGGATGTTTTTCCAGACACATGGGACTCTGTCACTCTAGGGTAGAGGTCACTCAGTGCTATATCTCGATGACACGCTAATGACCAAAGAAAAACTAATACCAAGAAAGAAAACATTTTCCTATTAGGTATGGATTTCACTGTATAAACTAAAAGGAGGCAGAAGACTGTGTCTGTGTCTACCACCATCCAGGGCTGGACTTACCGGGCAGTTATTATTTTTTGCACAGGCAGGCAGGCCAATAGGCGGCAGGCCAACAGCAAAGGTCCGGGCGTGCTGCCATTCTGCCAGTGCCATCATGATAATTTCACTGTACCTGTATCAGTGAGTGACAAATATACCCTCTTCTATCTTGAATCCTTGAATCCTTGAATCATTCTTGTGAGAGCAACAAAGGGTTGTGTAGTTGTCTGTTGGTCTTTGTATCATTTATGTTGTTCTGTAAAAGTGGTGGTATTAGGGCTTGTTTGTTTGTGTGTGCCTCGACGGAGCGGGCGGTATAGTTTCTGCAATCTGCGCGCTGGTTGTGGTGTGCTGGTCTGGGCCAAATTTGCACGAAAATGACCGGGCCAAATTTTTTGTCCCAGCCCTGCCACCATCTTGGACAAAGCCAACTCTTAAAGCTCAGGGAACAGATAAGGGACAACTTCTGATATTTACGTACTGTACTACTGTACTGTACTACTGCATTGGCCCCCAGATGAATACCGGTAGCATACTATGCAACATTCTTTTCCCCAGAGAGTCCCCAGTTTCAAAACATGAGTCCCTAGTTCCAATATTATTATTTTGGGGAGATCCCAGTTCCAATATGATCATTTTTGGGAGTCCCCAGTTCCAATATGATTATTTCGGGGAGTCCCCAGTTCCAATATGATTATTTTGGGGAGTCCCCAGTTCCAATATGATCATTTTGGGGAGTCCCCAGTTCCAATATGATCATTTTGGGGAGTCCCCCGTTCCAATATGATCATTTTGGGGAGTCCCCAGTTCCAATATGATTATTGGGTGGGGGTGAAATTGCGGCCTGAAATGTTTGGTAACCCTTATGTCAATCAATCAAGTCACCTTTTTAATGATATATATTTTTAGGGCCATGTCATGTGGTCGACCTGCACAGCCTTTGTGATCTACTGGTAGACAGTAGGTGTTCTTACCCCAGCCGATGACATGGTAGAGCTTCACCCCACCGTTCTAAACGCTTCCTCTTAGTGACAGTAGGTGTTCTTACCCCAGCAGATGACATGGTAGAGCTTCACCCCACCGTTCTAAACGCTTCCTCTTAGTGACAGTAGGTCTTCTTACCCCAGCAGATGTCATGGTAGAGCTTCACCCCACCGTTCTAAACTCTTCCTCTTAGTGACAGTAGGTGTTCTTACCCCAGCAGATGACATGGTAGAGCTTCACCCCACCGTTCTAAACGCTTCCTCTTAGTGACAGTAGGTCTTCTTACCCCAGCAGATGTCATGGTAGAGCTTCACCCCACCGTTCTAAACTCTTCCTCTTAGTGACAGTAGGTCTTCTTACCCCAGCAGATGACATGGTAGAGCTTCACCCCACAGTTCTAAACGCTTCCTCTTAGTGAGTGACAGTAGGTGTTCTTACCCCAGCCGATGACGTAGTAGAGCTTCATCCGGCGGTGCTCGTTCATGTTGACCGTGACCACTTTGCTCCAGAGCAGCAGGCCCTCCACCAGCATCCACGAGAAGGACGCCATGAAGAACAGATGGAGCAGGGCCGTCACCGTCAAGCACGCCGCCTGGTGGCCACAACATGGAAGGAGGGAGGTCAGGGACAGAGCTATAGCAAGTTGCATCTAGCTAGCTTTCCTTAATGATTATATCTGTTTTTAGTATTTATTTAGGATGTATTTTCTCTATTATTAAAGGAGCATTCAGTGATTTGGGTGATTTGGAAAACCACCCAGTCCGCCCCGGTAACAAAATGTGGGGAGGGGGTCACGAGATCCGGGGGTTCCCAGGCAAAAATGTTGAGAACCCCTGATCTAGATGATATTGCCATACTTTGCATGTTTGCATGTGGTTCTCAATCATTTTCACATCATGGACATATTTTTGTAAAAAAGAAAAAAAAAGAATAGCCGATCTACAGGCTTGACACAAAATCGGCCTTAAGGGAGTAGTTCACCCAAACAATGTATAATGTTCTCTCAATTACACACCCCATGAAGCCTTGGATTCATGGAGATTTTGAGTCGATCATTTCATGAGTGGTTCATCGATCAATAGCTTTGACTCCACCGGTCATCAAATTATTGGCTCAGGAATGCGACAAAAATTAAACAAAAGAAAATCACCATGAATTAAAGGATTCATGGGGTGTCCGATTGACAGATCCGTTTTGAGCACATGACTATAGAGATACTGTGTAACGACGTGCAGGACTTTTGGACAGAATATGGAGGAGTATAATATTTAAAAAAAAATGTTTTACAAAAGTCAGCCTCCTGGTGGCGCTATAACAGGCAGATGTGAAAAATTGACGTCAAAGGTTTTTCCTTGGCCTGTAGGGAGTGTGCATTCAATGTTTCATGCAGATCGGTGCAGTTATAGAAAACATTTTGAAAATCTGCCTCATGGGTTAGTGGTGCTATAACAGGCCGTTATTTGGGGCAGAGGTTTGTCGTTGGCATGATCCACGGAGTGTGTGTGCAAAGTTTGGCATCGACCGGGCCAACGCTGCCGGAGATTAGCTGGTAACGGACGGACGGACACACGGACAGAGTGCAAAACATACTCTCTGGTGGAGACAATAATGGGCCTTGATATGAAATAGATTGAAAACCACCGTTCTAGAAAAAAGTAAGGCTAAAACCCAGGGGATACGTCTCTCGAAACAGAGAACTCTTCTACAACCTTGGAATGCTACGGGGAGTAGCAAAAGTTGGGACAAGACATTGTCAACCGTTTTGTCATTTCCCTTCATGGAAATATATTATTAACACAACTTTAAAATGTCAATGACTGAGACCATTCCATTCAGAATCCATTCAGAACTTCTGACATGAACTTTATGTCGTCAATGTGCTTTTTCCCATAGATTTCCACCTTGCTATGTTTCCCGTATCAGTGTTAATTAAACTGTACAAAATGGAATCAAACATTTGGTTATAGACCTGCAGGGTCAAACACTGTTTATTTCCTACACTGTGAACTGTGGTCTCACCTCATTGGCAGAAGCCCAGTCACTGCACATTAACAGCAGCTGCGCGGTCCCCAGTGCCACGATCAGGTTCTTATGCACTGTGGTGCGGTCTGACTTAGGGACCCTGCAAATACACACACACACACGCACACGCACACACGCACACGCACACACACACACACACACACACACACACACACACACACACACACACACACACACACACACACACACACACACACACACACACACACACACGTTGGGTTAATACCTCAGTGTTGTTGTGCTATTCTCGTCTATACAAATTAGTTCTCTTCTTTTTCCTCTCTTTTTTTATTATCCCATTATGAATGTGCTAAAATGTGACCCCAGCAGAATCTCGATGATCGAAATGATTTTTTCACCCTAGGATGTTTTTTCCGTGGACCTTTTCACACAATCATGACAACATAAACATACCAAATGGGTTTAAGTGTAAACACACACTCAAAATGAAGTTTATTTGCTGAATGTCGGTGTGTTAAGGAATAAACTTCTGTTCCCTAGCAACACAAATCCACCGCCGCACACTGCGCATTGTCCCAGCCGACGCTCGTAACTCACCCGACGGCGATGAAGAGGATGAAGGTGAAGAGGAGGCCACACAGAGACACTCCACTGCCGACCAACGTCAGAATCTGCAGGGCTCTCTCGTCCTCCGCGCTCCTCTGACACGCGCACGCACACACGCACATGTACACAGGTGTTTAGTACATGCACGACCGCGTGCGCACGCACACACACACGCAGGGGTGTGTTGACAACATGTATTTCCCAACCCCTAACCCTCACATTTGAAATGTCATGCACCACTAGAGGATAAGCCCCTTGAGTTGACGAAACTCGTTTTCGAGGAGGTCCCCCCCCAGGGCACAACATACAACAAGAAAACGATCCAACATAATACATGCCTAACCACTAAACTAACCTTAACCCATTCTGACCGGGCACCCATTTTGGTGTTAGCATCATGTTATGCTTTAGCTATTGAAAAATAGCAGATCTACAAGCTCATAGCGCGCCACCGAGTGGCGCGCTACGAGCTTGTAGGTCTGCTATTTTAGAAAAATCGAAGAGCGACTGACATTTTTAGAATCTGATCTCAGGTCAGAATGGGTTAATCAGACCAGTGTGTGTCCTAGTGGAAACCTCGTATGAATCTGATCTCAGGTCAGAATGGGTTAACCTAGCCTTAACCAATTTAGGCCTGACCAAAAAACAAACTCATGTTTCTATATCAGTGGTAATATTTCATGTTAAGGACCCCCAAAAATATATGTATATGGCCGCCGACCCCTATCAAATATGTTGTTCCAGGGACCGTCCAGAAGCAAAGATTTGAGTGAAAAACATTAGCTCAGAAAGAATATATATTCAAAGATTTGCGCCACATTTTCACGATTTCTTTCAAAAATAGCAGACCGTCAAGCTCGTAGCACGGCACTCAGTGCCGCGCTATGAGCTTGTAGATCTGCTATTTTTCCATAGCTAAAGCATAACATATAGTGCTCAAAACACCAACAGGGGTTCCCGTTCAGATATATTGTGTGTGTGTGTGCTGTTATACCTGGACTTCATAGACCTGTAGGAGCAGGGCGAAGTTGGTGGTGTGGTTGCAGTAGCACACGGTGGAGCCACGTTGTTTAGACACCACCTCACAACCCCTCGTGTTCCACCAGCCACCAGTGTCCGGACTGCAACAACAACAACACATCATTATCACTGGTTTACATTAGTCTCTCCCTCTCCACACACACACACACACACACACACACACACACACACACACACACACACACACACAGAGAGTATATGCACTCACACTCATATAGGAATGCAGAGAATGGGAATGTTTCCCAGACAACCCTTGGTATGGTATGTGTGGTGTTCTGCTCCTTGGTGCAGGGAGCAGGGAGACAGCCTTGGTGATATTGACGACGTTTAGGTGTTCAAATGTCCTTCTACACATATTCACTGGTACTTACGTGAGATCAAAATCCCAGTAGGCACACACTGGCTCGTATGAATGGGAGGGATTCTGTGGACGACGTAAAGTCATTATCATTATTCCATAGAGAATATAAACTATCTAGATTCACACAATGCAAAACGTTTAGATAGATAGGCCTACATATAAATGTAGGTATATTTTAGATTCATATTAAAAATAATTTAAATAATACAGAAAAAAATACAGAAAAAAAATAAAGCATTTCCTGTACAGAATCTGTATGGAATTTATAAAGAATCAAATTATTTTATGAATGTATATGTGTAAATTGTTACTACATTTACCAACCTGAGGCTTGTGTTTGAGCTGGAAGTGTACAGCCATGCTGATGGGCTGATCGTCCCCCAGAACTGTGGTGCTGATGACGGAGGAGCCCAGAACAGTGCCCATGTACCTGGTTCAACAGAAAGCCCGTAAGAGGCTGCACTTTTGGACAAAAATAGCAGACAATAGCAGATCTACAAGCTCTCAACGCGTCACAGCGTGACATGTTGAGAGCTTGTAGATCTGCTATTTTCGGGGCGCAACCCAGCAGTCTTTAGCTAGTGGAGATGCGGTGTAACAACATGGATTTAGAGACAAAATTTGTTCAACTTCGGGAAAAAATAATATTTTCCTGAATGCTGCTTCCGGTATGGCATGGAAAGCATTTTGCATTTCTTTCACCATAGTAAATGCTGCATTTGTGGTCTGGAGAGGGCAGTAAAAAAGCAGGGGCTGAAGACCCCTTTGATGTCTATGTGTGCACGCTCACCTGCTTCCAATGCTAATCAACCCAGAGTCACCAGGAGGTTTCTCATCGAGACCATGCATTGGAGCAAAGCAAGTAGCTACAGAAACATGACCGTAGTCCGGCAGCCGAGGTGGACGGGTGGGAATTTGGTATATATAGTATTTTTTATTGGCCTAAAATATTGTCTATATAATATACATTCACGAATCCACTTGCTAAACCGGCTGTCACTATTGGGCAACATTTATATAGGGGTTTCTTGTAACCCTACCATTAACAAAATATCGTAGCATGTGACATGTCAAACGATAGTTACGTATGTAACTACGGTTCTATGAGTCCCGAATGACCGCCAGAGGCGGTGCTTTAAGCATGAATATGTCCTTCGCGCATGCGTCGTCGAGTGTTGTATACAAACAAAGTCAATTTTGACCCCGTGATGACCCGAAGTAGTCTATATCTTCCGGCAGTCTGCAGGGGATCAGTCTCTACAGAATTTTCTCGCGCGAAAACGAGGATTCTGAGTGACAGAGTGCCTCTGGCGGTCATTCGGGACTCATAGAACCGTAGTTACATACGTAACTATCGTTCTATTTCGTCCCTGCTGACCGCCAGAGGCGGTGCTTTAAGCATGAATGACTTATGCCAGCCAAGTCACGAGGGATCCTGATCACAAACCATAAGGAGTAGGCTTGGAGGAGTCTCGTAAGAGGACCACGTCCAGCGGATGGGGAGTGGCAACACTCACCCAGAGGAACATAAACAACTCGCTGTGATGCCCATGAGGCAGCGGCACAGATATATTCCAGGGGTACTTCCCTCGGGGCAGCCCCTTATGTGGGGACGCTCCCGTTAAGAGTGGCACCTCACGCCAAATGGTAAGGTACGATCACTCGCCCCATAAACGTGGTTGATGGCATCCACAATAGTGTGGGGCGGGCGCTGTCTGGAGAGAGCGCTACCTTTGAAAGGGCCATCGTCACAACGGAACAGCCATTCTGACCGCCGAAAGCATTCGGCAGGTCTAACAAGCGGCTCTCAGGGCCCACACTGGGCGCAATAGTTCCCGCTCGTCCATCCACTCTCCTGGTGGAGGGTAAAACTATGCTAGCCGTATAGGCTGGTTGAGGTGTGTATGTGACAGCACCCTCAGGAGGAACACTGTTCGGCCACAGAGACACTCAGGCCGTCTGAGCTTTGCTTCGGACGCAAGTCACTAACAGACAGGACGTGCCGCTCACGGACACGCTTCGTTACAGCAATATTGATTCTAGCATATCAACATGATATTGCCCCTACTTATGCTTTTAGAGTAGGAGATCGGCCCTTGTCTAGGAGGGACTGCGGAACTCCAGACAGGTAGGCAGGGCAGCGCACTAGGTCTTTGCTCTGGCCTCAGTTGGAAATAGGTTCCATCGGTTATCGTACAGTAGCCTGATGGATGTCATGGATGTCACCCTTGAATTCAGGGTGGCATGCCTGGCTGGTTCCACACAGCGGTTCAGGGCCGCCGGTGGCCAAGCGCACAGTTGGGGGCGTTGAGCATTTGGATGCCGTATCCGACCGCCTCCCAGTTGGGGGAGACCTCTGTCGGGGAGACGCCATGGCGTCCTCCGACTGGGTCTGTTCGGCAGAGGAGACCAAGTACTTCTTGGCTGGGGGGGGCAACCAGCAGTATGGTGTGACCCTCCTAAATAACTCTGAGGCGCTGGTCGTATCAGAGAGGCAGTGGCAAGGCATATGCAGTGCCTCTGGCAGTGCGCATTTAAAAGGATAGTGCCCTGTGGGCAGTGGTCTGCTTAGGGCCATGTGTGTCAGGAACAATGTAGGTCGTTCCGTTCATACTGGCCATGTGGCAGGAAGCCTAAGAAGTCCAGCAGGCTGACAGCCATTTGTGGCGTTCAGGTTCTATGAAACCGTCGGACCCTTGCGTCCTGGCCCGGTGGGCTGGGTGTCTCCGTTAGGGAGAACCAGGGAGGTTAGTGAGGTCCAGGGTGAGGAGGTCCACCTCCGCTCTGCCGGGGTAGCCTCTGATTAGTGTTCACCACCACTGGATGGGGTACCGCTCCCCTCATGGAAGCTTTCGATGGGAGGGAGAGCCTACCGTGTAGTCCCGCTCTCCACTCAGACAACTTGCCTATAGGCTGATCGGGCGGGGAGGCTGCCCAAGTCAGGAGGGGGTCCATAGACACCTACAGCAGCCGAGCAAACGTGGCCCTGCCCGATGACTTACGTGATACACGATCGAGGTGTTGCCCGAACGTATGAGAATGTGCTCGCCTCTCCTGTACGGCAGGAAGTGCTGTAGAGCGGAGCACACCACTTGCCGCTCCAGCACATTGCCGTGTTCGGCCCAGTAGACTGGCACGAACTTCATAGACCTGTTGGGTCCCATCAGATTCAAGACATGTCGACACCCGTCTGTCTTGCGTCACAAGGAAGTATGTAGATCGGACTTCCCTTAGTGTGACTGAGGATATACAGCCTCTGTTGCGCCCTTGGGCAGGAGGACACCTCACTCCTGGTCTGATAGTAGGGCTCTCGTCATGTTGCTGAAAATGGCCAATTTGACCCGCCGGATATGGGGGGGCTGGCGTCAGAAGGCGCTGCACAGCCCGGAAAGTCACAGTCAGGTCCCTGCGTGGGACGCCAGGGAACACGCTGGCCTCTAGTGTGGGCCGGCGGTGATATGTGAGCTCCGAGGGCAGTCAAGATGATTTCATCAATGTTGGAGCTCGGCCCTTTGGGAGGCGTGATGTGTCATAGGCCTGCAAGCTGCAGCCTGGTCTTCCCCACCTGGATGGTTCGCTCCAGCGCTTCTCGCCCAGCTGAACCACCTAGTGCTCCTGGCTCCTCAGGGAGACTACGGAGAGTTGGCCTAGTCTCATCAGTCAAGCTTGACTGTGAAAACCCGGCTTGGCGACGGGCTAGAGATACGATGGACATCAGCCGTCCGCGCTCTGAGGACATGACGCCAATGCCTCCAGTGATACACCAAAGGTGGCTGAGCCAGTATTAACGTTGCCACTATTAGGTGTGAAAAGGAGGCCCCAGTGAGCAGGTTGCCTGTGCTCCTGTCCTGGGGTCGAGGTCACCTAGCGTTCTGCCGCCGGGCCTCGCTGGAGAACACCATGAGGGATGCAGTGACAGGCTTGGTGGCTGGCATGTAACCCAGGCCAGCCCTTATCGCCTTGTGCGTTCCAATCTATTAAAGTGTCAAGTCGCAACGGGTTGTCTCGGGACACTTTTTCCAATCAGGGCAGGGCTGCCAGGATTTCACCCTCGGTATAGAGATGGGAGAAGGCCCTGATCGTCCGCCCGGCAGGCCTGTAGCTGACTCAGGTACAGGCGTGGGGGACGGCGAAGACAGCAAAGCCGCGTCTGCAGAAGGCGCTTGGAGGAGCCGACTGCCTGCTTTAGTATGCGTTCCACGGCTATGCGCATGAGCTGAGAAGTGGGAGGCTGGCTCTGATGCCTGGGAGGCACTGCCTTCTGCATCTTCCTCATAGTCATGGAAGTGCATAGCTTAAGCTGTCGGGGAGAGCACATCAACCTCGAGTCAGCTGTGGCATCAGAGAGGGAGGCGCTTCGGCACCCTCCGAGGTGCCTAGGTGTCATCCGAAGTGAGCATGGACCTCATGTGGGCCAACTCCGCAGATAGCTGAGCCCTCTCGGATCTGCTGTAGCCAGCGGTCAGACCTTTTCCTCCTGGCACACGGGGCAGGACCAAGGTCGGCTCACGGCTGAAGGAGAGCTTCACACGAGGTACAAAAGTGGGAGCTCTCCATTGTGGTGGCACCGGTTACTCTGGACCGGCCGGTGCGCACAAGTCCCAACTAGCCCAGGGCGCGGACGCTGCTGGTTGCTAGGTGTTGGCCGTATGCTGGGGGGAGGAGGCGCGTACGCTGCCTGTACCAGCAGAGGCTTTCGAGGTACAAAAGTGGGAACTTTCCGTTGTGGTGGCACCGGTTCCTTTGGGCCGGCCGGTGCACACCAGTCCCAACTAGCCCAGGGCGCGGACGCTACTGGTTGCTAGGGGTGGGGCCGTATGCTGTAGGAAGGGAGCGCGGACGCTGCCTGTACCAGCAGAGGCTTTAACTTAGATCGGCATCTAATGACTTAATCGAAAAACTGAATGCTGCTATACCTGCCGCAGCATGCATTTACGCTTTATGCAAATGCTCATTGTAGCACTTTGAGATTCAACCAGATGTAAAGTGCATCATAGAAACAGCACACAAATGTTGCTGTTAGATAGACTGTGCGACCTGCATGGTCGCGGTGGGGGAGGGGAGCTCGTACGCTACCTGTACCCCCGGCGGAGGCTTACTTATAAATTATGATAATAAAGTAGCCTCCAGTCAAGGTTTGGACGCTGCTATGTAGCAGCTGTAGTGTTTCCTATGCGAACGCTTATCCCAGCACTATGACATTTATCCAAACTCCAAGTGCATTATTATTAGTGTGGTTGCCCTAAAAGGGCAACCAGACTATTGTAATTTATGTTTGCTAGTCCAGAGCGAAACAAAAGACACTTCCAATACACTAGTCAAGTGTGCACTACTACGCATTCATGCTGGGAGGAGGGAGCACTAACACTGCCTACCCCAGCCAGAAGTTTGGTTAAATAAACCGACACAAGCTAGTTTTGGAGAAAAGGCTACAACCGATGGCTCCACCAATAGGGGCCGCCTGCCGAAGGAAGGGAGCGCGTACGCTGCCTGTATCAGCTGCAGCTAAGAACAGAACAAGCTATACACCGATAGCTGTTAATAAATGCTTGAGCTAACAAACATTAGTAGTAAGTAACATCAAGCTGGCCGTATGCTGGAGGAGCGGAGCGCATACGCTGCCTGCCCTGTACCAGCTGGGCCAACAAACAGTAAAGCAAGCTATACACAGATAGCTTTTTTTATCCTAGATAGTATAATAAGCGCTTGGGCTACAACTACAGGTAGCAGCGCCAGTTAGAGATCTATGCTGGAGACCAGCTGGGCTACTAAAAAACCAGACAAGCTATAGCCTGTTCATAAACAGCTTTAACTTTAAACTACTGGTAGCTGCTGTGAGCTACGCTGGCAGCAGTGCCAGATACCCTGTGCTGGGGACCAGCTGGGTTAATGGGACCTACAGGTGGACAAACCAAGTTGTAGGCCTACCCACTGTATATGCAAGAAACTGTTAATGGAGCTTTGAGCTCCAGACCTAATAATAATAATAATAATAAACTTTATTTATATAGCACATTTTCATACATAAAATGTAACTCAAAGTGCTTCACATTAAAATAAATAATATAAAATAATACTGTATAATAATACATACTGGTAGCAGCTTCAGCTAGGCCCACTGCTGGGGGCCAGCTGGGTTAACAACCAGACAAGCTATGTACACCAATAGCTATTTAGCTACAGACTATACTGGTAGCAACATCAATACCCTGGGAGGACGCAGGTAGCTGCTCCTGTACCGGGCTAATAATAACAACAAGAATACAAGCTATTCGCAAAAGCAGTTAAGCTTGAATGCTGCCAATATTGGTATATGGCTTTGGCCAGCGGGGCTTGTCAACAGAAAATGCCGGTTAGCCTTAACTAACTTAAGTCATAAGTTATATGTCGACTGCTGAGAGTATGTAGCGACAATGCTTGCCATCAGCAGGGGCTAACCAAAGCTTGACAGTAGCGTGTTTATCAAACGAAGGTAATATTATGACAGTGTTCTTATCCTTCGGCAGGTCTTATAGTCGCTTATAATAAGCGCTAGCGTTCACAGTTGAACAAAACTTTGTATGCAGAGCAGGGAGGCGGCGCGAACGCAGCCTATACTTACAAGAGGTTATGCCATGATACAATAATCATATAATTTGAACGTCTGTTAGCGTTCACAGTCGAACAAAACTTGTATGCAGAGCAGGGAGGCGGCGCGAACGCAGCCTATACTCACAAGAGGTTATGCCATGATAAAAATATATATCATATCATTTGGACGTCTGTTTAGCGGGGATAGCACCACTTTAAACGATAACGTACCTTTTGTCCGAGGGGGGTTAGCCTTCTTTACCGGCGAGAGAGATTGGACGCTCCTGCGTCCACGTGAATCCGCGAAATAAACTCCATTCATCGAGGAGATAGAAAACCATAGTCGCAGTTCCTGGAGGGCGAACAAACGCTACTCCGACAGGCAGTCACGCCGTCACAGAACTACCGGCGACCAGGTACAGGCACCGTAGCTGCATATTGTATTGCATAGCAATACCTCGCAGCCCAGTGCAAATTTCTCACCACGACGCGCGAGAAAAATTTAGAGACTGATCCCCTGCAGACTGCCGGAAGATATAGACTACTTCGGGTCATCACGGGGTCAAAATTGACTTTGTTTGTATACAACACTCGACGACGCATGCGCGAAGGACATATTCATGCTTAAAGCACCGCCTCTGGCGGTCAGCAGGGACGAAATAGAACTAGGGATTTTTCATGATTTGTAATCCATTCCAAGCATTAGTTTTGCATGAAATACACTCCTTGGGCTAAAAACGGCCATAGACGTTATGACAAATGTGATGAGGTCAGCACATTTTGGGCACATTTGGGCAAGTGGCTAGGGTTGCTTTGAGCAAAACTGTGTTGTGCAAAACTAATGCTTCAGAATCATGAAAAACCCCTAGTTTGACATGTCACATGTTACTTAAAGCAAAAGGAAAGTTTACCCCCCTGGGGCTGCCGGACTACAGGTGGAGAAAGGCATGATCAACCCATCAAGACCCCATTTAGACTGCATTTATATAGTTGCTTTTATCCAAGGCGCTTTACATAGATTGTGCATTACATTCACCCATTCACGCACACATTCATACACCGATGGCAGGGGAAACCGTGCAAGGCACCAACCTGCACACCGGCAGCAATTAGGGGTTCAGAGTCTTGCTCAAGGACACTTTGACACCAACTCTGGGGGAGCCCGGGACTGAACTGGGAACCTCACACGGTTCTCCATCTGGCTGCTCTACCGGCCACTCTACCTCTGAGCCACAGCCACCCTGTTCTTTCAATGTTTTTTATCCCACGATTTTGTAATCCATTTTTTTCACCCAGTGTCAATTATCTAATGTAATCCTGTGCGCTACACTTCCTCTGCCAACCTGAGGAGGGCAGCGGGACTGACCTCATGCTCCCTTCTATGCATGAGGAGTCCAAGCTGCTTCTTTTCACCTGACAGGGGAGAGTTTCCCCGGCCGGATGTAGTGCGTGGAAGGAACACGTTATTTCGACCAGTTCCTTTCCCCTCCATCAGGCGCCCCAGCTGGCCAGGGGGAGGTAGTTTTAGAGACCAGTATTACTGCATGTTTTTTGTGAGGGTACCTACCCTAGGGGACACGAGGAGAACATGCAACATGCAACAGAAAGGCCCTTTCGCCAACCTCGCCTCGGGTATGGGCACTGATGACGTGGAGGAGAGAACACGCCCCCAGCGCCCACAGCGTCCCCAGCGGGAATCGAACCCAGGACCTTCTAGCTGTAAGGCGACAGCAGCACCACCGACGGTTCCACCGTGCCCCCATCTCTGGTTATTATTATTAAAGCCTACCTTTGACTGCCATCGGTGACGATAGGAAACATGGTGATGTTCTCCTCGGAGTTGAAGAGCGGACGTAGTGACCCGTACCACGTGTTGATCAACGTGAGCTTACGGAAGCCTGCATGGGGGTCAACGAATAACAACAACAATGAACGGTTGCGTGAGTGGTTGTGTAACTATAGCACCGGAAAGCCGCATGGAAAACAGCGCTGAGTGAGTAGAAGAATAGTTGAATTCAGAATATTAGTCATATTAGCGGTGACAACCACCCAGTGTGAATAGTTGTGTTTTAAAAAGAGGAAAAATAACCCCAACAACAATATGCCTCCATCTGCACTTCAATGGGAGACCTTGGGGAGTGTAAGTGGGTGAAGAAGACATGCCACACATTCATTCAATCGCTCAGAATTGTCGTTAGTGCACTGGGTGCGGCTGTGTGCATCATCTGTAAGATAGAGGTTAATAAGTGTTTGTAGCGCAAGAAACCTCATCAGTGGAGGGATTGATAAGTGTTTTCTTTCCTCCACTGTGTTGCAGAACACATGGCGGTCTTAATGGCGAGCTACACCGTACCGTTGTTATGGAGATTGTGAATCATCTGTACTGGCACGGAGATGCAGTCCAGGCTGATGCTCTCTCTCTCCACCTCTGGACCGCAGAAGGTCGAACCCCCGGACCCTTCCTCCAGAGTCTTCTGCCGGACCTCCAACTCTGAATGACAAGGTCACGTGAGCTCAGGTGACACTTTATTTAACATAATAACAGTGTTGATTTCGTCGACTAATACTATCGTTGCTGTCGGGAGGAAACCTCATAACTCCATTTTTGAGGGTTTTGATTTTTTTTTTGGCATAAATCAGTGCTATTGAACACCCTTTATGTAAAAAGTGCTTTGGACAAAACCTCTCAACTCCATTGGACCCTCAAAATGTCTGCTAAAGGAACTAACACCACCACCTCTCCCCCTCTCATGGAAGTAATTGACAATATATAAAGTTACAACACCAACTTTGATGCTTTGTTTTAAAAATATAAGGTTTTTTTTATTTCCTGAAAAATGTATATTTTTTATTTCCTGAATTTTTTACATTTTGGAGTTATGAGGTTTCCTCCCGACAGCAGAGATATGGCAAACAATGCATCGCGCTGCGACGTGTTGTGAGCTTGTAGGTCAGCTATTTTCAGCAAGTATAAAATCAGTCATTAGGACGGCATTAAGGC
This sequence comes from Protomyctophum bolini, assembly GCF_963924005.1. Lineage (NCBI taxonomy): Eukaryota > Metazoa > Chordata > Actinopteri > Myctophiformes > Myctophidae > Protomyctophum > Protomyctophum bolini. Next base: position 39,852,193 of record NC_137867.1, on the reverse strand, counting down.
CCGCCAAGATACACTTTAGTCGACTAAATCAACTGTAGATTTAGCGGACTAAAATCTTACTAAAACATTCTAGGTGACAAAAATGTGACCAAAACTATGTCAAAATCAACACTGCAACAGGGTTGAAATGTGAACCACTGATGATGCACTAATTAAATTGTATTAACATACTCAACCATACAAATTGGTTAGCATAATGGTTGGACATACAGGAATACGGCATCATAAGCAAGCACATCAAAAGCCTAACTCTAATAGCTGAAGCTCACAAAATATCACCATATAATGCACTGTGAATTCAGTACGTTATTATATCATGATGCTTTCATATTTTAGATATAGGCTAAATATTTCCCTTGGATCATAAAGCCTCCTAAACCATCACAATAATCATCACAGGAAAGTCACAATTAAGTAGGTATCATACATGAACATTTCATGATAATAACTGCTGTTATTCTTTAACACTGGTGACCTATATTTATTTTATTTAGCCTATAACTTAATGTGTTGATGTAAACAGTAAGGGTACATACAACGTATCACAATAAGTGACTCATCGCATGACACCTGACCAATATTTTAAAATTAATATCATCGACCTGATATGCCAATTTCTGAGCGTGCGTATGCTTCCTATATCCGTGCTCTGTAACCTAAAGCAATTGTAAAGCTACTAATGTTTGTGTTCAAGAATTTCTTAAATAGAGAATGTGTGTACGCGTGCGTGCGTTTGTGTTCGCGCGCCGCACGCACACAGTCTTAACTCACTGATGTTGGGCGTGTGAATGAGCAGGCTGTCGTCCCGCGCCATCAGCTGAGGCATCAGGCTGGCTACCATGCGGTCAATGCTCTTGACCACGTCCATGGGCCCGCTGACCACCTGAAACACACAGAGCAGCGCAGCGGTCACAGGCTGCACAACGCACTCAACCGATCTGCCCTCCTCCTCGAAAGCATGCAGCTACGAGAGATGGATGGATGGATGGATGGGAGAGCTTTATTTCATTACGGCCTTTCAAAACGACAAGGCACAATCGGCAGCCGCTTTCAATGGACATTTTTGTTGTTGTACGGCCTGCAACAGTCGACAACAGTTGGCTGGAGAGGGTGCGCTCGCTCATGCACGCACGCACGCGCCATTTCAATGAAGAGGGCCTATAATGTGTGGCACAATCATTGATTTTTCTTTTTTAGCCCTTGTCTGTTTTGAACTCCCCCCTTCACCAATTCAATACACCTCACCTAAGAGCTCAGCCCTTGCACAGAAAGTACTCTGCAAGAGAGAGCGACACAGACACAGACAGAGAGAGAGTGTGTGTGGGGGAGAGAGAGAGGAGAGAGAGAGAGAGAGAGAGAGAGAGAGAGAGAGAGATAGACAGAGACATAGACAGACAGAGAGACAGACAGACAGACAGACAGACAGACAGAGAGTGTGTATGAACCACAGTGTTTCAGTGTTCTTATCCATTCAGTCTGGGCAAAGGTGGCCTTGGAGCTCTGAGAGTCCTTGGGGAGGGTGGGGGTGGGGGGGGGAGTATTGGCTAGAGGTGAACGCTGATAGAGGAGACCATATAGGCAGAGCACTTGCCATATAAGTAACAGTAATATCGATCACGGATCCATTCATTTTTATATATATAGATTTGTCTTTTAGTTGTACTGTATTTGAAAAGAGTTGCCGTATTAAGAGGCTTGCGAATGGACGCAATCTATACCAATTGTGAACCAATAGCAGGCCTGCAGGATTACTTTTTCCTGACGTGTATTTTTATTTTAGTGCCATATATGCATGCACTGCATGTGAAAATGAAATGTTTCGATGCATCATTTTAGCCAGGCAAGCAGGCATTTGCTGGAGTTTACAGGGGCTGGTGAAATATATAGTTTAGTTTGAATGTGTATTAAACCAGGGGTTCCCAAACCTTTTCATGTCAAGGACCCCCAAATTGACAATAATTAGCCCGCAGACCCCCATTTGAAAACATACACCAGGGACCCCCCATTTTTATGGCTCTAGCAGTGATTCTCTACCATTTTAATTTCAAGGATCCGCAGTTTGACATGCATTATTCCACGGACACCCATTTAATGGCATTTCTATCTCTGGGACCACAATTTATTTAGTAAAATCACTGTTAATTTAACTCTGAGAGTGTACAAATGGAATGGTTTGATGTGTACACTCTCAGAGTTAAGGGTCCATTTGGTTCCAAGCTATCATTTAGCTGGGGACCCCCTGGAACTCCCTCAAGGACCCCTGGGGTCTGGTGAAAGACAGTGATGTAAAAAAAAAAAAACATGTATATGCATGTAACCCTACTGACCTCTAGTGGCTCGAAACTGAAACGACAACCTACTCTGAATCTCACTGCAGTGTGGATACCGGTGGTGAAAGAACTAGTAGCCTACTCTGATTTTGCACTCAACCAGACCGTGGCCTTGTGGTTAGAGTGTCCGCCTTGAAACTGGGAGGTCGGGGGTTCGATCTCCGGCCGGGTCATACCAAAGACTGTGAAAATGGGACCCAATCCCCCTTTCTGAAACCAGCTCCTCGCCACTCGCCCTATACACACTTGCACTCGATATGCACGTTCACGCGAGGCTGCGCCATATTAAGTGTCGTCCGAAACCAAGCAGCTTTGAGTGTAAGTGGCTTATAAAGCCCTCAAGAGCGAGTCTGTGCCGATCTAGACTCGATTGCCTTGTGCAGCCCTGCTCTCTGTCCGCATGGAAACCGTGAACTACAAATGTAAGTACCACCACAAATAATTGATAAATAAACTCCTCCTAAACAATCTTCATCTGATGCAGAATAGGCAACGCTCCAACTGATGTTCACAAGGGCTCTTTATTTACCCCACCGTGAAAAACTATAAATGAAACCACACAAACAAAACAACTTTTAACAATGATTTATAAACACCATGGATGTATATGACATGTCATTTTTGACAGTCACGTTGTATTTCCTTTTTCCATATTAATGAAATCCTGACGAGGGAACCTCCCGAGAGCACTTCAAGTCAAGGGACTGGTTTCAGAAAGGGCCAATGCCTCCCTGCTTGGCACTCAGCATCAATGGGTTGGATTGAGGGGGTCAAATCAACAAATCAAAATGATTCCCGAGCGCGGCACGGCTCCAAGAGATGATGTCAAATGCGGAGAACAAATTTCATTGCGGTAACGTGTGTGACAAATCGTATGAATTTAAAGTGAAAATACCACAATGTAAAAACATTCAAAAGTATGTACAAAGGTACAGTAGTAGCATCAACATGTACTTAAAAGTAGCTAGTACTCATTATGCAGAATGCACAGTTCAGAATGTTTTTGGACTATTACATCTGCCAGACTGCCAATACCGATTTCTCACGATCCGATTTATCGTATTTAAAGAATCGGCCTCAGCCTCAGTGTACACAGTAATCGAGTAAATGTAGCCCACTTTCCGCCATAATGGTGGATAATAATAAAACATACCTGGGCCCGGGCCGGCCCAGCGGTCCGGGCACCTATAGGCTGGTAATCCAGCGTGTCGCGTGTTCGACTCCCGATCCGACCTTTGCTGCGCAAATTCTATTTCCGTGCTCAGACACAGGTAGCCACCCAGCCAGGCACACACAAAGCCACTTAATAAAAAAACAACCTATACCTCTTTGATGGCCTGCCACTTGGGGGCGTTGTCCTGGCTGATGATGCCGTCCGCCAGGCTGACAAAGTGCCGGCTGAGCTCCTCCGCGTTGCTGCTGTCATTGACCCCTCCTCCTCCTCCTCCGGAAGGGAGCTCCGCGGCCAAGGACAGCAGCTGGACGAGGGACAGCATGTCGGCCGGCTGCAGCCCGCCGCCCCCCTCTCCCTCTGCCTGGGCGGTGTCCTCCAGGGCCTGCCTGGACATGTCCAGCAGATGACACATGCCACCCAGGCTCAGTGTCGATGTCTCCCCCATCGCCTGGGATTGGAGAAACACGCACGCACAGCGTCACACACACACACACACACACACACACACACACACACACACACACACACACACACACACACACACACACACACACACACACACACACACACACACACACACTTATTATTATTATTAACAATGAATGAATTATTTTCGTCTCTTGTCATAAATACCCATCCCTTATGGGACTATAAGACACCAAAAAACATCAATAAACAATATCACATTCACTTCCTGAACACAGAAACTAAACAGAAACACGTGCACCACACATGCATGAGTGCGGAAATTCAAGTTCCTTTACTAGTAGTATAATCAACGGAGAAGCATGTTGTTCTGATGCTATGATGGGATCACAACTTTACACGGGTATTATTATTATTAAATGCTGTTAATTAATCGGTTGGGTTGAACCTGTAACAATCTATTAAATGGAGTGCCATGATCTTTGCATTTTTTTCCAGTTTTCCATGTGTTTATGAGGTGACAGTAGGCTACTTCATGAGACCCCTTGGTGTGGTTGTTTATGTGCAATGATGTCTTCCCTTTGTATTTAGGGTTTCTTCCTGGAGGCTGAAACCTTCAAACATTCAAAACGTGCCAATGAAAAAAGCAGTGATATAGTGACTAACCCCTCCCCTATCATACAACAACTGCTTCAGTTCAGGTGGATCACCACCCATCACCACCCACCAGGCAAACCTCTGATAAGTCCTAGTAGTAAAAAGTAGTAGTAAGGTTGAAATCTATTTTTAGTAGAAATTAATCCGGGTGTTACATGGTTAAAGGGGCATTCCACTCATGTTCAACATTTCCCATTCTGTGTGTCCTATATAAATGGAGGTCTGAAAGAAATCTTTAACATGGTGAATCACATCTTGATAATGTCATCAAGATGTGATTCACCATGTTAATGATTTTTAGTAAATCCTACCGGAGCCTCTGCCGGTCATCAAATTATTGGCTTAGGCTCCATGAATTCAAGGCTTGTGTAATTAATAGAACCAGTGTTGTTTTCGTTGACTAAGACGAAAAATGTTCGTCGACTACCTTTTTTCACTGACGAAAACTAAATGGAAACTACATGACAACTAAACTATGATGACTAAAACTAAGACTAAATATACTGACGATTTCGTCAACAAATAAAAACTAGACAAAATTTTTAGGAAGGGACTAGTGGACAAGAGATCCAGTATAAGTAATTTTACACTTGGTTGCATGCTGAAAATAGATCCACAAGCTCACAACGCGTCGCACTGTGACGCGTTGTGAGCTTGTAGATTGTCTATTTTCAAGTGAAAAAAATAAAGTTATTACGACGGTATCAAACACATTTTGTTCGAATAAATCAACTGTAGATTTAGTCGACTGAAATCTCATGTCATTTAGTCGACTAAAACTACTAGACTAAAATCCAGATGACTAAAATGTGACTAAAACTGAATGAAAACTTTTCAAAAGACCAAATCTAAAATCAAAATGTGCTGCCAAAAACAACACTTGATAGAACATAAGTATTTTTTGGGGTGAACTACGATGTGAGCGCCTGTGTGTGGTCAATAAGTTGACATGATCGACTGAGACAAGTGTCCCAAATCACTCCCTACTCGCTCTGTATAGTGATTACACGTTATGCCATTTTATAGTGGTGTTCGAATGTATAGTGACCCTATTTAGTGGACTAATTTGAGCCCACAAAGCATCGTGAGAAGTAGACACAGGTACAGGACAGGTACGTCATGCATTGCAGCATGACGGGATTTCAGCTCCTGCCTCGATCTCTAACACTCTCTGCACGCCCCTGCCTGACTTCAGGGTGAAAGCCACATTTTGGTGCAAATTCAATACCTGTTGTGAAGTACTAATGGCTGGATACCTGGTCCCAGTCGTTGGTACGAGGGTAGAAAAATGCTTTGCAGCCATGGGTCAAATTGAACAGCCTGTGAGTGTGACTGGTGGCAGGCATGGGCGGTCCTGACCTGTGCACATGCACCTCATCATGTTTGTTTTGGCTGATCTAGAGGCCAGTGCTACCTAAAAATGGCAGGTGTTGTACATTCATATGGGGAAACCTTCACCCTGCCACTGGAAGGCTGAGCAGCACATCCACAGAGACTAGACCACCCATCAAGGCCTATTCATATATATATGCCACATTCATACAACCAGCCAGGAGACCTTGACTTTCACAGTGCTAATACTGTATCACACGAGTTATTGGCTTCCCTTTTTTTGCAGTGTAATTCATTAATTAGAAGGAATAAAATGAAGGATTCAAGCCATCCCAAGTAACCGCAGACTGCTTGAGATATGCTGCCGCATGGAAAACGCTCTCGCACTCTTAAAGCTACTGGACAATAGACAAAAAAGCAACATATCAGATTCATTCCCCAAACAATCTGATACGTGAAGGAATTGATAAGAACCAGAGCGAGCCAGGGCAAAGGAAAACGCTACTGTGAAGATGTTCACACAAAGTTCACCTACCTTTGCTACTACAAGGAAAACATATGCACATGTACATGCATGATGATACTTTTTTATTCCTTGTTTGCTCTTTTTTTACACTCTCAGCCAAACCAAAATAAGTTTCACTCTTATGTACCTGTACACAGGGGCAGTAAGCTCAGGGGTAGGGTGGTAGAGTGCCCGAATGGGAACCCGCAAGGTTCCCAGTTCGAACCCGGGCTCCCCCAGAGTTAGTGTCAAAGTGTCCTTGAGCAAGACTTTGAACCCCTAATTGCTCCCTATGTGCAGGTTGGTGCCTTGCATGGTTTCCTCCGCCATCGGTGTGTGAATGTGTGTGTGAATGGGTGAAAGTAATGCACAATCCAAGTATGCCTTGGATAAAGGCGCTATATAAATGCACCATTAACCCAAGATGTAACAATAAAGCAAAACCTTGAGCTAATAACTGACCAAGGATTTGAACCAAGGATTTGCTTTGAAATATCCTGGCCGAGGTCAAAATCATAGTCAATCATAGTTTTAAATACATTATTAAAACATATTTCCATCACACCTATTGGATCAATAGTGCTCATATAGAACTTTGGAGAGCTTTAGAAAAGAAAAAAAGGAGGTGTTAATTGATTTGTCTTACGTTGGAGTTGTTGGTTAGACTCATCAGGTGGTCCATGAAGGCAGTAGGTTGAGAGCTCTGATTCTTCGCTATCTCCGTAATCTTGAGGTAACGCTCTATGAGAAAGACCACATACTGTAACATCTATATGGTATATGCGGGAGCTATATATATATATACACACACACACACACACCATGCTTTAGGTCAGTGGTTTTCAACTAGTGGTCCTTCTTGAGGTTCCAGCTGGTCCCCAGCTAAATGCTGGAGTTGGTAACCAAATGGATCCTTATGGATGGATCCAGTATAAGAATCCGTGTAGATCATTAACTCATGAGTGTGAAATGAGATCAAATGGACCCGTAAGGGTTTTTTGCCTAATTAAAAAAAAGAAAAGAAAAGTGGCTTTTTCTTATTTTGACCCAAGTCACACTGTTGAGATAGGCATTTGTTTTACTAAAAGGGGCCGGATCAGCATGCTCCTTTTCAATTAGCACTTTGGTGATTTTTTTTTACCAGAGTTAATTGGCCAGTGTCATGAGGAGCTGACTTAGGCCAAAAACAATAAAATTCCTCACAAAATGACCTTGCCATTAGGTTTAAGAATGTGACGACATGTCATTAGCTACTGCCACTATAATGCTGTGTTCTACAGGCCAGGGAGGGAGGGGCACATGAGGGTACAAAGAAGCAGACAGAGGCTTTTAATATATGAACCACTTAAACCCTAGTTGACCAGGGTTGCCCCAGGGGGCTATAATTGGTCTCCTCCTTTTACGCTTTTACACTAAAGCATTGCATTTTATGACATGCTTAGACCAGGGCTTCTAGGGTTCATGTGGATCATTTTAGCCTTAATGTCTGACTGTACCTTGGTCCTATACATTATCTACATTTCTGACTAATACAGTATTAAATCAATGGTCAACCGGAAGGCTCACCCTGAAACACACTCGCCCCCAATTATTTCTCGGATCACCCGCCCCCAGCGTATTCTTGTTTTACATGTTTAGGTTAGAAATACGTTTAGGGTTAGGCATAGTTTCAATGAGGTTAAGATTAGGAATAGGTATGGTTTATATGCATAGTTTTACTGAGTTTATGTTTAGGACTACTACCCATTCTCACAGAAATAAGCAAATATGTACAGAATTGCAATTCCGTACGCCGTCTCTACCAAACTACCGCGCCGTCTCAACCAAACTTTAGCCATGGGAGACACCACAATCGCCTGCGAGTTGCCGTGTCGAGCGTTGCGAAGGTCGGTAGGGCCGACTCAGCCCCGTCCGACAGTGGCGTGCACAGATAGACACTAGGTGGTGCTAGAGCACCTGCTCTTTGCCCTCTGGACCTTTGGGGTTTTTCTGGGCGTGTATGTACGGAATTGCAACTCCGTAATTATTTACGCATTTCTGTGAAGTCGGGTTGGTTTAGGAATAAGGTTAGGTTTAGGCATAGTTTTACTGAGGTTACCTTTAGGAGGTGACGATTGAGCGTGTTTTCAATCAATCAACCAATCTTTCTAAAGCCAGTTAACAGTGTGCTCACCTCGGCTGCTCCTGCAGATGAAAGGCAGCGGTTTGGAGCAGTCCGCCAAACCATACAGAGGATGCTGTAGTTCTGTCCAGTTGCCCAGCACCCTGCAGCCCTGCAGCTGTCTCTGCTGTGGACCCACTACTGCACACACACACACACACACACACACACACACACACACACACACACAATGGAACATTACTTTATTCCAGCGCACAATCTCTGACAAACTGACAAACACATGTTCCTCTCTCCTAAACACAAGCATGCACGTACAGTATACAGTATACACTATACAGAAATGCACATACTTATGCAGTCCATCAAAAGTCCATAAAAAGCCCAGTTTAATTACTTCCTTTGAATGAAAACGTGCAGCGTGATAAGTACCCTTATGAATATAAATTAATCTTGATTCCATTCGCCTGTTTGATTCCCATATAGCTGCACGTTCCTGCAATCACAGCTGAATCACTGCCTGAATTGTAAATCATTTTGATTACAGAACTAATACGTTTTTAATCTAATTCAAGATGACATCCAGACAGTGCATTAATTAGTGTTACTCATTTTAAATGTAATCAGCACGCTAACATATGACGACAACAAGACAACATCCAGACAGTGTATTAGTATTACTCATTTTAAATGTAATCAGCACGCTAACATATGCATCTGAAAACATTATAGGTTAGAAATCCACCAAGCAGAAAGCCACGTAGTGGCAAACATGGCGAGCTGGCCGTGTCTCTCTCAGTTGAATTAATCAATTTTCACCTAATATCAGATTCTAAAAATGTCTTCTACATCCTAACAGTTTTCTGAAAAAGCCATGTTTCTATGTCAGTTGTTCTTCGATTTTTCAAAAATAGCAGACCTACAAGCTCATAGCGCGCCACTCGGTGGCGCACTATGAGCTTGTAGATCTGCTATTTTTCAATAGCATAACATAATGCTAACACCAAAAGGGGTTCCCGCCAAAAATGGGTGACACACATAGACATCGGCTCTGGGGCGTCTGTATCTCCAGAGGATCCTAGGCAAGCTTTGGTGACACACACGGAAGCTTGTGCCAAAAAGTCCTTTTCAAAGTCAAGAAACTTTGATTTATTTTATTAATGTTACAATATGAATTGGGGTCCCAGAGATGGAAATGCTATTCAATGGGGGTCCGTAATCTAATGCATGTCAATTATGTGCCGATGAGACATTTTGGCCGATATCGATATCCGATATAATTAATTGCTGTAATGGGCCGATAACTGATATTACCGATATTACTCATTCTGTATTGAAAAATTATAATAATTTTGTCCATTCTGAAAAATACACGTAACGGGGTGTCTGCACTGCAGGCTTAGGCAAGTCAGATTTAACCTAAATACCTTTTTATTTAATATTGTGAGCTGTGAGTTGTAGATCTGTTCAAGCTGTTACTTTGGGCTTGTTTATCTGTAAAGACAGACCGATTAATCGGACCGATTAATGAATCGGTCTGATTGATTAATCGAACCGATGCCCATTAATCTAAAAACAACAAAAATCGGCCAATACCGATGTGTTGACCGATTAATCACTGTCAATGTCAATGGGGGTCCTTGAAATATATTTCTTTGATAATCATTGCTGCTACTGCTAGAGCCTTAAAAACTTATTTTATGGGGGTCACTGCATGCCATATCTTTTCAACTGAAACGGGGGTCCAATGTGGGCTAATACGTGTAAATGTGGGGGTCCTTGACATGAATACGTTTGAGAACCACTGGCTTAGAATAAGCAGACATGGCAGCAGAAACACTGGTTGAAAGTAATAAAACAAAAAAAAAACACAGAAAACTACCTCAATCTGTCATTGTCACGCCGACTAAAACAAAGCACCAAACAAGTTAGCTAAATGGGTATGCTCTTCACATGGTCATAAACCTCTCCGTGCACACAGTTAGTGAGACAAGCTTTTGTTATGCCCCGAATGTCTCAAACCCTATTCTTCTTCTTGCATCTGGCATGTGGGAATCCCCCCTACCCAGTGGTGGAGTGCATAAGTACATTTACTCAAGTACTGTAGTAAAACTCATTCAGGAAGGACGGGAACCCCTTTTGGTGTTTTACGCATGAAGTCATACTTTAGCTATTAAAAATCGTGATTACAAATCTTTGAATATAATTATATTCTTTCAGAGCGAACGTTTTTAACTCAAATCTTTGCTTCTGAGGGGGTCCCTGGAACAACATATTTTCAGATGCAGCCAAATACAGATAATCCTGGGGGTCCTTGACGTAGAAAAGGTTGAGCACCACTGACATAGAAACAGAGTTTTTTTTCCTGAAAACTGTCATGATTTAGAAGACATTTGGAGAATCAGTTCGCAGGTCTAAAGGGATTATAAAGTACAATATTATTTAGGTCGTTTTACTTTAGTGGAGTATTTCCATTTCTACTTCTACTTCTACTGGGAGGCAACAATGCCTCCCAGCTGTGTGCTCCACTGTGGGTAGTCATCCATGCTAACATCATGTCTCCTCCGGTGACTGAGAGATAAGAGGGTCTCGGGGTGGTGGTGGTGGTGTGTTATGGTGAGGGTCTCACACTATAACTGGGTTAACAGGGGCTCTTTAGGGGGGAAATCACCCAGAATGATTTCATTGGCGAGACGGTCAGAGACACACAAGGAGGAGGAGGAGCTGGACAATACGGATTCCGCGTGTGCGTGCGTACGTGTCTGTGTCACTTCAGTGTTCATGCCACTGGTTGAGACATTTCAGAAACACTCTGGGCTCCATTTTAGTCACCGCTAAACCCCTTATCCCTAAAATTCTTTGCCTTTTTTTTTTACTATTTTGAAAAGAAAAATGGAATAGTTCAACTAGCCAATCTACATTGACACATTGTGAGCTTGTAGACTGGCCATTTTAACTATTCAAAAATGATTTGCACAATAGTAAAAAAAAGGCAAAGAAGTTTAGGGATAAGGGTGACGAAATTGGAGCCCTATATAGGCCTAGAAGGAAAAAGGACAGGTGCGTCGGATAACTGGAACTGGATAAGTAGAAAAAATGGAATCCCACACACACTGTCTTCACTTACAGCATTTCATTGAGCAACGTTTCGGTTGTTTAGGCATCCTTCATGGCTGATGAAGGTCTGAATTCAAATTCCAATTAAATGTTTTCTACTTCTCCCGAAAGACTAGGCCTGTCACAATTATTACATATAGGGAAGCTTCACTAAAAACCTTCACTAAAACACCGGGACAACGCTCCACACGTCCATAACTCTTCTCTATTCTGGCTCCAAAATTATGGAATGCACTTCCAATTACAATCAGAACTGCACTTGTCCTAGCCCCGACGACCTTAATACAGGCGTATGCAAAGGCTCAACTTATGTAACTTAGATAGCATTTTATGTAGACTTATAGCATTTTATGTAGACATAGCACTACTGTATATAGTATATATGCATACATGTGCTTTAAGTAGCATGTGACTAGAGGGTTTTCATGATGCTGAATCCATTCCAAGCATTAGTTTTGCATAAAAAAACTCTTTGGGCTAAAAACGGCCATAGCCGTCATCACAAATGTGATGAGGTCAGCACAAGTGGCTATGGCCAAATTTAGCCCAATAAGTGTTTTTATGCAAAACTAATTATTTGAATGGATTGTCACATGCAAAAGGAAACTTTTTAGGATGTCAATGGTGGCCATACTGACTGTACAGACAATTTTCAAAACTTTCCCCTCAGACAATTCCAGGCAACTTTTTTTATGTTATTCGCACCATAGATTGAGAGTTATGAGCCACTTTAGGGCCGTAAACAAGGATGTGAATGGCAGCAAGCATGTGTGAAACACAAGGAGATCACTGAAGATCGAAAATAATAATAATAAAAGATATATATAAAACTGTTTGATATGAATGAAAAAAGACGTACACGTCCAAGGGACCCCGTGGTTTTGATTCTAAAGACGTGTATACACGTGTGACAATGAATCATTAACTTAAATGCATAATCGTGACAGCCCTAACACTGTGTAGTACCGTATAGATGGATTTTACATTGCAAAAGGAGGAGGACCTGACTGATAATAGATTAGTAACAGATTAGCTAGATTTGTCACAATCCGTCTACAATAAAAGTCAAAGGGCCATGAAGGGCCATCACAACCTATGGGATGCGCATCACTTATGCAAAGAGATGTGTTTACACTTATAGTCTCTCTCTCTCTCTCTCTTGTTGTCGTGTTAATAAAACGTGTGTGATGTATATGTGTGTGTGTGTGTGTGTGTGTGTGTGTGTAGGGAGGCCGACTGTACCTGGGCAGAAGATCATGGCTGGAACCTCCTTCACCACGGAATCAAAACTGATGTTGTTGGTGTTCCACCTGAAAAGCACCTCCTGCGTCAGGGGCAGGCACGTGTTGAGCGCCTGCAGCTGCCCTTTCTCCAGGGAGATATTCCAAATGTTCAGGTCCGTCACATTTCCAACAAAGGGTTCCGTGAAATTTCCGCCGAACGAGTCCTGGTCCTGCCCCAGGATGAGTATCCCGTCTGCGTGGATGTCCCGGGGCGTGTCCGCACCGGAGCCCGTGTCCCTCCTCTGGCCGTCCACGTAGATTGCCCAGTAGCCGTCGCTCCTGCGCCAGGTGACGCACAGGTGGTGCCACGCCCCGTCGTTGGGCAGGAACGACTTGTACGGGCGGTGCTGGCCCTGGATGATGAGTGCCAGCAGGATGCGCTGGCCCTTCTTGTCAACCTGGCCGCGCAGCTGGAACTCGTTGGTGAAGACGGGCGCGGCGTAGGAGAAGATGGTGGACACCTGGTCCCACTCGGGGTCCCACTGGACGCGCATGCACACGCTCACGGCCGGCAGCGCCGGGAAGGACATGTTGACGCGGGCGAAGCCCTTTGGGGATTCCTTGGGGAAGTTCAGAGCTGGAAACTGCGAATCTACAAGCAAGGGCATGAAGGAGAATCATTGACTCATCTGTACAAAGTGTACATATATAAGTAAAGTAAGTAAACCTTGCCGAGCCATGAGGCCCATAAGGCAGGAGCCTATCTCCTGTTTATGTAGCTTGAGGCAGCTTGATGTACAAGTACACCCCTTGACACTAGTATGTCGTAGGGACTTACACCTAATCCAACCCTTGATGCTGAGTGCCAAGCATTGGGTCCCATTTTTCATAGTATTTGCTCGGCCGGCCAGGGATCGAACCCCGACCTCCCAGTCAAAGGGCTAACACTCTAACCACAAGGCCACTGAGCTGGTACAAAGTGTACAAGGTTCTGCCTCACAGTCACGTCACCACATTCAGCTATGTCATCGGGGAGCTGCCAAGCACAACCACGGTCTCCAGCCACACTACTAGTGTATACTGAGCAGTCCATCTACTGCAATTGGAGGCTAAGTGATTTGTTCAACCACTTACACCCTATGAATATACACTTGACACTATGACACTTGCCACACTTTGGTAATGTAAAACATATGTTTTCTTTTGACAATAGAGCAAATTGTGATGCATTGTGACTCTGTATATCTGATATTTATGCTATATTAGAAATATCTCAAGTCCATAATGACCCCCATGCCCAAATATACTCCAACTACAGTGGTTCTCAAAGTGGGGTCCGGGGACCCCCAGGGGTCCTTGAGGGAGTTCCAGGGGGTCCCCAGCTAAATGATAGTTAGGAACCAAATGGACCATTTATGGGACTAACTCTGAGAGTGTCCAAATGGACCCGTTCCATTTGTACACTCTCAGAGTTAAATTAACATAGGCTTTTAAAATATAAATTGGTGTGCCAGAGATTAGAAATGCCATTAAATGGGTGCCCGTAGCCTAATGCATGTCAAACTGGGGGTCCATGAAATTAATATGCTTCGGAATCACTGCTAGAGCCGTCAAAATCTTCTCTTATGGGGGTCCCTGGCATGTCTCTTCAAATGGGGGTCTGCGGTCTAATAAGTGTCAATGTGGGGGTCCTTGACCTGAAAAGGTTTGAGAACCCCTGAACTATACAGCATATAAGCACTGCACAGAGGCTCCACTCACATTGGCGTGCGAGGGCGACGGGCTTGGAGAGCTGAGCTCTGCTGGGGTCCCTGACCCAGACCGGGGAGTGCAGGCCAGCCTGCTTGTGCAGCTCCCAGACCCCCTGCTGCTCCTCCAGCTGACCGGGGGTGACCAGGGAGCTGAAATGTCCCACGCAGAACGCGTCCGCCCGGGACAGGGGCAAGGAGTCGTTGATGAGCTGGTAGGCCCATTCCGATGTGAGGTGGACCAGCCGCTTGTCTTCTGCATGGGCAAGGGGACACACACACACACACACACACACACACACACACACACACACACACACACACACACACACACACACACACACACACACACACACACACACACACACACACACACACACACACACACACACACACACACACACACACACACACACACACACACACACACACACACACACACACACACACACACACACACACACACACACACACACACACACACACACACACACACACACACACACACACACACACACACACACACACACACACACACGTTATGGGTGGACAGCTAAAATGTAAAAAACGAATTATTAAAGACTGTGTTTGGGAAGTCCAAACAGTTGAATAAGCAGTATTTAGTAATGCAATGCCAGGAGCATCACTCACCATGTGGGCCCGTCCCTCTGTCTGCTGCAGCATGTGTTGGTTCTCCAGTGCACAGCACCTGCACTTACAGTACGCTTTATTTTATTACAGTAAATGTCGCCGTGCAACAGATTATAGTATACATTCAGACTTGATATGTGAACAGATTTATCATTATAAAAAAAGCATTTCCGGGGGTCCCCAGCCAAAAACGTTGAGAACCCCTGCATTATGGTTTAATGTTGCCAATCATGTTTGACACTAGTTCTGTATGAAACAGTTACCAGTATTGATTAGGAATTCGGACCTACATTTAAATGTTAATACAATTATCTTCATAGCAAATAATAAAGCATTCCGGAACAGACATTTTTCTTTTTGTCATACTGTAACTGTATATATATATTGTAGTATGTGGAAAGGAGTTACCAGAATTGAAAAGAGCAGTAGCCCAATCAGCATAGCAGCAGTCATCTCTGAGCTGGTGTGATCCCAGACTGAAACAAAACAACTTAAGAGTTTATGTCAGAAAGAATATTTTAATATCATTTCAAACCAGACATCTGTGAACTGTATTTCACAGTCAGATCCACAGGAGTACCAAATCAAAAGCGGTCTAGCCGTATACTGTATTTGGTCACTCAAATTCAATAGCACTCTTTAAATGAAACTGACAAGACATGCAGAATACACTACAGCCTATTAGAATACCTTAGACTACAGGACAGGACGAGATATTCCATAACCCATTTAGGCCCGATGTCGAAATACAAAAAATAAGTCTTCTAAATCATGACAGTTTTCTGAAATACCTAATGTTTCTGTATCAGTGGTGCTCAATATTTCATGTCAACGACCCCACAAATTATTTGTAATTGGCCACCGACCCTATGGTGTTCCAGAGACCCCCCAGAAGCAAAGATTTTTGTTTAAAACGTGCCGCACTATGAGCTTGTAGATCTGCTATTTTTCAATAGCTAAAGTATAACATAATGCTTAAAACACCAAAAGGGGTTCCCCGCCCAGAATGGGATAATAATAATAGCGAGAGTCCAGGCTTACTGTAGATCTGAAGTAACCACGTTCCCCTGGTTGAAGAATTTCAATGTTACTTCAAGATGGCAAAGACTCTGGTGGTTTGTAATCTGGCCACGATAATAATTCCACATGCACGGGACGAGCAGACCACCCCAATCCAGTCCAGTCGCCTAGTCAAATGTCTGCCCAGCCTGACGTTCAGCATGTCCAGAGTGCCTGTTCTGTTCTCCCAAACTCCAGGAGGGGTTCCGTCCGTGGAAGCAGACCGCTATACAACAGAACAGAGCAGAGATCACAGTGGTGTGTGTGTGTGTGTGTGTGTGTCTATCCAGCGGCCCCCGTGTACCTCCTGGCTCTCCCCCAATAACCACCACCCCTCACACCACCGTCCCACCCCACCCCACCCAGCACACACACACACACACCACACCACCTCCCAGCACCCTGAATCCAGCCAGGGCTTTGTCGTGCAAATAGGGTCATTTTTTAAAAGAACCTTACTTACGCAAGCAGTGTCAAGCATTCAGGCTCAGAGAGTTCATCAAGCACGGCGGGGAGGCAGGCATTTTTACCACATTGTGCCTTATTTATGCCGTACTATAAGGACACTCTAAAGTTAATTTAAAGATGTCTTTATTGGTGTACTTCACGGTCAATAAAAGTGTGTTACTACTCGTGTAATCAGTGTACAGTACGCCAGTAAAGTTGGGACCGCTTTTGTCCGACACTTGTGTGACCTGCTTTAGACAGCTCTTGAGGAATCTGTTCACGGAACAATAGTGTCTTATTAGACCATACACTGGTGTGTATACAGACATTCATGGATTATGCTGTATGGATACGGTCTGTATACACAAATCTAAAGACATCTAAAGTTGGAAAATCTTCTCTCTCTCTCTCTCTCTCTCTCTCTCACAAAAAAGCCATCACTAATTCCCAGAGTAAACTGATCAAACTAAAAAAAAACGAAAAACCCTGATTAAGACAAAGGAAGCTATTAGTATTCTCTGTGTGTCTGAACTTGCGTGAAAGACACTCCACAGGCGCACATCAACAAATGTGGGATCTAAGCTGAGAAGGGCTGCCCGGGGAGCCCCTCGCTCACTGGCGCCATAGTCCTCGATCCGCTCCTATGGGATGTCAGCTTTTTGAAATCACAAGCAACTCATCCTAAGCTTAAACATTGCTGTGACAACGTCAGCATTTTACTTGCCAATTTTTCTTCTTGTATTTATTTTGGAAACAAATACTTTCTTAAATGCTTCTTCAGTGTAAGATTCAAATGGACAAATGCCAGATGCCTTGTCATGCATTGATGTGACAAACTCGACAAAACTCTAAAAAGTCTTCACTAGTGATCACTCACTGTCAGACCTTGATGAAACTCTATATTATAGGCCTACAGACAGTATATTAAATATACAAATATCAGAGAGAAAACCTGTCTTTAATTCAGTGAATAAAGCACATAAAGGAGTTTAATTCAGCCAACGCAGTGACTGCTAAACTGCAAGTGTTGGAAGTTTAAATGAAATTACAGAGGACTAAATGTCAACGTATGCCATGGCTAGCTTGACGTCCTCCTATACCTTAACTACATTACCCAGAGTTAAGCTGTTTTTTAGTGCTGCATGTAAACATAGTAATGGTCTCACTGAGCAGTGGAATTAGGCAGCCAGCGTCCAGCTCTGCTTTGCTTCGACTGCAGACAATAGATAGCACAGTTCCACATACCTTCCCCAGTGTCTGCACTGCAGTAAAAGACATTAGAGGTTTAGATATAAAACTTAACCACCACATTAAAAGCCACCACCTGGTCTTTACACTCTGATTAGACAAAAAAAGGATCCTTGCTGAGGTATTTGTACTTTACTGTATTTCCAATGTCCAATACTTGTACTTCTACTCCACTACATCTCAGAGGCAAACTTGTACCTCTACTCCACTACATGTATTTGAAAACTTGTGTTTATAGTAGTTTTTAGTTTTTGAAGTTTTATTATGTGTCTGTTGGCTGGGAGGAGTAAGACTAAGGCCCCATACATTCTCTCTGGGGGGTGGGTGGTACAACCTGTCAGTGGGGAGTGTTGGCTGATGAATGAATATCAACATCCTAATACATCCTAATACTGGGGGTCAAATTATGACAGGCAATTAATATCAACATCTTAAAACCAAAATGTTGAATTGTGGGTTTGAGCTCACATGCCCTTTTGATGTAAATCAAAGGGGGGGGGGTAACTACCTGTGAGTGGGGAGTGTTGGCTGATGAATGAATAACAACATCCTAATCCACCTAATACTGGGGGGTCAAATTATGACAGGCAATTCCTGCTGTCAAATATGACCCCCCAGTCAAAAAACACTTTTGTTTGACACTGTTTGAAATAGACACTCATGCTTTCCAAGGTGTGATTTGGGGTCTAAGGATGAATACAAAATGAATATCAACATCTTAAAACCAAAATGTTGAATAACAGACATACAAATATACACTTCCATATAGCTAAAAACCGGAAATCATCATAGAGGAGGTAAAAAGAGAAAAATAAAACATATACAGTGAGGGGAAAAAGGGGGCGGGTGGGGGATTCAGATTTTACGGGGGCCAGTTACGAATTGCAGCCGTCCGTAGGTGCCCTTTGAGAGCGGTTTTGAAGGAGTCAAGGGATTCACATGTCTTAATGACTGTTGGTAGAGCGTTCCACATTTTGGTGGCATAGGAGCGAAATAAATGTTGTCGCTTGTTTGTGGCGAATCTGGGTTGCACATGGTTTGTTGAGCTCTATCTGGTGTTGTGGGTGTGGATTAGGTTTAGGATTAGGATTAGGCTGATTCATGGGTAGGAGTAAGTGTCGAAGTGTCCTTGAGCAAGACTCTGAACCCTTAACCTAATTGCTATCCTGATGTGCAGCTTGGTTCCTTGCATGGTTTCCACCGACCATCGGTTTATGATTGTGTGCGTGTGAATGGGTGAATGTATTGCACAATAAAGCGATTTGGATAAAAGCGCTATATAAATGCACCATTTACAGTGTTGATAAAACGTTATTTGGAGGGGGAACGGCAGGCAAGGAGGAGCTAGGGGCTCCTCCAACCTTCAGCTGCTACGTTTGCTAAAGAAAAGGCACTCAAAAAAGTATAAATAAGCTTGATGCCACAACCGGCATTTGAGTTGGAGGTCAGGCACCTTCCAACCAGGGAGAGGTACATGTATTTTCTGAATGAAGTCCCTACAAAGAAGTTAAGAACACAAGCTATCTATTATTACAATTGAGAAGAGTGCACTTTGTGCACGGTTCGGTTGGCCAAGTCATAGACTGTGACGTATGCGGACATTGAGGAGTATGAGTGCCATTTCCGCCTGTGCTTTGTGGCCGTGATACGTCACTGACTTTACCTCTACGCTTTCAACCCAGCTTTGTGGCTGTTCGCAATTTCCCCGTTAGTGATGTGATGGACCGATTACAGAGCACACACACACACAACCTGCCCAGCATGGAAAAAATAGCCAAAGAGACATCGATGTCTGCCTTCCTTCAAAATGTACGGTTTGTGTTTGTGTGTGTTTGTGTGTGTGTGTGTGTGTGTGCTCGCGCGTGCGTGCGTGTGTCTCACTCAGATCGCACTGCCACATGCGCAGCGTTAGACATGAGCGTGCCGCAGGCGTACAAGCTTCTAGTTAATTAACAGTTTAAGCACTCTTCTCAAATAGAAATGCCTCACATGATCTTCACAATAAGATTCAAGCCATCTTGTACCAACCCTGGCCAGTCAATTTAGTTCAAAATGTTATGAGGAAGATATGCCCAGGCTATTAGAAACCAACTCTTACTCTTCCATCTATTCAAATTCTCCAATCCGACCTTCAGCTATATGATGTAAACTAAAAGTTGGCAACTAGAACATTAATTGAAGTGTGGTGTGCGTGTGTGTGTGTGTGTGTGTGTGTGTGTGTGCATGCTTGTGGTAGAGCAGATCCCTTCCTAACTTAATAACCGGGTATAGTCGGCTCAGCCGGCTGAAGAAATTCAGTCCCTCCCGGCATCCTAAGGACGTCCTATATAGCGGCACCATTGCGAGCATTAACTGGCTGATCTGCATCACTGCCCTTCATCACAGAGCACATCTATAAACTCACAATGCATCATGTTGTGATGCTTGCGAGCTTGTAGATCAGCTATTTTCGGACACACTTGTGTGACACAGGCCTTAAGTGGTTAATCAGACTAATCATTTTAATTGATTATAAAACACAATATGACTTTGACTCTTTCGTTGATATGTATAAAAACGACATAAAAACATGCTTGTGTATGGCAAAGGGAGCCTAAATATGTCAAAGCGAAGACGTGTCAGGGTTTTGAATCTAGCGGAAGCGGAAGCATCCTTTTCTTGAGTGGAGCTCCCTGCCAACGGACTGACGTCATGGCGTCTGTTTCTAATGCAAATCAACCTTTTGAAAAGAACTTTGGTTCATTCAAGTGACAGACACCATCAGAGGGACTAGACAGAAGAGTCAGCTGTAACATTTAAACGGGGGGTGGGAAATGTGCTAGTTTGGCTAAATGTCTTACTTTATTTGCATTCATAATTCATATTACAACATGAATATGGAATCCTCCAGCTGGATTGCAGAAAAACCATATCGTTTTTAGAATCAATGGTGGAGGTTGGATGCAACTGGGAGATGGCTGGATTGATCAAGACTGTCAGAGTTGGAAATCAGCCCTAAGTCCTGCTGGCCCTGGTTTTAAGAGCTGCCATAACTGACTATGAGTACTTTCCAGCAGATGAGTCTGCACACGTTTATTAGAAGATAATATACTGTACATCTAGATAGGCATGTACTGTAAACACATTGTGACTACAGGGGCGATATTTCAGCATAAGCAGTTATAAACTACAAATTGCATGCAATGATGTCAATCCATTTCAATTAGGGTATACGGCATACAGTAACTGGCATACATACTGGTATGATTTGTAATGTTATGCAACCATCAATAAAACAATGGGTCGACAAACACCGGCGCATGCAGTTCTCCTAAATTATACTTAATCAACAAGACTGCAAAACATGACCTATATGAATCGCGGCTACAGGCTTCACTCATAACAAGGCTTTTTTTAAGAAGACAAATCAATTAAAGGCTTAGGTTTATTTGTATTCAAAATTATTTTTCTTAGATATTGATCCATGACATGCAGGCCGGCCCGCTACCATTATAATCTGCACAGATACAACACCAACACTACATTAGTAAATGATTGCGCCTTTGTGTTTGTGCTGGCACTGAATACATGTCTCTTTAGGTATATAAATTCTTGGCTCTGTGTTCCGTCTGCAAACAGCTGCGTATTCGAGACCCCTTTCAGAGGCGCCATGTGTAGGCCCTGTTCCCCTCTCAGTAAACACCACCACTCTCTTCAGGGGACGATCGAGACAAGACTGAGCGGGCGACGTTGGGAAAAAAAAAGACTGGGAAGCCATTCAAGGGCTTTAAAACAACGTAACAAACTCCACGACCACGCGTAAATCTAGAATCCCTTTATCCGCACGTTTGACCGAATTCAACAGATTGCGGTCATTTACGACACAGCCGTGCAATAAATAACAACTTCTAAATTGCACATCTATTATGATCACTTTGCATTATATGACCTCTCCTGCTTTTTGCCCCGAGTCAACACATACTGTTCTTGCGGGAAAAAAACTATATGGTCAATAGCTTCCATTTAAACAACAGATTTTGGGCACAGTGAGTGAGAGTGGACAAAGGGAACCCGGGGGGAGTCATTGAGCTGCCTCCTACTGCACTTTTTTCCCCCCTCTCTCTTTCCACTGTATCTCTGCTGCCATTGCCACCCATTGTATTTCCATGACAACCCAGGGACTCTATGAATGGTATGGAAACGCCAAACAACTTGGCTGGGGCTCTCAAACCGTCAGAGACAAAAGAGCTGGTGACCTACATGTGGAGGGAGAGGATGAACGCGTTTCCCAGAAGCGATCGGTCCATCACTGGTGCAGTCTTGGACCACCTCCACCCGCGCACGCACGCGGGTGGACCACCTCCACACACACACACACACACACACACACACACACACACACACACACACACACACACACACACACACACACACACACACACACACACACACACACACACACACACACACACACACACACACACACACACACACACACACACACACACACACACACACACACACACACACACACACACACACACACACACACACACACACACACACACAATTGGTTTCGTCTCACCCAACTGCTCATCTGGAAGGCAGCCATGGAATGAGACTGACTGGCATAGCATGTTAACATACTGAATAATTACATGGGAAATAGATCAAAGGGCCTATTGTCATCAGTACCTTACCCCTTATTCCTAAACTTATTTGCCTTTTTTTAATGTTTAAACTTTTTTTTTTTTAATCGCTCCTATATTCAGCTATTAGTGTAGATTTTCGTCTTACACAAAGATTTGAATGGAGAATTTACGTCATATGTGGACGAGCAAATCGGTATTTTTGTTTTACACAAACATTAAATTCCCATTGACAATGAAAGGAGAATGTGGACGAGCAGATCGACATGTTACGTCATGATGATGTACGATGACAATGATCGATGGTGATTTTTGTATATTTCAAATGTAGCTGATCTATAAACTGTCGATCAGCTAGTTGAAAAACAACAACAGTTAAAATGTTTTTCAAAATAGTAAATAAAGGCAAAGTAGTTTAGAGATAAGGTGTAAGGCACTGGCGAAAATAGGGCTCCAAGTCTCGGAAAGAAAGCACTCATATTACCACGTGATGTATGTGGAGAGGGAGGCTTTTCTTTTTATCCGTTTTGTGAGTACTTTGGGAGAAGTGGGCAATTCATACCATTTCTGAAATGCAGCGATGCAAATGTAAATGGATGGTTCACCTAAACCTGACCAATTTACACGATATGGACCACACTAATGTGTGCTACATCCACAGATCATTATTAAAGGGCCGGGGAGGCGGGGTACTCTGCAGGGGTAAAACTGTGCAGCACAGAAAATGGCGGAATGTTCCCTCATAAACAAACATTCCTAGCTGCCCGCCTCTGCCATTGGAGGCCATGTTTGTCTGGCCTAATCTGGCCATTGCAGATAGTCTTTACGACGGCCCATTTTGACCATCAATCAAGGGACCTGCTACTGGGGGACCTGGTCAGCCACAGCAGGGGTCACAGCGTCGCCCCGGAGACCGCCGTTAAAAGCAGCCACATAAACAGTACTGCGGAGGAGGCGTTGAGGTGAAACAAAGGGAGGAGAGACAGAGGGACGAGGCATACGGGCGCTTCGCACTAACTTTAGTTGCCTCTGTCGAACGTCAACGTGACTGTGCCCTAGCTTTGTCTGTCCTGAGTCAACCCCTATGCCGCGCGGCACACAAACATAATATCCGCTGTAGGCTATGATATAATGTGTTGTTCACACACAGGCCTTTTGTTTTGTATCTCCACACGACACAAAACACACAAGATGCTTGCAAGTGAGACCCACGCAACATCTGCTGTGCATTTCTAGAACACGGACAACCCAGCCAGTACATGGCTGTTGAACATTACGTCATATAGCAGCCAAGTATATGGGATTCTTCATGTCATGTGGCTGATATAAATACATCTTGTAACTTATACAGACAAGAAACAAGCCAGAACGTGATAAAGGAAAGAAACATGACGCCCCGGGTGGGAATACTTAATACAAACTCCATATCCTTGGCTGCCAGCCTGCCACCTCGTCATGTACAGTAGCAGGTGTCTATGGACAATCTTTGCTTCTGGGGGGGTCCCTGGAACAACATATTTTCAGATGGGGGTCCGTGGCCAAATACAGATAATTCTGGGGGTCCTTTGGGGACATTTTTAGAAGTATGATTTTTTTCATACTTACAGTTCTAGGAAACACAGAATGGGGGGACTTTTTTTTATTATTTCCACACAACTACTCTAAGGTATATTAATGACAAATGTAGGCTACTTTAATAGTTACTTTCCCCCACTGACAACAGAGATAGCCTACAATAAAACACAGAGTTCTTCTTTCGGAGTGCAAGCTGTACATTTGGTACAGTATACAGTACTTCCCCAAGGTCACTGCATGTCAATCTAATTTAATGTACGGTTAGTTATAAAAATGTATCCCGAGCATTTACGTAAACATTATGGGACGTGTGTGTAAAATGACGAACAAACCCACACAATAGACACATGGGCTGAAAGGTTTGAAATTCTGACAGCCTGGTTAATTTTCTTTATGACCTTCCCCTCCTGTGTGTCTGTCCTATTGTAACGCCTTGGCAAGAGTTTGTACTTCTACAGTCAACCTCAAAATGTCTCGCTCACTCCAAGATGAAAAATCTGGCAATGGGAAAGTTATTAAAGAAAATAAACTTTCAATAAAAAAAGGGAAGGTTTTACAGAAGCATATATCCTGTTACCTCCTGCACCAAGATGGGTTTTGAGACACAACACAATAAGAGAATTGTGAAGAACATTTTGTCACACTAACTTTGCCATTATTTGCCCTGAAACATCTTGTCTTTGTTTTTGTAGCACAACTGTATCTTTACTTTGAGTGTGGGGCCTTTTGCATTGCGAGGCGTTGTGAGGTTGTAGTCATGCTTCACATTATTTATCTGTGGAACCAAGTCAAACTAAATGTAAAGCCTCATCAACAACCCCAAGTTAACAGGGTGGGGGCCGGGGGGGGGGGGTTTACAGTAAATGTTAGCGGGTTTACAGTAAATGTTACTGTTGCTAATGGGACATACAGTAACACAAGGGTCTTCAACAGGGGGTCCTGTAGAGTTAACGTGGGGCAGCCAAATCTTTATTGGAACGTTACTTTTTCTTTCCTCTCGGGATGGCTTCCGCGACCAATTTCTCATTGGATGCTGTAGTCACGACCTGGCGTCCTGATTGGCTGCCTCGTCTCTATAGGCAACCAGACACTTTTAATGCCAGCAACAACCCATCGTCTAAACGGTCGCGCGCAGCCAGCAAGTTAGGCAACCAGACACTTTTTGCCTCTATAGCGACCTCTCAGCCAAGGGGATAGCTCAGCCAATGAGATTGGGATAGCATTGCAGCCAGCAAGTTGCAACAACAACACCCTAGTCTTTATCACGTCGCTCGCCAATGTTATTTCACCAAGAGATTCTAGTCCGTGGACCCCCACGCTGACCTCCGAGTGGACCCCCGCGCTGACCTCCGCGGGGACCCCCGCTGTACATAGACCCATTCACAGACCCAACACTAGTGATGATATGTCTTTTGCCAATGAGCTAAATACCTTTTATGGCAGATCTGACACTTCAGATTTTTCCACTGAACGCAATCTGTTAAGGGAACAATTCAGCAGTAGTGAGTCAATTACTATTATAATAGCGTAGAACCCTCAATAGAATTAACCCACGCAAAGCACCGGGTTATAAGGGGTTATGTGCTTAAGGAGTGTAGGGAGCAGCTCAGCCCTGTACTGAGACACATGTTCCAGGTATCGCTAGATACACACTATATACCAAAAGCGTGGAAGACCTCGCTTATAGTTCCAGTGCCGAAAATGTCTAATCCCAAAGTCCTTAACGACTATCGGCCAGTTGCCTTGACAACATTGTTAATAAAAAGCTTGGAGCGCATTATCTTAAATAACCTCCTTAATAATGCGCAACATGAAATGGACCCCTTGCAATTTGCATATAGAAAGGGGAGGGGCACTGATGATGCTCTTCTTCTTATGCTTAATAAAATCTACTACCATCTAGATAAACCTCAAAAGAAACGATATGCTCGGGTACTCTTTGTAGACTTCTCCTCTGCATTTAACACAATGAGACCTCATATTTTGATGAGGAAACTCTTTGATATGGGTGTTAACACCAATATCATCAGGTGGGTGGAGTCATTCCTGACTGAGCGGGTACAACAGGTCAAGGTGAATAAAGCAATATCTCTCCCCATTACGACCAACACGGGGGCTCCGCAAGGGAGCGTGATTTCACCGGTATTGTTCACGCTGTACACAAGCGACTGTAGGAGTGAGTCAGATAACACCTGTATTGTTAAATTCGCAGACGACACAGCTATTGTTGTTCTGATTGAGGATGATGAGATAAGCTATAGAAGAACAGTGGACAAGTTTTCCAGTTGGTGCAGGAGTAAATTCCTCCAGCTTAATATAAAAGAAACTAAGGAGGTCATATTGGACCTTAGGACTGGTGCTCATGCACACCAGGAAATTGTCATTGGTGGGGATGGGGTAGTGATTGTGGAGGAATATAAGTACTTTGGTACAACGATTGATTCCAAGCTGACATGGAATTCCAACACTCATTCCATCTACAAGAAAGGTCAGCAGAGGCTGCATTTTATGCGCAGACT
The DNA here is from genome assembly GCF_963924005.1 of Protomyctophum bolini. Taxonomy (NCBI): domain Eukaryota; kingdom Metazoa; phylum Chordata; class Actinopteri; order Myctophiformes; family Myctophidae; genus Protomyctophum; species Protomyctophum bolini. The sequence goes on along the minus strand of NC_137867.1, from coordinate 39,825,435 downwards.
GAGACAGAATAACGTTGAAAAAAATATTATGGCACTTTTCCATCGATCCTTTGTGGAGAGTGCCTTGACATTTAGTTTTGTTTCATGGTATGGCTCATTATCATTGGTCAATAAGAACAAACTCCATAAAATCATCAGCGTGTCCAGCAAAATAGCTGGGGTACGATTTGAGAGTATGACCTCAATGTATGAGACTAGGGACAACACGCACCTGTTACACAGCCAATACCATCTTTTACCATCAGGGCGACGGTACATGGTACCTTCCCTGCAGGCTAAAGGGCCTCAAGATCGTTTGTTCCCATAAGTATAGGACTTATGAACAAGCAGGCCCCATCTCAGTTCCGTGCATAAAGTGTGATGTGATGCCTCTTGTAACTATGACTGGTGGCCTTCTGTTGGCACTGTTTCTTTATTGTCTATGTACTGTGTGATCTGTTTGTTTGCATATGTTTTATGCACTGCTGTGCACAAAACAAATTTCTGAAAGGACAAATGAAGTATCTATCTATCTATCTATTCACACACACATTCATACACTGATTGCGGCAGAAGCCATGCAAGGCACCAACCAGCACATCGGGAGCAATTTTGGGTTCAGTGTCTTGCCCAAGGACACTTAGACATGTAGACAAGAGGAGCCGGGATTCGAACCGCCGACCCACGGATCATTGGACGACCTGCTCTACCTCCTGAGCCACAGTCGCCCAGAATGGGCTGCCTGAGAGATACAACCAAATGGACACATAAGAGTCCATTTGTACAGTCTCAGAGTTTGTAGTAGGCTACACTCTCAGAGTTACAGAGTCACCTGGACAGATCCTGTTATCAATTCTTGTTTTTAAATGATTCACTTCAACCCTAGCATGCCAATTTTGAGGGGAACAATAGCCAAAAATAGCCGATCTACAACTCACAGTGAGCTTGTAGGCTAGATCAGCTTCCTCGCCCTTTCCGTTTGTAATGCGGGAGCTAGCTCGCGGAAACTTGTGGGAACTCAGATTAACATAGAGCAGACCAAGTACCGAGTATTGAGGGTGTAAACTTCTTGGGTATGATGATGATGTCACGTGCATATCCTCTATACACAATAAAACACTGCTGTCAAACAAGTCTATGAAGCTATCAATGAAACAATTCCATGTTCTGTATTACTGTGGGGGTCCCTGCTTCAACCCTTTGTCCGCTAAGCCAGGGGTGGGCAACTGTGAATATGGAGAGGGCCACTATATTTCCACATTCACTCCAGGGGACCACATTGCATAATAATACTGAATTGAAATCCCCCCATAAGAGAAGATTTTTATGGCAGTGATTCTCAACCCATTATTAAATACAAGGACCCCCAGTATCTCTGGGACCCCCAATTTATATCATATTGTAAAATCAATGTTCATTTAACTTAACTCAATGTTAATTTAACTCTGAGAGTCCATTTGGTTCCATTTGTATACTCTCAGAGTTCCAAACTATCATTTAGCTGGGGTCCACCTGGAACTCCCTCAAGGACCCCTGGGGGTCCCGGGATCCCAACTTTGGGAACTACTGGGCTAACTGGTCCTTGGCCTCCTGCCTTTTTGAAAAATCGTAAAAATGTGGCGCAAATCTTTGAATATATATTCTTTCAAAGTGAATGTTTTTAACTCAGGTCTAGACTGATACATACATACTGACACACCGCCACCATGTGGCAGCATGAGGCACAACTCTGCTGCAACATAATATCAACATAATATCTCTTCTGTCTGCATGGAAGAAAGCACCTATTGTTCATTTGCCAGGAAATGAACAAAAAAAACTAAAAAACAACCAACTCAATTGGAGTTAGGAGATACTTTTCATTGGTTAAATATATTTTTAACACACAGATGTAAAGGGTGTTTATGTTGATATAGGGTGATACAGTATTACAGTATAGATGTAAAGGGTGTTTATGTTGATATATTAGGGTGATACAGTATTACACTTACTATTGCACTTACTCTACCCTAGATAGCACTTCTGTAGACTTAGATAGCATTTGAAACAGACTTATAGCATGTTATGTAGACAGCACTAGAATTGCATTGTATATAGTCATAGCACGCCATAGTACATATGTATAGCATAGTAGTATATATGTAAAGTTTATACGTATAAATTTCATTATATAGATATTCCACTGTTACTTTCTTAGCTTACGCATGTTTCATGATGAATGTTTTTATGTGATGTATTCCCATGCTTTTGTTCTTGCTTAATGTAAGTCGCTCTGGATTAAGAGCGTCTGCTAAATGCCTAAATTGTAAATTGTATTACAGTATTGCACCGCAGTGTTGATTTAGTCGAATAATACTATGGCGAAAAATGTTCGTTGGCTAACCTTTTTCACTGACTGAATGGAAACTAGGCTACATGAAAACTAAGCTATGATGACAAAAAGTAAGACTTTAATATATTGACAATTTCATCAACAAATAAAAACTATAGACAAGGGACTAGTGGACAAGAGATCCAGTATAAGATAAGTCATTTTACACTTGGTTGAATGCTGAAAATAGCAGATCTACAAGCCCACAACGTGTCGCAACACGACGTGTTGTGAGCTTGTATATCTGCTATTTTCAGATGTATATAGCCATTACGACAGCATTAAGGCCCGACAAAATACATTTTAGTTAACTAATATAAATTGAACCAGGGCCCCCACACAAGCCCTAATTGGCCCCCACAATAAGCGCGTGTTGACCACATTGGCCACACATGCCTTTATGTGGACTGAAAAAACAAACAAACAAAAACATAAAGGCATGTGGGGGGCCAATGTGTGGCCAGTGTGGTCAACATGCGCTTATTGTGGGGGCAAATAAGGGCTTGTGTGGGGGCCCTGGTTCGTAATAACTACCAATAATTATGCTATGGCTCAAACCGCCTCATAGCCCTATTTTTTACATTCAGAATAATTACTTTATTCAAGTCTCTCTCTCTCTCTCTCTCTATCTCTCTCTCTCTCTCGTAAATACTGTGTCGTAAATAATGTTATCGCCCACCTGAGTATGTATATTATGTTCTTACTTTTCTAGAAAGTAAAATAACAGCCATGTTTATCAAGTTTTTTTTTTTACTTTTACAATTAGACTGGTATAGCAGTCACAGCACTATATAAACAGCATCTGATGGGTTTATGGTCTGACCCATACAGTATATGCAATGGTTAATACTACCCTACAGAAATCGATACACCCCTTTTTTGTTGACCTTTTAGTTTTAGCCTTCGACTTAAAAAAAAAAACAGGAGCAATGCTGATAACTCTCTCCGTGTCTGTGAGTGTGCGTAGGAGTCAGTGCAACGTACGTGTGTGTGTGAGCGTGTCTGTGTGGGAGGCATCCTTTGGTTAGACATAGCATTGGTTAGACATACGGTTGATGAGGGGTGCGTTAAGACGACCGGTTGGGAGAGGGTTAAGGTTAGGTTTAGGTGTGCTGCCCCTTGGGAGGTTAGGGTTAGGGTGGGGGTTTGAGATAGGTTGTAGGACTAATGACTAGTCTAACCAATGACTAGTCTGTGTCTGTGTGTGTGACACACACACAGACAGTGTGCGTGTGTGTGTGTGTGTGTGTGTGTGTGTGTGTGTGTGTGTGTGTGTGTGTGTACTATTTTAGAGTACTTTTTGCCATTCAAAAATAGCAGACCTACAATGTGTTTTCTTCATGCCAATGAAGCTCCATTGAATTGAATTGGGAGGGGATTGTGGGGGGTTGGAGGGATTCATGCCCAAGAGGTGTGACTGGTAGGAAGCAGCCACAGCAGGGGGCCTTGCATATTTAACTTAGTACAATTGGGACCTCTACATACCTGTAGATTTGCTGTATAATAGAGCATACAGTACATGGGCAACTGGCGGCCCGGGGGCTACATGCGGCCCCACCTTCACTTAATGCGGCCCACAGTCCAGACATGCAAACATGATCCACTTGAATTACTTCTATATTAGTAGCGGAATGATTAGTATTACAACATCATTGTCTTTTTGTATGTCCAATGCAATGTATTTGTAGTTCAGAAAGTTAAGAAAGTTAACATAAATGCATTTGAATTAACATAAAATTTTAACTTTTCAGGATTCCTGACCTACTGCATGCAGTAGGTCGATTGTAGGAGCTAGCCCTGGAACATGACTGTCAATGAATAATCATGACAGTCATTAGTGCAGTTGTTGTGTTGTTGGAGACAACACAGATAACAAAGATAAAAACTTACAAATGAGCCTGGGCTGTGGTCGAGCGGTCCATGCACCTAGGCTGCGTGTCGCACGTTCGAGTCCCGATCCTGACGACATATGTCTTCCCCCCCATCTCTCTCCGCCTTTCCTGTCGTAATAGTGTACAAATCTATCAATAAAGACAAAAAGACAAATATAACTTACAGATGGCAATCTTTCTACTTTTCATTCAATACATTCTTCAATTTCTTAATGGCTAAAAAACAATGCACGTGACAACCGACAGGGCGGAGCCACGGCGCAGTTGAAGTTCCTGTCAGCCTACTGTCTGTCCCTCTATAAAAATATAAAATAAAAGCTGCAAAAAAAAACATTTAAAAAAGAAAGACAAGTAAGTGCTACGGGGCGGGCTAAGGTGGAGTTTGAAGAGGTGAGTCCGTAGAGGGTAAAGTTGTATAGATTTTATTACCGTGTACACGCACACACACACACACACACACACACACACACACACACACACACGCACACGCACACGCACGCAAGCATGCACACGCAAGCATACACACGCAAGCATGCACACGCAAGCAGTGGGGAAAATATTAAATCTCCTGCCAACTGTGGGTGGCAGACAGTAGATTAATACCAAAAACAAATCTATTAGAAAAATACTAAAAAGTACTGTAGCTGGTGTGGCTCACTGAGTAAAAGTGCATACCACGATGACATGCAGTAAAGTGCCTCGGGTCAAATTCCAATTGATTTCAGCTGCATGAAGGACTATATTCTCTTTTATATAGCATGCACTCTTTGCTCTTACTCCAGTGACCCAGCTTTAGTTGCCGCTCAACACAACCTAAACTTTGCCTCTCAAAAATCCAACCCTTACTACGTCCTCGTTGTGACGGAGAGGTGTGGAAGCACTAAATGCTGACAGACAGGGCTCTGGTAAAACTGCACAGGCTATAACAGTATATAGATTGCATCATTATACAGTATAAACATTGTAAATTGGCAAAGCCAAGTGGCAGGACCCTCTCCCCCCCAGAAGACACAAGTTCTGTCTCTGTTTCCAATGTGTGACTGAGGCCTAGGGACATGTGTCTGTATTGAATAACTAATGCAGAAAACATCACATTTAACAAAAACACAAACACACATTGCAACCACGGCCACGGTTCGGGATGAATACAATGGCTGTCCCAAATCGCAATAAGTAATTGAAAACCCAATACCTTAAATGCAGAAGTCAACAGGCTTTCGTAGAAATGTTCATTGAAGCCTCCTGAATGTGGTTCGTCGTGTTCTTTGGATTATGGCCATTTTTGTTGATACCACCCAACTTAAAAAAAACAAAACAGTATTGAATATGGAAGGTCTGATAACCTTCTCATATCATATATGTACCAAGGTTTGAGTTAATTTGGAACAAAAGTGCAGCAGAAAATCTAAATAGACTTACTTCTTTGGGCTTTTAATGGCAGCTGCATCCTTTGTGTGGTCCACTTTGTGGAACCTGTTGGACACTGATCAGCTGCTTCCCTAAAATGTGGAGAAGGTCCCGTTGAGGTTACTGCATCCTATTCATATAGTCTGAGAGTCATCGATCACTACCTTCCCTTTTCCACTTCATCCCCGTCCTACTTCCTCCCAATACCCATTTTGTATTGCATGTGGTTGTCGTGTATATATTATGTATATATGCTTTTATATGACGTTCATATTAAAAAATATATATTAAGTAGATATTATCCTGAATCATAGCCACGTTGATAACATTTGTAATAAACCAACCCGTTATTAAATCCGTCTTTTTTTTTATTTGAGCGAGTTACGACTATTTTTGTTTGAGCTGCCATAGAACATATACAGTATATGTACTGTAGACTCGAGGCAAGGAAAGGTCCATGCCTTTCCTTACTCTTGGGAAAGTTTAATTTTGCCGTCTAGGTATGTGTAGCAAGGTGATGCTACCAGCCACCACTGTGGCTTGGTGCTACCATCCGACACAAGGGGGTATAAACGTTAATTAGAGTGTGGCAAAATGGTACAAGCCAGAGCAGATTGGATTGCTCTCATCTCTCAAGTGAGTGTGAGGATGGCTGATTCTTCCTATTGCCACCTGTGCATCAAGTCGATGCACAGGTGGCAGTCGCACCTACTGTACACTCACATTAGTTTGGAGACAGGTCAGGAGTGGCTTGCAAAATGAGCCATCACCCACACCACTCATATGTTTCTTTTTAAAAATGAAAATGAAACCAAATGGAACCGTAAGGGTCCATTTTAAGCTCTCAAGAGTTAAAGCCCTATTAGGGTCCATTTGGTTACCACCTCTCCGTCATTTAGCTTGGGACCACCTGGAACCCCCTATACGAACCACTGGTAGATCTAAAAGCTCACAGCACGTCACAATGCCACACTTTGTGAGCACTTACGTAGATCTGCTATTTTCAAAAAATAATGTTATACATTATAGTACCTTGTGAATTGGAACATTCAACCGCATAATGTATACTTTCTACTTTCGGTACTTTTGATACAAATACTTTTGTACAAAAGTATTGGTATCATACTTTTGAATTCCAGGCCTTTTTTGTATTTTAACTGCTATATTGACCCTTAGTCTCGCACAATCGGAGATTGTGGAACAGTTGTCCGGCTACCCGAGACTATATTGTTTCTAGATGCTGTTTCACAGCAGCAGGCACCACGGTCAGAACACAGACAACGGTCTCTTGACTGTAGCGGTTACAGTCAAGAGACCGTTGTCTACGGTAGCATCTCGTCTGTGTCATCATTACACATGCACATGAGTATAAATATATCATTAATATAAATATTTATGGCTTACGATCAAGCTACAACAAACAACCAGATGGCATTTAATTAATTCATGGGGGGAAAGAGCACACCCTTGTGCCGCTGTCTGCCGCCAGAAGACGGAATGACAAATCATGTCACAGCATGAACATAAACAGCAGCGATGTATACAATTCAGATGGAAATCAGAGAATTGTTCGGCCTAATAAATAATCCTATCGTATGAACTAAGTATGGAACCACTGTGTACTTGAATCTGAGTTAGCACAATTCTTCTCATCTCAATGGATCTGGGCCAGAGTGTATAGTAGGAGAGTAGCGACATGCTTTGATCTATTAGTGTGGTACGAGGCGTATTTCCGTAGGATTTTTTTGCTAAAAGTGATTTTTTTGCTTTTTTGGCTTTCATAGGGACCAAAAAGTCTGAAAATGATGGGGTTCAAATTTTCCCGACCCCCACCCCTTTTTTGGGGGGTCATATATTTTGGGACCTCCCATAATAGTACGCCAGACAATGAATGTCCGATTTTCATAATATTAGTGTTGTTTTATAGGTTTTTTTATATTCTGAGTTGATTTCTTACACTTTGAAAGTAGCCAGAATAATATTTTCTGACTTTTGGTTGGGGTCTTTCTTCACCCGGGACCCCCGGACTCATCTCAGTACTCATTACACATTACATTCCTCGCTCTGCTCCTGTTCCAGAACAATGTCAAATTAGATAATAATATAAGCATTACATTTTTTTGTAGCTGGTCACTGATTACAAAAATGAATGGTAGCTAATACCAGGGGTCTTCCACAGGGGGTCCGGGACCAGTTTTTACCCTATTAGTGTGGTACGAGGTGTATTTCCGTAGGATTATTTTTTTGCTAAAAGTGCTTTTTTGGCTTTCATAGGGACCAAACTGTCAGAAAATGATGGGGTTCAAATTTTCCCGACCCCCACCCCTTATTTGGGGGGGTCATATATTTTGAGACCTCCCATAATAGTACGCCAGACAATTAATGTCCGATTTTCATAATATTAGGGTTGTTTTATAGGTTTTTAAATATTCTGAGTTGATTTATTACACTTTGAAAGTAGCCAGAATAATCTTTTCTGACTTTAGGTTGGGGTCTTTCTTCACCGGGACCCCCCGGACTCATCTCAGTACTCATTACATTCCTCGCTCTGCTCCTGTTCCAGAACAATGTCAAATTAGATAATACTTAAAGCATTAAAAGCTTTTGTAGCTGGGCACTGATTACAAAAATGAGTAGTAGTTAATACCAGGGGTCTTCCACAGGGGGCCGGGACTAGTTTTTCCCCTATTCTTGCACCCATATATACAGATTTGCAAGTATTTCGAATAGTATTGGAATATCTTGCGTTTATGTAAAGTACTTTGATAGTTTATTAGTATTCTACCATTATTGTTGACAGATGTTACTGCAGGGAATAAAGGTATTGCAACTTCTCACTTTGGGCATGCAGAATGTGTCCATTTATTTCACACACTGCACTCACACTAACAACACAACACACACACACACACACACACACACACACACACACACACACACACACACACACACACACACACACACACACACACACACACACACACACACACACACACACACACACACACACACACACACACACACACACACACACACACACACACACACACACACCTATCCTCTTAAAGAGCCCATGGTCAATTATGCCTACAATACATTATTTGCAGGATCTATTCATCTTCGTCATCATCATCTTGAATGTCCTCCCTAATAGTGTTGACACAGTCTCCACCATAGCATTTGCAGAGAGGAGTGCAAGGCAGGTTATTGTTTGAGCAGCTGCACCGTCCCTTGCAACCTGCTTTGCAACCACATTTGATGAGCTCAAGTATTGCTTTTGGAGTAGGGAGGGCAAGACACCTGACTGGAACATTCCCTCCACTATCTGAATTCCATCCATTATGTTCGATTGGTGGAAGCTCAGGGCAATTTGGCAGGTATGAATGACTTATCCCGCATTGTGACGTAGTTGGCACAGAGGATATGTGGTAGCAGTGCAGCACGAGTTGGAGGTAGCATCTCACCCTCCAAGTTCTTTGACCGAAATAGTTCCAATCTGAGTAATGGCAAGGTTGTTGGACCTTTTGGACTATAAACACGGCATGCAAAATGCTCCAATGACTCCAATGGTGATGGAAGCTTGCCGTTAACAAGCTCAGGAGGAATGGAACCCATTCCAAGGTCCTTGAAGCAATTAATGGCAGGATCATCATCATCATCAAGCCTCAAGTAGGCATTGACCCATGTCTTCTTGGAGATTCCAACTAAGTTTCCTCCCCAGTCAGCACCAGAAAAATTGTGTAAGCCCAGGAAAATTGTGTAGGCCCAGGAAGAATGTCATTTCTTGCCCCATCTGACACAAGCGCTGATGAAACCAGACTCTTCAATGGTGTGTTGTCTTTGATCAGATTGCCTCCACAGTGCAACTCAATCAATTTACATTGCTTGAGAGCATTTTCTCTTGACCACAATGCAATCTCTCCTGAGAGCTGATAATGTTCTTTCCTTGAAGACCTGGAAGCTTTTGGGAAGCTGTTGAGGTACTGATTCACTAGACCAGAAAGATGAGGTGTGGTAGTGACTAGTCGGTCCAGAGCTGCTTCATCTCTACTGAGTCCAACCATCCACCCCATGTCCCTTTAGCTTCTTGATTTCCTGCTCAAGGGCTTGATCTGTGAAGAGATGAGTGAACGGTATCTCTGACTTGGCCAGTTGCCACCACAAATTCACCTGACTTCAGTGCGTTCCATGTTTCTGGGTCATCCTGTTCAAGAGCGTTCATTTGGGCAAGATAGTCGAGCATATTTAAGGAGATCACGAGCAAAGAAATACTTGATGAGTTCCTCTAAGGATGACAAGTAGCCCTCCCAGTCACCTGACCGACAACAGAAAGACAAAGAGAAAAGAGAAAGACAGCAGCAGCCTGGCTGATGTTGGCTGATCTTTATTTAGCAGCAATATTTGCTACACTTGGGTCTGAGGCACCTTACTTTGAAAATAGCTGATCTACAAGCTCAAACTACAACCTTGTAGATCAGCTATTGTTGGCTAAAGTTCTCCTTGGAAAAGGGATGCTATGGTTCAAGTGGTTTAATGTAAAAAAAGAAAAAAAGTTCCTATCCCACAATGATTTGGTGGGCCCCTGTATAGTAACTCTGAGGACCCCCTAGGGGTCATGGGCCCCCTGTGGAAGACCCCTCGTATTGGCTACTACCATTGTTTTATATCAGAGCCCAGCTACAAATACTTTTATGCTTCATTTATGATCTAATTTGACAATATTCTGGAGCAGGAGCAGAGCGAGGAATGTAATGAGAACTGGAATAGGCCCAGGGGTCAGTACGGGAGGTCCCAGGTGAGGAAACACCCCTACCAAAAGTCAAAAAAGATTCTTCTGACCACTTTAAAAGTTTAAGAAATCAACTCAGAATGTTTTAAAACATACAAAACTATTCTAATATTATGAAAATCGGACATTAACTGGCTGGCATACTGTTCTGGGAGGTCCCAAATAGATGACCCCCCCAGAAACGGGGTGGGGGTCGGGAAAATTTGAACCCCATCATTTTCTCATAGTTTGGACTCTATAGAACCAAGATCTGCAAAAAAAACAATTTTAGCACAAAAATCCTACGGGAGCTGTTTTTTTGACGCCTCGTACCACACTATATGGGCTATAGTTCCAAACATTTCTCCTATGGCTGGAACTATCCCATTGAGATAGAATGAGCAGTTCCGCATTCCATTCTTACAATGGGAGTCAACGCTCTCTTACTATATTACTGTGGTCTGGGCGCTCCCGTGGCTTAAATCTGGGAGAAAGAATGTAATATTAAAGTAAACTGTGCAATTTTAGTAATAAAAAAAGCACACAGTTCAAAGGCAAGTTTGCAGTCAACTGGTCTGCTTGGAGAAGGCTGAGGCACACAGACACAGTCAAGCATTGATCCTGCATGGACATGTAGGGCACACACAGGTTGTATTCCTTTACAGTCATGGAGGCTGTGGTCTGGTCTGGACCTCCTCTAACCCTCCAATAATCCAGACCTGACATACTCAGTACCACACACACACACACACACACACACACACACACACACACACACACACACACACACACACACACACACACACACACACACACACACACACACACACACACACACACACACACACACACACACACACACACACACACACACACACACACACACAGTATACTGTTTATCCATTTAGACCTAAACTCTACTTTAAAAAAAAAGAATATATATTCAAAGATTACAAGCTCATAGTGCAGCACTTTGGTGGTTAAAACACCAAATGGGGTTCCCGTCCAGAATGGGTTAAGGATGCTGCATCAGCTACCCGCACCAGGTAGCTGATGCGTGTATAACGTGTAGAACGTTTTGCCTCGTATTGCAACAACAATCCATAAAAATGTTCTCCCGCCTGCATGTTAATCTTGTGCATGATGATGTACGATGATAAGAGCGCCCCTCACTTCACACAGGTGTGGTTTTTTAAATATATATGGCTCCGATGTCTCCCTCTTTTCCACAGAAGCCCCATCATCTGCAAATATCAATCTTCCAAAATCAACAGATTATAATAGAGAATGATATAAATATAGGACATGCTTGCCACACTCCCCTGCAGGACATCTCTCAGTGTGGGACACCACAGAGCCTCCGAGGTGGGGGAAAAGACAGAGAGGTTGACCCCACCAAGCAACTGTAGCACCAGCGTGGTCTCGTATTGGGTCTTTTGATCCATCTGTGAACAGGGACGTGCACAGTGTGTTACAGTAAGTTTTAGCAGCGGGAGAACAACGGCTATCGCCCGATCGCCCACTATCGCCGGGCGACGTCGCCCAAAAGATGAATTATTTGATGATAGTTGCCCACTATCGCCTGCTATCGCCTCTATCGCCAGTAGTTGACAAATAATGCACTTGTCTGGCTGTCGCCCGCTGTTAAAACGTACTATTAGAGGGGCAGGGGCTAAAATCCCGTAAGAGGGCACTTTTGGACCAATAGCAGATCTACAAGCTCACAACGAGAGCTTGTAGATCAGCTATTTTCGGGGCGCAACCCAGCACTCTTTAGCTAGTGGAGATGCGGTGTAACGACATGGATTTCTAAATAAATGTGTTAAACGCAAAACACTGTGTTCAAGTTCAGGAGACTTCGGGGGAAAAAAGCAATTCTCCTAGAATGCTGGCATGGAAAGGAGTGGCATTTGCATTTCTTTCACCGGCCGTAGTAAATGCTGCATTCGTGGTCTTGGAGAGGGCAGTTGTTTTGCAGACGGGTAAATGGACAGGGGCTGAAGCCCCTTTGATGTCTATGTGTGCACGCCTCCAGTCTGTGAACATCTGTACAGTATACATACTATTGTGTGTTTACTTTCTGTATGAATATAGAACTCATTTACTAAAACCACACTTTCCTTCCTTGCCTTATACTTGCAGTAATTATATACCAATAGTGGTTATAGTAGGCTACCCATCTTCCAAAATCTAGTGATGCATATTATACAAAGATGTACATTTAATTTATAATAATAGAGAATGATATAAGGACTTACCACACGCCCCTGCAGCGTCCCAATCTAAACCTTATGCATGTTGCACACAGCATGCTGTAGTCCAAACAAACCCCCCTGTTCACTTGCATTGAACTAATTTTCCCAGAAGCCCTAGAAGTCCAGAGCATGTCTTGATTTCCGGTTTCGTCATCATAACGCGACGGCCTCGTCACCAGGTCCGCGAACAAATCTGCTCTTTCTTTCTAAGCACCGTGACCACAAGCCAAACCTCCGATGGTTATCCAAATGAACCCGAATAGGGAATCCCCAATGCTGACGTCACTGCAGACTCCCCTATTCCCACGGATCTAACCCCCCTGGTGCCACCAAGGATACGTACGAACCTGAACTCGGCTTGCTCGTTGACTACACAAGCAGCCCAAACTACAACAACAACGTTTTGTAGCTTACCAAACTTTTAGCTTTAGGCGAGCCGCCATGTTATGGCTGGCTCTGAGGCCATAACGAAAAAGGGGAAACCACACCGGAGGACAATCCAAAAAATTATAAAAGTATATATTATATTTACATACTCAAGGTATCAATCCAACTTGAATAGGCAGGGAAACATGCTTCCCAAAATCTAGAACCAAAAACAAACAGAGTTCTCCTCTGCAGCCGCTTCCTTCAGCCTGTGGACAAACAAAGATCTGAACTGTTGTGAGAGCACAGGTCTCTTAAATAGTGTTTGGAGAGACAATGGCCAGGTGTCTCCCCTCCCACTAATCATCTCTGGCTCCACCCTCCAATGGAGCACTGGTTAAAGGCACAGCCACACACACACAGATCCCCAGGGTAGACTAAAGGCCCCGTCACACCTTCCTTGCCTTATACTTGCAGTAATTATAGTGGTTACAGTACCTGTTATGATAAGCATGAGTTGCCCATGTCTGTGTACTTGAACGTGAGACGCAGTGTACTTGATATGTATTGTGTACTGCCTGAACTGTAGCATACTTTAGTTAGGCTACGAGAGACATCTCCGTGACAGCAAGGTCAGCCTTGCTGCAATAGGCACGTTATTATGTCTCATATCTTGTTGTCACGTCATTATGATCCAGCACTATATGTTCCTGTTTGTGTAATAAACTTTGTGAACCTTTAGCGTGATACTGTCTCGTGTCGCGTTATTGTTCTCCCGGGCCCTCTACCGCAGTCGCCGTACCAAAGGAATACATCAACCGGATTATCACACACCACCCAGCCTGCACACACTACCTGTCTGTCAAACCAGACGAGGGTCCAGTACTTTACAACAGTACCCATCTTCCAACATCTACTGATGCATATTATACAAAGATGTCATTTATAATAATAGAGAATGATATAAGGACTTACCACACTCCCCTGCAGCATTCCAATCTCAACCTTATGCGTGTTGGACATTTCTGTAGACAGAAATGGCACCATGATGAATACAAAGAATAATACATGGAAATCAAGGCTTTATTGTGTCTGTACCAGGTGAAGAAGGAAAGCCCCTCCACACCAGATATCTCCCATTGTGGGACACCAGAGGCTCTGAGGTGGGGGAAGAGACAGCAGTGATTCTCAACCTGTTTAATTTCAAGGACCCCTCCAGTTTGACATGCATATTAGACTATAGACCCCCATTTAATGGAATTTCTATCTCTGGGACCCCAATTTATGTTGTAAAATCAATGTTAATTTAACTGTTCCAACAAATGGAACCAAGTGGACCCTAACGGGTCTCAGAGTTACAGACCCATAAGGGTCCATTTGGTTCCTAATTATCATTTAGCTGGGGACCCCCTGGAACTCCCTCAAGGATCCCTGGGGGTCCCCGGACCCCACTTTGGGAACCACTGGTGTAGGTCATGTGGACAGGAAGACCCCTGCGGTGCATGTGGGCTGCAGAATCCTAGGGTGGGCATTGGACAGAGGGACTTATATCTTCATATAATTGGTCCTTAATAAATAAAAAAATTGAGGGGCGTTAGCACCTCCTATGCCCAGCTTTGTGTGTTTGTGTGTACCCCATAGCGATGATTTGATTGGCTGAGCACGGAATGTGAGGATAAAAATCACACACGTCCTCACTTTTCTATCATCCCGGCCAATCACAATTGCCGTCTTCAATATTGACTGCCCTCAGTTTTTATCCTCAACGTACAATGTACTTTGCTCAGCCAATCAAATAATTGCTAAAATTCACACAAACATTCAAACCTGGCCATAGGAGAGGCTAGCGCCCCTCAAAATGTGCGGACAGAAAAGTGAGGACGCCAAAAGTGATTGGCCGGAATGTGATGTCACAACTCAGTCTGTGTCTCATAGGAGCTAGGGCTCATGTGGGCAGTTCAGAAACCCGTCTTCCAGTGACATCATCGCTGGGAGACCAAGCTAATAGAAACTGCAGGCTTTCTATTCCTGAAAAGTTGCAATACGATAATGGAAGCCATCATTCTCACGATATAAATTTAAAAAAAATCACTCGTGTGAAGTGAGGGACGCTCTTATCATCATACATCACACCGTGCTCAGCCAATCAGCTGAACACATTCCGTGCTCATACACAAACACATAATGCTATGCATATAGGAGGAGCTATAGCACCCCTCAAACATATTGAACCAATGAAACTCAAACACACCCCTCAAACACACACCCCTCTCAGTCAAGGAATTGACAATATATAAAGTCACAGTGCCAACTTTGATGAGGCAGTATTGCATTGTTTAAAAATAATCAGACCCGTCTGAAGTGAGTGATGCTGTACTGTACTGCACAAGCTCTCCTCCTTTGCCTCTGTATGTGTTAGGCTGCACAACAGTGACACTTGGTGGTGACAATATGCTACTTCCGTGCTCAGACACGGACGGACACAGGGACACACACACATAGCTGTCTATAGCTGCACCACTGAAAAATTGAGGAGTGCTCTTATCATTATACATCATCATACATCATCTCATGAACAACTGCATTTATGTGATTGGTTAGCTGATTTGCTCGTCTACATATGACGTAAATTTTCCCTTCATTGTCGATGGCATTTAATGTTTGTGTTGCCACACATTTATGTCATATTTGAGGCACATACTGTATGACCCTAATTTCTCCTTTCATTGTCAATGGCAAATTGCCACATTGGCGTGCATGCATGCTCATATAGGCCTGATATACCGTAGCAATGCAAAGAAAAATCAACATCAGCATAATCCAGTTGCCTGGATTATGCCCAAATATGGGCATGCCTGATGTCACAAGACTGCAGAATCATAGTTGGAAGAACCACTGTAACTGTGACATCACCAACACAAAGGGTTATTGAAACAAGTAAACACAGCAGTCTTAAGGTATGGACACGGCCAGCGGCGGTATGTTCGAGTTCATGGATGTGATGCGGCAACAGCTGGAGAGCTCCATGCACGGAGAACTGGAGAAGCTACTGGACGCGGGGGAGCTGGACAGGACAAACCTTGAACGCTTCGAGAAGCTGTTCCACAGGTTCCTTCAGGCGAAGAAGGGACCATCTGTGGAATGGAACAAGATAAAGCAACCCACCGAACACTTAATCCAGCCCTACGATGAGATGGCTGCTCACGGCCTCCCGGACAACAGTGCAGTGGTCGACAGTCTCAACAAGCTTGTGGTGTTGAAACTCAATGGGGGTCTGGGGACCAGCATGGGGTGCAATGGCCCAAAGAGCCTCATCACAGTCCGCAACATGAACACCTTCCTGGACCTCACCGTGCAACAGATAGAGCATTTGAATGAGACGTACGGTGTGGACATTCCTCTCGTTCTCATGAACTCTTTCAACACGGACGAGGACACCGATAAGACTCTGCACAAGTATGCTCATCGCCGTGTCAAGATACACACGTTCAAACAGAGCAGGTATCCACGTATCGACAAGGAGTCCCTCCTTCCGGTGGCAACGACGGGCAACAACATGACCGGTGGTCAGCACAACACAGATGGCTGGTACCCGCCTGGCCACGGAGATATCTTCACCAGTTTCTACGACTCCGGCCTGCTGAACAAACTCGTAGCCCTGGGAAAGGAGTACGTCTTTGTGTCCAACATCGACAACCTGGGCGCCTCCGTGGACCTCCACATACTGCGCCGCCTGGTAAGCCCGTCCGATGGCAAGCACTGCGACTTCATCATGGAGGTGACGGACAAAACCAAAGCCGACACTAAGGGCGGAACCCTGATCGAGTACGAGGGTAAACTGCGGCTGTTGGAGATTTCCCAGGTGCCGGAGGCTCACATCGAGGAGTTCAAATCCATCCGAAAGTTCAAAATCTTCAACACCAACAATCTGTGGCTCTCTCTGAACACCATGAAGAGGCTGCAGGAACGGAATGCCATAGACATGGAGATCATAGTCAACCCCAAGACACTGCGCCCAGGGGGTCAGAATGTGATCCAGCTGGAGACCGCCGTGGGCGCTGCCGTCGCGTGCTTCCACAACGCCATGGGCATCAAGGTGCCGCGTAGCCGCTTCCTGCCCGTGAAGACCACCTCGGACCTGCTGTTGGTCATGTCCAACCTGTACAGCCTGGAGGCTGGGGGCTTTCTCGCCATGAACGTCAGGAGAGAGGTCCCCGCCACGCCCCACGTCAAACTGGGCAGCTACTTCACGAATGTGCAGGAGTACCTGAAGAGGTTTCAGAGCATCCCCGACATGATGGAGCTGGACCACCTCACAGTGTCCGGGGATGTCACCTTCGGCAAACACGTCTCGCTGAAGGGAACGGTAATCATCGTAGCCAATCAGGGGGACCGGATCAATATTCCCTCTGGCTCATTGCTGGAAAATAAAATTGTGTCCGGCAACCTCTGCATCCTGGACCACTGACTGGAGGCCCTCTCCCTTTCCTCCTCCCCCTCCAACCTTCATTGTCCCACATGTCAGGAGACATATGTGTGACAAGACTCCTTCATCCCAATCGTGTTTTTGAGCGGTGCAGCTGCACCAATGAACAGCTTTGTGTGTATGTTTATCTGTCTGTCCGTTTAAGCAGGGAATGCTCCACATGTCCCAAACTCTTCTCCCTTCTGGCTCCAAAACTATGGAATGCACTTCCCATCACTATCAGAACTGTAGCCTCACTCCCAATCTTCCGCCGTAGTCTGAAAACCCACCTCTTCAGACTCCACCATGGCCCATAGCCAGGGCTGCACATAAGTGGTGCGCCACCGCGCATGCGTCGTCAAAATTCAAAATGCGCTGTCAATCAAGCGCCGGGAAGCGCTTCTGCGTACCAACAGCCGGGGCCGCCTAGAATGATTATTATGGCCAGAATACTAGTCAATTCTGTGGTGAGAGCATTTTCCACCGACTGCCACTCAAAGTGGCTACTGGCCAATTTGTGCTGTCGCAACACGTTGTGAGCTAGTAGATCGGTTATTTAAATACAAAATAATAAAAAATCTAAATATTGCTTTGACGCTCATATTATCCTTAGGAAGTATTAAGTTGTTTTTATTATAATATGCATTCCATAGGGCTGGACCACACATGGACCTAGATTTTAGCAAATTTAGATTTTTTCAATAATGGGATGAATCTACAACAAGAGCCATTCTAGGGCTAGATCTAGAGTTACAATACCCTCCATTGACTCCCCACTATCCAATAAATATCGTTTCGCTATAAGTTATTCATCCTCTTTTATCCATCCGGCGAGACGGGTCGCCGCATTTTAGGAGCACCAAGAAACTCCTCCAGGTGCTCCTCTGAGTACTAGACCAAAAAGTTGTGTGCAGCCCTGCCCATAGCACTATTCCCTTAGATAGCACTTTATGTAGACTAGATAGTATTTTAAATATAGCACTTTATGTAGACTTATTAGTATTTTAAACATGTTACGTAGACAGCACTAGAATTGCATTTCATGTAGTCATAGCACTTTATAGTACACATGTATAATATGGTATAGTTTACATATACTCCACTGTTACGTTCTTAGCTTACGCATGTTTCATGATAACTACTTTTATATAATATTATATATACGTTTTATATGTGATGTATGCCATGCTTTTTGTTACTGCTTAATGTAAATCGCTCTGGATTAAGAGCGTCTGCTAAATGCCTAAATTGCAAATATATATATATATATACACACACACACACACACACACACACACACTAGAGGTTCGTACTTCGTATATCTATAACTATAACTATACAATAGTTATCATAGGCACCAACTCATTACAAAAAGGCAGACAAGCCCCCACCCCAAAGCAGAGCACCCACCAGGAAGAATGCTGGCATATAAGATAGAGGTTTGTATATCTACTTACTCATCTATCATAATACATTTTATTTGTAACACATTTGAATCATATCTCAAAGTGCTACTGTACATATACAAGACATATTTAAAAGGACTAAGGTAAGAATCAAAACAATGAATGCATTCTAATCAGTGGTTAAATTTGCACAGCTAAAAGGGTTATAAAAGCACACAGGGCATATATAATCCATTAAGGCAAAAGCCTAAAAAGGAAGGTCTTTAGTCCCCTTTTGAAAGCATCAACGTACTGTGGTGCTTTCTCTCAGGCGGTCGAGAGGGCATTCCACAGCCGAGGAGCAGCTGAGCAGAAGGCCCGGTCCCCCATAGTGCTGAGATTAGTTTTCTTTGCCTTAAAGTGTGTTTGAATATCCGGAACGAGAAACCTCTCTCACATCTAGTAACCTCTCTGTCTACCTCCTCTCTCTCTCTCCTCCCTCCCTCTGTCTCTTTCTTCCTCTGTTACTTATCCTCTTCGTCCGGGTGGGGCATAAGGCCGCAATCATACACTGACTGCCACTGAATCCCGTCTCCTGCATTGACCTGCGCTTCGGCAGGTGGTCTTTAGTCTAAGGCCAACCGTTCTTTTCACACTTATATAGGGCCCATGTGGCACAAACGCTATGCAAAGCTCGGCCAAGGTATAAAGAAAAAGGTGAGGAAATAAATACACAAATTTAAAGAAACTGGGAAATATACATTTGGAAATAATTATGTCTCACACACGTAAATACAACAGCTTTTGTCCCTACACGACTCAATATTTGCCATTCACAATGAACGGAGAAATTATGTCAGAATTTAGCTAAATATGAATTAAACATCAAAACAAGAAAACGCCATTGAAGGAAAATTCTACGTCGTATGTAAACGAGCAAATCAGCTAACCAATCACAGGCAACGGCCAGTATGAGATGATGCATGGTGATGTATGATGATAAGAGCTGATACTTCCGCTAAATATTAAACATCAAAACATTAAACGCCGTTGACGTTGAAGGGAAAACTTACGTATATAGCCTAAACGAGCAAATCGGCTAAACAATCATGGTGGGAGCCCTTGGCCAATAAGGGATCACCTTATGTAGCAATGTCAAATGTCCTCTAACATAAATTGATGTTCACACGGGTGTGATTTTTCTTTTTTTCTTTCATTTTAACGCACAAAGCTGGACATAGGAGGGGCTAGCGCTGATGATGTTATGAGCAGTAACGAGTAATTATATGAAGATAGGTTGAAAAGTGGTGAAGTGGTCCTCTAAAGGGAAAATACATCAATCCCAACGAGGGATGCTCCAGGGCGCTGTCCGTGGTCCTGAAAACACTTGTCGAGCTTAGATTCATGACCGTGCGTGCGTGCGTGCACTTGCGTGTGCGTGCGTGCGTGCAGAGAAAACATGCCGTATTCGGTTACATTTTATGTTTTGTCCGCTCCGGTTTTAACGCGCCGCCAACCCGATGAGAGTGAGGTGTGTATTGGAGCGTGCACGACGGACTGTGTCCCCATTAACCACTTGCTCCCATGCATCATCTGCCTTGCTCCTCTTCCTCCACTGTGTGGTGCTGTTGTGTAGGACTTAATGGCCACACACTGCCTATACGGTTCAGTGTATACTGTACTGTACTGTGCATGCGTGCGAGTGCGTGCCTTTACGAGCCAAGGTGCATGCCGGTGCGCCCTGGAGGCATCTTGCTGTCAAAACATCCGTCCCACTTGTCCCCGTATGCCTCCACTGCCGATCATCATGGCGGAGACAGATTCCTCCTCAGTCCCGTTTTTACCTGCCTGGGCTCTCTCCCCCTCTCTCTCTCTCTCTCTCTCTCTCCCCCCCCTCTCTCTCTCTCTCTCCCCCCCCTCTCCCTCTCTCTCTCTGTCACCTGCGGCCGCTGCTCTGCTCCACTCCGCGGAGACGCCACGACGGCGAAGGCAATTACAGGGAGCGGTGCGCCGCCAAACAGCTGTGCAATTACGAGAACAGAGGTTTGCACTTAGCCCCGCTCGTTGCCCTGGCGTCGCCGCGCGCATTATGCAACCACCGCCCGCACAAGAAGCAGCCAAATCCAACAAACAGCCAGCTAATTAAGTCCTCATCACACCTGGAGAGGTACATGCTGATCGCTGCAAACACAAGTCGGAAGTCAAAATCTCTGTTCGTCACACTAGAAGATGCTGAAAACCAATACCTTACGTATTTAAAACCCCAAGCTGTTGTACTCTAGGAATGCTGAATTTCTGACGGAGCCATGCAGGGCTCGAGTGAAACCATATAAGGCCTGAATCATCAACTTCTTGTATAAGTATAGTAGTAGTATAACCCTCAGCCACTGCAACTGTGTTATTGACATATTGGTAAACAAACAAACAATTAGTTTTTGGCTTAAACCAAAATCAGTGTACTGAAATCTAATCTTCTAATCCAGTGGGGTCCGGGGACCCCCAGGATAAGGATAAGGAAAACGTTATTGTCCATTAAATTTACATGAAATGGAAATTTGTCTTTGGCACACTGGCAGTCAGTTACAACAATAAAACATTACATAAAATACACAGATGCATTAAAATACTATATAAAATGCATTCACATAAACACAGCAACAGTGATCATGAACAGTGGGTGGACCCGTTATTTTACAATATAAATTTACAATAATTTGTAAAATAGAAATGCAATTAAATGTCCGTAGACTAATATGCATGTCAAACTGCTGGTGCTTGAAATTAAAATGGTTGAGAATCACTGCTAGAGCCGTGAAAATATTCTCTTATGGGGGTCCTTGACGTGAAAAGGTTTGGGAACCACTGTTCTAATCAACACGGTGGGTCTCAAAATGATATATGCCAAACACACAGCAGAATCATCACTGTTAACCTCTGAGTCAAACTAAACACTGAAGATTCTTGCTGTGCACATCTATATAAAATGGCACATATTGAGCTCAGTGACCTATGCATGGCATGGCATGGCACACACACACACACACACACACACACACACACACACACACACACACACACACACACACACACTTTAGATGCCTTCTAAGTGACGTTAACCATGATAATACCCAGTAAGACGCCCGAGGTCGCACTGGCCATATGGAGTGTGTCTTGAGTGTACAGGGTTTGATGAGGTCAGATCAACATATGGAATGTCAGAACAGGTCAGCTCCATATGGAGATCTAAGGGTGGCAGCGGTGGCAGTGTCTTGAGTGTACAGGCTTTGATGAGGAGGGCCCAGGTAGTGCCAGGCTACCTACCATATTTCGAATATTGTGATATTATCATTATCGAGGGCCTAATATCGCCACAGATATCGTATCGTGAGGTACCCATATCGTGATGAAAATAACTTGCTTCCCACAAGGCGACACTTTGCATATTCTCACGGTCGGGGCAGAAACATTGCATCTCCATATTTTTATAAATTGATTTACATCATTATACTTTGTCAAGTAGCACGTGCACGACGGGCACGTACAGGTCTAGTAGGCAGAATGCGTGGTCTTGATGGTTGGCGATTATCGGTTGATAACATTGGACGTGGGTGGGAAAATGCAACCGTTCAGCACAAATACAAATTGCTTCATGAAATGATCATGACGTTCCATAGACACATGACTAGAAACCTGATGTATAGATTTATGTGCAGGTTAACAGACTCGGGGAACAGCATCATTGCATCACTTTCTAACCCTGCTAAGAGCTCTGTCAGACTATCATCTAAGGCTAAGCTGTGGAGCCACTGGCGTTCTAGCCTGTATGTACAGAGATAAGTCCCCCCTGTTTGTTTGTTTATGCTTTGTTTATTTATAGTTTGTTTAATTTTGTGTTTTTATGTTTTATGTGTTCCGCCCTATGGACCCCCCTGTGAGTGTCTTGAATAAAGGTTGAATTGAATTGAATTGATACAAAACGACTAAGCCAACGAATCAAAACGTAAAGTAATAGTCATCAAAATCTTTGGTGTTTTACATTCAAAATACAATTGCCACCTTGCGTTCATGTCGGTCATGTTACAATGTTTTTGAGGGCCCCTCCTATATCCAGCTTTTGGCAGTCTGTCCACAAACGTTGTCCTACACAAACATTAGATAGCACCGAAGTCTGACGTCAATATCGGTAGAGGGCACTAAGTCCACGGGTTCATGTACTTTTTATTTGCAATGTAATCCCCATGGGGGAATTTTAGATCGCCTATAAGAACTGTGATTGAAGAATAAGCAAATCATCCCGGCTATTTCACTCCTATAGTCTATAGATATGAGGAACTGACTGAGAAAACTATTATTATTAAACTAAATAGCTATTGTCACTGCTACTGAATTAGATACATTTTCGCTAGAAACAGACTGTATCAAATATGGGGGGCTGACTGTCAAACGATACAGAGAGACAGTTTGCTTATTTTTGGACCACAATGCTTATATGAGACGATTTTAAGATGACCCCATGTTATTCTCCATAGAGAAAAACTTCCGTGAACCAGGGGATGAGTGAGTGACGTCAGGACTTCGGCACTCTATTCCCATTGACAATGAATGGAGCATTTTATGATGATGTAGGATGATACATCACTTCTTTAAAAAAAAGGGCCGTTGACTATAGTATAAACGGACACGCCTGCACTTCTTTTTAACCCTTCCTTTTGACTTATGCATGGCATCGCTGATTGATAAAACATGGAGGCCATGTGTGGTATGAGGCAGCAGCTCCTCTGCTGATGAGGGAGAGAGAGAGAGAGAAGGACCCACATGCATTTCCTGTGTCTCTCCGGGCTTCTGAGGGGATCGGCTGCTTACTCAGGAGTGAAAGCCTCAAATTAAAGTGTTTGTGCTGACAAAGGACAAATGGGATTTTCTTTTCGAGCAAACGGTGCAGGATTGTGTCGGCGGGCTTGCTCAAAGTGTCAGGGAAAAAATGTCTCCTGCCTGGTCGACACCTCTAATGAAAAAAAAAAAAAAAAGAAAACGCGCGGGGAAAATTAACCCATTCTGACCGGGCACCCATTTTGGTGTTAGCATCATGTTATGCTTTACCTATTGAAAAATAGCAGATCTACAAGCTCATATCGCGCCACCGAGTGGCGCGATATGAGCTTGTAGGTCTGCTATTTTTGAAAAATCGAAGAACGACTGACATTTTTTAGAATCTGATCTCAGGTCAGAATGGGTTCATCAGACCAGTGTAGTCCAGTGGAAACCTCGTATGAATCTGATCTCAGGTCAGAATGGGTTAAGGCGCCGCAAATTTGCTTCGCTGATGTTTAGGTTGTACACAGAGAGAGAGAGAGAGAGAGAGAGAGAGAGAGAGAGAGAGAGAGAGAGAGAGAGAGAGGCGGGAGAGAGAGGGGAAGCAGCGAGACAGTCAGCGAGTGGCGAGAGAATGAGGGAGCGAGAAGAAGAGAGACAAGAGAGAGAGATAGAGCAGGGGGAGAGAGAGAGAGAGAGATGCCTCTCGTTCGCTCTCCTGTGTATTAGATATCTTTTGTACCCTTGAAGAGGGCTGTGAATTGAATATTCATGAGTGAGCGTGAATAAGTGCTCTGTCAGCCAGTAGTGTCACTGATAGATGAGGGGTGGGCCTGCGCGGGGCTCCAATGGCCGGCTCCAATTCTCCACAGACGGGCCGGCCCGGCCGGCCGGCGGGCAGCGCTACATGGAGGTGTCGGAGGGGTAGTAGCACACGCAACGCCAGAGAGAGAGAGAGAGAGAGAGAGAGGACGACGACGATGCTTTATTCCTCTCTGGAAGTGGGATGGAGAGGTTATAGGCTCCGTCCACACACACACATGGTACGGCATGTTGAACTCAACTTTTCGTGGATCCGTGTTGCCACAGAAGAGCAGGTGGAGTTCTTTTTTTTTGGGGGGGGGGGGGGTGGGGGGGGGGAACACGGCGCCGGTGGATGTCGGACATGACAGTTTCAGACTGATCCGGCTGTTGGGCTGCAGTGGGCAGGCTTTGGGATCAGTGGAGCTGAGAGGAGAGAGAGAGAAATCACCACGGCAGTCGGAGGGGTGGGGGAAGATTGAGTGGGTGATAGTGGGAGGAGCGAGAGAGAGAGGAGACAGATATAGCAAGAGATAAGGAGAGAGAGAGAGAGAGAGAGAGAGAGAGAAGGAAGAGAAGACATGTTTTTTTTTCTTCTCGTCGTTTCCAGCCGGTTGGTCTGGAGTGCAGGTTCTCTCTCCTCTGATTCCTGTTTTCCAGCCAGTGAGCATGTGGCCCAGAACTCTCTCTAATTTCCTCTGACAACTTCTCACAGTTGCTTCTCAATCCCCAGTGCGTCCCCCCCCCCCCCCATCCATCCCCTCCTGTTCCTTCACCTCCTCCTCCCTCCCTCTCCCAGATCGAGACTTGAAGGCCGACACACAGAAAATGGATAATTCCACCGGTCTGTGTCGTCCCGGGCGCTCGACTTCACATCCCGATGCTGCGATAATTTTATTCATGATGCTATGCTATACTTTCCTCCCCCCCCCCCCCCCCCCCCCCCGTGGTGGTTTTTGGTCTGTACGACGAGTGCAAATGAGGGGATGTTCCAAATGTTAAACTGCTCCACTGAGGGGATGGACGAAGGGTCTCTGGCCAATACAGAGCTCTATAGTTACATAGCTACACACACCACACACACACACACACACACATGGAGCGAGCTGTACTGTAACTGTACGGTATACCGCACTGTATGTGTGCTGCTCACTCTGTCTGTCGGCCTGCATGGCACACATCCAGTCACCACCACAACACACCACACCACACCTGGCTCAGCAACACAGGCCAGATGGGCCTGATCCTCCTCGGGTATTAGACAGAGGGGGAGAGAGAGAGAGAGAGAGAGAGAGAGAGAGAGGGGGGGGGGGGGGGGGGGGGTTTGGGCACAGACACATAGAAGAAGGGAAACTCAGAAAATGAGAAGAGTCACACAGAGATCGATATAAAAGGCAAGCGGGAGAGAGGAGGAGAGAAGGAAGGATGGGAGTTAACTCTGAGAGAGAGAGAGAGAGAGAGAGAGAGAGAGAGAGAGAGAGGGAGAGAGAGAGAGAGGGAGAGAGAGAGAGAGGGAGAGAGAGAGAGGCAGTGAGAAGGATTGGGAGAGAAAACACACTGGTGCCCAACATGTCCCCAAGGCTTTGACCAAAGGGTCAAGTTCTAGATTCTATATATGGTACAAAGATCTAAATTATTTCCCCCGCCCAGCCGTCCATTATTCCAATCAAACTGGAAGGTGGAGCAGTGATATGCACAGTACCATGTCCAGGCAGGCGCTGACTGGTGACTAAAAAAAATACTATATATGTGAGCCACAGAAGCCACATTGAACATTCAATGTTGCCAAAGTGTGCAACAAAAGCATCAAAATAAATAATTTGAGCCGGGGTTTTTTTTAGGGCCCCCTGCATGGAAATCTGAAATAAGGGGGTTTCCGTTCCGAGTTGCGGTTCCAAAAAATGGCAGCTTATAAGCCATAGTGCAGATGGCCTATGTGTCCACCCCCTCCCCTCCCCCCGAGCCCCCCCGTTGCTCTTTGTTTTCACTCGTCTCTTGTGGTGATAATGTATTGTCTACGGGGTGTGTAATGATCCTGGCGAGCCCCCCCCCTGCCCACTAACAGGCACTTCTGTCAGCCACATCACCGTTCGCCACGCTCATTGATTTGTGTTGCCTTTAAAAACGGACCATTTTCTCCGCGGGGCCGACCGGCGCTCTCAGCCCGTAATTGGGTCCTTGCTTAAATGATTCAAATATGGGCTGCTGCTCTCCTGTTCTGCTATCCTCTCTCTCTCCCTCTCTCTCTCCCCAGTGTTGCCAGATTTTGCGAGATAAACAAGCAACCCAGTCTATGAAAACAAGCCAAAAGGAAGCAACTACGGGCCATATCTCTCGCACGCGCAATGCATTGTGAGCTTGTAGATCTACTATTTTTGGAGCGGTGCACACCGCTACTTTATGGCTATGTGTGTCCGTCTGTCTCCATGGGTGTTTAGAGTACGACCTATTCAACCCTGCAGATGCAAGGCCGCGCGCACGCACGCACACACACACACACACACACACACACACACACACACACACACACACACACACACACACACGCACACACACACACACACACACACAAAATGTGGAACGCCCAACCAACAGTCGTAAATGCGAATCCCTATACTATACTGTATAGTATGTCATTCAAATTTTCCCAAACATGTCCATTGAGACATGTCCAAAAAGACGCTTACCCAACCATTGCCCAAGTCATGGAAAAGAAAAGGAAAAACTCCGCCCAGTAAGAAAAGAACCTGCCCAGGGAGGGGTTGGGGGAGACCGACCCCTGCCATGATATGTCTGTCAGAAGACGTTGAGGCCGGGTTGATTTCACCCAACACCCCTCAGCACCTCCGCGCGTCCAAAAGAAACCCGCGCCTCTCATTGAAGATGAATTACTAGGTGCTTTCTTTTCTCGTATTGAACTGTAGTTTCCGGTGAATACGTATAATGAAGTTTTCGATCAATAAGTCAATCAAGTCGCTTGTAATGAGCAGACATGGCAACATGGTCCCGTCCCCCCCCCCCCCCCCGTCCCCCCCCCCCCCGTCACTGTCACCCTGACTCATTTCATTACAGATGCAGCAGACTTGATAAAACAGCGGGGGGTGCTCCTGCTCCCCCCGTTTCCAATGGCTCTTAACTAACTAAGCCAAACCGCGGCCGGGGGGGGGACGGGACGGGACGGAGAAGTGGTCAAGCAGGGTGCAACAAATCACCCCAAATGGTCCGTTTGCTCGACGTGCAGCCCCTAGTTATGGAAAACTGATATATTCTGGCCAGCCAGCCAGAATATAGCGAATAGGTGTAATAATAAATGCTGAAGAAGGGGGATTCTCTACTACTACTACTACTATACTTCTCCTAATTGGTGGATGCATGGAGGAATGGACGGGACGGGAAATGCACACGTCCCGTCCCGTCCCTCCACCCCCCCGCCTCCCCCCTTCTTCTCTTCTCTCTCTTTTTTATGTGTGCAGCTGAGAACGAGTTCTGTGAAACCGCCTAATAGCCTGTGTACACCGTTAACTCATTCAGGATGGCGGAACCCCTTTCGGTGTTTTACGTTACGACATTATGTTATACGTGAAAGCTATTGAAAAATAGCAGGACTACAAAGCTCAAAAATGGTCAAAATATGGCGCAAATGTTTGAATATGTATTCTGTCAGAGCGAAACATTTTTGCTCAAATCTTTGCTTCTGGGTGGGGGCACAGTTACATATATTTTTAGGGGGTCCTTACCGTCCTTCACATGGAAATGTTTGAGAAATACTGACATAGAAACGATTTTGAAGACATTTGTAGAATCTGTTCTCAGGTCTAAATGGGTTAAAGGAAGAGGGGGGGGGGGTGATATCCACCATACACGCACGCACACACAGACAGACACACGCACACACACACACACACACACACACACACACACACACGTGTGCTCGCACCAACCAGCATATATCGTGTGTCTTGTCATTGGCTGACAGATAAACATGTTCCCTTCGGTGCTAATTGCTCTACCTGTTTGGTGCCCAGTAGTCTCCGGTGATGGGCTAGCCCAGCGTCTCCGAGAGAAAGAAGCCCCTCAGATCTAGCAGGATCTCGCGGACCGCCCGGACCCCCGCCCGCCGCCGCATCGCAGGGAAAAAACCCTGAAATGCAACAACAACACAGAGCGAGGAGTTGAAGCTTCAAGAAAACTTCAGAGAGCTGAGCCCGAGAGAACCGCGGGAGGGTTATAAATAAAGTAAAAGTGGGAGAGGTTTAACTACTTTAATAAAAGCACACTGTGCACGTTTTTCCTCCAAACGAGCAGTCAGAAGTTATAGCATCTTATAGAGACAGCTGTCGCGCGGGACGTTGACGGATTAATGAACATGACGGCGCGACGGCAGCCGTGACAACACCCGTCTAACGAGATCCAACGCCAAAAGAACTCAAACTGTCAGGACGGCTTGAAAAACGACGACTAACAACATTCATGTCTGTCTCTCGACGTGTCACGTCTACTCTATCCCTGCACGGTCCGGGACGAGAAAATTAAGACGTCCCCAAAATCACTGCATTATACTGCGACGCTCTCCATTATCAATAATATCCGTGTGCTGTGGTGCATGCATGGGTCTTCTCGGTGTTCCACAGCAGCGCCTTTGGTCTGAACGGGCTGCCAAGTGGTCGTACGCATCACACTCGCCCGGTTAGGTAATGTACGGTAAAAAACAAACATTGAAAGTCCATAGACTTATGGCTGCCACATGACGTCACGTTTAGTGCAGTGGTTCCCAAACCTTTTCACGTCAAGGACCCCCAAATTGACACTGATTAGCCCGTGGATCCCCATTTGAAAAGATATGCCAGGGACCCCCCCATGAGAGAAGATTGTTACGGTTCTCAACCCGTTTAATTTCAAGGACCCTCAGTTTGACATGCATTCGTCTACGGACCCCCACATTTGACGGCATTTCTGTCTCTGGGACCCCCAAGTTATATTGTAAAATCAATGTTAATTTAACTTAATTCCAAACTATCATTTAGCTGCGGGGGCCCCCTGGAACTCCCTCAAGGACTCCTGGGGGTCCCCGGACTCCACTTTGGGAACCACATGGTTAGTGCTCTAAACAAAGTTTTTAGACTTGGCTGCCACTCCATATGTCCATTAAAAGTGCCATATGAGTACCATATGACGTAATTTCGACAGACGTCGGAGGAGGGGCTATAGCGACCCCTCAAACAGAACGTCAAGTGCTCAGCGTATACGAAGCCGCCGGCCGATTTGAAACAGAACACGTGGCATCTCGACGTGCCATTTCTATCCCTGCACAGTCCAGGACCAAAATGAAGACGTCCCGCATAAACCCACTGCAGCGCCTGCACAGCGCTCTCTCTCTCTATATCAATATAATATACATGTGCTGCGGCCTCTCCTCGGCATTCTGCAGCATGGATGGAGCACCATCTTTTGCACTGAACGGGCTGCCAAGTGGTCATAAAAATGCAGGTCCTCCTCGGCTGGATGTGGGTTTCCGCCAGGCAGCACCGGATGAATAATAGTACAAAGCGTTGCTAAATCATTGAGACGGCTGCTCTTCTCTTCTGCCCTGCACCGGGCCGGGGCTGGCCCAACACGGCTTTACAGATCAATGCACACACACACACACACACGGGCCCTATCTATCCGTGTTCTTCACTCTCTCAGCTCCCGGAGGAGGCCGGGCCAGTGCACAACTCAGGTTTATAATAGCAGTCTAGTCGTCCAAAAGAGACTAGTCTATAAGAGGGTCTGTCTGTCCTTCCTTCGGTGTGTGTCCGCCTGTCCGGAGATACTGTAATATAAACAGCTCGACGGATAAGCGCCGAATTTCTTGTGCAAACTTATACAGCAGGGTACTGGGTAGTCCAACGTCCCAATAATCCGACATTACTAACCCTACCCATAACCGCACGCGGAAGCCTTAAAGATACATTTTTTGTTTCTGAGCTCAATTACAACCAAAAAAAACCTGAACTTTACATTCAGTATATTTTCTGTGGTCTGCGGTTTTCAAACAAGTGCTCTGATTTGCCTGTGGTAAGAGTCTACAAATCCCATATAATGGGATTTGCCAGCAGATGTCACTGTTGAGGGATTTTGCCTGTTTTTATTGCAGCTCAAAAGGCTTCAGAACACAACAGACACATCGACACAGACACATCCACACACAGACAGACACATTGACACACACACACAGACACACACAGACAGACACATTGAAACACACACAGACACATCGACACACACAGACGCATCGACACAGACACATCGACACACACACACACACACACACACACACACACACACACACACACAGACACATTCACACACACATCGACACACAGACAGACAAATCGACACACACAGACACATCTACACACACACACAGACACATCGACACACAGACACTCGACACACAGACACACACATCCACACACAGACAGACATATCCACACACAGACTCATCAGACACACAGACACACAGAGACATTCATTCATAAAAGCAAAAATCACACCTGTGTGAAGTGAGGGGCGCTCATCCATTCATTGTCAATGGGAATTCAATTTACACTTTGTGTAGGACATATGATGTGAATTCTCCATGTGTCAATGGGAATTTAACAAAAATATGACATAAATTATCCATGCATTGCCAATGGCATTTAATGTTTGTGTTGGGACACAAATCTACACTATAGCCTTAATATAGGAGCGGCTAGCAGCCCTAACAAACAACAACTAAGAAGACCCGATGCTATTACTTCCGAGAGCCAGGTGATGAGCGAGTGACATCAGGACTTGGTTACTCTATAGAGCGTCGCAGTCCCGCCCCTTTCATGACAACGAGAGACCCGGAAAATAATTCCCCGTTCATTTTCCTCATAGACTTTTCAAAAGGTATTTATTTATTTAAAGACATTTACGCTGCGGACAAAGCCAACTCGAGTTGTGCCAAATCATGACAATAACACAATGTTTTGGGCCGATGAAATAATCAGAAAGAAGAAAGAAAAAAAAGGCATGGATATAACACTTTGTTTCGTTTTTCTTCTAACAAACTATTTGATCGGCCCAAAACATTGTGTTTATTGTCATGATTTGTCACAACTTTGTCCACAGCGGAAACGTCTTTAAATAAACCTGTTGAAAAGCATATGAGGAAAATGAACGGGGAATTATTTTTCCGGGTCTCTCGTCGTCATGAAAGGGGGCGGGACTGCGACGCTCTATAGGCCCTCGTACTATAGGCTACTACAGAGGGCATCACAACCGAGGGAGGAGTCATCAGGTCGAGGGAGGAGTCATCAGGTCAGGCTGCAGCCAGCCAGGACATTTGGAAAATTAAAAGGTCTATATTCTAGGATCTGTTCCTAGTGTAGAGAAAGCATAATAGAGTGTCCTCTCCTACATATATACAGTACGGGCCCTGATGGATGTTGATCTTGAAGACGGGGTGGGGGGGAGGGGTGTGTCCGCACATCCACCATGGGCACGGTGTTGAGGAAATGACCCAAATATATGAGGCAAGGTCGTTCCAAACTCATCTCATTTCAATGATTATGCCGTGATGTGGTGGGGGGTGGGGGGCAGAGAGAGAGAGAGAGAGAGAGAGAGACCATGAAGCCGGGGCGTTGTTTAAGTAAAACCCTCAAGAACATTATGATTTATTTAAGTGAGGAGAAAATATGAATAATGTATCGGGCTATACGGAGCATGAATTTCTTTTGTACTAATTGTCAGGAAGGCTTGCATCCAGGCCAGCGTGCGAGCGGCTGGAGGAGGACCCGCAGATCACAGGGGCGCCGCGGCTCAAAGCCGCCGGTCCTGCAAAGGCAACGCCACGGCACGGCCATTGACTTGCAAATGAGCTCAAGACTGGGCTAATTAATGGAGGGGCTAATGAAACCTAGCGTTGTGGCTCGGTCTGCCCAAGAACATAATGTAAGGGACGCCCATTCCTCTTCTGTTTCGCCTTCTTCTTCTTCTTCTGCTCTAGTCCTCGTAGTTCTCTCTCTCTTTCCCTCTCTCTCTTTCCAACAAGACGGCTCGTGCCATTGAAGTTGATTGTAGAACGCATCAATATGTGAACAAAGTTGGGGGGGGGGGGGGGGGGGGGTTTGGGGGGCGTGTAGAAGGAGAGGAATTAACATCCATTTGAAGAGCCCCCCGTGCTCCCCCACCACCACCCCCCCCCCCCCCCCCTCTCTCTCTCTGTGTTATTTATTCTGTAGCTTTTGGCACATTTTCTGGCTCTCCTCTATCTCCCATGAGAAGAGAGGAGATGGAGCCGGATGTTTAAGCTTGTGTGACGGGGCTGTTAATGGCAACTTCTTCTCTCTCTCTCTCTCACTGTCGCTTTGTGTCTCTCTCGCTCTCTACTCCCTCGTCTCTCTCTCTCGTATTTGCAGTGGAGAGAGAGAGAGAGAGAGAGAGAGAGAAAGTACTCACTCTCTTCTCCGCGGCCCTCAACACTGTGGTTTGGTCAGCGGGATCGGGGGTGGTGTGTGGTGGTGGGGGGGACGGGGGGGGGGGACGCGTGGCAGAGAGCAGTGTAGATCAGACATGGATGCCGTGCCCTGCAGACGTGTATATCCTCTCTTTGAAGCCCCCCCCACACCCACACGCCCCCTACAACCCCACACCCCCACCCCCCCAGCCCCCCGGCCGTGCCACCGTCAGCAAGGTCCGCGCGGCCCGCTGCAGCTACAGAACACGTCTTCTTTTCATGATGGGGCACCGTGCACGCTTTGACCCCTAGCTGCCATACCGCCAGACGCACACGCACGTACATACACACAGTGGTGGAAGAAGTATGACCACATTTGTTTTACTCAAGTTCAAGTAAAAGTCCAGAGTTCAAATTTGACTAAAAAAGTACAAAAGTATTGGCATTATACTGCATTATTATACGGCATTGTATTATACAAAAGAAGAAAATGCTCATTATTGAGATGAGGTATTTTCAAATGGTCTAAACCTATACTGTATATGGGTGAAGGGGTCTAAACCTAATATACTAGTGTATATGGGTGAAGGGGTCTAAACCTATACTAGTGAATATGGGTGAAGGGGTCTAAACCTATACTAGTGTATATGGGTGAAGGGGTGCAGTACTTAGTTTAGACAGTTTTTGGTTTAGACTAGTCATTGGTTAGACCATTAGTCATTAGTCCTACAACTACAACCAATCTCAAACCCTCACCCTAAACCTATAACCTCCCACGGGGCAGCACACCTAAACCTAACCTTAACCCATGTCTAACCAATATACCGCTATAGTCCAAACTAAGTATGCAACCCGGGTGAAGTGGTTCATGTATATGATTTGTCAAAGTGAGTTTTCAAATAATTGTAGTATAGAGTAAATGTATACAATATAATTTGCCTCTGAGATGTAGTGGAGTAGAGTAAAGTACAGTACTGCCAATTGGAAATACTGGAAATATAGTGAGGGGCACTCTTATGATCACAGACACATTCCGTGATCAGCCAATCAGCTGAGCGTGCTCTACACACAAAACTGTGCAATTCCGGGCCCATTGCGCATGCACACACACGCACGCACACACACACACACACACACATTAAAAATACCTCAAAAATGTACTTAAGTACATTACTTGAGTAAATGTACTTAGTTACTTTACTAACAGCATAGACGCACGTAACGAACTCCGGGTCCATATGAATGATCCATCTATAGGCTAGAGTTTCAAGGACCCCTAGCTTTATGTACACTAGTCCATTTTAAATGTTATCTCACTGTAAAATCCTGTGTGGAACACCGCTGGTAGATCGCTCTAATTCTTTTAGCGTCTTTGTTTTCAATAGGACTTCCGATAATGCTTGGAAGATCTATAGTCTTGTGGATTGGTCACCCACAACTCTGGGGTGAGGGAAATGTAATTCAAACCGAGGAGCGCCAGACCAATGTCCCCATGCAGGGATTTAGTTTTTCCTGTGGCAGATTCGTCTGGTTTCCAGGCTATAGCTCAATATCTCTTGCTGCTACTTAGGGACGTGCAGAGTGTGTTAGAGAGGCATTGATAAAAATCCCGTAAGAGGGCACTTTTGGACCAAAATAGCGAAAATCGCAGATCTACAAGCCCACAACGCGTCGCGCCCAAACAAAATACACCACTTTAGTGACACACTAAAATCAGACCCTCCCCTTACCCCTCCCCATAATCATAGAACAACAGTTGTGGGCATGGCTTCAGTTCAGGTGGGTGGTGCTAAGGTGTCTTTACAGACTCAAAGTGAACCCTAAAGCCAATGCATTGGAGGGGCTATAGCGCTAATTACAAAAATAAATCATTACCAATGTTCTACTGTACTGTATTATAGATACTAATATTTCAGCGGTGTACACTGTATGTGGCGTGTTCTCTCTGGTGGTTCTTCCCTTCACTGCCTCATCCTGGCCTCTGGGTTAGCGTGTCATCGGGCCGAAGAAGACCCCTGCCCTATAGAACCCCCCGTCCCCCCGGGTACCCCCTCTCTCCTCCGCCTCCCTCCCTTGCCTTCCCCACCCCACCCCTCTTGCCCCGTCTATCCCCCATCGGGGACCGGGGATGAGATGGATGGCGGGGCAGAGCCTATAGCCCCCCAGACGGGCTGATTTATGGCGCCTCCTTTACTTCCAGGCAGAACAGAGGGCCCCCTGGGGCCCCGCCTGGAGAGCGCTGCGCGGGGACGGGACAGCCCGCCGTCGTCTCAGAGCCTGACGGCCCTGCGCTCCCTCCCTCCCTCCCTCCCCGCTCCGCCATGATGCCAAGTACCAAACGGCCACTCCAGAACGCTGGCCATCCGTCATGCAGGCAGCCAGGGATCTGCCTTAAAGAGCAGGAACAATGAGACCTGCTCTCCTCTCCTCTCTCACTCCCTTCTTCCTCTCCTCCCTCACTCCCTTATAACTCTCCTCCTCTCACCCCTTCACTCCCTTCTTCATCTCCTCCTTCCCTCCCCACCTCCTTTTCTCCCCTCTTCCTGTCCTTCCTTCCCTCCCTCGCTCCTCCCTCCTTTCCTCCTTGCCTCCCTCCCTCTCTCCCCCTTCCCTCCTTGCCTCCCTTCCTTCTCCCTCTCTCCATGCCATACACAACACCTCCTTCCCTCTCTTCCTCTCCTCCATTCCCACTCCCTAGCTCCTATGTACCCGCAGACAGACATTGATCTCCGCCGCAACAATTCATTATATCACCTGTGCTGTTGGCTGTAGTGCCAGGGGGGATGGTGTGTGCGATATACCTCCCTGCTTTTGTTTAAGAGGGCTGTGCTGCTACAGTCCCTATAAATATAGCAACACATCACCGTGAGCTAAGACCCTTCTTATCTGGTGCCGCTGTGGCCAAAGTAAGAGTACATATCTATAAATATTGAACTGAAGAACACACACACACACACACACACACACACACACACAGCACGCACACGTGCTCGCATGCACGTCTCGTGGCAGCACGATATGATATGTTATACATTATTTAAACGTAATTAATTAATTATGAAGCAATGCATGCTTAAATCAGCCTGTCATGCAACCAACCACAAACAGTGCCAGACCTGGCTGGCAGTGAGAATGACATCCACAGACCTTCTATGCAGCAGCAGCAACACACTGACAGTGAGTGTCATATTCCCATTACAGTGACACTGGGTTGGCCGCCGGCCTATACTGTATATCCTCATGGCCCTGTGGGGTCCTTTGGCACGGCACGGAATGGGGCAGGGTCCTTTGGCACGGCACGGAATGGGGCAGGGTCCTTTGGCATGGGACGGGCCGGGGCAGGGTCCTTTGGCACGGGACGGACCGGGGCAGCAGCATGACTCTCTGCACCGAGCGGAGAGAGCGGCCAAGGCACTTTGCTGACACAGTGGGTACAAGTTCACCCGCCAGGCCGTTGGAACTGTGGCGTTATTATAGCGGGGACTGTTGCCAGGTGCTTTTGTTAACCCATTTAGGCCCGCATTTTTATGATTTAAAAAGAATAGCAGACCTACAAGCTCGTAGCTCGCCACTCGGTGGCGCGCTATGAGCTTGTAGATCTGCTATTTTTCAATAGCTAAAGTATAACATAATGCTTAGTTATAAAACACCAAAAGGGGTCCCCGTCTAGAATGGTTTAAGTCAGAATGGAGGATAATGGTGCTGTGACAAACATGTACAGCGTATATATAAGACCACTGCACTCAGCATTAAAACATGGTTAAACTATATACGTGGCTAAACTTAATATAATAATAGCCGTAACTTCGATAGCAAAGACATACGTATAGTGCTCGTATACCAGGGATGCCCAAGAGGTGGCACACCACATGACATGCCCCCCCAAAAATATATATATATTATTTAAATGTAAAAACAAAAGAAAGTATTGTATGTATTGCACAAATGTCAGTAGCATTACAAAGTTATATACACACCGTATATAAGAAAACTACGTGGTATATGTAATGCCATTGCCTCTATTCCAAAGCCCCCTCAGGCACATTGTTGAACTATTTTACAGCGATTGGATCATATTTTTTGGGGGTGGGTAGTGGGTATAGAGCTTGTTGATCTCTCAAGACCAAAAAGTGTGGTGTACACCAACAGTATCATCGAGCAGCCAGACATTCTACTGTTGGTTGCTGGAGGCTATAGGTTCTTATAGCTTGCTTATGTTCCTTGGTGACTATATTTCTGTGTATTTGATGTATTACCGTGTTGTGCTTCCTTACTGTAAATCATGGATTAAGAGCGTCTGCTAAATGCCTAAATTATTAAATTGTAATTCATGCTGTAGCCTATACATCTATATATATCTGGTATAGTTTAGCAACACCATCTGCAAGTTACTGGCATTCATATAAGCTGACATTTTGGACTTATCTCTAATTACAGCCATATTTTATACTATACGGCATTTCAAAAAGAGACAATGTGTTGCATCATGATACGTTGTGAGCTTGTAGATCTGCTATTTTTTGGCAATTCTGCATAATGAGAACATTTTGTACCGAAACTATATTTTTATGCCAATAAAA
Organism: Protomyctophum bolini; assembly: GCF_963924005.1. Taxonomy (NCBI): domain Eukaryota; kingdom Metazoa; phylum Chordata; class Actinopteri; order Myctophiformes; family Myctophidae; genus Protomyctophum; species Protomyctophum bolini. The sequence goes on along the minus strand of NC_137867.1, from coordinate 39,787,887 downwards.
TGTTATTTTAATCAAGTCACATTTTGAATTCAGGCCTTGTACCTCTAACATATAGTATTTCTATACGTTGTGGTGTTGCTACTTTAGCTTATAGAGTATTTCTTCATCTGTGAATGAACAGAGACTTGGAGAGCAGTGGGAAGGTTATGGGGTAATACATTAATGCACCCAGAAGCTCACTGCCACCGTCATGCATCTCGAAGCCACGCGACCAAAAATGTGACAAACGAAGAACAAATGGTTTATGTAATAGTATAAAAGATATAACTTCATTGTTGTGGAATATATCCCCCCCCCCCCCTTTCAAGTTGAAGTTGACAATAAATCGCTAAAAGCCCGTGTGGAGTACAAAAAAGAAAAGAAAAATCACAAGAGAGTCGTACAAAAAGAAATCTAAACATCTCATGAATACTCCTTTGAGTAGACACACTATGTTTCTTTCAAACAGTAAGACATTTTCCTCCTCTTATTAGCTCTAACCGATTTCTGCCACCAGTGTAATGCTCCCTGAATCTCAGCGGGCCATTACGCGAGCGCACAGACGAAATTGACAATAGGGTGAAACGACAATACGGGGGGGGGGGGGGACGAGGGGGACGAGGGGGGTTCGTGGGCGCGGAGGATCACTGACGCCGTTTGCCGTGTTAGAGCTGCTTTTTTTAAAGTGTTATTTCAATTAACCCATTCAGGCCCATGAGGACGATTCTACAAATGTACTAAAATCCTGACAGTTTTCAAAAACAAAAAACAAAACGCATGTTTCTATGTCAGTGGTTCTCAAACTATTTCATGTCAAGGACCCCCAGAATTATATGTATCTGGCCCGTCGACTCCCATCTGAAAATATGTTGTTCCAGGGACCCCCCTCCCCCCAAAAAGCAAACGTTTGAGTTAAAAACGTTCACCGTGAAATAATATATATTCAGATCTACATGATCTATACATGCTTGTAGATCTGCTATTTCTCAATATCTAAAGTATAACATATAATGCTTAAAACACCAAAAAGGGGTTTCCCGCCCAGAATGGGTTAAAAAGCGGATAAACTGCTGATTAATTCAGCACACTTCCCAATTACAGATCAAACGGGCCTCCTGGGGGCCCCTAGCGAAGCCCCCAAAGATGGCAGATGCTGAGGACACTTTCAGGCATATTTCATATGGCTATGAAATATTGAGCTGGTGTGTGGCTGCCGCGTCGAGGTACCGCTGGGGTGTCTGTGTTGTTCGGGGGCTCTATGTAAATCTGCCTGTGACACCGACTAGCAGCGTGTATGGACTGATATCTGGGACAACGTTGTGGGAAGAGAGAGAGACACTACGGGGAAATGATGCAATCTGATGCTAAGACGTCGCCACTGTCGCAGACAACCAAAGAGAGTGTTTATATTCGAGCGTTCTTCTTCCGTGAAGCGATGCTGGTGCAGGAACTTGCAAGAATGAATCAGTTAAAGGAATAGCAGAAGAAAACAGGTCTGCAGGATATATGCGTTATTATTGTATTATCGTGGGATCGAAGCCTTCGGATGGCAGAAAGACAAGCAGCGAGAGTCTGTCATCACACTTTCTAAGGCAGGTTTTTAAAGTGGGGGCCAGGGAGGCCAATATAGGAAAGGAGAGGGGGGGGGGGGGGGGGGAGAACAAATTCATAATATTAATTGTGCCAGTTTAGCCAATATCTACACTATTGTGTGCGTGTCATTATTGTCAAATGTCTTCACCACAATTATTTTCAAACATTTTTGAAAATTGCGAAATAACCCTATATATCTTCTCACTATTATATTTTTATTTTCTCGCTCACTGCAGCGCTATCGCATATTCGGAAACGGTTATCGGAAACGGTTTCAGGAAATAAAGAACGGTATCGGTATAGAATCTATAGATACATCTCATACATCTCAACAGCAAAACAGGCAAATAAACAACATACAAATGTAAGTGGTGCAACTCCGTGGGGGGTCCCCGGAACTTCCAGACCCGCAGGAACACGCCCAGGGTGCTGGCCCGGTTCTGGCGAGCCGCAAACGGTCGAGAAATGACAGAGTTACCGTGTGGTGAACCCCGGGGTGTCCCTCTACTGTAATGTACTGTACTGTACTGTACTGTAACACCTGAAATCATTATATATATAGGCCTACAGTTAATATGTATGCTGCACAACAGTGACACTTGGTTATGAAAACCAACCAAATGCCATTTTCGTGCTCAGACACAGCCAGCCAGGCACACACAAAGCTACTTAATGAAGTGGTTGCACCACTTAAAAAAAAGTCACACTGACTGCACGGCCTTCCTTCGCTTTCTACTTGCTTGGTTCTCATTCTCAGGAAGTCATTAATGTATATATGGCATGGTGGGATACTGTGCGTCAAGGTGCCTACCTCATGATATTCTCCTTCTCTAAGGTAAAGGCTATGGGGGGGGGGGTAAACTTTAGTGGGCTCAACCTATCTCGATGATGATAGCTCCTTACAGTGCAAGAACTACAGCAGACAATTTCCAGCCTCCTCTTCCCCTTAGCCCATTAAGACCGGGAACCCAATCCTGGTCTCTAAACTGCCTCCCCCTGGCCAGCCGGGGCGCCAGATGGAGGGGAAGGAACTGGTTGGAATAACGTGTTCCTTCCACGTCCAACCGGGAAAACTCTCCCCGTGTGTAGAGCCCAGGATCACATTAGATCATTAATACAGGGGTGAAAAATGGGTTACAGAATCGTGGGATAAAATTAAAAAAACAAACTTTATATATAGATTTTAGCCACTTTAACCATCCATTTCATACATTGGCTATTTTCTTTTTAATTGTGAAAATACCTGCAAATCTTAGAAAAAATCTTTTAAAACAAACATCTTCATCTCAAATCTTTTGCCTTCATGGGGTGTCCCCTGGAACAACACTATTTTGAGATGGGTGTCGGTGGCCAAATACATACATTATAATATTCTGGGGGTTCATTTCCTTGACATGAAACAGTTTGAGCACCACTGATATAGAAACATCATCATCTTATTATTTGTTGTATATACAGTATATAGACTCGGGTCCTGCAGGTCTCAATGCCTTAGTGTGTCCATAACTCATTGGAGCAGTAGGAGCAAACAAAGTGCTGTAACAGCTCTCTGGACGGGAGTTTGGCTGGTCCAGTTGCCTCCTCTCTCTCTCTCTCTCTGTGTCTCTCTCCCTCTCTCATGCCGCCTCCCCCAAACGGGCCCGCGGCACTTTGTAACCAACCACTTCCCACGTCCCAAAAGACCCGCACCGGACCAATAGTGCTGGAAAATCCAATGTGAAACATAACACATAAATCATCTTTTAAGCACGAGAAGAGCAGGTGTGAGGCATAAACAGTGTCGACGCTTTGCTTTCTCAATGATGTAAATAATTTATCAAACCCGCACGCACGCACACACGCACACACACATACACACAGCAGTTTATTCCATCCCAGTCAGTGTGTAATCCTCAGACGCCGTTTTAGTGGAGGGCCTGTCAAGACACGTGCACGTCAGCTGTACACACACGCACGCACACACGGACACACACACACACACACGGACACACACACACACACACAGTGTTTTCGAGGCGGCCCTGTCTGTCGCTGTAATGAATCCCACTGTGATCGCTCTGCCAGTTGTGGTCATCACTCTCTGACCAACACACACGCACGCACACACACACACACAACACACGCACCCCCCTGGTCCCCCACGCATACACAAGATTACACGCATGCTCATGCATGCATGCATGGATGCATGCATACACGCGCACACACACACACACAAAGTCACACACACACACACACAGGTCCTGCTGACTGCCTGCTCATTCATCATGCGACCCCTTGTGGAGCTGCCTGTGGGAGTCTGGGGAGACGCCGGAGATGGAAGGACTGGGGAGAGGAGAGGAGAGGAGAGGAGAGGAGAGGAGAGGAGAGGAGAGGAGAGGAGAGGAGAGGAGAGCTGTAGGGTGATGGTGGCAGGAGGGGGTGTCTGAGAGCCCGGCTTATAGGGGGAGAGAGAGAGAGAGAGAGAGAGAGAGAGAGAGAGAGAGAGAGAGAGAGAGAGAGAGAGAGAGAGAAAAGGAAGGAAGGAATTCAGGAAGGAAGGGGTTAGAGAAAGAAAGAAAGAAAGAAAGAAAGAAAGAGAGAGAGACAGAGAGAGATGGGGAAGAATGATCTAAGCTATAGGGGGTCCTAAACATGTCCACAAACAGCCACACCCTGAGAAATGGCTTCAGAAAAAAAGGATAGGAAAAATATTGAAGTTACCTGAAAATAGCCAATCAAAAACAGCTGATCACAGCCAATTACAATCACAGCTGTGTGATCATAGTGGTGAACATATATAGCTGATGTAGCCGTAGTAGATCTGCTATTTAGGGAACATTTTTGAAAATAATTGATACTAATTACAAATATATGCCCAACGGATGCCTGGTTAAAAGTGGTTAAATTGTCCATAATAATTGTACAGTATATAAATTAAATGTACATGAAATGATAGATTTATTCTTTTTACATGCATTTAATGATTTGTTTCCTTTCAAATGCCGTCTGGCGGAACTCCCCCGCTTTGAAAACCTGTGATGTGGAGATGCATACAGTACAGACGGAGAGGGATGTCTGTTGTCTGTCTGTCTGTCTGTAGCTACATATCCTGTGATGTGGAGAGGCATACAGACAGAGATGTCTGTCTGTCTGTCTGTAGCTACATATCCTGTGATGTGGAGAGGCATACAGTACAGACGGAGAGGGATGTCTGTTGTCTGTCTGTCTGTCTGTCTGTCTGTAGCTACATATCCTGTGATGTGGAGAGGCATACAGACAGAGATGTCTGTCTGTCTGTAGCTACATATCCTGTGATGTGGAGAGGCATACAGACAGAGATGTCTGTCTGTCTGTAGCTACATATCCTGTGATGTGGAGAGGCATACAGACAGAGATGTCTGTCTGTCTGTCTGTAGCTACATATCCTGTGATGTGGAGAGGCATACAGACAGAGATGTCTGTCTGTAGCTACATATCCTGTGATGTGGAGAGGCATACAGACAGAGATGTCTGTCTGTCTGTAGCTACATATCCTGTGATGTGGAGAGGCATACAGACAGAGATGTCTGTCTGTCTGTAGCTACATATCCTGTGATGTGGAGAGGCATACAGACAGAGATGTCTGTCTGTCTGTAGCTACATATCCTGTGATGTGGAGAGGCATACAGACAGAGAGGCAGGAACATGCACACAGACATCAAAGGGGGCTTCAGCCCATCGCCCTTTTACCCGCGTCTGTAAAACAACTGCCCTCTCCAGACCACGAATGCAGCATTTACTATGGTGGAATGCATGCTAATGCCACTCCTTTCCATGCCATGCCGGAAGGCAGCATTCAGGAGTATTGCTTTTTTTCCTCACGTTTTCTCCTGAACTTGAACACAGTATTTTTGCGTTGAACAAATGTGTTTAGAAATCCATGTGGTACACACACCGCATCTCCACTATAGCTAAAGAGTGCTGGGTTGCGCCCCGAAAATAACTGATCTACAAGCTCTCAACGCGTTGTGAGCTTGTAGATCTGCTATTTTTGACCAAAAGTGCTCTCTTTTACGGGATTTCAGGCCCAGCCCCTCTAACACGCTCTGCATGTCCCTGCATAGAGGGATGTCTGTCTGTCTGTCTGTCTGTATGTATGTAGCTACACACTAACCCTGCGGTTCTGATCGCCAGCGCACAGCCACAGAGACCCCCGGAGACCACCATAGCCCCTCCAATCCTCTCCACATCCTCCACAGGGACAGAAACCAACCAACCAAGCAAGCACTCCCTTCTGGATGGATAGACAAGACAGACACCCTACCAACTGTTTATACATGAGTCACATATACTTTAATTATCAGGGTTTCGATCACTTACATCATACTTACTTAATATACTGTATGGATCGTTTGCATAATTCACCCGTGTGCACTTGCCCCAAAATAACAGATTTTTAAACTTGTATAGTTTTTGTTGTATATCGGTCAGAAACATTGTCATACAACAAAGTCACTGGTCACTGGTCACAAAGTCACTGGTTCAGGGACCCCCAGGGGTCCCTGAACCAGGGAATTCCACAGGGAATTCCACAGGGTCCCCAGCTAAATCATCGATAGTAAGGAACCAAATGCACCCTTTCTGGGTCTGTAACTCAGTCAGTGTATACAAAGAAATGTAATGGAACCAAATGTACTCTCCAGATAAATTAATAGAGATACAATTCACATCAAACAGTGTGTCCAACCAAGGCCCACTCTAATGCATGTCGAACTGGTTGCCCTTGAAATTTAAAGCGGCTTGAAAACCACTGCTTTTGAAAGAAGATTTGGGCCATCATAGAAGATGTTTCATCTTTTTGTTGTCTGCGGTTGTTGACAATCAGCCGCTGAGCTCCACTCTGCCTCTAAGCTAAACGCTACGGATATAGCCTGCCCCAGCAGCGTTAAGTGCATATCTAAATAGTTGATGAGCGCTAAGCTGTCGGAGGGGGCAATGCAGTGTCGCCAGTGGGCTCTCATTGAGCGTTGCCTATACAAGACGCCCGGTGGGACTGCTTTATACAACCTGGCATCCCGCTGCTTGCGAGGGGAACCTGGGACGGGACGCACGATGCTATCAGAAACACTACAGCACACAGTGTGGGTTAATTTAACCTATTCTGGGCGGGAACCCCTTTTGGTGTTTTAAGCGTAATGTTATACTTTAGCTATTGAAAAATAGCAGATCTACAAGCTCATAGCGTGCCGTGCTACGAGCTTGTAGGTCTGCTATGATTTTTTATGCGACGCAAATCTTTCACTATACTGTATATTCTTTCAGAGCGAACGTCTTTAACAATCAGTGCCGGGATTCCTTCAAAATAGAAGCTCTGGGGTGCCGGAAAGACATGGTCACTTTTACTCTGAACAATTGAACAGAATGATTTAGATCAAGAGTTATTAACGTTTTAAGATTTTCGATCTCGTCGGCTGAAATGGATGACGCCCCACATCGAATGCTCCCAGCCTGTGAAGCGATGCGATCGGTTTTGATGCACTTGAAAATCTTGAAAGCGTCCGCAGCCCACCCATCTGACCAGATACTAGAACGCTTGCTCTCGAAACACATTCGCTCCAGGGCGTATACATCCGGCGGAACTGCTCGGCCTGGTATTCCTAAACGTAACCTCTGTTAACTATGCTTAAAGCGTTTATATCTAACCTTATTCCTATAACCTTAACCGGTCCCTGGCCAGACAAAAGTCGGGCAGCTTTACTAGTTCAGGCGTCTCTCGAGCTAGACTGCTGACTTACACAACACTTTCAAATGCTTCCGTCAAACATGCTGAAAATGACCCGGGAGTAAATTGGATGCCTTTCCATTTCGTCTTTGCCGTTTTGACCGACCGTAAATCTAATTAGTCGAAGCATATATAGTAAATATAGGTTTTTTCTTTGCAGAAACGGACATCCAAAACGACATTTTAAAGATGTTTTAGAATACATTTTTCGTGAAACAGAAATGTACGTAGCACACAAGAATACTGGTTCAGAAAGTGTACTGCAACTGTTGTTGTGACACCAAGTCTGAGACAATATTGTACGGTGGGGTGTGTGTCTGTGTGTGTGTGTGTGTGTGTGTGTGTAAGCATATTAGAATGTGATAAACAGAAGAAATTAGGAAAATTTCCCTGGCCCTTGAGAAATGTCTGTGTTTATGGTTAAAGAATATTTGAGGAGTTGGAGGAGGCTAATATTATGAACATTTCTGAGACCTCTTATTTTACGTGATGCTACGTGCCTTTCCCAAGAAATCTTTGGTCGTTGGAAGGAATAGTGAATGTATTTAGCTTCTGTCCTGATTCATACTAAGTTGCGTGCCGGCCTGGGCGAAAATACATCATCTACAATAACACAATGCCTTGCGACTGAGCTTGTACATCTGCAGATTATAATTTTTCGTCCAAAAATTCTATGATGTCCTCACAAGTATACAGCAGTAATACAAATGTGTGTGTGCGTGCGTGCATGTGCGCCCGTGTGTGTGTGCCTGTGTGTGTGTGTGTGTGTGTGTGTGTGTGTGTGTGTGTGTGCGCGCCCGTGTGTGTGTGTGTCAGAGACGATGTTGCGGCGCATGTTTCATTCTCCTCCAGAGAGATGTGAGCTGATGCCTCTCTCTCTCTCTCTCTCTCTCTCTGTGGCAGCAGTGTGGAGAGAGATGGAGGAGCCAGGCTTGTCCAGAATGGATGTCTCTTGAAGGCGTTTTGTTGTTGCTCACCCCCCCGGACCCCCAGGGACCATTAAGCTGAAAATAATTGGCTGTGAATCTCCTCCCTTCATCGATCCTTTGGAGTCAGTGAACTCTCTGAGACACAGCGCGGCGAGAGAGGGGAGAGAGAGAGAGAGAGAGAGAGAGAGAGACAGAGAGAGAGGAAAAGAGAGAGGGGAGGGGGACACGCACACAAACAGGGAAATGCATGTGGGTATGCACGCCCCCCCCCCCCCCCCCCCACACACACACACAGTGAAACAAATGCACACTAGAGAGTGCTCACACACACACACATGCAGTGTGGCATAAGACAGACGATGAGCCTCTACATACAGTAAAATGGAGAGAGAGAGAGAGAGAGAGAGAGAGAGAGAGAAGATGAAGTGGAAAAAGAGCAAAAGCTAGAGCAAAGGAGAGGCAAGAGGCAACATGAGGGTTCAAACCGTGGAAGTCAGCAACTCGATACAAGGAAGAAGCACTCGCTGGGCCTTAGAATAGCAGTCGTTGGTTCTCTCTGCGGAGGTTAAATCAAGTGAATTTCTTCAACTCTAAAAGATGCGTGTGCTCGTGTGTGTGTGCGTGTTTATTATTTTTTTCTTCTTCTTTGGAACAGAGACGGAGGAGACTGGCCCTAACATGTCGTGGCCCGGCCCATTTATCTGGCGGTGACAGTCCCACTATACCCCCAGTCACAGTCAGTCTCTCTCTCTCTCTCTCTCTCTCTCTCTCTCTCTCTCTCTCTCTCCCTCCACCAATACAACAACAGCACCACTTTACTTTACTTTACACCACAGGCTGAAGAGCAACCACTGGCCAACAGAGGGCGCCCATGCCATTCCACAGATTCAGCCCCTGAGCAACACCACCACACCACCACTGTGTGCAAACCAATGCCCACCGTGCCAGTGTCTTTGGCAGCAAATTTAGATTTTTAATTTTAGTCAGTGTATTTTGAAAAGTTTTCATTTAGTTGTAGTCACATTTTAGTCACCTGGAATGTGTTGGTGTTAGTTTAAGTCGACTAAATGTCATGAGATTTTAGTCGACTAAAACTACAGTTGATTTAGTCGAACAAAATGTGATGCCGTCATAATGTAATCACTTGCTGAATATAGCCGATCTACAAGCCCACAGCTCGTCGTCAACAAATAAAAACTAGACCGTTGGGGAGGGACTAGTGGACAAGGGATCCAGTATAAGTAAAAGACACAAGCTCATGTTACATGCTGAAAATAGAAGATCTACAAGCTCACAACGTAGATTGTCTATTTTCAGCAAGTGTAAAATCAGTCATTACGACAGAATCAAGGGATAGATTGTTTTTTTTTTGTCATTCCATCATCATTTGATGACCGGGTGTTCGGTCAATTGAGTCTCCTACCAGAGAGGAATGAGTCAAAAACTACAAATAAATCGCCATGAATTCAAGGCTTCATGGGGTGTGTAATTGATAAAACATAAGTCATGTTGCGGGTGAACTATTCCTTTAACACACACTATACTTGAACCCGAGTGGAATAGTAAGAGAGTGGCGACACGCTTTGATCTCGCCGCAAAGCGGGTGCCTATGGGCTATAGTTCCAAACATTGGAACTATCCCATTGAGATAGAATGAGCACTTCCGCATTCCATTGTTACAATGGGAGTCACCGTGTCGCCACTCTCTTAACCCATTCTGACCGGGCACCCATTTTGGTGTTGGCATCATGTTATGCTTTAGCTATTGAAAAATAGCAGATCTACAAGCTCATATCGCGCCACCGAGTGGCGCGATACGAGCTTGTAGGTCTGCTATTTTTGAAAAATCGAAGAACGACTTGACATTTTTAGAATCTGATCTCAGGTCAGAATGGGTTCATCAGACCAGTGTGTGTTCAGTGGAAACCTCGTATGATTCTGATCTCAGGTCAGAATGGGTTAATATATTACTCTGACTTGATCATACTAAAGCGGCACACAAAAGCATAAAAACGCATTTTGAGCTTGTAGATCTGATACGTTTGAATTTTATATTTCTATTCTGAAAAGTAACGTATGACGTTTCCACCCAACAGAGACACATATTAATAATTAGTCATTAATTAGCCGGTGTGAGGATATTTCAAGGTTTTCCAATGCCGTCTCTGTGCTATAATTAAGACATTTTGTAAGAAAGAGTGACGCTATCTTGGAACAGTATATATTGGAATCAAGATTGAGGATTCAGGAAAATTGGGAGTCAAACTGGGGGTCCTTGAAATTAAACGGGTTTTGAATCACTGCTAGAGCCGTAAAAATCTTCTCTTATGAAAACTAAGTGAAAACTATTCAAGAGACTAATGACTCAAACTAAAATCAAAATTTGCTGCCAAAAACAACACTGACTACAATCATCTACACCTGTTAATAGCTCTTTCACAGCGCTATATTTCACAGTAATTGCCAGGTAATTCAAGTTAAGTGCTGAGCACCAAGTAGGATTTCTGTAGTACACATCTCCTGGTGTCTGGTACTCTTTTCATAATCACCATGTGTTAATAATAGCTGTCCCTATATGGGAGGTATGAATATGTTCGTAGGTAAAATAATGAATACCTGCTTACTATTTCATTATTAACTGGTTCAGACAGTATGACGTGTGGGCACGTCATAAGCAATCCAACAGACGGGTGATAGGACGTGTACACGTCCTTATAATAGTTAACTAAAACTAACAAAAAAACATTTCAGTTAACTGAAACTAAATAAAAAATAAATAGAAAAACGATAACCAAACTGAAACTGTATTGTGTGTTCACAAAACTAACTGAAATGATAGACAAAATACCCTTAGTTTTAGTTTTTTATCAACATTTATATGCCTTTCGGTCATTTATAATATATATTGGTATTCACCCTTTGCTTTGAGTTGCTTAGTGGATTGGATGATTGCACTCTCACACAGTAATAAAGGGGAAAAAACATATTGGTCATTTTTACACTGTGTTAGGGAACTCAGCTTGGTATGGTGGGTCAGTATCTGGGTCAGTATGGTGGGTCAGTATCTCTCTCACAGGCAAGACAGAACTGTCATCATTAAAGGCAATCTCTGGAGCCAGTGGCGATTCTATCTTCAGAATCAGGGACCTAACGCTTGCCCCCCCACAGAGCCAGGATCATCACAGATTACCTCCAGAATTTGGGAGTGGAGAGGATGGAATGGCTTGCCGTGAGTCCAGACCTCAACCCATTTGAACACTTGTAGTGCAGGAACAAACACTCAATAAGAGCCTTTGTTTTTTTACCCCTACCCGGGGTAGAACAAAACAGGACATAGTTTTTTCATGTCTTTAGGTTGTCCCCTTCATGAAATTGATGGTCCCAAGTTTTACTTTTACTGCAAAAGTCATGAAATTGATCCAGCCCAAAGGTTATACGGTACCCCTGCATATCTTTAAAATGTCCTCTTCATGAAATGGATGGTCACTCTTATTGTATTATAAGAGTATAATACAATATATTATTGCAATATTTAGTTCTATTGTGAATCTGCAGCCCTTTAAATAATATAAGGCCTTATCAGACATAGCAAAAAGTATCCAACTACAGTATATCTTCAAACTATTTATTTGACTGCAAAAGTCATGCAATTCTTCAATAAACGTTCTGCACCAACAAAGTGTAGACATTTTTCTGCGGGGAGTTAATCCTGCACCGTTTTCCAACTTGAGATTTAAATCATATTTGAGTGTCTACAGGTAGGACTAGGAGCCCTATACACAAAGCAACCAGAAAAATATGATAAGATAGGGCTCTTAGGCCTTTAGGTTTAGGCTATGGTACAAACCAGAAAGCAGGTAGGGATGTAGCTCTGGTCCATAGCCTTACTCATGGACCAGAGCTACAAAACAAGATGTTAAGACCGCTAAACCAAATAGAAAAAGCGTTGTTTATGGCTCCTTTTTTTTGGTCTTTTAACATGTAATGTCTATGGAGTGACGTCACGTCATCACCACTAGGTCTGGAAAGGGGGCGAGGAAAGGGGGCGTGGAAGGGCTGTGAGACAGGCCTATTTCGATGTCACATGGGTCCGACATGTGGCATTGCGTGCAGTTAGGGTTGGGGACAAATTGGACAATGTTAGTAATGGAGCGAGTGGGCAAGCTTGCGTCAGTGGCACATCAACATAAAGCTCTGAGTGCATTTCCTCTATCACAAACTATCAAGTTTTAGCTATTTCAGGGTCTTGGCTCTCTTGAGTGGATATTGTTCATCCATGTCCAAATAAATGACTCACCGGCTAATGCATCCATTAGCTCGTATGTTTTAGTTTTTTTCTTCTCCATCTTCATCCAAAAACAGCTCATGGACGGGTGCTCAAAACACCTTAGTGGTCAGGAGGTACACGCACATCCCAGTCAATTCAACGGGAGCTTGAACAAAAGAAATAAACTGAAAAAGGAGAAAGTCTGCACACCGTTTTAAAAGCTAAAAAAAAAAAATAAGGCACTAAATGATACTTTGTCTCGCTAGATTAGTTTTTAAATATATTTGCCACTGTGGACCTGCATTTTTGCTGTTGTTGTTGGCGTTTGTTTTTACTGCTGTTGAGACCGAAGACACATTTCCACACATGGACAACAGTATGAAACTAACTACCGGTACGTAGTTACTTGCAACAAAACCTGGTTGAGGAATGCGATGCCATCCCACAGCAAAATGTGTCTAGGTTGGTGACCATGAGGAGGAGGTGCGGCTGATTTGGGATATTCTACCCACTACTGAGTCCATACCACTGAGTGTAAACATTGTTGTTTTTTTCCTTATTACTATGGGAGAGTGCAATCATCCAATCCACCAAGCATCTTAAAGCGAGGGTTGAATACCAACCATTTGCCATTTTTTGGAGGCGCTACCGTACGTTTAGCAGTATTGCTCATTCCACGAAAGCCCGGTCCTTACAATCTATACCTCATTGTACAGGTGACAACGATCAACAATTAAAATGATATAAAACATAATTCCAATTGGTATTATCAAAGTGGAGAAATAATGGACCAAAGTTACGTTTTCTAACTTTTATTGCCGAGTTTATATTTTTAAATGGTATCTTTGAGTTTTTATTACATAATACTTACTCTGAGCTTTTTGAATCCTATACCCGACAAATAACGGAAAAAAACCTAAAACTGAACTAAAATTTAACTAAAACTAAGCATTTACCAAAATAAAAACTAAATAAAGACTAGCAAACCCACTAAAACTAACTAAAACTAAACTATAATGAAAACCCAAAACTATTATAACCTTGGTCCTATAGCACATTTTCAATGATATCAAACGAGAGAGAAATATTCTGATTTTTTTTCAGATATGCATATGCGTCTCCTCATGCCGAACTACTTTTGACCTCTGACCTTTAGATCACCCACCATTTCGAATTATATTAAAAACAGTTCAAATCAATCTCCCGGGATCTTTGATAAAAATGCACGAAAATGTCTACACGTGAACTTTGGACCTATATTGACAAACTATAGCAATTGTTTAAAAATGAAAACTTTTGGCCAAAAGCCATGGATCTTGTTTCCACATGTGCCTTGACTCATGGGGAACACATCTGTCACTTTGACCAGTAAGCGCCGCCCTCAGATTTTCCGCCATTTTGAGCAGTTAAAAGACAATTTGTACAAAAAAATCACACCTGTGTGAAGTGAGGGGCACTAATATATTAGTCTAACAGTTAGACTAATATATTTGTGCCCCTCACTTCACACAGGTAATCAACATGAGTTAGACTCTAATGTTGATTAGGTGATGTAATGGTGGTGTAAAACAAACGGTGTCTGTCTGTCTCTCTCTCTATATTTGGGGTACGAACAGCTGCAATACCGCTGGGTGACCTAAAGTGGCACTGTTGAGCAGAGCTAAAAGGGCTTATTGCTGCTTGCAGCTGTATTATTATTTATTATTATTACTACACTTATTCTTATTAATATTATTCTTATTATAATTATTAACGGTTGATATTTCAAGGATATACGGAGAGAGAGAGAGAGAGAGAGAGAGAGAGAGAGAGAGAGAGAGAGAGAGAGAGAGAGAGAGAGAGAGTCGTGGGGGTTTGCCATTGTGGGCATTCATCTTCAATTACCTCCCTCAATCTTCATGTAGTCAGCTCTGGATTTAATTAAATCTATAACCATCTGTCTTCATCGTTTCTGTTGTTGCTTTGCTGGAGGAGTGTTTGTAAGCAGCGCTCACATCGCCCCACACTCCCATCGTCAATAACACATTAAGACCCGAGGCTGATAAAAAAAAGGTCTTCTAAATCCTAACACTTTTCTGAAAAACCTATGCTTCTATACCAGTGGTGCTCAAACTATTTCATTTCAAGGAGCCCCACAAATAAATGTATTTGGCCGCCGACCCCCGTCTGACAATATGTTGTTCCAGGGGCAACCAGTCGGAAGCAAAGATTCGAGTTAAAAACGTTCGCTGTGAACGAATGTATATTCAAAGATTTGCACACATTTTCACGATAAAAAAAAAGCTACAAGCAAATCTACAAGCTCATAGTGCGGCACTCGCTATTTTTCCAACAGCTACAGTTTAAAATAATGGTTAAAGTGGTCAAAAGCTATAAAGGTGACACAGGTGCGTCCTCAGGTCTAAACGGGATAAGGCTCGGCTGAGGGGGCTGGGCGCTCTCGGTGAAGAATTGATGGGCGCCGAGGACACGACAGGGGGTGTTCGTTTTTGGTATCACTCACTCTTCAGGCTGCACACACACACACACACACACACACACACACACACACACAGTTCTTCATCACCATGAATATGGAATATTATTATTTACATAGCCCCCCCGTCTGTCCGTCGGCTCCGTCCGTAACATGACACCGAGGTAATTAGGCCTCTTCATATTCATACTTCAGAAATGACATGAATAATAATCTTTGCAACCCCCCCCCCCCCCCCCCCCCCCCACCATCACCGAAAAATAGGTCAGGGATAATTGAATTTGTTTATCGTATATTCTCCCATTAAGAGTAATCAGATAAGTACTGGGCAACGACGACGGGCCCTCGTGACAACATGGTCCGTCCACTGCTGATGAACCGTCACGTTAATTGAAGTTAATGGCCAGGGGGGGGGGGGGGGGGGCAGAGAGTGGAGGAGGGATAGGAGAGAGAGGAGGGGAGGATGTCTTTGGTCCCCTTCCGATTGAACTCGCTTCGGACGGGGCGAGGGGAAGTCCGTTCCAAGAGGTGACGTTTGGGGACGTGCCAAATTTGTAGGTCAGTCGCGCGCCGGGCGGCACCACACAGCAGATCTACAAGTTCTTATCTATGGGGTCGGCTACTAGGCCTACACTTTCAGCACGCGACATGTCGTTGACAGCCTGACCCCGAGCCCATTTTGTACATTTATTAAAGGAGGTGAAGTTCGGGTATATATTGTGGTCGCCTCGACTTGGAGCAAGTGTGAGGTGGGGGGGGGGGGGGGGGTTTGAGCGAACAAACACAAACACATGAAATATTTACCGAGATTAACTATTCACGAGTTCCCTACCATGAGCGTAGCCATAGCCTTGGCTGTCTGTGTGGGAACAGTGGCAGGATATAGTGTAGCATAAGCTGTGACAGTGATCTCAACGACGCATACACAGGCCACAGCGGCTGGGGGGAGGGGGGGCAGAGGGAAAGAGCTCTGTTCCTCCTCGTCATTCTAACGATGGAAGAAGAAAAAAGCTTGCTCATGTTAAGTCCGTCTCACTTCCTGCCCTAAAAAGAGAAACAAATCAATCACCGCCCGCGATCCGCTGAACCTTCCCAAGGGATTCGACGAACCCGTGGAGGGGAGGGAGGGGCCTCGTTGAACTCCCAGCATGCATTGCATTACCACGCACGTGGACAAAGGTATATACCTGGCAGAGCCGTGGCCTTGTGGAAGGAAGGAAGGAAGGAAGGAAGGAAGGAAGGAAGGGTGCGGCCGTAACAAGGCTTGACGGCCGGGGAGCTCAGGAGGAAAGCAACAATCAATAGCTTAGCCCCCGGGAGGGAGGAAGAGAGTATGGGGAATGAGTGTGTGTGTGTGTGTGTGTGTGTGCACATGCACGGACGTGTGCGTGCGCTCGCGTGCGTGCGCTCGCGTGCGTGCGTGCGGAGGGAGCACAGACTTCAGAACCAATCTCCTCTTTAGGTATCAGAGTGTCTCACTTCCTCTCTCTCTCTCTCTCGCATGTTGCTTGCTCTAAGTGAGGGGAGCAGTAAAGAGGGAGCCTGTGGTGACAGTCAAATGAACAGAGGCAGTAAACCACTGGCAGAGAGAGAGAGAGAGATAGAGAGAGAAATGGAGAGAGAGAGAGAAATGGAGAGAGAGAGAAATGGAGAGAGCGAGAGAGAGATAAATGGAAAGAGAGAGAGAGAGAGCCCTTTGTGGTGCTGATCTGTGGAGGGAACCTTCTCTCTACACTCCTCTACTCACAGCGGTCTACGGAACGCTTCCTGGTGGGTCTGTCACTTCCCCTCAGGCTCTATACGTGTGTGTGTGTGTGTGTGTGTGTGTGTAACTGCGTGCGTACACATGCACGCTCGTGCATGTGTATGTACGTACGTAAGGGAGTTTGCAGGTGCACTCCTGTGTGTGAACGTGTGTGCGACTGCGTGTGCACGGTGGGCGTGTCTGTACAGTTATGTAGGGAAATCTCAACGTGCGCCGCGCGTGTTTGTTTTTGTTGTGCGTGCGTGTGCATGTGCGTCGCGAGCGCCCATGTCATTGTCTGCACACGATAGCCTACTACGACGGCTTTGTGTGCCCGGGTGTAAAGAGCAGCGCACGGGGGTCACGGGCATGGGCGTGTGTACGTATGTGTACAACAGTATGCAGGGAAATCTCAGGTGCACCGCATGTGATTTAGTTGTACACGTGCATCGCACGCGCGCCCATTTAGTTCCATGCAATGTCCTGCCAACATGGCTTGTGGTGGACATTTCATTGAAATTTGATTAACTTTGCCACGGACGTATGTACAACATGAGTGGACAAAAACATTAACAGAAACGCAAGAATTTAGATAGCCCTGAATGACAGGTCTGTAAGTGTGTCAAAGATTTGAGAACCATAGTAGACTCCTAGGGCTTGTCACCGCTAAACCCCTTATCCCATAAACTTCTTTTTGCCTATTTTGCTAAACATTTTTGAATAGTTAAGGAAACCTGGAGACTTGGCATTCAGTAAGTGGCGGTTATGATAAAAAAACACCATTATAATGGTGTGTAAAACTGAAAATCTAAAAGTTTGCCACGGTCTTTGCCACATGTTGGTGACCCCTGGCGATGACACACACACACACACACACAGGTCTATATAGCAGCGCACAAGCTGGGGTCACGGGCGAGGGTCATGTGCGTGCGTATGTACGTGCATGTATTGTGTCTGAACGTACATGTTGTGGCATCATTACGGCACACTGTATGTACTGTACGGTACAGCGACCTTTTGCTGTAGCAGAGCAAGGTGGCGCGGGGGGGTGGGGTGGGGGGGGCTGGTTGAGGGGGTGCATTCTGGGGTGCATTCGTGTTGGTGACACGAGCGTGTGGGGGTGGGGCTGGGGGGGTTGCGGGGGTTACACGGGTGGGGGGGGGGGGGGGGGTTGTCGTGTCCCTCAGAAGTCATGTTACCCCCAACCCTCGTCACCCCAGGCTGACCTCCCCTAAGTAATTACCCCTGTCACTCCGTGCCCTCTCCACCCCGCCCACTCCCACACCCCCCCCCCCCCCCCTCCCCAAAAACATCATCAGCGCCGTAACCCATAGATGGGTTCCCCAATCCCAACACACACACACACACACACACACACACACACACACTACGACGAGCCTGCGTGTTTAGTATGGTTGGATCTGCGGCATGTGTGTGTGTGTGTGTGTGTGTGCATGTGTGTGTGTGCATGTGTGTGTGTGTGTGCGTGTGTGTGCGAGCGAGGGGCGTGCGTGCGTGTGTGTATACGATATCTGCATAATTTCCTAGCCGCTAATTGAGGGTGGTGGTTTGATTGCATGGGAGTATGGCCGCCGGAGGAGGTGATTTTAATGGGGAGACACGAGATAATGGCTGTGCCCTCTCTGACCCGACCCGTTCTGCGCCCAAGCCTCATTAGGGTGATCAGGGAATGCCAGTCAGGGAGGGGGGGGGGGGGGGGGGGTGAGAGGGCAACACAATGACACGCTTATTTATCTAAGGACACCTATACTTGGAAATGTTTCATTACGGTGTCAAAACACGCCCCCAAAAAGAAAACACGTCTTTTGTGTGCTCGCCGGAAAGTGAAAAAATGCAGGTAAAAGTTTTGTGGTCAAGTCTGCAGTGCTCTGCTCTCTTAGCCTCTGTCTATCAACCTCTTGCAAGAAATCCAGAGTCTTTTGGGCCAATTTTAACACTGTCAGAGTTGAATGAACTCTCTGGATGTTTGCTGTGTGGTAAATATTATTTTGTGTGGCTGCTGAACTCATCAGTCTCAATCTGCCTTAAATCGTACTTTTAAACCGTTGTCGTAAACCGGAAATAGCCGAACTATAAAGCTAATAACACATCGCCGGTTTGGATCCGGAACTGGAGGGAGGAACTAGAATCGGTTCCAACACATTTGGAAGCGTTTCTGGAACCAGGTTTTTATCACACTTCACGTCGGCTATACAATTACTATTCCAGTGGTTCTCAAAACTTTTACATTTCAAGGACCACCATAACTCTGAGAGTGTATAAGCGTCCATTTGGTTCCATTTGTACACTCTCAGAGTTACAGACCTGTTGTTCATATGTCCATATGTACAAACCAAAGAGGTAGCAGCACACACCAACAGTGGGGAGGTGCTGAAACTTGAACAGAAGAGAAAGGAGGTCACAAGGAGTCACGATGCATTTTTAACTTACGATTACTACCGGCGTTTCGACACCGTTAGGGTCCATTTGCAACCCCCTATAGGAATCGTTGAAGGAAACCGTTAAGGAATCAAAATCGTTAAAACTCCCAAAAGGTTCCCAACCCTATAACTGCGTTGCATTGCGAGCTTGTAGATCGAGTATTTTCCGCGTGCAACGCGCACCGTACAGCGACGTAGCCTACTGTACAAAGTGAACAGGTGCAGAGCCACCCGGTTTCAGAACACGCTCCGCAACCACGGCTGACGCTCTGTGCCAATTCTACATCTGGCGATGACAGACCACTGCTACTGTAACGCGCCAAGACTCCATATGCTACGAGACTGTTAAAAAAAGCTTGGAACACAAATCTATTCAGAGGGAGCCTGTTCCTGTGCTGCCGTGCGCCGCACAGGGCCCAGTGGTGGAAACATTAAGTACTCACATATCTTTACTTAGATGTGAAAGTATGAAATAGTGCATTGTAGAAATGCTTTGTTAGTAAAAGTAAAAGCTGCATTCAAAAATGTCTTCAGTAAAAAAATAAAAATAAAGTATTGGTATCAAAATGTCCGATTTCAAGTTTTCACACATAAAATGTATTGTAGATCGGCAATTTTCAAATGGCCAAAATGTATATATAGGGCTGAATGTGGTTATGTTTTGTAATAATGCCGGATGATAAATCAGATAAATGCCGTGATGTAAAAGTACAATATTTGCCTCTGAGATGTAGTGGAGTAGAAGTAAAAGTATAAAATTGTAAATGGTCCATGAAAGTAGGCTACAGAAAATGTACTTGTACTTACCACTGCGTACAGGCTGGCGATGCCGAGGAGCTTCAAATGCTCCAGTCGGGGCCCAGGCGAGGCGAGGCGTGCCAGCAGAAAGTCATCGGAACCCATAATCCCTTTCTTTGATCTCGTACTCCTCGACACTTCCTCCTCAGCCTTCTTCTGCAGGAGAGAGAGCAGACCTTCAGTGGAGGAATCACTCACTGTGTGTGTGTGTGTGTGTGTGTGTGTGTGTGTGTGTGTGTGTGTGTGTGTGTGTGTGTGTGTGTGTGTGTTGACATCAGTATGCACACACGCACACGCTCGCACATGCACACACATGGGTGTGAACATCATGGGAGATGTTCTGACATCTCCTCAGAGACATTGTTCTCATTCATGATTTCGTTACATGCTGTAGGTTGGAAACCTTGTATGTCCCGGGGAAAAAAAGAAAAACCTGTGGCTTTTCAGGAAGTGGGAGAGATAACCTGCATGCGTTCCAATGAAGCCAATGTGGTTATTATTTTATTTTAGCCACACAAGCCCTTGTTAGTGCCTTTCATTGGTTCAATGTTTAGATAATATAAAACCCCCCATACATAATTGTGTCAATCAACCACTTTCGGTCGCGAAATTGTTATATAGCAGATCTACCAGCTCAGAGCGTACGAACGTGTCACAATGTGACAAGCTTGTTTATTTTGCGTGTCACTCTTGTACGACAAAGTATAGCGTTAATTTACGAAGAAATAGGGAGATACAAGGTTTCTTCATGACAGCAACGATTTGTTGCTTTGTGTGTAAACTCTCAACGCAGACAGCTAGGGGAGTGGTCACACGAGGGGTTCAGTTTGACAGAGGAAATATGAAATATACGGTTATGTTTGGAGCTGGGGATACTGCGCGCTGTTGGGCCATACATCTTCCTGTACGCGTGACACTGGTCTCAATAAAAATGGAGGCCAGGGACTGGTAAAACTTTACTGAATAGTTTTGCATTCATTACCAGGAGGCGGATCAGGCTTATATGCAGGACTTGGAGTTGTTCAGAGAGAAGCATGGTGGTTGAGGAGGAGGGCTGTGTGGTCTGGTATGAAATACTGTTTTAGGAAAAGGACATAGTAAAATACTCAGGGCTGTATTTTGCGTGTCTTAAGAACCAGGTCTTATTACCTAACTTGAGTAAACTAAAGACCTGGAGGCGTGATCAATGCCATTTGGCTATTCTGAGTGGCCAAAGAGCATTGATCACGCCTCCAGGTCTTTAGTTTACTCAAGTTAGGTAATAAGACCTAGTACTTAAGACACGCAAAATACAGCCCTGAGTGGTATTACTGTGATTTTTCTACCAGTGGTCCTTTGTGGGGGTTCCATGTGGTGAAGAGACAAGTTGGTAACCAAATGAATGAACCCTTATAGATCTTTAGCGGGAAATAAAAATGAAACCAAATGGTTTCATTCCACGGTTCATTTCAAGAGTTAAAGAATAAGTTAAACATCTACATTATATTTACAAGAAGTTACTCAAAATAACAATTATTCTACATTCTCTAAATGTGTAGACAAATTGTTATTTTGATTAACGTTTCCCTGTTATCTCTCCTATGGTAGTTGGTATTTACCACTATCAATACAGCATGGAATTGTGGACAAAAAAAATGTATAGCCTATTTAGTTTTGGGTCAAATGTCATCAAAGGGTAGTCTGTGGCTCAAATACAGAATAAATAACGGGCCTTGATATGAAAAAGGTTGAAAACCACTGGTGTATAACCCTGAATGTTTATACACGTACTTAGCCCCCCCGTGGTTTGATTAGAAGAGACATGTATACACGTCTTTAGCACTAAAGTTGTTAAAAAAACGTCAGGGGTACCCACCAACGAAAGATCAATGGATGGACATTATTGAGGAACTGTATACTATGGAAAAACTAACATTCACTGAGACTACAAGAGGATAAATTCTATAAAAAGTGGGAAAAGTGGAATCTCTTCTCTCAGCCTAGCGATATGGATATAGGATTTCATTGAATGTTTTTTGTAATATGAAAAATGCAGCCTTTTTTCTTTTACTTTTGTCTTTTTCTTTTCTTTTTCTTTCCGTATAGTCTTGTTAGTTGTGTTTTCTTTTCTGTTCTTCCTTCAATAAAAATTAAGTGAAAAAAAAACAACAACGTCAGGGGTGTTCACAAAAGCCTGAGTAGACGATGCAATGACTCACATTTCATTTGAAAGTGAAATATCCGGTCGCTTGGTTGTGGCAACCGGTACGATGGGTACTCTGACAAGTAGAATGCATTCCCAACTAGCATCTTTCCCCACTAACACTTGCACCGTTCGTGATTTGTGTCATCCCAGAGTAAAGGTGCCCCAAGGGCAACGGCCTGAAGTTCTATACCACACACACACTTATTACATATACTGTACAGACAGACTCATACTGTACTGTATGCCCCCCCCCACACACATGCATGCACGCACACACGCACGCACACACACAAACACACACAACAAACAATTAAGTGTGTACTGTGTACATGCACGCACGCACACACACACACAAAACAGTTAAGTGTGTACACAAACACACAAACACAGGCACGTGCGCGAACGCACACACACAAAACAAACAATTAAGTGTGTACAGTGTGCTGCACCCACACACACACACTCACACCAAAACTGATTTATTAAAAGTGAACAGGGGGGGAAAAGTGAAATCAATAGCGGTTCCCTCTCAGCCTCAGTCAGCGGAGAGTTAAAACGCTGTTAAACTCCAGCCGAGCGGCCGTTCTCCCTAACCAACCGACCAGCCGAGCAAAGCATTGATTTTATATTTAGCTCCCAGCAGTGATACGTCTTCCAATGCACACGGAACGCACCGAGACTCCACAGCCTGTCAGCACATAAATCACACCCGTTGAGTGTGTGTGTATGTGTGTGTGTGTGTGTGTGTGTGTGTGAGAGAGAGAGAGTGCGCTCTCTGTTAACAGAATTAAACTCTTACTTAGTCCGGCTTCCAGAGAGGTGAACGGACAAAGTCCTGACAGCATGTGTGATGCTTCCTGCAGAAAGACTAGTGCGCTGCTGGCTGCCTGGAGGAGGGATTCATCTTCATTGTGTGGATGCCACTCACTCAGTGGAGACAGAGTGCTGGTATAACCACTTAAAGCCACACTATGTAACTTCTTGACATTATCACGTCCCACAAAATTATGAAGCAATGTGTTTAAGCCACATAGGTTTTCAACCATTTTCATGTTAAAAGTCCATTTGATCAAAGCAAACAAAATGGTAGGAGCGCACACCAAGAGTAGGCAGGTGCTGACCACGGGAGACAAACAGAAAATACTGTTATAAAAGATTTTATTTACCCGTTTAGTTTCGACCATTTGATGACCTTTATTTAGCCTCTCAGACCCAAAACTAAAACATGTTTTGTTGTCGTTGGATAATATTTTGTCCACATTTCCATGCTGTGTTGATGTTGGTACCATTGGGAGAGATAACAGGCAAACGTTGATCAAAATCCATGTCCATGGGGTGTACTTGTAGGCTACACCAAGCTGCCTCACGAGTCACGCCAAGGAAACAGGAGATATAGGCTCCTACTCTGGGCTTCAGAGCTTGCACAGAAACATACACAAACAATACTCACAATAAAGTTTAAATTCTGATTTTGACCCTGACACTGGATAGGCTGGAGTGGAGGGCAGCGAACCGAGCCTAGACTGCACCCTCTCAGCTGTATTGTCATCATGTATACCAGGTGTTTTTCAACCTATTTCATATCAAGCGAGGCCCATTATATATTCTGCATTCAAGCTACAGACGAAGCGGCAGGGGCGGTATTGCAGTCACTGTACCGCACTGTTGTGACGAAAAGAGAGCTGAGCTAGAAGGCAAAGCTATCTGTCTACCGAGCAGTCTTTGTTCCTAATATGGTCATGAAGTGTGGGTCATGACCGAAAGAATAAGGTCTCGAATACAAGCGGCCGAAATGAGTTTCCTTCAGCTTAGATTACATACATGACCATATTTCTTACGTCATCATTGAGAGCTAGTCATACATATACACACCATGTACTCTGGTCCCAGCAAATCAGGCACAATTTGCTATTTTATTTTACAGATTATATATATAGTATATGTATGACTAGCTCTCAATGATGACGTAAGAAATATGGTCATGTATGTAATCTGGTCCCAGCAAATCAGGCACAAATTTGCTGTTTTATTTGCATACGCATCGAAAGTGGCGGGTTGGCTGGGACGGTGCATACGGACCGGGCGAAAATATTACTTGCGCGCTCTGCTTGCGCAAGTAATTACACTGATCACCCCCTGTATCGCTACTTCTAACTCATGCCATCTGGGCGAAGATACAGAACCCTGGAGTGGCAAAAGGTTCATTTTAGCAGGAGTTTTGTGCCCTCAGCCACTGTGCCATTAAACAAACTGCCCTGTCGACACGACCTCTTTTGTATATGGTAATCCATTTTGCCATATTTGGTCAATCAACAGACCAATCGACGTTGCAGATTGGTCTGTGCTGCTTAACCCGATATAAGAGGCAGGACGCCATTGTTCAGGGTGATTATAATTTAGACAACGTTTCCATAAAAGGTGAATTGGCCATTCTTTCACAGAGCACAGGGTTTGCTTCACTGATCCGAGTCTTATCCACACTAGCGGAGCTGCGCTGAGAAAATGCTCTGCTGGACGTCGCATGGTGAAGGACCAAAGACTGACCGCCACTCTGCGGTGACCGTGGGGCACAAGGTGTACTCGTTCGGAGGGCCCTGCTGCGACGACACGGAGCACGTTTGCGTCCACATCTTAAACACGGTGTCCTTGCGCTGGGTCAAGTTGCCCTCGCCGGTGACGACGACCAGAAGCGGAGAGCCGCAGCGTCACCCCGACGTCCCCTCGGCGCGCCGCCACCACACGGCCGTGCTGATAGAAGACACCGTCTACATCTGGGGAGGGTATCCATACTGCAACGTGCTTTACGCGCTCGACGTCGACGGCCACAGATGGTCGAAGCCTGAGGTGTCGGGGAGCGTCCCGGAGGCGAGGTACAACCATGCGGCCTGCGTCTCCGGGGCGGCCATGTACGTGTTCGGAGGAAACACGCTGCTGACGGGATGCGTCGATCACATCTGTAGGTTGGACGTCGACACGATGGTCTGGTCTTTAATCAACACCCGAGGCACTCCGGTGCCCGTGTCGGCCACCATCATTGGAACAAAGGTGTTTGTATTCGGGGGCCTGGTAGACTTCAACACCTTCAGAGTGTTTGACACGGAGACCAACGGCTGGCTGAACACACCTGTGGCACGGCCTCATCCTACACGGCGATGGTGGAACTCCGCCTTCGCCTCTGACGGAGAGCTGTACATATTCGGCGGCCGCTACTGGGACCAGAGGTTCAACGACGTTTGGAAGTTCAACCCGGAGACCTCCGCCTGGAAGAGGGTCGAGTCCAAGGGGAAACGGCCGCGTTCGTCGTACAGCAGCGGCATGTGCTGTTGCGTGGCGGGAGATCGTGTCGTCCTCTTTGGAGGATACAACAACGCAAACCACAGATACGCCGACGACCTCTACGTCTTAGACTTGAGTCCTAGTTTGAAGACGTTATGCGAGATGGTAGTCATTCGGTTTGGTCTGGATCAGTCCGAACTCCCACACGACATCCGGTGGGAACTGGCCGCCATGACTACCAACAACAAAAGAAAAAACAACATAGCTCGAGTGTATAATAATATAAGAAGATGAAAATGAAACTAGTAATTGGACTAGTGGGCTATGTGTCCGAGACATTTCGGTCCAACAGCTCCAGACTAGCCTGGCCCAGCCTGTGTATGTTCCGGTCTAGAGGGGCGGATGCCGGCAAAACCACGGTGGTGGATCTTATTGGTTGACGGATCTGAGAACCCACCCCTGCCTCCCATCCCCTTCCCGGTAGAAAACAGCGGAGAACACTGACGTCACCAAACGTTGAAGCGACGCCACTCTGTACTGCTATTGGTTAGCGAGATACAAGATGGCTCCCACTTCCTATGCCAAATTTTCCAATGGGTTTCCATAGGCTTTTCATTAAATTAATCAGAATGTGAACGGTACAGAGTCTAGCCCCAGACAGACAGGCAGGCAGACAATCTTATGACGGCTAGTCTCCTACAAAGCCATGCTATAAACATAACTGGCCCAATACAACTGACCCTAATACAAATGAACTACTGCTGACCCTGTCTAACTGTCCCTCACATGAGGGACAGACGTCAAATATTAGAGGTTTGGACAGAATGCTCGTCTTAGCCAGATCTACTGCAGTGGTTCTCCAATCATTTCATGCCAAGGACCCCCCGG
Source organism: Protomyctophum bolini (assembly GCF_963924005.1). NCBI lineage: Eukaryota > Metazoa > Chordata > Actinopteri > Myctophiformes > Myctophidae > Protomyctophum > Protomyctophum bolini. Next base: position 39,761,568 of record NC_137867.1, on the reverse strand, counting down.
TTGATGTATTGTATTTGGCCGCGGGCACCCATCTAAAAAATATGTTGTGCCTATTTTGGAACAGCCAAAGTATAGGTAGGTCGGGAGTGGCTTATTGTCGGTATATCAGCCGATAACACGCAGGAGTCTATCCCTGTTACAACGCGCTATAGACCCCTGGGAGATGATATATAGGGTACCGTTAAAGTCCCCTATATTAACTCATTTTGCTGGGGACCCCCTGGAATAACCACCCTCCCCCCCACGGACACCACCCCAAGGACCCCCGGGACCCCAATTTGAGAACCATCACTGATCAGAGATACATCGCAGTCCTTTTAACAGAACTACTGCATCCAGAGATACATCGCGGTCCTTTTAACAGAACAAACCACCATTCCCAAGTGTGACATGATATCACATTATTGGGAAGAAATAGAAGATGTAGAAGAAAACAACTAAAAACAGTATGGGCTGAAAGATACTATATACTGTATGCTAATTTATTCTCAATTGTGTTGGGTATAAGGTAATATCATAGTACACTATCAAATGAAAACGGCAATAAACTTGCAGTTACGATGCACACACACACACACACACACACACACACACACACACACACACACACGCACACACACACACGCACGCACGCACGCACACACAGAGTGAGACTTAACTACGGTTTATAAAGAGATTTTTCAGAAATATGTACCGGATTATCACAAATTTGTTTTTTTGTTGTTGGCTCATTAAGGATGGGCTTGTGTTCTCTTTTACATATTGTTTGACATGAGAAAGAAAGCACGGGGGTATACATATAAAAACGCAAGTTCATCGCAGCTCCTCTGTGGCTGTGGCCTGGCAACCACGCTGGGCGCGTCTATTAGCGCACCAGGACACATTTAATCAAGTCTCGTTCTTTACAAAGGAAAAATAAAAGCCTTTAATCTCTCTCAGCAGAACGCGATGAAGATAGGCTGGAAACCATCTGCAAAGGAATGCAAATAACAGAGAGAGATGCATAGACGCACGCGGTAAAAAATAAATACAAATAAAATAAAATAAGTCACCAGATAAAAGATTAATAGATGAAATAAATTAATCACACAGAATCTTCCCAGGCTCCAATCCCCACGCTGTGAGATCCTGCAATTTAATTCTGAGTGAGGGTTCCATTCCATTTACCATTTATAACATTTTAACCACTTTAACAGCCTGTCATTTACTTTGTTGTACGACCAATAGTGAAAATATCAGATCTACAAGCTCACAACGCATTGCGACGTGGCACGTTGTGATCTTGTAGCTCCATGATTTTTTTAAAAACTTTTTCTGTTTTGTATACATGTGTCTATGGAGTTAACATTACTCTAATAGCCCCGCAGGTGTGGTTCCCTGTGTATTTTTGGTTTCTCAAAATGCACAATCGAGTCTCAAAATGCACAATCGAGTCTCAAAATGCCCAATCGAGGCCCAAAATGCCCAATCGAGGCCCAATCGAGTACAAAGAATCACAACACTTCATCTTTAACGTTTTCTGTTTCGTGTTTGTTGAAAGTGGACAACACTCCATCTCAACACGATGGTTCTTCTTCACAGAACCGTGCAGTGCATAAATACGCCGGAATCACACAGACACACAGACACACCACACAACATTCACCCGCTAATGATCCACTCTCCTTCAACTGGCGTTCTGCGAGGTCACATGCAGGCCGTGTGTCTGAGCACCCCCCCCCCCCCCCCGTCAGCGATCACTAATGCAACTTTCATGGTCGCCGTTCGTTGAGCGCCTGTCACCACCGGCGGCGCTGGGCCCAGAGCCACCGGCTCACGACTCCTCCTCCTCCTCCCCTGCCCTTCAGAGCAAGGGCGATGTTAGCACACGTGTCAAGTCACAGGACGGGACACGAAGAAGGACACTGCCGGAAGAAGAGAAGGTGGTGTGTGTGTGTGTGTGTGCGGGGGGGGGGGGGGGGGGGGGGGGGGGAGCTCGCAAGAGGGGCCATTTGCATACTCCTGTGATCCTAATATATACGGGTTGCCAACCTCCCGGAGGTTGGAGTTCAACCCCGGTTGCCCTGGCAACCGAGCCTCCGTTCTCCCCATCACTAGCTCGTTAACCCTTTGAAATCGGGAAAGCATCCTTCGTCGTTAAAAAAAAGAAATTGTATCCATATATTATATTTCATGCCATTCGAAGAATCGAAGATGTACAAGCTCATCACGCGTCACTAAATCGTGAAAGTGTGAGCAAATCTTTGAAAATAGCCTATATATATATATTTTAAAGTGACTTTAAAAAAAAACTCAAATCTAGTTCGGGGGTCCCTACCTGGAACTAAATATTTCGAGATAGAGGGGGAGGGGTCCGCACTCAAATACACGTAATTTTGGGGGTCCTTGACGTGAAAAGGTTTGAGCACTACCGATCTATATAGATATAGATGTTTTTCCCTCATTCAAACTTGAGACGATGTCGTTAGAATCGGGTCCCGCAGGTCTCAACGGGTTAAAGAGCTGCGGAATAAGGTTCTGCCGACTGTCCCCGCGCGCTCTGCGGTCCGTGTCTGTACCGCGACCCCGCCGAGTAATGAGCACCCCCCACCCCCGACACGCTCAGCCACACACACACACACACACACACACACACACATGAAGGTATGCTCGCTTGTGCACTCTCTGTCTCTCTCTCTCTCTCTCTCTCTGAGACAGACACACACACACGCAGACGGTGTGTGTCTGTGTGACACACACAACACAACACAACACACGGGAACAGGCGGCGTCAAAGCGCGCAGACACACACACACACACACACACACAGATCACATTTCCAAACAACATTGGAAAATCTAAAAAAAAGAAACGAAAGACAAAAAGTGAATGTTTGCACCTCTCTCTCTCTCCACGGCTTCCGCGGCAGCATCAATTAGCATCTTTTTGTGCAGCTGAGCGTTTCCTCTGGTGGACTGGAGGTAAATAAGGAGATGGAAATGAGAGCCAGCCAGTCTAATCCAGCCAGGGTGCAGGTCTCCCCCGGTAATCCCCCCAGAGCTGCTCTGGCCTGGGGCGTGCAGAGGGGCTAATCCAGCCCCATGGGACCTCATCCAGCAAGCTGCTCACACACACACACACACACACACACACACACCTCAACCACCAACTACAGAACACACCGACACAAACGACTTATCCTTCAACTTGTTCGCACACACACACTCTCTCTCTCACAAACACACACACACACACATGCACACACCTCACCTGACAGCCCGTTAACACCAAGAAGCAGTCAAACAGAACACACTCAAAAAATATACAGACATGCACACACGCGCAGTTGTGCATGCACGCACACAAGCCCACTGAGACACAAACACACATGTGTTCACATACTGTAAGAAACACATTCACGCACAAAATCACACACTACAGCATGCCAGTTCACTGTAGAAAGGAAGAGAGAGAGAGTGACAGGGCATGTCAACGACAGCGCTAACATTGTCGCCTGCATACACTGCAAAATCCCCACCGATGGAGTGGCGAGATTTTCGGTTTTGTATGCGTCTATGGTGATACAGTATAGCATTACTCTAATAGCCCCCCACGTGTGGTTATAATATTCAAATATGTCTTCTCCGTGTACTTTTTGTTTCATCCTGAAAGCTTGAAAACATCATAACCCTAACCCCTCCCACATTATCATACAACACACATCTGTGGGCGAGGCTTATATACGTTCAGCTGGGTGGTGAAAACCAGTCAGACTTAATGAACTGGTTGGTTTTGTGTGGAAGTCCAACCTCTCCCGACATATCAAGATCAGATTCTTCTCTGCGACGGTGGAGTCCGTTCTCCTATGGCTGTGAATGCTGGATACCAACACAAGCCCTACAGAAATCCCTGGTCGGGTGCTACACCAGAATGTTACGTGTGGTACTGAACATCAACCGGGACGAGCACATCACCAACATTCTGTACGGGTCTTTACCAAGTGTATCAGAGAAGATAGCAGTAAGGAGGATGAAACTATATCTGGCCACTGCCACAGACACCAAGAACTCCTGGCCAAAAAGCTTGGGGAATCACTGCACTCTTTAAATTGTGTAAAAAGGTAAATGTTTGTGTAGGCTACACAATACATCTGTTTAACAAAATATAAACCCATTTCATTCTACAAATGCCTTCTAGATCAGGAATTATCACACAAAGATTTCGGATTTGTGACCAGCCGGTGATAATACGACATATGGCTCAATATTTGTGCAAGGTTTAAACCTGATCCATTTTGAAATAAAGTTAGGCTTACATTTAAAGGGAAAGAATCACACCCGTGTGAAGTGAGGGCTGCTAATATATTAAAGTCTAACTCATGCTGATTAAAACAAACAAACATTAAACGCCATTAACAATAAAGAGACAAAAACGGAGGGGTGCCTTTATCATCGTTACAACATCACCTCATTCCGGCCCATCAGAATGTGTGTCCTCACCTTTCAGACAGCCAGCAATGAGTAAAACGCTCCCAAAAAAGCTTTAGTCTCTGTGACACATACAGGGGCCTGGGTATAGGTCACCCAGTGGTATTGCAGCTGTTCCTAAACAGACGGGGACATTGGGGGGACACACGCGGCCAGTCATTGGAGCGGTGTGCACCGCTCAAAAAAAGCCTGTTCAACTTGCACGGGCCGCGTTCACATATGTTTCCCCAACAACACATCCCAAATCAACATCGCAGCCCCGTTGCTGGGCGGCGCGCGGCGCAATGTCTCCCCGCCACTTCATATTCATTAACCCGAGTTTACCTCAGGCTTTCAATGTCTGGACACGTCCATTGTCCACAGGGCTGCATGGAGCAGAATCGAGGCGTGCAGGGCTAGGCCCGGGGGTTCAGACCGGCTGGAGGGAGCCCAGGCAACAGCCCAGGCAACAGTGTGTGTGTGTGTGTGTGTGTGTGTGTGTGTGTGTGTGTGTGTGTGTGTGTGTGTGTGTGTGTACAATGTGTGTGCCTGGGAAGGGAAGGGAAGGCCGTCCGTGGCTTTACCTGCGCGCAGCACAGCCCAGCCCAAGAACAGAGCGTGTGCTCGGAGGCAGTGTAAACAGAACATTTCCATATGCCTCTCACCGGACCCACCCGGAGTCTGTCTGTCTGTTTTCTCTCTGAAATCCTGAGCAACAGAGCACGGAATAACAATAGTTTGTGCATACATGGACGGACTATTGTGAAAGTGCATGCATGCATGCATGCTTACATACATACACATCTAATTATGCAGTCAGGGTGGGAGGAGGGGAGGGAGGGAAATACATATACTGTAGAGAGATACAGTAGACACGCACGGGCGGGCACACGCACACACACACACACACACACACACACACACACACACACACACACACACACACACACACACACACACACACGTGTGTGTGAATGCATGCTTGCTTACACATGTAATTATCCAGTCAGGGATGAGGATGGATTTAGAGAAAGTGAAATACATATGGGGAGACATACGAACATACAGTACACACATAACCATAGTGCATCTGCATAATATGGCTTTTACACACACACACACACACACACACACACACACACACACCCACACACACACACACACACAATCCTGCTTAACATCAAAAGAATTATTCATTTCCACCATTGAATTTAACCTGCTCTGCTCCACCTTTACCAACCAATTAGCACCTGTGTCCTAATGAGCCTCGACAGCAAATGAGTGTTCCCCATAATTAACACTAATGCCATTAAACCGGCATGCCGACATCCAGGTGTGCGCAGTGTGCACGGCTCATCTGTAGAGACACACTACAGACTAGCGCATCCACACCAGTTCCGGGTCCCAACCAGGGGTTCCATTGACTCAACAGACAACTGAAGAATCTCATAAAATCATGAAATTTGGCACGTCCACATAAAAACTGCCAAAATTCCCACGTGCACGCACAGCGTCTTTATTTGCATTATGGCTCATAATCTACTAAAAAAGCGATATTCAGGGCTTGATTATAGAGCTTAATTAGACTTAGTTATGACAAAAACTGTGATTGCACGGACAATCTGACTCCATTACTGTGCTATGAAATGACCGATATTCAGTTCAGGTTCAAACTAAAGTAAACATCCGCTATAGTTTTTCAGGTCTACATGAATCAGGTCTTCAGATCTACAAGCTTATAGCGTGCCACCGAGTGGCGCGCTACGAACTTATAGGTCTGCTATTTTTGAAAAATCAAAGAACGACTGACATAGAAACAGCTTTTTCAGGATGTAGAAGACATTTTTTTAATCTGATCTCAGGTCAGAAAGGTGAAATATAAATAAAGGTGGTATGGTATGGTAATCAATGAAAAGTAGCGTGTGACTAAATAACAACTGTTATTACTGGAACATTTCCTGAAAAAGCCACGTACAGTTCTCCTGGACATACGTGGTTCCTGCAGCCCGACAGCAGCAACATTAAGCATGATTCACAGGCTGTGCGAGACATGGTGCAGATCACACTGACTTTTGTCTGACAGGCCGCGGGTGAGCGGGTGTGTATACAGATTTGTCTGGCTACTGAGCATTGTGCGAGCGGCGCGTGTGCGCTTCTGTGTGTGTGTGCAGCAAGTGAGCGAAGTGTGCCTGTGCCTGTGCTTGTGCCTGTGCGTGTGCGTGTGTGTGCCCGTGCGTGCGTGTGTTTGTGTGTGTGTGTGTGCCCGTGCGTGTGTGTTTTGAGGCAGTGCTCTGGAGGTCCGCAGAGAGGTGGTGTGACTGCGCTGACATGTGTCCGACAGCGTGGCTCGCTCCTGGGCCTCCCTCTCACACTCCACTGGCCGGGCTCTCCCCAGAGCTCCATGCATAATAGAGCAGACCACAGACACACACCGCCCCGCATGATAATTCACCAACCCTCACTCACTCACTCTGCTCTGTGTGTGTGTGTGTGTGTGTGTGTGTGTGTGTGTGTCTGTGTGTGTGTGTGTGTGTGTGTGTGTGTGTGTGCTATAGAGAACAAGATGCAATGCATAGTGTATGTACAACAGTACATGCACACAAATAAGTAAACAGTACATGTAGCCTTAAGACCGACACTGTCTGTCACTGACTCTGGACCACAGTGACTGTAACTGACTCTGGACCACAGTGTCTGTCACTGACTCTGGACCACAGTGTCTGTCACTGACTCTGGACCACAGTGACTGTCACTGACTCTGGACCACAGTGACTAACTGACTCTGGACCACAGTGACTAACTGACTCTGGACCACAGTGACTAACTGACTCTGGACCACAGTGACTAACTGACTCTGGACCACAGTGACTGTCACTGACTCTGGACCACAGTGACTAACTGACTCTGGACCACAGTGACTGTAAGTGACTCTGGACCACAGTGACTAACTGACTCTGGACCACAGTGTCTGTCACTGACTCTGGACCACAGTGTCTGTCACTGACTCTGGACCACAGTGTCTGTCACTGACTCTGGACCACAGTGTCTGTCACTGACTCTGGACCACAGTGACTAACTGACTCTGGACCACAGTGACTGTAACTGACTCTGGACCACAGTGACTGTCTGTCACTGACTCTGGACCACAGTGACTAACTGACTCTGGACCACAGTGACTGTAACTGACTCTGGACCACAGTGACTGTAACTGACTCTGGACCACAGTGACTGTAACTGACTCTGGACCACAGTGTCTGTCACTGACTCTGGACCACAGTGACTAACTGACTCTGGACCACAGTGACTGTCTGTCACTGACTCTGGACCACAGTGTCTGTCACTGACTCTGGACCACAGTGACTAACTGACTCTGGACCACAGTGACTGTCTGTCACTGACTCTGGACCACAGTGACTGTAACTGACTCTGGACCACAGTGAGTAACTGACTCTGGACCACAGTGTCTGTCACTGACTCTGGTGCACTCACACATGCACTAGTAGGATGAACTTTTTTCATATTTATTCAGCATTTGAGCCACGGACCACATTTAGACGTGCTGACCCAAATCTAAAGAATGTTGTTATAGTTGGATATAGGATTTTGTCCACAATTCCATTCTCGAATTATGTAGACTTCTTGTAAACTCTAAGTAATGCAGATCTTGTTTAACAATGATTTAACTCTTGAGAGCGTGCATCAATAGTTAAATCTATAAACTATAAAGGGTCCATTTGGTTACCAACTCTCCATCATTTAGCTGCAGGGGACCACCTGGAATCCCCTCAAGGACCACTGGCGGTCTCCACAGTATATTCACACTCATATGTTGTGTTCACACGAGGCAGATGCAAAGATGCAAAGCATGCACAGCATGTTTATCGCTTTGTATGTGCGTCTGTTGCTCACACGGTCGTTGACGTCATCAAGCGTGTGCGTCCGTAATGACGTGTGACGAAGCCTTGTAGCTTTGCATCTGGAAGATGAACCCAGCTCAGCTTCAATTTGTGTAGCTTTGTAGCTGTGCATCTGTTGCAGCAAGCAGCTACAAGCGTCGGATTTGCTTCGTATGCTTCACGCCGCTGCATGGCTTCCATTCACAACGAATGGCAGACCGTGTATCTTTGCATCTGGCCTGCAGTGCGAACGCACCATTAGACTGTTGATGGATAGATACATCATTATATTCATCCGGATACTCACCAAACCAACACACAGGCACCGCCGGTCACGAGGACGTCCCCTCATTAACATATTATGTGGATGCACTCGAGAAAGACGCCAAGCACCAACGAGCTGGCCAGATGTATGGAGAGACGGGACGACTGGAAGCGACGATGGGGGGCTTGTCTGAGGACCACCTAGAGAGAGAGAGAGAGACTCACATATTACATATTCAGACATACCGGTATTCACTATAATGTCCATTGTTGAATACTGTGCATTACTTTATATACTGATAAATTATACTGTTGATAAATTGCATAACGTATGATAAGATATTTGTTTGGCCTTTATTGATAGTGTTACAGTGAAGGATAGGACAGCCAGGAAACAGGGGGAGAGAGAGAGAGAGAGAGAGACATGCAGCAAAGATCGTCGAGATGGGGATTCGAACCCTCAGGCTGCATGGCTGCATTAGAGCCCATTATGTGTGGTGTGCGCCTGGACCGCTAGGCCAGTGGGAGCCCATGATATATATGTATATGCACCAGGGGGGCAGTCAGACAGATATTTTGTGAAGCCACTGAGGAAATCGGGATTTCCTGAAAGTTCATATAATGGCCTGTTGTGGGCCCAAAAAAACCCATAGCCCCATAGAAGTCCATGTATTTGGGCCCAACTTCACCTAGACTGTATTACCTTAATAAACATGGTCATGAATACTTTCTGCTTCCAGTCACTAGTTTAAAGTCTCATTTCTAATGTCATAATATTCTTTTTGGGAAATTATGGTCCCATTTATTTAAAAAAATTACCATAAAGTGAAGTCGCATATGTTCTGAGGGGCGTGGCTACCGTTACAGTCTATGATCGGGATTCCCCACCCACTCGAGTCAAAATAAAAACCAACTAAGAAGAAGGGGGGAAGTCCCGCCTCGTTGTCTGGGCCAGCCAATGGGCCAGCTGGGCCCAAACAGATCTAGAAAGATGGCGATTTACAATACAAGGACTGACAGGCTTCATTTTACGTTCATGTTAGACCCGGGGAACGCTTTGTCCATATTTTTTACAGTCAATGATATTATGCACGTAATATTCATTCATTATATTTACTGCAGTAGACATATAACGATAGATGAATATACGAATGTTACATATTCACTGTGTACACTCATTTCAGGTGATACGTTCCAGAACGACGATGTGTGAAAATGTCATGTCTGTGTACTTGCATACCGGTATTATGATTGCTGTCTGGCAGAAACCTGTATGTATGTCCATGTTTCATTATTTTGTATGTTTTTTTGTCATAAATTATTGCTCTATTTCGTCATACAAGAGTGACACACAACAGTAGTGAAAATAGCAGATCAGGTCAGCTTGTATTTTCACTATTTCAAAATGTTTTTACAATAATAAAGTTTTGGACATACAAAGATTGTACCTAACAGAAACGATATGTTCCAGCATGGCTTTGCTCCCGTTGCAACACCTGATCAGATCAATGAAGGCACACACACACACACACACACACACACACACACAGGTTTCCATTGCTCACACCAGTGCAGCAGAATGCAGCGGCACTATGGCATATACAGCCCCTGACCTCAGCACCCTGCTCTAACTATCCCACCACCAGCAGCATATCTGATGAAAAATGGTCTCGTTCTCTAAGGAACAATTATGCTTGCGACACAGTCTGCACCGCAGCAGCAGCAGCAGCTATAGCCAGGCTGGGGGGGAAAACACACACACACACACACACACACACACACACACACACACACACACAAACAGGGAACGAACGAGACGCGCTGACTCTCTCCTCCTCCTCCTCCTCCGCTGCAAATTCAACTGTACAGCGAGCGAGCGACTATGTGGTCATTATGTCTATATATAGTTGTGCTGCTTGTGGCCTTCATTAGGGGCTCTCATTTAGTGTGTGGCTCCTCCGACGCTGCCCTTTACCGCGTGGCGCCATGGAGCAGGGTGAAGGAGGACCCCCAGATCTCCCTAATAACCCATTCGGACCCGGGGCCGTGCTGGTTCTATATGGATGCCTTCTGAAATCTGCGGTTCTGAACACTTTCAAATTTTTTCAAAAAGGTTTAAAATAAATAAATAGCAGATGTACAAGCTTGTATATCGATGTATGTCTGAATCGAGCATGTTTTATCGGCTATTTTTTGAATAGCCAATGTTGCCTGAAGAAGGTCATTAGACTGAAAGTTTGCGATAAAAAAAATGCTAGATTATGCAGATTTGAGCCTCCCTTTATTTTTTCAAATCTAAACTTTTGTGACTCCACGCAGCACCTCACCCAAGTCTATCGGCAGATGATCGGCGGTGGCTTTTCACTTTTCTTTTTGTCTGAAGAGACAACACTAAAAAAAAATGACACAGGCGCTTTTCCGGTTCCAACGGAATAAAGGTCTCTTCGTTTGGGTCTGGAGGAGAGATGAGCTGCCACGCGCTTCTTCTGTAATTGTTATGGCATCGTTATGAAATGTCCTTTTTGGACATTGAGGATAATTTAATCCATTCAGCACGGGAACCCCTTTTGGTGTTTAAAAACATTGTTATACTTTAGCTATTGAAAAATAGCTAAAGGAGTGCCAGGCTACGAGCGTGTAGAGCTGCTATTTTTTGAAAAATCTTGAAACTTTGGCGAAAATCTTTGAATATATATTCTTTCAGAGCGAACGTGTTTAACTCTTTCTAATCTTTGCTTCTGGGGGGCGGGGGAACATCATATTTTCAAATTGGGGGAGGGGTCGGCGACAATTACGTATATTTTTCCAAGGTCCTTCACATGAAAATGTTTGAGAACTCAGGCCTAAATAGGTTAATCCTCGGCAGAGAGAGAGAGAGAGAGAGAGAGAGAGAAGGGGGTCAGATATTCATAGGCTGTCAGGGGGCGGTGGACATTCGGCTCAAAAATCCACTCCTGCATTCCAACGCGGACGGCCGGGGATGTCTGACACGTCCCCCGCGGAAGGTTTGACATCTAAGGTACTAAAGCAGGCTGGTGGTGCAATGCCCACTGGCACGAAGGGGCACTCAGACCGACAGACACGGCTTGACCATGATCATGTTCGGCTCAGAAACTCTCCTCTTGTCAAGCTGAAGGACACAACCGCAGGCATCTGGTCTGCACCACTCCTCTCTCCTCCTCCTCCTCCTCCTCTCTACCCTGAACCCACAGATCTCTCTCGCTCTCTCTCGTCTGGCATGAAACAGACTGACTGGGGGAAACGGTCCAAGACAGAGAGAGAGAGATACCTACACACACACACCAAAAAAAGAAAAGAAACAAAGATGGAAAGAAATGGGAAAAAATATCTGAAAAATTAACCCGAAACAACTTCAAAAAGGGACGGAATAGAGGCAGAAGAGGGAGAGCCGGCTAGACTACTAGACAGAGCTGTGTTTCTGAGATATCAATAGTCTGTTACTGTCTCCGGCGCGGAGAGAGGAAGGGAAGGGAGGGGAGGGGGAGCAGATCAGAGAGCCGTGCCCAGTGAGGGCTCAGTCTGCTGGGGGCAACGCTTCTGGCAAACCCCCTTACCCCTGCTCTGACCTGGAGGGTGCCCCGGCTCCCGCAATTTCAGACACAGTGGGCAAGAGGCGTCCGTCTGAATACCAAGCAGATCTGCTAACGGATCCGTCTGAGGAGGCGGCTGCACAGAGCACACGCAACAATACCACGCTGTAAACGCAGGATTTGTTGTTTGAGTTTGTCACTGGTTTTTGCAATAAAGATTTTCTGTTTTGTATGAATGAATAGTTGGAAGAAGTTATATATATATATATATGTATGTATATACTGTGTGTGTGTATATATATATATATATATATATATGCAAGATTTAAGTCTTAAAATGTCCTTAAAATCCTGGAAGTATTGAGTTTGATGAAAGTGAACAAAAAAAGGACAATATTTGGTGATTGGTTCTAATGAAACAAAGATGGTGCTCAATGGCTCAATGTTTGCCCTTGGGAAAGCCATCTCTATAAGATGTGCAATGAAAGTCATGTGTTTGTTTGGTTGTTTTGTTGTGTGAATATGTATTAGACAATGCAAACAGCACAAGGTACAGTCAAACATTTTGGTAATTCATGGATTTGGTAATTTTGAATTACACCGAAGACATTGCGGTCTTGTTTTCCATTCGGGTCCTATACACACTCACACACAGATCATGTCATGAACACTAATCTAGCAGCTTATATGTAAAGGTTATAGGACTAAGACAAATAGCGTATACATTGTGGGTTTTGATTTTCATTAAAAAAAACACGTTATATATGAAATGTTTGAAATATAAATGATTTGTGTTCTATTGTATTTAATTATGTCCTAAAAGTATAGCCTTATTTACTTTTTCTATTCCTGCCCTTCTTCATGCATACTGGATAATGAAATTACTGCATCCCCCCCTCAGGGGTCAATACATGTTATCTTATCTTTTCAGCATTATACTGCACTTTACGCTAGACAAACATTCTGGTACCTATTCCGCCCCAACCTTTATTTATCCACGGAGTGCTTTCGCTGAGCTTGCATGCTCTTTTTCAACAATGCTCTGATTCACATTCATGAAGTTCCACACACTGAAGACTCGGCGACTCACTTCCACCGCAAAGCACTGCACGTATTAAAAATTCTATCTTATTTTTGTCTAGAAGTTTGTTTGTGCTAATGAGGAAGGGGGGGGGGGGGGGGGGGGGCGGGAGAGAGAGAGAGACAACCTTAATTATCCATGTCTATGGGCCATGTTAAAATGGACTAGAAAGGGAATCGGGCTATTTTAACCATGCATGCATCAAAAAGCAGCTGTGTAATTTTTGCTTTTTGCGGTGGCTATACTAAAAAACTAGTTTTGAACTTTCATTTTTTGTCAAATATGTTTTTATTAAGAACAGGTTATCAATGATTTTATAATTGGTACAGTATTGAAAGTGAGAGAACTACATGGTTTAGAAGTCATTTTGTAGAATCAGGCCTTTTGGTCTTAACGGATTAAAACCCAAATTGTATTTTTTTTTCTTCCTAGAATAAAAACAGGACCTCTAAATGATGGTTGGTACTGTAGCCCTGCCGAACTGGCTGCTATAAGTAAGAGATATAAAACTTCCCACTAGCCCACAGGCAGGCGTATATACATGTGGCTGGTGGCAGCATGCAGCGTGTTAATTTCTGGCCCAACAACTCACACGGGGGGGTGAGTGACAGCATACAAGCTGCTCTCTTATATTGACATCCTGAGAAGAAGTGCCTGACAAGCGTGTCATGTCAGCCTTTCAGTCAGAGCAGGGGTAGGGGGCGGGGGGTTTGGATGTGAGGGGCGTAGAGGGGGCCAGTGACAATGTGTTGCGCTCAGGTGTCTCTGCCTGACTAGCCCCATCATTAGCATCGGTCCATGTGTGCTCTTCTAACGAGGCCAGGGGTGGTGGTGTGCGGGGGCGGGGCGGGGGGACGGACGGACAAGGTCCTCCGTGGCAGAGGAGAGGAGAGGAGAGGGGCCTCCCTCCCTCCCCCGCTGGCCCCTCAGGCCCCCCCCCCCCCCCCCAGCAGCAGTCGAGTCGCGGGACCCCTGAGCCGGTGGGCGGCGTTTCTTGAAATGCCATACAGCTCCAGAGACCTTTTCCACAGGACTGACTGCTATAGAGAATCAATCACGTTGCCTCAGTCACCACCACTGGGCTCTGCTGGGTCGACCCACCAGTACCAGAGACCGGGGAGTATCGACTGACCGCATGGGCGGCTCAGTGGTTCCCAAAGTGGGGTCCGGGGAACCACCAGGGGTCCTTGAGGGAGTTCCAGGGGGTCCCCAGCTATTATGGGTCCATAAAACATTTATTCAGCACTTTGGGATGCATTAATTGCATGCATACACTATCCAGTGATATATTTTCTGCCTATTCGGGCCGAAACCAAATATATAACCATTTGGTTCCATTTTGTACAGTTACATTAACTTTGATTTTCCAATATACATTGGGGTCCCAGAGATTAAAAGAAAATGGCATTCAATAGGGGACCGTAGCCTAACTCAGGTCAAACCAGGGGCCCTTGAAATGAAAATCACTGCTAGGGTCCTTGACATGAAAAGGTTTGAGAAACACTGACTTACATATACTGTAGCACAGGGTTTTCAAAGTGGCCCGCCACGGGGGCCATTTTGGAAAGGCCCTATTTTCTCCCAGCGCCTTAGCCCTTATCCCCAAACTTCTTTGCCTTTTTTTTTCGTACTATTTTGAAAAAACATTGTTGAATAGTTCAAATAGCCGATCTACAAGCTCACAACGTGTTGATGAAAAAAAAAAAAAAAAGGCAAAGAAGTTTAGACAGGGGTTTAGCACTGGCTAAATTATGGCCCGAAATGGTATAGCTTATACCTTATGCATATTATTAAGTCTCTGCAGCCGTAAAAGCAGAGATTATCTGGTGGGTCGATGGACGTCAATCTATTTATGCGCACAGCCAATAAGTCCACGAAAACATTCCCCCTCATCCCTAACCATATAAACCTGAGCACTTATGGCTGAAAACTGAGAACCGGAGAACTTATAACTTCAATGGCGTGGCACGCACCAGCCACTCAACGTGTGCGCGTGTGGCATATGGAATGTGATACATGGCATATCAACCATCCTATAGGGTTGTAACTTGGGCTACAACACACACAGCACTGCTCTTAGGATGTACACATGCAGTACTACAGCCGGACATTTCATATACTGCAAGTGTGCTGTCTAAGCACATGCCGGTGCAACCTAATACTTGTATGAAGTGTGTGCGCGCATGCGGGTGTCTGTGTGTTTTGCGTGCGTGCGTGCGTGCGTGTGTGTGTAATGTTGTAGTTAAATGCTGCATGCGTTTCCCTGCGATCGAGGTCTATGAAGCTGCAGTTTGCATGTCAATGACTCGGGGAGCGCAGCTGCCCGATGGAGGGGTCACTGCTCCGGCTGGTCTTCTGGGCTCCTTAGATGACAGGCCTGGCCCTGTGCTTCTCTCCACAGGGGCGAGGGGAGGGGGAGGCCTGGCCCCCATGCTCCTCTCCACAGGGGCGAGGGGGAGAGGGGCGGGGGGGGCAGCAGGGGACCGTCCTCATCACCAACCCCGACCCAACACACCCCACACACGCACACTCTCCCCCAGGGGTCGCCAACATGGCCGTGGCAAAGACTTGGCCTCAGTCATCCGTGGCAAATTCTAAGATTTTTTTATTTTTATATATCAGACCAAATTACAAAAAAGTCTCCAGGTTTTCCTCAGAATATGTATGACACTGATTCACTATGACACATTAGGAGTCCACTAGGACAGTGGTTCTGGAACATTTTATTCTCAAGGATTCCATAACTCTGAGAGGGTAGGAATGGAACCAAATGCACCCGTAAGGGTCTCACACACCCCCCACACACACACACACACACACACACACACACTGAAAATGTTTTGTGTGTGTGTGGGTGTGTGTGTGTGTGTGTGTGTGTGTATTTGTGTGGTTGTTTTTCAAATGTATTCAAAAGTTTTCACAATACTATATAAAAGAAGGAATAGCAGCTCTGCAAAGTCAGTGCGTTGTAGATCAACAGCCTACAATATAAGTATAAAATAGGGTTGACGTGGTTGAACAGACGTGTACGCTATATTAATACCAACCGAAGCATCTTTCAAAATAAAGGCGCAGCAGCTATTGCAGATTTTACTCTGAAAGGTCCCTCCCTTCCGTTCCCCCCCAAAACCGGGCGGCATAATCTTCCATTCTTACCTCACGCTGGTCACACTAAACTAAAGTCTCTCTAGAAGCGTGTACATTCCAAACGAGAGGCATGCTGAAGTCAGAAATGAAGACAGAACATTATCCTTCTGGTCAAAACCATGGAGGAGTTACGAGGATACGAGCCATTCTTTTGGAGCCGCAAACAAGGAAGTGAACGGCAGCGCGCATCATGCGCAAATCAACAAGGAGTACATTGCAGAAGGAGAGGCCAACCAAAAAAACAACATCAATAAAAGAGACCTAAAGACGCCTATACACGTCCAAGGCACCCCATGGTTTTGATATAAAAGCTGTGTATACACGCCCAAGGGCAAAATTGTGTTCGCTGGGGATCGATATATGACAATACTGTACAGTTTATTGTCAGCTCGCACTGAAATTTGTCTTTGCAAACCAAACCCTCCTGAAAGGCATCATCCTGGAACCCCGTCAAGGACCCCCCACTTTGAGAACCACTGCTCTGGCAGACTTCAACGTAGACCCCCCCCCCCCCCCCCCCCAGCCCGCCCCGAACAAAACCCCCTCACATCCATCCATCCCCTCCCTTCCCCTCCCTCCCCCCCCCCCCCCCCCCGCTCTAGCGTTGTTCACTCGCTGGCTGATACTGAGCCGCACAGTGTCTCGCTTGGCCGAGGCGGCCATGCAGGCGCATCGATTTCATGTTTTGGGGCTGGCCCGCCGCATTGATTTTTATGCAGGTTCATGGATCACGCCGCCTCCTCTGTCTCCTCTCAGTTCAGGGGGAGGCGAGGAGGGAAAAGGAGAAAGCAAAAAAAAAACAAGAATGACTCAGTCATAACTGCCAGGTGGAACAAGCTCTTGTATAACGCCCGAAGTTCTTTTGTTGGTTCACTCACTATGTGTTTTGTCATGGTTGTTCTCTATAGAGCGTCGCAGTGTGTTTAGTCATGGTTGTCCTCTATGATGACGTGAGACACAGAAATTAATTCCCCGTTCATTTGTTCCATAGGCTTTTCAAAAAGTATTTATTTAAAGACGTTTACGCCGCGGACAAAGCCAACTCGAGTTGTGACAAATCATAACAAACAACATTTTGGCCCGAACAAATAATTACAAAGAAGAACAACAATAAAGTGTCGTAACCTGCCATTTTCTTCTTTCTAATTATTTGTTCGGCCAGACAAAATGTGTTGGCTTTGTACGAGGCTTAAAAGGTCTTTAAATAAATACTTTTTGAAATGTCTATTAAGAAAATGAACGGGGAATAATTTCCTGGGCCCTGCGACGTTCAGAGTATGGGTTTTTATGCCGTTCAGACTCCCATTGGCTTAGGAGGCAGCCAATCATGACCTGGTCGCTTGTAAGGTCGCTACGAGGCAGCAAATCATGACTAGGTCGCCACTGCAGTCATCGCTAAGGTCGTCAGCAGTGTTCTGGGTGCAAATGTAGTCCAGGCGCTTTTCAAGCACCTGGCAAAAAGAAAATAAGAAATGGCCTCTGACAGTTCCTGAGCTGAGACACGCCCCGTCCCTGTCACTCATCCTCCATTGCTGCTCCGCCTCCAAACACTCCCCCCCCCCCAAAAAAAAACCCTCCCCTGTTCCTTTACACACGCATTTATCTATAGAGATGTCGCACGGACGCACTCTCACTCACGTACACACACACACTTCATCACCCATCTATCTACAGAAATGTGTGCCACACACACAACCCGTGTTCCTTTCGACACCCATATATCCAGAGAGCGCGCGCACAGCCGCACACACACACGGACGCAGACCCGTGTTCCCTTTGACAGCCATATATCTTCTACAGAGAGAGAGCAGTCAGTGGAGCGCGCACACACGCACACGGCATACATACATACATCTCCAACACCCACACACAAGGCCCGCCCCCTTCCCAGTTCCACCCAGCCGTGGGATGCATGCACACTCCTTTAACAATCCCTGTTGTTTGCTTTAACAAACACATGTAACCAGAGACAGACAGAGAGAGAGAGAGGTGAGCAGCCCTCCTCTCCCCCGCTCCTCTCCTCTCCTTCTCCACAGTGACCTGTAAAAGTGGCAGAAATGTCACACACTTCATTTGTGCGGCAGTAAAAAGCCCAGCTGCCTCGGGAGCCATCAGCCCTGCAGGGTTAGGCCCGAGACGAGACGAGTAGCAGATGTATGTAGCGCCATCGATCTGACAAGTTATTAAAGAGGAGCAGAGGCAGGGGGAGGCCATCAGGAGCATGACACTGACAAGCGGAAGGGCCAGCTCCCCCCCCCCCCCCCCCCCACCCATCATACACCTCCTCTGCTATTCTCTCTCTCTCTCGAAAAATTCTGAGTGTTCGTTTAAATCCAAGTCTGTAAAAATTGACTCCTAAGGGTCCGACGGCTGCCGATCTTTGAGTTGAATTAACACTTTTCCCCCCCTCTCTCTCTCTCTCTGTCAGTTTTATTATATTTTTTTAACTATTCCTCTAACACTTGTCTCTCCAGGCACATGCAGAGATGATGGGGCCCAAGAGGCCTTGAGGCGAGCTGGCTGTCCTTTCTTTTATCCTCAGGGGCGAAAAGTGCCCCCTTTGTATTTGGGGGCTGGGATCAAATGCACTTTTATTTCAAATATAAAGAGGGAAATGCATTATTGTAGTAGTATCCATGAAAGAAATACACCTCATCAATACTCACAATACTCACACCTCCTCACAATGCTTTTTTTCAATCAATCAATCAATCAATCAATCAACCCGAGCCAGCCTAACGGTCCGGGCAACCTATAGGCTGGTAATCCAGCCTAAACACGTGTTGCGGGTTTGAATGTCAAATATTTCAACATTCTAAATACATCTTGACAAGAAAAACACAGCACAGTTCTTTTAGTAGGGAACTTTAGAGGCTCCGACAGCTCCGACAGCACCCGAGTGTTTTCGTAACATGCTTTTTTGGGACCCTTATGGTGTCTAGTTATGATTTATTCTTGTTGCACGGATCAAATAATGTCCCATGGGAGTTATTTTTAACCCTTTCTTACACCTACCCCCAAAATGAACCATACAATGGAGCTCACACAAAATACCATAACTCTTGAACTAAACAGCATACAGAGACAAATTAACACATTATTGAGTGGTGCAATCACTCCAAGGAACAGCAATGTCCGTGTTGTTCACCTATGTATGTGACGTTCACCTATGTATACGTGAGCACCAGTATAATGAGCACCAGTCGGGGCGCTGTTTGCCGGAAACAGAGAGAGAGAGACAGTGCTGCACTGTTGCCTCCTAATGAGAGAGAGAGAGAGAGAGAGAGGAAGGGGGGGGGGGGTAGGGGGAGAGAGAGGGGTGATTTTTCTATATAATTTTGACCCAAGGAATTCATTAAAGTGGTTATTATTAAGATTCAAGTACATCTTCTGGACAGAAAAAGTTAAATTAGCAGAAAGCGTTCAAATCCCATACTTATCTTTGAACAAAATGTTTGAGTTTTTGATGTATTTTATACCACATGCTTTTTAGGACCCTAATGGTGTCTAGATAAGATGTCTTCTTGTTACCCAGGTAAAATGCTGTCACATGGGTTAACCCTTTCTTACACCTATCCTGAAAACAAACCATAAAATGGAGATAATAGAAATACCATAACTCTTGAACTAAACAACATAGAGACAAATAGCCACATTTTTCTATATATTTTGGACCCAAGGAATTCATTAAAGTGGTTATTATTAAGATTCAAACACATCTTGATTCTATTTCAGGGCAGAAACAACAAAACATGACCAGAAAACGTTTCGTAGAGACCCCAGGAGGGGTCCACGCGCACCTCCTTATTTATTTTTCTGGTTTAGGTTTTTGGCATCCATAGGACCTCTAATATACAGATTTTGAGAGAAAGAAAGGTCCAAAGTGTGTTTTTTAATGTTTTATTACCTCTGAGACCTGCAGAATTGCTGGCTGGAACACCGGTGAGACTGTCTTTCGGAGACTGGCATGCTCAAATTTAGAGATAGACCAAATAGTTACCATTTGATTCTACACAACCTCAGGTTTCGAATGGGACCAATCTTGTCATGCCACCTTGTCGGGAAGGGGGGTGAATACTAAAGCATCTATAGACCCCATACACTGGCCACTGTACTGCATTATATATACACTGCATCTCAACTGTATTTATAAAGTACATTTAAAATGACCAGGTCACCAACAATGCTGTACAGGTTAAAATACAATTGAAATGGAAACAAACACAAAACATTAGCATCTGTAAAGGAAGATCATGGACTGGCAGGCTCATGCTGTCTCTAAAGACCACACAGAAGGAAGTCTTTAATACAGATTGACAATATCAATTGACTGGCTAGGGGCAAGCTATTTCACAGCCTGAGGGGCCGAGGCTCTGGAACAGCTTGCCCCCAGTGTGATGCAGTTGCTGCAAAGGCTCAGTAGATGCCGTACAGTGGTCTACATATGCAGTACAGTGGTCTACAGAAGCACTACAGTGGTGTGTAGACAGACCACTGAACTACATCTGTAGACCAATGACATTATCTGCAGACCACTGTAGTTCATCTGTAGACCACTGTACTGCATCTATAGACCACTCTAGTGCATATGTAGACCACTGTACTATATCTATATATAACTGTAGTGCACTGTAGACCACTGCACTGCATCTACCAAGCCTTTGCAAGGTCAAGGTTTCTTTATTTTGTCTCCCAAGGGAGAAATTTGTCTTGGACCCCAAGGACCCGCCCTGCAGCATACAGATACAATACAAAACAATACACAATACAAGACAACAAAGGCACACAATGACCCGTACAACATTAGAAAACCACACATCAACATACCTAGTGCAAAAGAGTAAGAACATCACCTCATAACCTTCGACCCCTACCCTGTCTACCCTCTGCAAGGACTCTGTTAAGGAATGTGATTGACAGAGGGACAAAGGAATGCTTGTACCTATTATATTTGCACGCATGGACCTCGTATCTCCTACCTGATGGCATTAGCCGATACTCAGGGTATAGTACATGGGAGGGGTCAGACAAAAATTGTCCAATGGTGGCCTGCTCAAAGATGACCTGGGGGGTGATCGGAGGTGTAGACATATCCTTGATCCATTTTGGCTAATCTAAGGATCTCAGATTTGTATTTTACAATTAGGTTTCCAAACCAACTGGTGATACCATACCTTAGAATTGACTCTATGCTAGCTCTATAGAAGATCAGCATTATGTTTCTACTTTTCTACCAAAAAGTCTGAGCCTAGGGAGAAAATGAAGGCGTTTGTGTACTTTTTCACACATACTTTGCAGCAACTGCATCCCACTGGGGGCCAAGGTGTAGTCTATAGATACAGTACTGTGGCCAATGTATGGGATCTATAGATGCAGTAGTATTTACCCCCCTTCCCAACAAGGTTGGTCCCATTGGAAACCTGAGGTTGTCTAGAATCAAACTGTATCTCTATCTTTGGTCTATCTTTAAATTTGAGCGTTCCACATTCTCTGAAAGACAGTCTCACTGGTGTTCCAGCCAGCAATTCTGCAGGTCTCAGAGGTAATAAAACATAAATGACACACTTTGGACCTTTCTCTCAAAATCTGTATATTAGAGGTCCTATGGATGCCAAAAACCCAAACCAGAAAAAAATAAATAAGGAGGTGTGCGTGGACCCCTCCTGGGGTCTCTACGAAACATTTTCTGGTATTATTTTGCTGTTTCTGTCCTGAAATAGAATCAAGATGTGTTTGAATCTTAATAATAGCCACTTTAATGAATTCCTTGGGTCTAAATTATATGGAAAAAAATGTTAATTTGTCTCTGTCTGTTGTTTAGTTCAAAAGTTACAGTATGGCATTTTCTGTTATCTCCATCTTATGGTTTGTTTGGGAGGTAGGGGTAAGAAAGGGATCAAATGAACCCCATGGCACATTAATTGACCAGGGAAACAAGACGAAATCTTATCTAGACACCATTAGGTATGGTGTATAGATGGGATTTGAACGTTTTCTGGTCATTTTTAGCTTTTTCTGTCCAGAAATAAAGTAATGAATTCCTTGGGTCCAAATTATATAGAAAAATAATTGGTCTCTGTATGTTGTTTAGTTCAAGAGTTATGGTACTTTGTATGGTTCATTTTGGGGGTAGGTGTAAGAAAGGGTAAAAAAAAAAACAACATGTTTTTATGTCAGTCGTTCTCAAACATTTTCATGTCAAGGACCCCCAAAAATATATGTATTTGGCCGCCGACCCCCATCTGAAAATATGTGGTCCCCCCCCCCCCCTCCCGCCCAGATCTGCTATTTTTAAATACCTAAAGTAGAACTGAATGTTTTAAAACACCAAATTGGTTAAAAGCAGTGGTGGAAAAAGTACTCACATTTTTTACTTAAGTAAAAGTATCAATACTGCAACATGGAAATACACCGTTACAAGTAGGGTGACCAGAATGTCTCCCTTTGCGTGGAACAGTCCCTCATTCCAAGACTTTTCATGCCCTAATAGTTAGTACAGTACACACACTGAAACTCAGGTCTGCTGTTGAGCACTTGTATGTGCTACAAATCATACGTAGCTGTCATTAGAGTTCTTTATCAGTCATGCAAAATCAATTAAAATAGTGCCAAACCTATAAATCAATGTCAACATTTTTGATAAAAATTATCCATTGCTTGGATGATGCAAATAAATTAAATAAATCAAAGTTATTTATATATTTTTTTGTTTAACACATTTAGAGCTGAATATAGCCTTATGCGGCCATTACCGTGCGTCCTACGCTATCCTTTGACACTATATGCCAATCTGTTACTTACGCACCCCACGTCAAAACTGTTCCTGTGTGTGTGGGGGGAGGAAGGGGAGATTTTTTAGGCCCGTCACAAAGATGCAAAAAGATATCATACTAGAATATATCTGATTGACATTTATACCAATTACCTGTAAATGGTAATTCGATGGACGATCAATCAGAGCACCTCTAATAAATAAATGTAAAAGAGAAAAGCAATCCATATACAGTATAATCTATTGGGTATTGCGATAGAGGCATCCCAATATATCCTGAATTCTAAGCTAGCATCATCTTTTTTTTCTTCTTATAGCTACCTCAGCAAAGCCAAAGGTGAGCAATTTTTCAGAGGAATAGGCTTATAAATATGCTTTATTGGCCTATTATTTGGTCCTGTGATGTTAAACTTTGTTAACTTTTTTTCTTTTCATTTACACATGAGAGCAATATTTCATTCACGTTCAGCGGATCCATCGCGCGATCAATGGTCTCGCTTACTCAAACACACTGATCTACAAGTTGTCAAGACCTTGTGACACAAAGTGCTGTAAGCTTGTAGATCTGTTCATTTCGATGAGTCACGTCGTTGGACCTATGTGGACGTTCCGTTTGCCTTTTATGGTGTTCAATGGCGCGTGGAACAGCGCTAAGGATCTACAGTAGCCTACACATGGACGCGCTTTTGATTTACGCACAGGTGGGATTCATTATCTGATACACCTGTGATCCGAACAAATCAAGGCTTCGTTCCATGAATCGCACATCAGTCTGTACTTTAAAAATATAGGCCACGATAAAAACTATAGTAGAGAATTTACGAAGAGCTTCGTGAACGAGGCCCAATTGTCTTTAGATGTGAGAATTGAAGCGATTAAAATGTATTTTCAAAGCTTTAGGGTTAGGGCGATAAGATGTGTCTGACTGCAGTCTTTTTGTAGTGTATGGTAGACATTGGTATAAAAAACAACCTCTTCCCCAGATGCCAAAGGTGAAATATTAAAAGGATCCATGTAAAATCAATGTGTACTGTAGTCAATGTATTCAATGGCTTATATAGGCTAAGGGCTTCCTTTAAAACGTCAGCAGTTGGATGCAGTTCCCAATTTAACAGTGTCTGTTTTTAGTGTCTATTCTCAATCTTTTTCTGTTGTATTTATCCTCTTCAAATAGTGCAGCGGGGGTCGCGAGACATGGCCAAAGCATTTTCGGGGATCCCCAGCCATTAATGTTGAGAACCCTTGCTCTATTAAGTACTCTGTAAACAGTAATCCTTTTCTGGGTCTACGTGCAATGGTCCCCGGAGTTTGCGCACCTCTTGCACAATGACAGTGATTCAAACAAGTCCTCTTCATCCCGACTAATGAGAGATTAATTTCCGTCCCAAAAACATAATTGAATGTCCCCTGGGTGATGGGCGGTGTTAGTCTCGAACCCTGCCATGCATGCTGTGTCATTCACGGGTGATGCCTTACATAAGATTCCAAAGAGATTTGAGCACACACGCACGCCACACATACAGACGCTGTCTGGATGGAATATAGACACTAGGTCAGCACACCAGGTCAGCACAACTATGTTGACATTTTTGTCGTGTCCAGTTAGGCTTTTTAATTTGTGTTTGAGATGTCATTACACAGTGCAAAGACCCAAAATGAAAGGCTGCACCACTTTCACCATGCAGCATCCCTATTTTGGGCATTATGAGGCAAAAGGAACGTTAAGAAATTGTTAGAATTAACAAAGATATCAGATCTATAAGCTCACAATGCATCACAGCATGTTGTGAGCTTATAAAAGTAAGTAGCCTTGCCGAGCCATGAGGCCCATTGGACAGGAGCCTATCTCCTGTTTCTGTAGCGTGAGGCAGCTTGATGTACAAGTACAACCCCTAGACATGACGCTAGTATGTCGCAGGGACATCCTGTCAAGCAGGGAGGCACTGGGTCCCATTTTTAGAGTCTTTGGTATGACACGGCCGGGGATTGAACCCCGACCCCCTAGTCTCAGGGCGGACACTCTAACCACAAGGCCACTGAGCTGGTGAGCTTATACTGTAGATCTATTATTTTTGCTACAACACACAGCCGGTCCAATTCTACCTTTCCGTCCCATTTCTTTCTCTCGCTCTCCAATACTTTTATTATATCTTCTTCTTTCTCTTTTATTCGTCTTTCAATTCTCTAAGCCCCCTTAAATACAGGACGATAATATGGGGAGGCCGTTTTTATCAGACACCCCAGACCCCTGGGTAGTATAGTCATCTCTGTTTCCTGTTTCCTCGCCCCGGTTTGCCTTCAACTACTCTGGTCTGTGTCTTTTTGCCTGTTCATCAAACCCTCTCTGCATCCATCATTCTCTTCCTGCTCAGCCTCTACCAATCTCTGCCACTTTTCTCTCTCGCGCCTATACATACATACTTATATGCTTCTGCTTTGTCTATCTCTCTGTCTGTCACCTTCTCTCTCAAACTGTCATGCACCATCGATCCTTGAGCACTTTTTCCCTGAATCCATTTTCACATTTAGCATGCATCTCTCCCACTACTATATTTATTTTGCTGGACGTGCGTTGTCGATCATCCTTTCAATTCTGCAGGTATCTCGCTGACTCATCTGACATGAATTATGATGAGCAAAATATGCAGCCAAGCAGATTTTAAAAATACACTGTTGCTGTTGGGCGGAAACCTTTCCTTTTTATTATTACTATGAAAACATTTTAAAGTACTTAACATAGAGGCGGCACGTTGTGAGCTTGTAGAACTGCTATTGCTATTTTCACTATACTTTTGTGTGACCCTCTGGTATGAATAATACAAGGTTTCTAGCCAACAGAAACATGTTCATCCTAACCTTCCCCTGGCCAGCCGGGGCACCTAATGGAGGGGAAAGGAACTGGTCGGAATAACGTGTTCCTTCCACGCGCTACGTACCGGCCGGGGAAACTCTCCTCTGTCAGGTGAAAAGAAGCAGCTTGGATTCCTCATGCATAGAAAGAAGCATGAAGTCAGTCTGCTGCCCTCCTCAGGTTGGCAGAGGAAGTGTAGAAGTGCTTTGTGGCCGTGATACATCACTGACTTTACCTCTGCGTTTTCAACCCAGGCATGCGATGGACCGATTACACAGCGCATCCACACAACCTGCACAGCACAGACCGATTACACAGCGCCGACACAACCTGCACAGCACAGACCGATTACACAGCGCACCCACACAACCTGCACAGCACAGACCGATTACACAGCGCCGACACAACCTGCCTAGCACGCGGAAAAAACACGGTCAGTGGCCAAAGATACATCGATGTCTGCTTTCGTTCAAAATGTACGGTTTGTGTCTCACTCAGATCGCAGTGCCACATACGACTCGTGCCGTTAGACGTGAGCGCACCGCAGGCGCATGACGAGCTTCTAGTTTAGATACATTTTCAACACTTCAGAAATTCCATATACCTCAGAGGACCCTCCGGCCTCCACTCCACAGAACGGCACCAGTGACACTATACCTTTATGTCCCACTTGAGGGGATGTTCAAAACCCTTTACTGTAAAAAATAAAAAAAAAGAAAAGAAAAGTAAAAGAAAAAGAAAGAAAACCCCCAAAAGAAACCATTACCGTAATTAACTCCACATCGCAACTGTGCCGTCGGTGTTGAAGCCGGCGACATCAAACAGAGGGAGAAAGTCTTTTATTATGTGACCTTGCCTGTAGGTGGATACTGGATAGCACCACACATGAATCAACCAACGGAGGAGGGGGAAAAAAAAGCAAGGAACGCTTGACCTAATAATGCTGACACACACTCCTACTGCAAGTTAGCAGAGCTAGCGATCACAGAGTAGCATTAAATCAGCGGTGGTGGGAGGAAGGAATGTATAGGCTGCAGGGCAGGCGAGGCAAACTATATAATATTATGAAGAGGTCTAAAGGAAAGGCCAGAAAGGTCCCGCTGGAAGGGCTGGAAAATATATATCGGAAGCGATATTTTATTACCTGTAAGACGCGAGAGAAGCAACGGACGCATCCGCCTGGCTGACGGCAGACATGGGCGAGCGCTGGAAATACTGCGCCTCACGTCACACAAGTGGGATCTTTTTTATTACATAACAAAACAATGTGAAAATTTGTAATGGATTAATCCGATTAACCACTTAATCATTATAATTAACATTATTTGGTAATACCGAAAAGTGATGTGAAAACACTGGAGACCACTATCAGAAAATTTGATTGATTGATAGATTGATTAACTGAATACTTTATTGGACAGAAATGCACAAACAGCACGAGTCATATATTGCTCGAAAAGGATAACACAAACAAGTCCTGTGGACTTGTATCCTTTGAGGTCCTACAGTATGTATTCAATTCAGCAACCATCATCAGTAATGTCCGCATTAGGGATGCGAAAGACTATTGTTTCGAGTCGACGCGTCAGAGGTAGGCATAGGGCTGAGGTGGTTAATGCATGTTTTGTAATTGTAATAATAATAATAATCCAAATCTACAAATTAACTAGTAACTAAAGTGTAGTGAGATGTAGTGTAGAAGTTAAATGCAGTCACCGGTGGTGCTGGGGTGGTGGTGGGAGCAGCCCATACATCCAAACAGAAAGGACCTTACTGATGGCATTAAACGAGTGCACGAAAAGCTTGAATATTCCTCTTTATATCTGCAAAGTTGTCGTTTCATAAATATCCACAATAGACCATGCTACGAGCATATACTATATATATACACACACACACACACACACACACACACACACACACACACACACACACACAGTCAATTGTCTATGTAATCATGGGGGGGGGGGGGGGGGTCCAGGTGGAAAAGTGATGCATGTGCATACTCTCTATCTCTAATCTGTCTGTCAGTCCAGACAGGTGGGGATCGAGGAGGGATGGACACAGACAGCCAAACAGAAGAGGTACGAGGCATGATGGTGTGTGTGTGTGCACGTGTTTGTGTGTGTGTGTGTGTGTGTGTGTGTGTGTGTGTGTGTGTGTGTGTGTGCGTGCATGACAGATGAATAGCCCACTTGATTGACGCTGGCCTTTGTGCAGATCTCAGCGCCACTGCTCACCGTTCTGACACGAGTCTGTTCGCCCGTAATGTGCGATCAGACGAAAAGGGCATCTCTCTCTCTCACACACACACACACACACACACACACACGCGCGCGCATCAACAACCGAACAAAGTCAGACTTGACACTGAATATGTACACTCATACGGTTACTGTTAAGTCAGCCGGCCGTGCAGTTAAACTGCAGGGTGGTGGCAGAGGAGAGGTGTGTGTAGTCTTTGCTTTTAACCTACTGTATTCAATCCGGGAAAGCATGCAGTGTCGAACATGTCATTGAGCTAAAAAATAAAGAAAAAGCATTATTTTATATTTTGGCTATTAAAAAATAGCAGATATACAAGCTCACGGCACGTAACTTTGTGTCACGCTGCGACCTTGTAGATCTGCTATTTTACTCCCTGGAACAAAATATTTTGAAATGGGGGGGGGGGGGGGGGGGGGGGGTCAGCAGCCAAATACATAATTATAATTTTGGGGGTCCTCGACATGACAATGACTGAGCGCCACTGAGGTTTTTTGTGCGTTTCTTTTTTCTTCAGAAAACTGTACGGATTTAGAAGATATTTGTGGACACAGGTCCTCAGGTCGTAATGGGTTAAGTCACCCGCAAGCACACACTTAGGTATCTGTACTTTACTTGAGTTAATCTTACTTCTACTCCACTACATGATGAGATGAGATGAGGTGATCTACAATGTCTCACATCGCAACGCATTGTGAGCTTGTAGAGCTCATATTTTCAAATTATATTTTTGATATTCTGCATACAGTAATTAGTACTTTCTACATTTGGTATACTTTAAGTAAATTTTGAATTCCGAATTCGAATCTTGCTCAAATGTGAATCTCGATTTTTCCTCCACAAGAATTGAGATCACGATTCTCAAACAATTCAAATATGTATTGTCTGTAGGTGCTGAACATTAACCACATTCAAAATGTGGCACCTGGAACCAACTACTGTGGCTTTAAACAGACAACATCCAAGTGCTTGACATAAACCTCTCTTAAAGTCTCTCTCTTGTAGCAAACTATAACTAAAAATGATCTATAGAAAAAAAGCGGAGATCCGGGCACACTTAGTCAGAAAGGAGGAAAACTTTATCAAAACATGCTTCGACCTATACCGGTCTTCATCAGGGCTGTAATTGAAATGAATTGGACAGCCACTGCACGATTCTGGCTCAAATGTAGAAATGAGATCATTATACGTGTCTGAATCTAGATCCCAATCTTTTTTTTCCGATGAATTGTGCAGCACTATTCCGGACTTTTACTTGCAACGGAGCATTTCTAAACTGCTTTTACTCAAGTACACATTGCGAGTATAGTTTTTCCAGCACCGACTGTAAGCACAGTTGCACACAAAAAGCTGCCAGAATATTACCATCTGCAGGGCAGGAGTTCCATGCAGGCCATGGCTGAGGTGCACCCTCAGATTGTCCTTTTGGCCCCCTCCACTAAAAAAGAGATAATGTAATCTTTGAAGGTGCCTTGATGCCCCACCCACACTAGTCTGTCCCAGCTGATTTCTCCTCTGACTCTTTGTCAATATTATTTTAAACACCAGTATCTTGTGTTCAGATTGTCAATTCTTAACTTTATTTCATGGTCTTTCCTGACCTGGCCTTTGGCCTTTGTGGCCTAAATGTATTTTACAACCATATATACTCAATTCCAGGACCGATTACCGTGCAGGGTTCCAAATGTGTATATCATTCGGTTCAATTTCGTACACTCTCATGGTTACAATAACACTCTCCCCCGTTAATGATGCTTTCTGATGTTCTTTACATGTTGGAAGGAACTTCCAAAATGTTTTGCTATACCAACAGTCTGAGAGGAATTGGAAAAATCATTTTAATCTGCTGTTCTTCCACGTTTTGAACAACAGCACAGCCATTCTGAGCTGCCGCGTACTATTCAGAGGTTTGTGTTTACGGTATATGATATATATTATTGTCAGCTCACACACTGGTCGTCTTATATTCGGCATAGAACACGGTATGTAACGTATACGACTGCCACGGCTGTTGGGAGACTATAGAGCCACTGCAACGCTAGCTGGGTGGGACACTTGAATGAATCAGTGGCGTGGGGCAACAAAAGGGCTTTCCCTCCCACTACCCAGGGAGGCACAGAGAGACCCTGCCCCCTCTGTGAAGTATCTCCTGACAGCTCTTCAAGCACCAGGAGAGGAGGAGAGGCCACTACTCCTCGTCTACAGTCCTCATTCAAGCAGTGGTATAGAAAAAGTACTCACTTTCTTTTTCTGCCATGGGGTGCTTGAAAAGCACCTGGACTACATTTGCACGCACCACTACCGACGACCTAAAGATGATGACACTTTTTTTCATGATTATCTGCCTCTAAGCTAATGGGAGACTTACCAATAAAACCCATAGTCTGAACGGCATAAAAACCCATACTCTGAATGCCGCAAGGTGGAGCCAGTGGCAACAGAAGCTAATGTTATGACGAGCTAACTGGAGCTAGAGGAAAGCCATAACAAAACAGTGAGTGAACCAACTAAATAAATGGAAATTGGGAAATACTCAAGTAAAGTACAAATACCTCAAAATTGTACTTAAGTAATTACAACTCACAACTCACAATGTGTCGCATCGCAACGCATTGTGAGCTTGTAGATCTGCTATTTTCAAAAGATTGAAGACGAGTACTTTTACTTTTAGTAGTTTAAGTACATTTTGATGCCGATACTTTTGTACTTTTACTCAAGTACATTTTCAATTCCGTAACTTTTACTTGTAACGAAGTAGTTCTAAATTGCAGTATTGGTACTTTTACTTAAGTAAAACAATTGAGTTATTTTTCCACCACTGACAATAATACGTATGTCAATTGTCTCCCTCTCCAGACGGAGAGAGATAATTACAATAGTGTCCAATGTCCAGTGTGCCATCTGCTTGAAACATATTGACATATCAAGCAGTACGTGTCCAACCCAGCACCAGGGTCAATGTTTCTCAATGACGGAATACAGAGTTGAGTTGATAGTACTCCATTGTTTTTAGTTATGTAATGGCCTGGGCCATGGCTCAGCGGTCCAGGCACCTTGGTAAGTCTGGCGGTGTGCCGCAGGTTCGACTCCCGATCCAGACGGTCTTTACTGCATGTCTTCCCCCCCATCTCTCTCCCCATTTCCTGTCAGCCTACTGTCTGTCCTTCCATAAAATATATAAAATAAAAGCCACAAAAAAAAACATAAAAAATAAATAAAAACAGTACCAATAATAAAAGTAGATAATGTACAAAAGTATTGGTATCAAAGTGTACTTGTACCCATTTAGACCGGAGGACAATTCTACAAATGCCTTCTAAAACAGTTTTCTGTCAGTTTTCTGTCAGTTGGTCTCAAACATTTTCATGTCAAGGACCCCCAAAAATATATGTAATTGGCCGCCGACCCCCATCTGAAAATATGTTGTTCCAGGGACCCCCACAGAAGCAAAGATGAGTTAAAAACACTCTCTGAAAGAATATGTTCAAAGATTTGTGCCACATTTTCACGATAAAAAAACCAAAAGGGGTTCCCGCCCAAAATGGGTAGTACCAAAAAGTAGAAAGTAAGTTTCAAATGTATAAAATGTCCAAAGATATTTCAGATCTGATGTGCTATATGTGCTAAGCCTCATTTGGTTTACAGTGAATCACATGATCCGTAGAATCAAATATGGAAAAGGAAAATAATGAGGATTTCTCTGGCCATGTCATGTCGACTTTAAACGTGAAATGAATCAATTGTTATCGATATTGAACCGAAAGCCCCATTTCTCAACTGAAATGTTATCAGAAACCCATTCTGTGAATGAAAATTGACAACAACATCTTGTCTTTCTAAAGGTGTGTGTTTATAGAGAATTTTACCCACTTCCATTTCACTGACTGACTCAACCCTGACCTCACATTGACTGGACGCCTTCAAATGTAAAACAGCACCTGCAAGTAATTGACCCATTCGCTCTGAAAGAATATATTATTCAAAGATTTGTGCCGCGTTTTCACGATTAAAAAAAAATAGCAGACCTACAAGCTCATAGCGCGCCACCGAGTGGCGCGCTATCAGTTTCACTATCAGTTCGTATCACTATCAGTTAAAAGAGGCTTTTGAGACCATTCATTCATGTTGTGTACAGCAGTGGTTCCCAAAGTGGCGTCCGGGGACCCCCAGCGGTCCTTGAGAGAGTTCCAGGGGGTCCCCAGCTAAATGATAATTAGGAACCAAATGGACCCTCATGGGTCTGTAACTCAGAGTGTACAAATGGAACCAAATGGACTCTATAACGGGTTTGATTTCATTTTACAATATACATTGGGGTCCCAGAGTTAGAAGTTCCATTAACCCATTCTGAACGGGAACCCGTTTTGGTGTTAGCATCATGTTATGCTTTAGCTATTGAAAAATAGCAGATCTACAAGCTCATAGCGCGCCACCGAGTGGCGCGCTATGAGCTTGTAGGTCTGCTATTTTTTGAAAAATCGAAGAACGACTGACATTTTTAGAATCTGATCTCAGGTCAGAATGGGTTAATCAGACCAGTGTGTGTCTAGTGGAAACCTCGTATGAATCTGATCTCAGGTCAGAATGGGTTAAAATGGGGGACCGTGGCCCAATTCAGGTCAAACCTGCATGGGTTCCTTGAAATTAAACTGCGAGAGCCGTAAGAATCTTCTTTTATGGGGGCGTATATATTCTAATGGGCGTCCGCCGGGCTAAAGAGTCATTCTAAGGGGGTCCTTGACATGAAAGAGTTTGAGAACCACTGGTGTACAGTAGCGTGTCCATGTGAGGATCATCCAATATATCATCCCATAGAGCACCGAAGTCTGACGTCACTTTCAGTAGAGGGCGTCAGTCCCCAGGTTCATGTATTTGTTTAGTTGCATTGAAATCCCCATTGAGGCGATTTTAGATCGCCTCATATAACAACTGTGTTTGAAAAATAAACATGTCACCCCGGCCGCTTCACTCATATGGATATGAAGAATCAACTGACTGAGAGAAAACGCTAATGTTACTGCTGCTGAATTAGTTAGATTTTCGCTAGAAGCAGACTGTATCATTATATGAGTGACTGACTGTTGCAAACGATACAGAGACACCTCCCTAACAATAACGCAGAGACAGCTTGTTTATTTTTGGACCACAACGCTTATAGTAGACGATATTAAGATCACCCTATGTTATTCTCCATAGAGAAATTACTTCCGCGAACCAGGGGAATCGTCGGGATGAGCGAGTTACGTCAGGACTTCGGTGCTCTATACCAGTGTTGTTTTTGGCAGCAGATTTAGATTTTAGTTTTAGTCATAGTGTTTTGAAAAGTTTTCATTTAGTTTTAGTCGACTAAATGTCATGAGATTTCAGTCGACAAAAAATACAGTTAATTTAGTCGAACCAAATGTTTAGGCGGGCCTTGATGCCGTCGTAATGACTGTTTTTTTTCACTTGCTGAAAATAGCCGAGTTACAAGCCCACAATGCGTCTCAGCCGACGCATTGTGAGTTTGTAGATCTGCTATTTTCAGCATGCAACCAAGTGTTGAATTACTTACTGTACTGGTTCTCTTGTCCACTAGTCCCTTCCTAACATTTTAGTCTAGTTTATTTTATTGGTTGACAAAATTGTCAGTATATTCAGTCTTAGTTTTTAGTCATCATAGATTAGTCTTCATGTAGTTTCCATGTAGTTGGTCGTCAATGGACGACGATTTTTTTTTTTCGTCTTAGCTTTAGTCGACGAAAACAACACTGTCCCGTACATGGACGATCGGGAGCCAATGCGGAGGAGTGTGGGGGGGGGGGTTGATATTGACACCGTTGGTGATTGCACTAATCCCCCCCCCCCCCCCCCCCCCCCGCCAGCCAGAGGACGGCCGACCGGGACGGCCCACCGCGGGGTGCTGTGTGTTTAGCGCGTATCGTGTACAGTATACTGTCCGCCTTAGCCGTGTCGGAGCTAATGTTGGGTGACACTCAGACACCCCGGCCGATGTGTTTTGGCACGGCGAGGAGATCCCAGCTGTGCATTTACATATGCAATGACCCAGATTAGCAACCCCGTCCTCACACTCCATCAACACTGATTAGTGGTGGCCCCGTTAAACGGCCCCGCACAGACCACCACTCTACGCTGTCAGTCACCTGACCTCTGTGTGGATCAGCACACACACACACACACACACACACACACACACACACACACACACACACACACACACACACACACACACACACACACACCCTGATACATCATTAAGAGCAAGACCTGAGAAATCTCTTCTAAATCCTAATAGTTTTCTGAAAAAACAGACGTACGTATTCTGCTGTTAATCAGTGGCGCTCAAACCTTTTCATTTCAAGGCACCTTGACCCAATACATTATATGTATTATTGTGGGTACGGATCCCCCATCTCAAAATATTGTGTTTCGTGCAGGGACCGCCCCCCCCCCAGGCCCCCCCACGCATTGTGAGTGAGCTTGTAGATCGGCTATCTTCAAATGGCCCGAAATGTATATAGGGCTTAACCCATTCTGACCGGGAACCCGTTTTGGTGTTAGCATCATGTTATGCTTTAGCTATTGAAAAATAGCAGATCTACAAGCTCGTAGCGCGCCACCGAGTGTCGCGCTATGAGCTTGTAGGTCTGCTATTTTTGAAAAATCGAAGAACGACTGACATTTTTTTTTAATCTGATCTCAGGTCAGAATGGGTTAATCAGACCAGTGTGTGTCCGGTGGAAACCTCGTATGAATCTGATCTCAGGTCAGAATGGGTTAAGTGGTTGTACAGTACTCGAGTACTTTACGCCACTGCCAATACTGTATTCTCGGTGTTCAATAAACTTCAGAACTTCTGTTGTAATCCTGTTGTAATTCTGTTGTAATCCTGTTCTGCGCGCACGTGACTCATCATGTATTTTTTCATCCCAACACTGGGAGTCGCTTGAACCACCAGGAGGAAAAAAACACAGCATTTTCATATAAATGTGCCACCAAGTAGTGATGGGAGCGAAAATCTGGCTAGATTAGATTACACCGCTTGTCATTAGCAGCATATATACTGCCATTCACTGACTAATTGTGGTGTATTATGATATAATTACATAGTCTGCAGTGTGTGGTGACACTAAAAAGAGCTCTTCAGCCGGAGCCACCACACACACACACACACACACACACACACACAAGTAATTGCCCTCTCGGCTTTAATGAATAAGGAGATGATTAACCTTAATTCCCAAACAGCATCGGGGCATTAGCAGTGAATGAATTACCACATGGATGTGACTAAGTGACTTAATATGGTAAATTGGCAGTGGTATCTGAAGTGGCTCTATTAGCTAAAGGCCTTAGCGTGCCTCTGCTATACCCCATCCTCCAGATCCTAGCTTATCCAATCATACGCTCGCTGTGAGCATTAGAAGGTAGCGGAGATGCCCACTATAACCAGAACGCGCACGCACGCACGCACACACACACACACACACACACGTACGTTGTCTCAAGACACTTTACATATAGAGGGACAAAGCTCTCGCGGTGTTTGCAAAACGACAGAGATCCCACCCAGAGCAAGCAACATTTCGGCAGTGGCACGCACACGCACGCGCCCTAGCCTGGACAGTATAATCATCCACTTCATGCAGGTATAAAGACTCAACCTCCCGCGGAGAACCAATTATGTAATCTAGATGCAGGAATAAATAATTTAATCTGAGGTACGTACTGTAGCCTAATGACTATTCGCAGCTTGTAACCTGCCACACACATTTCATTCTCAGCAAATCGCTGCTTACAAAAAAAAATACATATTCGGTTTTAATAGGCAAGGGACTTCACCTCCTCTCTCTCTCTCTCTCTCTCTCTTCATGTGTCCAGGAGACACTGACCAGGGGAGAGAGATAGAGAGAGAGAGAGAGGGGGAGGGAGAGAGAGAGTCAGAGACACACACACACACACACACACACACACACACACACACACACACACACACAGAGAGAGAGAGAGAGAGAGAGAGAGAGAGAGAGAGAGAGAGTCAGAGACACACACACACACACAGAGAGAGAGAGAGAGAGGAGTACCATTTTGATTGTGCAAGCAAAATGTAGATGGTGCGAAGGAAGGAGAAAAAAAAAAGAAAAACTCCACTTGTATGGCAGTAAATATGATGACATTGCAAGCTTGTCTTTTGCCGACAAAGTTGTGATCATCCTCTTTTTTTTTCATTTTTTTTTGATGAACCAGTGAAAACAAGGAGAGTGGCTCCAGCTGCTTGTGTGGCTGAGGGTACACTATGAGGGTACGAACCAAACCCCCCCCCCCCCCCCCCCCCACTATGATGGTACCCCACCCCACTCAAAATAGCAGATCTATAAGCTCATAGCATGTTTTTTATTGTGATGTTTTTTGCAAATCTATATATTAAATATAAAACTTTTTGGGATTTCCCTGGAACAAATTTTGTATAGATTTGGGGGGGGGGGGGTCCTTTTGACATGAAAAAGTTTGAGAAACACTGACAAGTCAACATAACGTTTTTCAGAAAACTTCTTTAGAAGACGTAATGTTCGTAGAATGGGCCTCAGGTCTTAACGGGCTCTACGCCAGGAAAACACGTTTGTGTGTACGCACCTCCGCACTGTTGGAACCAACGGAACGACAGCACAGTGGAAGCAGAGCGACAGCTAAAGGTGTGACTTTTACACAGCGGATGAGCTCTGTGTAAAACTGCTAATTGTGTGCAAAAAACGAGAAGATAACCAAAATGAGCATGTGTGCCTGAAAGTAAGTATTTATGCACTGTTGTGCGCGTGCGTGTGTGTGGCGTGCGTGCACATCTCTTGCCTAAAGACATGTATAGGGCTGAATTTTTTTTTTTCCTTTCTTTTTTTTTTTTTGCTTACCAGAAACGTTTTTGCTTATCAACAGAAAAATGAGGGAAAATATGGATCTTAGCTCATTATGGTGTTGTTTATGTTTACCCAAGTAACCCATTAAACCTGAGAGAGAGAGAGAGAGAGAGAGAGAGAGAGAGAGAGAGAGAGAGAGAGAGAGAGGGAGAGAGAGAGGTGTGTGTGTGTGTGTGTGTGTGTGTGTGTGTGTGTGTGTGTGTGTGTGTGTGTGTGTGTGTGTGTGTGGGGGGGGGATTCTCTTTAACTGTGAGCATGTTAGTAATGTGGTCTCAGTCATTGGATGGGCCTACTCATTACTCTTTAATGTGCTGAATAAACATTTCACAGGCTCACTGTTCTGTTCTGTTCTGTTCCTCTCCACCATGCAGGCTATTGTTCACATTGTTGTGAATGCAGCATTTTCTTATTGTTATAGACCCACAGTAAGCCAAAAAGATGTGCTGTGCCATGCAACACGAGCACACACACACACACGCACGCACACACAAAGCAGTCTGAAGAAGAAGCAACATGGCAGGAACGCTACGCACGCCGCTGGAGGGGCTGCTGGGGTGGTGTGTGTGGGGGTGGCGGGTGAAGACGGAGTGAGCGGGGGGTGGAGGTGTGTGTGCGACTGTGTGTGTGTATGTGACTGTGCGTGCGTGACTGTGTGTGTGTGTGTGTGTGTGTGTGTGTGTGTGTGTGTGTGTGTGTGACTGTGCGTGCGTCTCAGTGAGCACAGTCTTGCGATCGGGAAAAGCCTGCACACAAAATGAAGTGGAAATTCAGCTACATTTCCCAACCGTCTGTCCACCGTATCAAGACATCAGAGACACATACTTCGCACAGATTACAATCACCCAAGGAGAGTTTGAAAACATGACTAATGACAACAAAGAAATATATCTTATCTGCTGGGTGAAGAACAACAATGTGCAAACACAGCGGAGAGTCGTGGGCTGCTGTGCTATAGGAGAACGATATCAAACGGAACACAACCACCCTAAAGACTACTAACCATTGTGTGTTTACATGCATCGAGTGATCTCGGTACATATAGAAATTGATTTACTGAAGATTCTGACTTTCAATTGTAGGCCTACATACATTTTTGTTTTAATTGTATTGTTCCACTATTTGCTTTGGCAAATGTGAACAGATGTTTTCTCATGCTAATAAAGCCCTTTGAATTCAATTGTGTGTGTGTGTGTGTGTGTGTGTGTGTGTGTGTGTGTGTGTGTGTGTGTGTGTGTGTGTGTGTGTGTGTGTGTGTGTGTGTGTGTGTGGCGGGGGGGGATTATGTCCTTTACTTGAACTGTTCAGTGTGGGGACAGTGTTGCCATGTTCGCTTATTCTAAGCGACTTCGGGCTCGTTATTTTTCTTCTTGTAAATATTGGTAGTTGCGGGTTGCGGTGGGGGGGGGGGGGGTCTCGTTTCGAATATGTATAGTTGCTTTTTTGGGCTTGCTTCTTATTGTTTAAAACCAGTGGTTCTCAAACAATTTCATGTCAAGGAGCCATTAGTACATTACAAATTAGTGTTCTTTACCGTCATTAATGGCACCGCATGTGTCAGAACTAGCCGGTGATGAGCACAGAAGTTATTATACAACAGTTACCCTAAGAAAAAACACATTGCCTCAATTTCATATATAACTAAGATATTCGCAAAAAAACATTTTCTTTTAATGACAGATGTAGCCACTACGACCAAAAATGTTCCAAGAAAGTCTCTTGCCTAGCAACCCTGTCTAGGTGTTCCATCATGCTTGTTTGAAGCATGGCTAGATGGCTACTTCAACCAATCAGATTGCTTCCTCGAAACGACCTGTTGTATAACATGCATTTTTCCCCGGACCCCCATTTGAAGAGATTTTATGCCAGGGACCCCCCCCCCCATAAAAAGATGCATGCATTTAAAATGCTTCCAAAATATTACAAATGTGTCAATTGATAGCAAGATGTGACACGCAGATTGTCTATGTTCAAAGAGTTGTGTATGGCCTGTAGTTGGGCTTTTGGGTTTATTTTCATAGACCCTCCCACTAAATATGGGGACGATTGATTGAGGGGGGATTACAGTAAATTAATGCATGCAGGGGGGGGCCCTGCATGGCACAATTTCTTTTCAAAAAGGGCTCCGTGGCCTCTTTGCCACGAAAATGTTTGAAAACCACCGCCCTAATCTGGCATGAGCTTTGCTTTGGTTTATCAGCTTTCCGCTACACTTTGGCTTAATTCTCCAGCCAATGCATTGAGCACAGACTCTTACACTGTAGCCGCCGCACAATGTACGTCGCACAACGACAAAACGAGGCGGCGGGTACTACGAAATATTCCATCCAGCAGTCAGACAGACAGACAGACAGCCAGGAGGAGGAGGAGGTCATTTGGAAAACACCAGTGCAATTCAGATCAGGAAGGGGGACAGGGAATCAAATATGCATGGGGTGGGTATAGCAGCAGGCAGCAGAGAGAGAGAGAGCGTGCACGGTGAGAGAGAAGTGAGGGACGGTCGTTGGTATTCCGGTGGCGGGCGCAGTCAAAGGTGGCGGGTTGGGAGAGGACTCAGAATCAGCCCAGAAGACCCAGGGCAGCTTACTGGGATGGAGATGGAGCCCCAGTCGCTGGGCTTAGACGGGCTCAGCGCACGGCTCAACTCATCACACAGCCTGTCAGACAGACATACACCTGCCTGCCTGCCTGCCGCAGCGCCAGCGGTCACACGCATGCACACACACACACACACACACACACACAAAGTCTGACTCTGCACACAATAACTTGACGTGCGTGTACCCAGCAGACATGCACAGGTAATATGCATGGCGTGCGCACAGTTGCATAGCAAGA
Organism: Protomyctophum bolini; assembly: GCF_963924005.1. Lineage (NCBI taxonomy): Eukaryota > Metazoa > Chordata > Actinopteri > Myctophiformes > Myctophidae > Protomyctophum > Protomyctophum bolini. The sequence continues at coordinate 39,721,549 of NC_137867.1, read as the reverse complement.
AAGGAGGCCCAAACCGCACAGAGTGACACACTCACTGACGCACTCTCTCACGTGCACACACACACGCAGTCTGACTCTGCACACACGAACTTGACGTGTGTGCACCCAGCAGACATGCACAGGTATACACGGCGTGCACAGTTGCATATACGTAGCAAGAAAGGAGGCCCAAACGGCACAGACTGACACACACACACACACACACACACTCACACACACACACACACACACTCACACTGGTATTTACATTTTTGACATTTAGCTGATGCTCTAATCCGCCGTGGCTTACGAAGGGGTGCAACAGTATAGCATAGGACTAACAGATCCCCAACATGCCAAGCATCCATCTACTGTAGCGCTGAACCAGAGACCCATCATGTAAGATACCGTAGATAGAAGAGGAAAAAAAAGTAGCCAAGTAAATTAGAGGGGAGGAGAAAACGTAGAGGGATTGTAATTCTTTCTGCTTTGGGACCAGATCACAATCCAACAAGCCCAGGAGGAAACGATGGGATGAACCACCCCACGCTCCAATCCCACACAACCTCCCCGAACGAACACACTCTCTCTCTCTCTCACATCCACTCATTTGTCCACAACGATCGGTTGCTTAACCACTTGAACCCCGGCATCCATATCCTGGCATTCCTTGGGGGGGGGTTCAGGGGCAGGCAGGGCACATTAGCCAAAAATAGCCAATCTACAAGTCATGGCTACGAGATTTGGTGTAGTGGTGAACGGGCGAATACCAAGTAGTTGCAACTCAGGTCACTAAGACTACAGGGTTAACCACTTGATCTCCAGCATCCATATTCATAGTGGGGGTGTATTAGCCAAAGATATCCGATCTACAAGCCCAAAGAGAGAGGTGGTGGAAGAAAGTGGTAAAGTGCTGCACAATTAATTGAAAAAAGATTGCAATCGACACCTATGAGATCTAATTTCTAAATTTGAGCGAGAATCGTGCAGCACTAGTTGGCTGTCCAATTCATTTTAGTTACTCTTATGTTTTTGGCTACAAGAGAGACTTTAAGAGAGGTTTAAGTCAAGCATGTTGTCTGTTAACTTAAGCCACAGCAGTAGTTGTTTCCATGTGCTACATTTTGAATGCAGTAATGTTCAGCAACTATAGACTATAAAGAAAATAAATATTGTCATGGAAAAAATGTGAATCGTCATCTCAATTCTTGTGGAGGAATCACATTTGAGCAAGAATCGTGCAGCACTAGTACAGAGCCGGCTCGAGTCTACTTTACAAAGTCTAGGTTTTGTTTTCTGTGGTTTTAAAGCTTGCCTCTATAGTCTCTGTGGTGGTGTTGTGGTGTTTGCTGTCGACGCAGGGCACGCGCGCGCACGTGCGCTCCAGCGGATCGCTTTCTAGAGATGTTATATGTTGTCCCGACTGGAAGTATATATATCGGCGACGGTGCAGCCAACTGCACACAGCTTGCCGGTGTCACATTCAATTACGTATCCTTCCACTTTCCACCGAGACAGTAATTGAGCCCGGGGCACTTCCTCTATTTTAAAAACCTGCACAGCTCCACTACACTGCACCCCCCCCCACCCCGAAAAGCCCCATAGTCTCTGCTGAATCCCACCACCACCACCAGCAGGACCCTCTCCCTCTGGGACCCCCGGTGGGGAGGGGGGGGGGGGGGGGGGGGGGGTTGGGCTGGGCGGTGCTGGTGTGCTCCAGGCGGGCGTTGGGGCAACATAACACCACCAGCCAAGCACCTGCACCAATTACACTGGAGTTTAATCAGCGCGTTGCCCTGCTAGCCAGAGTCGAGGAACCTCAAGTCCAGATGTGGGGAAAAGTCACATTTAAGTTGCAGTGCATGGAGGGTTGTCTTCACGTACAGCATTTAACACCTCATGTGCTATGGACGTCTTTTCTAATCACACCGCGGGGTGCCCTAAAGACGCCTATACACGTCCTTTTTAACTGGTTCAGACCGTACGACGTGTGGGCACGTCATAAGCAATCCAACCGATGGGTTGCTAGGACGTGTGTACAAACAAAAGAAGAATATTCTGAATTTCTTATTTTTTTATTTTTTGGCCTCCAAGGCATCTGCAGTCCCGGTCACGTCCTAGTTTACCGCTGCAGAAAGAATGCTATTCACTTACAATGTTTGTAAGTGAAAATAAGCAAACAAACATACTCTCTCTCCCCTTGTCCAAATCACACCTCACATCCATCCAATTCCCCCTCTCTCCATCTCTCTCCCAGTCGAAATCACATCAATCCAACTCCCTCTCTCTCTCCCTCAGTCCTAATCACATCGCCTCTCCTCCCGATACCGTCAACAGCAGCTTGGAAGGAAGGTGGTCTGCTGGGCAGGAGGGGAAGTGAATTAGTGATGCACTCGTCTCCCTTCAACAAACTGCTGTTGCGGTGCCCTCCGACAGCCACTTAATCCAAAAAGTGCTCCAGTGAAGCAGCTCATTCCCCAGTGTGCAGCAGAGGGCCTGCAGTCGGACCGGCCCGCAGGTCTCCGGTGGTGTGAATATGAAAACTGAACTGAGCATGAATGTGAAACAGGACGGCGTCGGGTCTGGGGAAAGAATGCAGACGCTGCACCACAAACCTTTCCCCGGAGAAATACAGTCCAAAACGTTGTCCAGACCTGCCCTAGATGTCCGACTATACTCCTCACAGACTGCCTGTAATTAGTGCTGCACGATTCTTGCTCAAATGTGAATCTCAATTTTCGATCGAGATCACGATTCTCATTTTTTATCACTGCATTAAATAAACGTTATCAATCGTTGGCGTTGGAATATGGCCAATACTGAAGGTTTTTTCAGCGATGGCGCTCTGTTCACTTGGAGCGCCCGCACGACGGTGCAGACATGTTGGGGGCATGGAAGGGGGGACTAACGCCAGGGCTCCACCGGACGCGTTGCGTCTCCGTCGCATCCTGCTCTCGTCATGACAAGGTCTTTTGAAAACTGCGCGTCAGCAACATTATGGATAACACAAGTGGTTCCCAAACATTTTCATGTCAAGGACCCCCAAATTGACAGTAATGAGCCCCCATTTGAAAAGACATGGCAGGGACCCCCATAAGATAAGATTTGGACGGATCTAGCAGTGATTCTCAACCCGTTTAATTTCAAGGACTCTCAGTTTGACATGCATATTAGTCAATTAACATTGTAAAATCAATGTTAATCTAACTCTGAGAGTGTACAAATGGATCTCAGAGTTACAGACCCATAAGGGTCCATTTGGTTCCAAACTATAATTTAGCTGGGTACCCCCTGGAACTCCCTCAAGGACCCCTGGGGGTCCCCGGACCCCCGTTTGGGAACCATTGCACTAACGTGTCACTAGTTTCACTTCTGCGTTTCCCAGTATGTGTGATTATCACATATGGGCTTTATTCTAAGCTTCTGATCACGGACATAATCTAGATTATAAACCGATAACTTTCGAAGTGGGTGTTTGTTCCATGAAAATACTGTCTTTCATCTGTACTGCTGAACATTACAACATTCAAAATGTGGCAAACAGACAACATCAAAGTGCTTGACTTGAACCTCGAGCCAACTAGTGCTGCACCATTCTTGCTCAAATTTTGAAATGAGGCATGTCTGAATCTATAGATCAATCTTTTTTTCGATTAATTGTGCAGAATACTTAATGTTTGTTATATTAGAAAACCAGTATTTTATTTACAGCACCACGCCTCTAACGCTGAGAGAAAGACCTGTGTGTGTGTGTGTGTGTGTGTGTGTGTGTGTGTGTGTGTGTGTGGGGGCTTGGCTTTGTTTGAAACAGCCACATCAGCCTCATCACCACCCATAATGAATGAGTTGCGCTCTTCTGACACTCCTATGTATACGTACGAAAGATGAAAAGCAAAGACCTTAAATCACTTTAACGCAAGCTGACTTATTCATATTTAGGCAGATTTCAGTCCATAATCTTCCGTGCTCAGATGTTCACTCGGGCCTTATTAATACATGAAAGAAAAGGGCCTAAGTCTATAAAACTGACATGAAATTTTAAATACTCCCGCATATCTTTTCTTTCATCTGCTCTAAAGGATCTGACCCGACGTTGGCTGGATTAAAAACATGGCTGCCACTGAGCGCAGTTAAATGCCCAGCATCACTTTAACCTTTTAAAACCGGGAATGCACTGGAGCCATTTATAGATTTTAACCGCTTTCTTTAACCGTTATTTTGTACTTTGGCTATTCAGAAATAGCAGATATCCAAGCTCACGGCACGTCACTTCGTGCTAGGCTATGGGCTTGTAGATCTGCAATTTTTTTTGAAAAATCGTGAATATTTGTGCATATTTTTCAATATATATTTTTAACATGTTTAACTCACAGCTTTGCTTCGAGGGGGGTCCCTGGAAAAAAAATCATTTGAGATAGGGGCCGGCGGCCAGATACTTGTATATAAATGTGGAGGTCCTTGACATGAATACATTTGAGAACTAACTGACATAGAAACATATATTTCTTTTCTTCCAGAAAACGGTCAGGACTTGGAAGGCATTTGTAGAATCAGCCTTATAGGTCTTAACGGGTTAAGGACCACCCTCCATGTTCATCGAGCCAGGCTACACACGGCGTACACATCCACACACGTACAGGTTTGTCTTTATAGTGCAAATCCAGAGACACCCAAATAATTGAGATGATTTGCTGGACATTCTGCCCCCATTAGGAGAAAAGACGGAGAAGCATGATTAGTGTTATCGACTACGACACGGGTGCTAATAACACCTCGCGCCGTCCTCATCAGCTTCTCCCTTAAAGGAGGAGTTCAAAGAAGTAGGGGACTCAAAGACTTAACTCATTCACTGCAGCGCATGCGCTCTTTAACTGGTTCAGGATGTGCGCAAGGGCGCATCTTCATTGATATCAAAGGAGACATAAATATATCTATTTTCGGAGTTGCCCTCTCATTCTGCACCATACTCCTTGCTCTTTCGCACATGCGCGGTGTCGTTCACTTCCCCGTTTACTGTTCACAAAGAAAGGCTCGGCGCGCGTAATCTAGGGGAGCTCTCTGTGGTTTTGACCAGATGGATATACTAAGCTCTTCATTTCTGACTTCAACATGCCTCTCGTTCAAAATATGAAGTGAGCGATCATCAACGACTTTTATCAGAATCTTTAAAGGTATGCAAGCTAAAATATGTCTCCCGTTTTTTTTCCACAACGGAATTGTAAACGGAATGGATGAGTAAAAGCGGCCATATCTTCCCGGCAGCCCAAGCTTCTATTTTGAAATAAATCCCGGTTGAGTCCCCACTTGAGTGTCTGATGTCTTTCCAACGCATTTTGAGATTTTGAAATTGATTATCTTTGCCCATGAAGCTCTCAGAAGGTTACCATTCCATGTTTTTTCCTAAATATTCGATTCAAATCATCTCTTCTTTTCCCTATCTGAAACATTTTCAAAATATGAATTTAGGCATTATATTTAAAAGACAATGGCTCTACCCCGCTGGGGTGGGTAAGGTGTCAAAGCGTCTGGAGGTCCAAGGGGAGACAGTAGCCAATAACATTGCAGGGGGGGAAAAGAGGTATTTTTGACCTGAAGTCAGCTTGTGTGGTACCTGCAGGCCTTATTATGTAAGTCATGACCTGAAGTCAGCTTGTGTGGTACCTGGCCTTATACTACAGTCATGCAAGAGTTAAATGGTCCTCACCGCCGTGGCCTTCAGCCGGGAGTTTTAATCTTGAAAACCCTGAAATTCACCCAGGTGAACTGGAAGTAGTAAATGGATTAAAAATGACGTTTCTACCGCTGGAGACTTGGACGTCCACCTCAATGAGTTCATCATCATCCTCAAAGCAGCATTGTGGTGACTTTGAGAACATCATCACAACTCTGTCCTAAACTGTGTTCCGTAAACGAGAAACTGTCGTGAATAGCTACTGTACCCCACTGTGCCAAAACGAGATTACGAGATTTGATTATTTGGCATTAATCCATAATAAAAAAAGAAAAGAAAACATTTTTCACCGATACATGGACGATATTGGTTCATTATGGTGATACGATACAATGATTTGAAATCGATACAGTATAACTATTTAAAATACCTTATCATTTAAACTAAGTAATTAAACCCCTTTTTTTCTTCAAAGAATTGCTAAATACTACGCACAAAAATGTATAGTATTAATACAATCGATTATTTGCATTGCAAAACGATACGATACATAGTCAACGTTGCTGTTTTCATTTCGATATACTTCCAATTCTTGAAATTAAAATCGATTTTTCGATGCATTTTCTATATCATTACACGCCTACACTGCAGTGTGGTGGGGGGTGCACTTCCTGGTTGCCCAGGAACTCTTCTTCTATACTTTTGTATTTCCCCCCATAGACTCAGCTGCCATATGGGCTAGCCAGCGGCCCTCAAAAAAACCTTTGCACCACAAAATAAAAGAATAAATTAAACATTGTCGGTTAAACGGTTACCAGTTAAGCGGTTAACCACGGCCGTCCCCATAGTACGTGGTATTTTGCCTTTAACCTGACATGGCTGAACCACAGAACAACACCGGGGCCCCCAGAACAACGCCGGGGCCCCCAGAACAACACCGGGGCCCCCAGAACAACGCCGGGGCCCCCAGGGCCCCCAGAACAACACCCAGATCATTGCCATCCTCCTTGACAGAACAACCTGCCTCAAGGAGATGCACATGATTCCTAATCCATCATGACAGATGTGGTGGAAATATAAGCGGCAACAATGTGCTCTTTGAGAGGATCTTTTAACAGACTGGCATCGCGAGTTAAAAGATGTGTTCGGGGTTAAAGTTAGCCGAGCGCTCTCTCTCACTCTCTCGCTCGTATATATTTGAACCCTCTCTATCTGCCAAAAAGCTGTCTTGGGTCAGGCCTCGCATCCAGAGTGTGGGCTGACGCGTTATAGTGCACACAAAGTCAAGGTTTACTCCACCAAGTCTGCTAGTCGAGGCCCCGGGCTTTTGGCACCGCCTCCTGATGGCTGCTAGCTAGCTGCAGAAAAAGGAAAAAACTCCTCCTCCTCCTCCTCCTCAACAGTACAAGTGCATCAGAGGGAGATCTGGCGTGTATAGTCGAAGGGCTCCGGCCTTGTAGGACGTGCTCCTTTTCTCTCGGTGTGCACCACTGGCTGCACCTCTCGCCCCCCCCCCCCCCCCCCCCCACCACCACCCTTCCTTTTCCTCTCCTCGTCCCAACACACCACCTCTCCTTATCTTCTTCTTCCCTCTGCTAAAATAATGCTAATGCAGAGGTCAGCAGAGCCAGCGCAGAGAGAGATTCGGGGGGGCAAACAGCTCCCGAGGAGCTTGCTTTTGATTTTCCAACTCCATTGAGCTGCACTTATTCAATATTTACTCTCCAAGACCTCTGCATTAATTTTACACCGTACTTCTAAGACGCCTTGTCTAAAAAAAAAAAGAGAGAGAGAAACCCTTATACAGCACTCCTAACCCCCCCCTAACCCCCCCACACACACACACACACACACGCACACAAACACACACACACACACACACACACACACACACACACACACACACACACACACACATCCAGCCCTCCCTTCTCCGAGAGAGCACTCCAGTGAAGGCTTCATTCTCTCTCTCTCTCTCCCCACTATACTACTACTACTACTTCCCATCATAAAACACCACTGGGAAGGCCAATCCTGGGCTAGTTATTGTTGGTGCGCCGCTCTATCATTACTGCTAACCTTGACTCCTCGGCTGCGAGCTGTAATCACGCGCAAGCCACCAGGGAGCGCGCCTGGCCTGAGGTGAATTATTAATTAGCTAAGGCTGTTGGTCCTCCTCCTCCTCCTCCCCCCCCCTCAGCTTTTCCCTGGGAGAGAAGGGGGGGAGGGGAGGGTGGTGGGTGGGGAGAGCGGTGGGGGGTTGGCTCCACGCAGGCAGCCCAGGCATGGGGTTGCCCCGGCATGCAGATGGTATTAGCACACCTATCAAGGTAAGAGGGATCAGCACTCTGGGCTACTCATAGAATTGTTAAACCATCGAGACCTGGTGGTGAGGACCACCAGATTCTACTAAATAATGTGCCTTCTTAAAACCTGTCCCGTAGAAAACCTAATGTTTCTATAATGTCAGTGGTGCTCAAACTCTTCATGCTATAAGAACCCCTAGAATTATGAAATCGGCCGCCGTCAACCTCCATCTCAAAATATGTTAGCCGCAAAGAATACAACCTCATAAGATTCGCGCACATTTTGACGATTTAGCAGAAAATATTTTATAACTTTTTTGGCGATTATTTTTAATTGCCAAAATAAGTGTCAAAGTGGTTATAAAGCTATATAAAGTGACACAGATTGCGCTCCCGCCGGTCTTAATGGATTAAGCAATGTGGAATCGATAAACCTCGCACCACATCCTGCCTGCTTCACGCATGGTGGTACCGCCCTCCTACTCTCCATCCATCCCTGTGAACGACTGCTCGTACAGACGTGGAGGGTGTGGAGGTGTGGAGGGGGGTCTGGGTTCATTAAAATGATCTTCACAGGTTCCCACCACACTGGGGATGATGCGCTGTGTGTGTGCGTTGATGAATTCCACTTTTTAACCAACTAATGATCAACTTTGTATATGAAACCCAAACAAAAGCAATGCATCTTAATACTTTGTTATCCTTTGCTGACCTCTCTTTTCCCCGAGAGCACACACGCACGCACGCACACACACGCGCACACACACACTTAATGAAGATGCTCTCAGTCTCATCCAGAGTGAATACATGCGCACACACACAATGTGTATTAACCCTTTTAGACCTGATTAAAAAAAATAAAAAAGCCTCTAAAACTCTTGAAATTCTCTTGAAAGGTATGTTGCTTGCTATTCTTCTTGCTGCGAGAGTGAGGTCTAGCCAACACCAACTCGGGATTCCTGGATCGCTGCCCTCCACAAATTCCTATCATATCCAACATCAGGTTCTTGAGCTCTGCAGTGTTGTCAGCCAAGCTGTCGCGCCGCAGCACGTCTACATAGGTGGTACGCTTCTTTCCCCTCCTGGCTTTGCCCTGGGTAGGGTCAATTTACTTGCCTCAAGTTCTGGGTGCCTGACGCAGTGCCCTGCCAGCCTCATCCTTCTCTCTCTGACTTTGACTAAAAACAATTTAAAAAACAATTTATTTAACCGTAACTAATCTAATCTACTGTGATTTTGCGAGACCAGCCGCTGTTGCACGTTGGACGTTGCACGGCCCAGAGTCTGCGAGAACTCGCATAGCATAGAGTTGTGACACATCATGACAATAAACACAATGTTTTGGGCCAAACAAAGAATTAGAAAGAAGAAAATAAATGGCAGGTTACAACACTTTCTTTGTTTTGTTTTTTTCTAATTATTTGTTTGGTCCAAAATATTGTGTTTGTTGTCATGATTTGTCACAACTCGAGTTGGCTTTGTACGACACTTATGAGGCCTTTAAATATACTTTTTGAAATGTCTATGGGAAAAATACATTGGGAATTATTTCCTGGGCTTGGCGTCGTCATGACAGGGGGCGGGACAGCGACACTCTATAGACCTGCACATACTGTAAGTACCTCAGTATACTTTTCCCTGCATGCAGAAGCAACCTTGGCTCATCACTTGCTTTCCAGAGCCCCCTAAGGCCATCCATTTCTCAACCCCCTTGACTTTTTTCCCTAAACACTGGAGACTATAGGGACGACAGCTAAGTCTTTGATCTACACAGGGCTCCTTTTAAATCACAGAGGAAGTGTCGTCGCGCACACACACACACACACACACACACACACACACACACACACACACACACACACTCTCCCCCCAAGGGGTGTCTCCCTATATCTTTCTCTGTGCATAGTGCTCCCTCCCATTCCCCAGGAGGCCCAACAACAACCAAGTCATCTATGAAAAGTGACTGAACTGCACGGGAGCAAAACACTGCTCCCTAGAGCCCACAAACTGTTACTCCCATCAGTCACATGCGTCCTCCTCCTGCCTGGTGTGTGTTATTTGGCGGTGGTGGAAAAAAACACAAGTACTGTTGTTACTTACAGATGTGCCGTTTGAGACCGTCACATCTCCTGCCATTGACAATTCAGCAGATTGTCAGTGTCACGTCAACATTTAAAAAATCTCTTCTAAATCAGGACAGTTTTCTGAAATACATATGTTCTCAGTGGTTCTCAAACTATTTCATGTCAAGGACACCCAGAATTATATGTATTTGGCCCCCCCAGAAGCAAAGATTTGAGTTAAAAACGTTCACTCAGATTTTTCAAAAATAGCAGACCTACAAGCTTGTAGATCTGCTATTTTTCAATAGCTAAAGTATACTATCATTATTAAATTCAAGAACCGCTGTCTGTCCACTTCCTTAGCATAGAGCAAGACAGCTGCTCGCTTCCAGTGCCTCCTCACAACGCACAGACAGCCTCACGGAACCTAGCGTCGTGCAGCCCTGTCCTCCAACCTCAATCTGCCCTGCATTACACACGCCAAACATTCTAACAATCATCTTAATTACATTAATTTGCGTCAAAAACAACTCATCTCCCCGCAAATCACGTGTCACCAGTGTCACCAGTGAAATGCATGTTGGGACGGACACTGATTAATACTGGGACACAGTTTTCCGCTTGCACCTCGCCTTTTCCACACCGCCCCCAGGCAGGCATCAGACCTATACATCAGACCCACACGGGGAAAACAACTTTGACCCATAGTAGCCTACAGCTACTCTTGCGTCCGTCGACATAACTTCTTCTTTGGGGAAGCATCGCGGCCAACGCGGGGGTTCCGTGGCACAGGCACCTGAAAGCCAGCTCTGACAGTTGGACGGGGCATGTTCACGTGAACACACACGCTGTTTCGACACCACACTGTCCGCACCCCTCCTCTACCACCTCCTTCGCCGAGCCGTACACATGGGCTACATGCACACTGAAAGCCTGGACACTGACAACGACAGGTTACAGCCCTTATTCTCCTTCGCCTGGAAAGGAGCCAGCTTAGATGGTTCGGGCATCTGGTTAGGATGCCTCTCGGGCGTCTCCCTAGGGAGGTCCTCGACGCACGTCCCACTGGGAGGAGACCCTGGGGCAAACCAAGGCGCAGTTGGAGGAAACACATCGACTCACTGACCTTGGAACGTCTCGGAATCTCCCAGGAGGAAGTCACTAATGTTGCTCTGGAGAGGGAAGTCTGGAGCACTCTGGTGGAGCTGTTGCCCCCGTGACCCGACTACGGATAAGTGGTTGACGATGGATGGATGGACAAAAGCCAATTTATAGTGTACGATGGGAGAACATTTTCACGACAAATGAAGATCTCTGTGATATGATTGTGAGCGAGCGTATTATTTTATCACAATAACCGTTGTTTCACAATCTCATAACTATAGTCCGCAGCATGACAGCGTGTCGCGGGTTCGAGTCCCAATCCCGACAACCTTTGATGCATCCCTGCCCCCCCCCCCCCCCCACCTCTCTCCCCAGCTCCTGTGAACCTACTGTATATGTATCAATAAAGGTAAAAATAAATATAATTATATATATATATATATATATATATAGTGGTAAGTCTGTTTGTCCTATAATAAAATCCTACTTCCGGAAACTCACTGCTAAGCTGCATTTCCAAGATCATTTGTTATATTATGTGAATCACTGTAACAGTTTTATTTGTTGTGTTCAAACACTGACACAGGCAGACACACACACTTCCAGATGCGTGCACAGTCGCACACAAATCTTGTGTGAACATACAGTATGCACAAATTCACACATATACCGTATACCCACTCGTGTGTATGTGTGAATTTGTGCACACACACACACACACACACACACACAGACACTCCTGTGCAAACTTCAAAAGGTGCTTTGATCACAAATCTGGCACCCAGTTCTCTTGGATTCTCTTTTTCTGAGGCGTATTATGTCTTTTACGACTTTTTCTTTTCTGTTGGCTTATGAGCATCAAATCCACAGAGCTGTGTGTAGGCCTTATGTTTGTATTGTCAAATTCCAAGGATTTGCCACATGTCAGTCTCTCTGACATCCTTAGTAGTGTTGGAGATCAAAAGTAAATCAGAATAGGTAAAGGGATGGAATGTCTTCGGCTACAAAATAAGTCATATCGATATCGTGCGAGATTACATTTGCATGTGGCCAAAAAGCACAAAATAAGGTCATCATTAGTCATTGTAGGAAGGATATAAATTGCCTCTTTTGTTCCGCCTTAAAGAAACATTTAACAACGTAAACCCATTGTACTAGGTTGACCCCAGGGATCTATATTATACCCTCCTGTGGAAGTTGATAAAAGAGACGAACAGACGGAGTATAGGGAGTTTATTTCCCCTTTACACCAACAATACCTGACCTACAAGCTCACAACATGCCACACTGCACCACACTGTGAGCTTGTAGATCTGCTATTTTCGCAGATCTACATCTAGGGTTCATAATATGGTAAAAGAAACGCACCCTCTGACAAACTCGATAAAAATAAATCAAAAAAACTTTTGAAAAAATGTATAAACATTGGTTATTAACACTTTAACAATGCATAATTTAGAATTGTACAGTTGTTTAGAAATACTGAATGGTGTACTTTCGTGTAAGGCAACGATTTTCAAAAGGCAACATGTACGTATATTTCTACAGACCATTACGTGAACACCAACACTACCAGCAAAGCCCCCAGAGTCTAATCATTTGCAATATGTTCCGTGTCCCTTTATTGTCCAATAATGTCCAGATCAAGCTATTAACTGAGGGGCGGGAACGGGGGGGGGGGGGAACGGGTGCGTTGGTGGCGGGTTGGTCGGTATTATTCACATGGAAATCGTCGTATCACAGAAACAACTTAATCTACCTGAGGTGCCCCCAAAGGTATGAATTATGAAGGCATTTACGGGGCGCCTCGTACATTGCCGTGTTTATTCTCAATTTATGGCTGACAGAACCGAGAGCAGGAAAGCCACTTTGAAACCCTTAAAAACCCCGTGTTTTATTACACGCCCGCCGCAGCACGACGCAGTTACAGTAGGACCGCAAACGACTCCCCACGGGCCCGCGCCTGCCCGCCGCAGCCATCCCCACATTCTTAACCCGTTTAGGCCCCACGTCGATGTTTACAAAAATGTCTTCAAAATCCCGACAGTTTTCTCAAAAACCGTATGTTTCTGTATCAGTGGTGCTCAATATTTCATGTCACCAAGGACCCCAAAAATTATATGCAATATGCCTCCGCGCCTAATATATATTCAAAGATTTGAAGCACATTTTCACGATTTATAAAAAATTAGCAGACCTACAAGTTCAGCTTGTAGATCTGCTATTTTTAAATAGCTAAAGCATAACATAATGCTTAAAACACCAAAAAGGGGTTCCCGCCCAGAATGGGTTAATTTCTGAGGCATAATTCTTTTCAGAAACACTAGGGTCTCTCTACGGAAGACCGCGTTTATAAAGGTGATGAATTACTCTCATAAAAGGAATCTCTCTCTCTCTCTCCCTCTCTCTTTCTCTCTCTATTCTTTTTCCTCATCAAAAGCCAGAGGATGAAAATGTCCTTAGATCCAAATAAAGAGGAGAAGCCTCCGGGGATGAGCCACGGTGTGATGATCTGGCGGGCAAGGGGGAAGATATTATTTCATATAAAAGTGCTGGAGTCGGTGTGGGAGGTATAGATTGGGTGGGTGGACAGGAACGGACCTGGGAAAGACTGTTACTGTGGGTGGGGGCCAGGGGGGGTGGGGGTAGGGGGCATAGATTTGCATGAAACGGTAATATATTATACTTATACTGCAGCACACAAGAAAGGAGATGCAACATAAAAGTTTGGAATGACAGGTTTGCTGCATGTCCAAATGTTTATATGACAAGCTGTTGTATATTTCATGGAAGTTGGAAAATCCATGCCTCACCCGGCGATGCAATACCCGTTGTACCCGTGTCAGAGTATCCACCCACCCGTCTGTGTCCCTTTTATGCCCTTAAATGGAGATTTATGCATCTGTCTCTTACACACACACACACACACACAAACATATAATACATATACATATACACACCGGGCACTGCACTCCCTGTGGGGGACGCGTGTGTCGAATTTGAAATCGGTGGGGCGAACGGTTCTCGAGTTACGTGAATCTACAAGCTCGCAAAGTGCCACGATGCAACCCGTTGCGAGCTTGTAGATCTGTTTGTTTTTTTTGGGGGGGGAAAAATGTTGATTTTCTTTTTTTTTAACTGAATCAAATGTTTAATGCTCATGATCCACCTTGTGTTGGTTGGCTTGGTTCCAGACATAAAACTATTTATATAAGAATTTTCTAGTAAATGAATGGTGGGCTGGCGTGGTTATGCTCTATACGTTTTTTTATACCAACCCACTCAAACCCTGCCTGCAATCTCATAAACACATGGGTTTTCTAATGCTCTGTATACGTCAGCTACACTTGTTTAGTCGACATCATTATCTACCCGACAAAAACTAAATCATGAGGAATCCAGTATTTTTTTTTTCAGCAGTTTGCATGGTGCTCAGAAAGAGGAACAAGTACCCTCTGTGGTGCTTGGGTTTAACCTATTTAGGCCCGACGTCAAAAAAATAAAAATAAATGTCTTTATTTTTATTCTGACAATTTTCTGAAATACCTGTGTTTCTATGTCAGAGGTGCTCAATATTTCATGTCAAGGATCCCAAAAATTATATGTAATTGTCCGCCGACCACCATCTGAAAATAATATTGTTTCAGGAAACCCTCAGAATGAGGAAAACGTTCACTCTGAAAGAATATACATTCAAAGATTTGCGCCACATCTTCACGATCTTTCAAAAAATAGCAGACCTATACAAGCTCGTAGTGCAGCACTCGGTGCCGCGCTATGAGCTTGTAGATCTGCTAGTTTTCAATAGCTAAAGTATAACATAATGCTTGAAACACCAAAAGGGGTTCCCGCCCAAAATGGTTTAATGGCCCCCCGAGATGAGAGCACATTGGCCCCTAAACCTCCCCCCTGAGTCAAGTGACTGAGATGGGCTGCCCTCCTGGGTCGGACGGTGCTCCGCTATACGGGAACGCAAGGCGGCTATAGAGGCCCTTGTGCGCTGAGGAGAGGGGTTTTTATGGGAGTGCCATTGTTCCCCCTTCTCCCTTCCGGTGTGCACCGAAGACCCTGAGACTCTGAGATGTGTAGTAGTTGGTGGAACAATAAAAACCCAGGTCTCTCTCAGACTCACACACACCAAGTAGTGCCGCCGCACCATTCTCGCTCAAATGTTAATCTCGATTCTCACTCATTTTTCTTTCGTGAAAATGTTTTGTCTTTAAGTCTGTAGGTGCTGAACATTAACTACATTAAAAATGTGGCACCTGGTGCCATAACTACTGTGGCTTTAAACAGACAACATCAAAGTGCTTGACTTAAACGTCTCTCTTGTAGCAAAAACATAAGAGTAACTCAAATGAATTGGACAGCTTTCTTGCAGATTCTTGCTCAAATTTAGAAATGAGACCATATAGGTGTCTGAATCTAGATTGTGATCTTTTTTTATTAATTCAATTGGGCAGCAACAAACACACACACACACACACACACACACACACCAAAATGAGTGACCAAACAGCCAACATATGGATCAAACTGCTCTTTCAAATACACTGTTTGAGGTTGAATGAAACGGATAACTCACAAAAGACTCAACCACCGGGAGACATCTCTATTGGTTTATCCCAGTAAGACCTGTGTCACCTTAGCGTTAAACCACATTAACCATTATTTTATATTTTAGCTATTGAAAATTATCAGATATTTTTAAAAAATCGTCAAAATGTATGCAAAATTGCAAATCTTTGAATATATATGTTTTTTTAAAGCGAACATTTGTAACTAAAATCTTTGCTTCTGGGGGTCCCTGGACCAAAATATTTTGAGATGGAGGTCGGCGGCCAAATATATATAATCTGTAAACGTTTGAGAACCATTGATATAGAAACTGTCAGGATTTAGAAGGGTTATTCTGTTTGGGTCTCAGGTTTAAATGAGTTAAGGTGGGGTGACAGTGGTGGCAGACTGATAGTGTGAATAAAAGCTTGCTCTGTGCGAATCGAAACTTTTCTTTTCTCCACGCGTCTCTCTCCTCTGACGAAGGGAACAACAAGAGAATGGCCCCGGACGGCCTCACTCAGTAAACATGTGCATCATTATCCATTCATAGGGACGTATTGTTTGTTTACCGTGGCCCCATTTCCAGAGAGAGACCCCAAAAGCAGGTCCTGTCCCGATGGTGTGGGGTGCATGTGTGGGAGGGGGGGGGGGGGGGAGGGGTGTGGAGTGGAGAACCACTGCGGAACAATGGTGTCCCTCCCACCACCGACCCAAGCCCCCACTTTGGGCCTCAGAAATGTTCACCACTCAGGCGGCGCAGAGCCTTTCACCGGCCGCCCCATGAGTGACAGTTGAATCACACAGAACAGAACCTTTTCCCGACCATGTACAGGAGAGCCTGGGCCGTGAGAGAGAGAGAGAGGGAGAGAGAGAGAGAGAGAGCTGTTGTATTGTGTTGTGGAGAGCCCAGGCCCAGCTGCATTACTGGGAGGTCTGCCTATTATCTGGGGCACATAAAGGCCAGGAGGGGCAGTGAACTGGAGGCTTTTTACAACTCCTACTACTGCACAGAGCAGGCTTCTGCATGCCGCGGTAGGGCAGTCAGCACACCCACCACCGCCACACTGGGGCAATGACGCTATTGTCACACGAAGAGCTAGATTGTGAGGCGACTCATCACTGGAATGAATGAGAAAGAGACGGAGCTGTATATTAGAACACACACACACACAGCTGTGGTCATTGAATTTCTAAGACGCACGTGCGTACACGTACTGTGTCTATCCACACAATCACTATAGCCTCGTTCCCATCCTTACTCATCTGCGAAGAGACAAAGCCTGGTCACGACCTACGGTAGAGAGTGCCTATAGCCAGAAGTGTCGGGGGCCGGAAGGTCCGTCAAATGCATTTTCCCCCCGGATACGATATTTTTCGACCAATCGCCAACACCCGTTTCATTCATGGAGAATGTAAACAGATTTGTATATCATCAACATAATTTCCTTGAGCGGCACGTCCGCCAAAATCCCGCTAGACTTCCGCTTTAACCACTCTATAGGCCTTGCAGAGTGCACACAATCACACATGTATGCATGGACACAAATCACTTCACAAAACAGGGATTTCCCCCTGTACTATTCAAGAAATTCTCGGGCATCTTTGAATGAAAAGGGGAGAAAAAAAAATGCCACGACAATATCATTTGTCTTTGGGTTTTTTTCTCCTCGTCTTATTATTGTCCCTGCGCCACAATTACTCAGGTGATGCATGCTAGGCGCATCCCGACGCCCTGCTTTCTGACCTGAATGCGCGGCACAATGGATCAGCCTCCTCCTAATGGCGTGAGCCAGCGCCTGTGGCCTTTACGGCGCGCGCGGGATAAAGTTCAGGTGTCGGTAGTTCAACTGATTTATAATGGTCGAGCGGGGCCGTGATTAAGTGCCGCCGTCGTGGGATTCCTCACCACTCATTTGGGGAATCAAGTAGTTTGTATCCAAACATGACAAATGGACCGCCGGCGAGCCGTAACCTTTCTCGTGTGCGTGCTCCCTACAATCATATGCCACTGCTCCTTGGCTCCGTCAGCTGACTTTATTTATAGCCATGCTCCTATCACACGTGTGTGTGTGTGTGTGTGTGTGTGTGTGTGTGTGTGTGTGTGTGTGTGTGTGTGTGTGTGTGTGTCGCTGTATAGTACCGCGACAGCTGTACTACATAATATGAAAACATTTTACATGACAGTATAAGAATAGTATAGTTAGAAACCTAAAATACCTAAAAGAAATATGTGGTATTGTGCATCATTGCATAAATATAACATCTTAATGATAACTCAACCACAAATAATTTTCAGTTATTTTAAGTACAGATACAAGACAGTTTAGGGGGTTTCTGATCTCAGAGTCTGTGTGTTACACTTGCGCATAGTGTGTCCTGGGAGCTATATACTGCCAAATGCAATTTAATATGATTGAGTGTCTGATTGAATTATTTGTTTTCATTGTTTTAAATGGCGAGTCTACATGGTCAGCTGCATTATGCATGAGCTGCCAGCACATTCTTCTCACCCCAAAGAAATGAGCGGTCAAATATTGACCACTCAAGCCGTTAAATAAATAGCTGGGGTTGAGGTGAGTCACACAGCTTGATAATGTCCAGCAGCGCAGCAGGCTGTGTGATTTCCTGTTAGTGAAACATATGGTAACATGAACTTCTTGTACACCAACTGCAGAAACAATAATACAGGAAAAAGATACGTATTAGGCCAGTAACGATTCACTCAACTCGCAATACGATTCGAACGACAGCATTAGGTTCACAATACGATTTTTTGCGATTTTCTTTTTAAACACACATTTATTTTCCAGACAAATTACCGATTTTTTTTTTAAATTATTATTTCTCTCACACAAATCCAGTATTGTCTTCTTTTTCTTTTACTATACTGTTTGTTTTCAATACTGTAGAAATTTTAATTTCTCTTCCACAAATCTCAAATCGAGTTTTTTGTGTATCATGATAAACGTTTGTATTAAATCAATTTAAATTGCCACCAGTTTATATCGAGATATAGATAGATGTACCTATTATTAGTACAATACAATATATCCGTCCAGTGTCTGAACTTATTTTGTTTGGTTTTTTGGAGGGGAAAGGGAGGTGAAATAACTACATTTTTATTAGATCATTCAGAGTGTATGATAGCCTCTTTTTTTTCAGACACTCCAACAACCCCAGATGGTCTCCTGACTTTCAGAAATAGTTCTGACGGAGTCTGTATTGACCCTATACAGTTAAGAGTCAAAATTCCCCCTTAGTGACCCCATCAGTACTTTATCTTTCTATGAATAATCTTCGCTCTGGGTCTAGGTATGGGGAAATGAGCCATTTTGTGAACTGAACCTGGAGATTCCAAATTGTGGCTGCAGCCACTTTCTCTTCCCTGTGTTAGGATAGATAGATATCTTCATTGATCCCGCAGGGGAATTTCAATCACTTAGAGGCAGCATAATAGGTAGGAATTACAGATATAGAGGGAGTAAAAGTATACATCAATACAAAAGCTAAGAAATAACAATAAGATGGACCTTATTAAAAACAGTATACAAAAGTATACACAAATAGAACTATCCTGTACTATGCAGAGAAACTACAAAGACTTGCATCCTTTTTGAAATGGCATGTGGTTCACTGGATGCTGCTAGATGTATAGCACATATCAATCTGTGGCAGCACTATCTTAGAGAAAAATAATGTGTGCATCGAGGTGGCCAATTGGGTCACGCAATACTCCTGACCCTTGTCTTCAGACTTCTCTTACACCATGCCCAATCAGATTCAGCCAAAGGAAATTAGGGGTGGGGGGGGGGTCATTGGTCTGGGGTGCTTTGAGTGTAATATATTATGAAAATGAGCCGAGTTCAGATGGCTGCTCCCCTGGTCATTATGTGGCCATTTAGTCCGGCTTTAGCCCCTTCTCTCCCACCCTGAGGGCCTCTCCATCTCTGGGCTAACAGCTAATTAGCATGAGGACGCTCAGCTAATGCAGCAATGGTTCTCTCTCTCACTCTCTGATCACATTCACTCAATGGCTGAGGACGCATGGAGAGATGAAATTAGAGTGATTAATTAGGCTTTGACACTCCGCCAAAGGTTCTCAATTTAGCGCTGTCACATCAATAAAGAAGGCATCTCCTCAAGCCGCGCGCGGAGGGCGACCTAAAGGAGAACGACGTGGGGGTATTACCAACAATTAAGACCAATTAGTGGGAGCCAACCCTCTGATGGGAAGACATGCATAAACACATGACGGAGCACTTAGAGAGTGAGGTCTGTATAACAAACTAGCCCAGCCTGCAGACATTGTGATGCCCCCTCCCGTACCCCCCTCCCCGATCCTCACAAACGGGACACTGATATGCGCCTGCTGCCCAAAATTGTGTTATATCGCCAATTGTTCACCAATTACTCCGACACTGTTAGGATGATGACTGGGAAAATGGAATAGACCATAACTTAAAATACACATGGCTGATTCTCCTGTCAAAAAGGGGTGATTCTCTCTTCCCCCCCATCCCCCATTTTGGGCCCCCTGATCCTCTTCATCTAACAACCCTTGCAAAAAAATAATAAAACCAAACGTTCCACAGATCTAAACAATCCTCACCTTGACAGACAAGGGAGGAGAGCTCATTTAATCCAATCCAGCCATTACCATGTCTCAGGGAAAAGGACTGCCTTCTTGAACAACCAGAGGAGGATAGAGGGAGAGGGGGGGCAAAAAAAAAAAAAAAAAAAAAAAACTCTGCTTCATTATCTTCTTCCCCAAAGTGACAAATCCTCCCTGAATGGAGCAGAATGTAAAAGTTTCCCTGGGACATGCCGGGCTCCTGCTCTATTTAGATATACAGTGAAGTGCTGTCAGGGTGGCAGCACTGTGGCGGGCTGGCAACAGCATGCGGCGCACGGCAGAGCGCGGCAGGGTTTTTTTTTTGGGGGGGGGGAGAGCGGCACTTAGCGATGGCGCGGTGGAGCCCATGCAAGCCCGCTGGAGCTATAGCTATATAGCTGCCTCCTTGGCTGAGTGAGCTCTCCCTTTGGGCGCAGGTGTTGTGTGTGAGAGGCAGCGCTGCACAGGCAGCTGTCAGCCCGAGAAGGTGGCATTTCCACCAGCGCTGATGTCTGACAAGGGGCTGTCTGCTAGGCAGCGGGAGCGCTGCCAGACTGACATCCTGTTTATCCCGTTTAGACCTGAGGACGCACCTGGGTCACCTTATAGCTTCTTAAACCACTTTAACAGTTATTTTAAACTTTAGCTGTTGAAAGATATAGCAGATCTATATAGCTCATCATCTACGAGCTTCTATAGCTGTGCTATTTTTGAAAAATCGTGAAAATGAGTGCACATCTTTGAATATATATATTTGTTCACAGCAAACGTTTTTTTTTGTTAACTCACATTTTTGCTTCTGCGAGGTCCCTGGAACCAAATATTTTCAGATGTGGGTTCGGTGGTCAATTACATATAATCTTTGGGGTCCTGGACATGAAATTTGAGAACCACTGATATGGAAACATAGGTATTTTTTTTTTGGGGGGGGGGGGGGTGGTTTCAGAAAACGCCATAATTTATAAGACATTTTGTAGAATCTGGTCGCAGGTCTCAATGCATTATTCGCCGGTGACATCCCGGGCCGGGGATGGGTGTCGCTGGCATTTTGATTCACCTGGCAAGTGTGAAAAACTTCCTCCCCCCTCCCCGAAACGTTGTCGTGTGATGAAGTCTTTGTAGAGTACACATAACCGGAATAATTGAAGAGTTCCAGCATGTGTGTGGGCTCCCCACCACCGCTACCTACCTACCCACCCATCATCCTCATCATCCCTGCCTCCTGGCTGACTGTGCACGGAAGGTAGGCTAGCATGTAACTAATGGTCACGTGCCCACGAGCACACACACACACACACACACACACACACACACAACGAGACAGAGAGCATATGCTCTCACACAGTACCTGATAGTTATATCATATAGATATACAGTACATGCAGGGAGGATATCTGTCCCAGATATGCTGCCACTGAACACATCCAAGTCTTGGCCTAGAACGTTCTATTGTCAAATACTTTGTGTTTTTGCGATAGCAATATTCAGGTCCTATTTAATGTATAACATTGAATGTGATCCTAATATATTCCGGTTACAAAACGATCAGCACGGCAAATGTGGAAAATAATGTTGGCTGTGTATACACTGCAGAGTCCTGCATTAACCATGCTGTGTGGTTCTTACATGCAAGCTGCACGTTCTCTCTATTTATTCATGATGATATGATGATGTGTGTGTATCTTTTTAAAGGTGCATCATGCATGATTTTATTAATAGTTTTACTAACAGTTTATTTGTGCCATGATGCTGCTCCATCAGTGTTTCTTTCTTTTTTCCTTTGTTGATACTGCTGTGTTATGGTCTGCACTAAACAAAGTTTTGTTGTATGTCTCTTACAGTGACAAATAAAGATCTCATCTTATCTAGTGGATAGAACACGGTAGATTAGATTGGTGAGCTGGGAGCCAGTGTTGTTTTTGGCAGCAAAATTGATTTTAGTCGACTAAATCTACAGTTGATTTAGTTGAACAAAATGTATTTTGACGGGGCTTGATGCCGTCGTAATGATGGCGTCGTCACTTGCTGAAAATAGCCGATCTACAAGCTTGTAGATCGGCTATTTTCAGCATGCATGATACAGTATATCAGCCACCAATTATGGGCTCATTTGGCATATCGGGTCATATCGTATTGGTGAAATGTCTACCGATATGTGTCGGTATTAACTGTGTCGATGTAACTCAGTCAGGGCCTGATTTCTTTCCAGCTCAAACGTTTCACTATCAGTTGCATATCATATACGGTGATTGGGCCCTCTCTAAAATCAGTTATCGGTCACAAAACAATCGGTCGGGCACTATATAATCTCTATCACACAGTGCACTGTTCTACGGATAGTCCCAGAGAGCAGCACCTAATCCAAAGGGCTTTTGGCACACAAAGCAGGGCCTGTGAAGCAGAACTGCAGCTCTGAAATGACTCCTCAGCTTAGCCGATCGTGTAGATAAGGGGTCTTCAACAGGGGGTCCGGGGCCTATATATAGGGAGTCATTATTTACTACAGGGGGCCGCCAAATCTTTCTGTGGTAGGAACTTCAAACCTATAGCATCCCAATTCTGAGGGGAACATTAGCTTTCTCCTCACCCACT
Organism: Protomyctophum bolini; assembly: GCF_963924005.1. Classification (NCBI taxonomy): domain Eukaryota; kingdom Metazoa; phylum Chordata; class Actinopteri; order Myctophiformes; family Myctophidae; genus Protomyctophum; species Protomyctophum bolini. Next base: position 39,698,662 of record NC_137867.1, on the reverse strand, counting down.
TCAGCATCAGCGTCAGTGTCTTCGTCCTTGTTTTTCTCCTCCTCCTCCTCCTCTTTTCGCTTCAGGTCATCTTGTTCCTGCTTCATCTTCTCGTCTGGTTGCTTCGTGACGCCCCACGTCTCCTTTCAAAAGTCTTCATCTTCTTGTCTGGTTGCTTTGTGACGCCCCACGTCTCCTTTCCAAAGTCTGCAGCCTCCTTCACATCCTATGTGATAATGACGTTGTTGAAGATGGTGCCAGATTTCACCTGCCACAGATCCAGGCCCAACACACCGATGTTGTCAAAATGTGTAGATGGTTGAATCGGCACTGTATTCAGGTTTGTCAGGATTGTACTGTAGATGCACTGTGTGTGCTGGGAGATCTGCTATTTTTGGCTAATGTTTCCAGAGAGGTTTTGGTATAGAGGGGGGAAAAAGGAGCAGACGAAGTACAGAGCCAATGGTCACGCTGCCTGTCGCTCAGTGCACTGAGTGCAGTGATATATTAGTCAGCCTCATATATATTACCGTATATACTGTGTATATATATATATATATATATACACACACACACACACACACACACACACACATATACATACATATACACACACAGACACAAACAGCGTGTTGAGTTTGCAGATCTATTTTCTGCGCGCCAATCACCGTGGCCTCACCACCTCACAACAGCACTCCACAGCCCCAAAATAATAATTCCTGCCATACTCGGTCTATATGCACAACCGATTGTTTTAATTCAAAGTGGTATATATTCTGTGAAATGTTTATTGTCATGCTGTGTATCTAAGTGTTGCGTCCACATGCAGCGCCACATCGGTGCACCTCTACCAATGTATATATTATGCATTTATGTTTTTGTTTGTTTGTTTGTTAGGTTCTTCTATTTATTCTCTCTTGTTAATATTCAACCAAATGTAATAGGGATAGGCATCAATAAGCTACAAGCTTCGTGTACTTTTTCGATCAGGTTAAAAGGTAGTTATAAAACGTTATTGTAATGTCTCACTGAAAAAGTAAAAAAAAAAAATTAATTCATTCACCAAACATCTATGAAGCCATCTATGAAAATATTTAATCTGAAACGCAATTTTATACAGTGTATATTAGGGGATCCTTGCTCCCTCTCTCTCTCTCTCTCTCTCCTTGGCCTTAAAAAAAAGTTGAAGACCCCTGGTGTACATGCACACGTACTCTGAGAGTAGAAACCAGCAGCCGATAGAGAGCAACACAAACAGGACTTTATATGTAATAGGTTTACATACATTAGGTGCCACCAAGCCAGTCATGAACCAATACATCTTTCTGCCTTGTTCCTCCCTGGTTCTGCCCTGGTTACCCCTTGTTTATGTTGAATTTGCTAAAACTGCATTTTTGAAGAAAAAAAAACTAAAAACAAACATATGCCCAGTCACCATGCTGCACCTGTGGTGTTCCTTTTTTACTGACACCAAGTTTAAAATAAGAATCGAATGCACAGAATATCAATACGAAGCAACTGAAAAACACATGTCCAACCACGAAACGGCAAACAATGAGTGCGAAGAGAGGCACAACCTGCACGGGCGGGACTTGACAAAGGGTCAATTCCAGGGCCAGAAACGGTAACTGAACATCAGCCACCAGTCAGCCGCCAGAGTAATAGTATAACACATTGAATCACATGAGTATTACACACAGCTTACACAACAAGCAGCCACAAAGAAAGAAGGTGCTGGTATAAAATATGAAACAAGGTTCCTACTTTGAGCCGCCTTCCACTTGACGTCATCAGTAGTTGTGTAGAGTGATGGCCAGGGTCAAACTTTGGAAGCCATGGATAAAGCGATATATGGTTCCTCCTCGGACGGAGCCCTCCAGCAGCATCTCCAGTCATCTCCATCCTCCATATTACTGTCAAAACATACAGTACACCAGTGTTGTTTTTGGCAGCAAATTTAGCTTTTAGTTTTAGCCATAGTCTCTTGAATAGCTTTCATTTAGTTTTAGTTACATTTTAGTCACCTGGAATGTTTTAGTGTTAGTGTGTAGTTTTAGTCGACTAAATATCACAAGATTTTAGTCGACTAAATCTAGAGTTGATTTAGTCGAACAAAATTAATTTTGGCGGGCATTGATGCCGTCGTAATGGATCATTTTACACTTGTTGAAATTATTTTCAGCATGCTACAAATTGTAAAATGACATATACTGGATCTCTTGTCCACTAGTCCCTTCCTAACATTTTAGTCAAGTTTTTATTTGTTGACGAAATTGTCAGTGTATTTAAATTCAAATTCAAATTGCCGAAATGTATATAGGGCTGAAGTGGTACCGTTCATGTATGTTTTGTGATAATAATAGAAATCAATAATAGATGTCAATAAAATCAATAACAAATAAATGTATAGCGGAGTAAAAGTACAATATTTTGATCCGAGATGTAGTCAAGTATAAATATTGGAAAATGGAAATACTCAACTACAGCAAAATAATAATAAAAAAGAAAAATACCTCTTACTTTCCACCACTGCCGTTTAGGAATGCCAAACGTGGGAGGAGAGGCTAAACACAATATCCAGGCACAGACTTCTAACAGCATCTGAATATAAATGCGTGACATGTTAATTGGACTGCCGGCTATGATTAATAATGTGCCTCAAACACTTCACTGGCTGCTGGAACATGATGTTCCTTCCAGGCACCTCTGCAAAAAACTTTGGATCAATTGTTCCCAGATTAAAATAACAAAATTCACAATATAAAAGGAAACAACTGCCTTCATAAATACTGGTGGAATTGTTCCTACAAGTTAAACTTTATAGAGCCCAGTGTTTCTATATAGCCTATCGTGCGTTTTAATGATCGGCCTCTCTCTATAAAACCCTCACTTCAAGCGAGTGTTGGTCCACAATGCGCAACACATTGGTCAGCCGGGCAGCCTTTGCAGTTGTTGGGCTCGAGCATCTACTAGCAGTGATTTCTCGTTCTCTCCCATAGACATAGAAAGGGTTAGCCCCTTCAGCATGGACATTTTATGAACAGAGAATTTTCTAAACTAAACCAGTGTGCCATCAATGCACCGCAAGACAGACTAGAGCGAAGGTGTCATGTCATAATTGTTACATATCTACAAGATAACAACGTGCTGCATTTTACCATGTTACATCTTTCACGTAATGTCGGGAAGAGACCTCTTATGTCCTTATTTGAACCTACCTTTGAAGTAGCAGATCCACAAGCATGGCGCGAAGAGATACGTTCTGAGCTTGTGAATCTGCTACTTTTGCCATTTGAAAGCAGATCGTACTGTATTGTAAAATGTCCATATCATATTCATAATAGACCCAAACGTTGTGATCAACAGTGGCCACCACATTCAATGTTTGTGTTATTGTCACAGTAATTTACAATAGCAGTAGTAGAAATAGCAATAGCTATTTGTAGAAAAGCAGTAGTAGAAATAGCAATAGTAGACATTTTTAAATGTAGCTGTAGGTAGTATGTAGGTACTCTGAGGGGATAGAACATTGGCTGGGTACAACATCCAACTTTGACGATGGAGAGGGCCACTATAGTTCCACATTCACACCAGATGGCCACTATAGTTCCACACTCACTCTAGAGGGCCACTATAGTTCCACACTCACTCCAGAGGGTCACCATAGTTCCACACCATAGACTGTAAAAAATATGGACAAAGCGTTCTCCGGGTCTAACATGAACGTAAAATGAAGCCCGTCAGTCCTTGTATTGTAAGTCGCCATCTTTCTAGATCCGTTTTGGCCCAGCTGGCCATTGGCTGGCCTAGACAACGAGGCGGGACTTCCCCCCCTTCTTCTCTGTTGGTTTTTATTTTGAGTTTTATGGTCATTTTTTAAATAAATGGGACCATAATTTTCCAAAAAGAACATTATGACATTAGAAATGAGACTTTAAACTAGTGACTGGAAGCAGAAAGTATTCATGACCATGTTTATTAAGGTAACACAGTCTAGGTGAAGTTGGGCCAAAATACATGGACTTCTATGGGGGTTTTTCTGGGTCCAATGACAGCGCCACAACAGGCCATTATATGAACTTTCAGGAAATCCCGATTTCCTCAGTGGCTTCACAAAATCCACTGTTCCACACTCACCCCAGAGGGCCACTATAGTTCCACACTCACTCCAGAGGGCCACTATAGTTCCACACTCACTCCAAAGGGCCACTTTAGTTCCACACTTTTTTTAGTTTGCTATATTAGAATTAAAAGTTGAAAATATAGTTCGTATTGCAAGTGCAGATGGTGCGCGGATCTTTGTGCACTTTATGTGCATTTTTCATTACACTTATAGGTATGTTAACTTTATGAACTAAATACAAATACATACATTGGACATAAAAAAGACAATAACATTGTAATACTAGTAGTTAGCTGAAATCAATAATATCAGTATTCTGATATTAACCTGCGGGTCGCATTAAGTGATGGTGGGAGCCTCACCCCCGGGCCGCCAGTTGCCCACGTATGCGCTACAATATGTGACACAGGGTATTGTTATTCTTCTTATCCCATTCTGGGCAGGAACCCCTTTTGGCGTTTAAGCATTATGTTATACTTTAGCTATTGAAAAATAGCAGATCTACAAGCTCATCTACGAGCTTGTAGGTCTGCTATTAGTATATATATATATATATATATATATATAGTATATAGTGAAAATGTGCCTGAAATCTTTGAATAGATATTCAACTTTTAATTCAAATATTTAAGAGAGGTTTAAGTCAGTCACTTTGATGTCTGTTTAAATAAAGCCACAGTAGTTGAATGTAGTTAATGTTCAGCAACATACACACACTAGGCATGTGGAAAATAATCGATACGTATCGATACATCGATTATGACGTGCGCGATGCGAGTGAATCGGTTCATTCACTGTGTGTCGGTAAAATTGACGGGTGAAATCTCGATGGATCGTTCGCGGAGTGCTTGCACCGGTAAAATCCGTGGTTGCACTGTTTTTTCATGGTAAATTTCACCCTATCCTGTGTTTCCGAGGCGCATTGAACGTACCATCAGAAAAGGAAGGAAAAAAAAGGTCTCTCGCAGCCAGCTCCGCACAGTGTGCGGCTGTGCGCTGCGAGCACGCAGCTACTCTGTGCAGAGTATACACGTCGAGACAACAGACTATAAAGAGCACCCGCGACGAACAGAAGTGAACCCCACGCACAAAGGAAGCACAACCTTTAGCTTTATAAAATAGCTGTCCGTCGATCAGTTGACTTTTCACTGTAGCGCTGCGTGCTGCAAATGATCCACACCCCACAGCTGTTCTAGCTGATTCTCCGACGCGAATCTGCGTCGCGACTCGCGATCATCAATTTGTAATTAAAGAAAGCTTCTGCTTCTGCTTCTGCACACGTGTACAACAACAACAACGCCACAGCTGGGTCAGTGTACTGCTTGCGTTTAAAGTCGTTTACAACCGTTCCACAACTTTCCACTGTCCAGCTTTCCCCTGCTATTCTCTGGGATAGAAGCCTTATTTATATTCTGCAGCAAGACGGTGTCGCACGCCTAAAATTGCAGATCCACAAGCTCACAGCGGGGCGTGGATGAGACGCGTTGTGAGCTTGTACATCTGCTATGTATTTATAACGTTAATAATACATGCAGGCCAGGGTCTTCAATGTTTTTTAGGTCAAGCCAAGGACCACTTAGCTGAGAGTGAGAGATCAAGCAGGGACCCCCACTATACATAGGCAATTATATTATTAAACTGTGTTGCAGATTAAACTACTTGTTTGACAGCACTACGAGTGTGACCTGTCATTTTTGTTTTGTTTATTTGTTTATTTTCTATTTATATGTTGGTAACATTAATTGAGCTATTACATAGGATATTACATTTTAATCTCTTGAACCCTCTATACTCAAAACCTCAAATTGACCTTTGAGATATAATTATTATACTATAGCCTATGATTATTAGTAATCTAACAATTCCACAATAACCAGCAGAGAGCAGACCCTTTGTTTACTTACATAATTCTATAATTTGGGTTGTTTGAGATGCAGAGCTATAATACTAACCTACAGTAAAACAATAAATTGCTTTGAATTTAAATGTAATGCATTTTTACATGTTTTGGGAAATTAATAGAGCTTTAATATAAATCCTTTCTATTGTGATGAATCTCCATCAAATCGCATCGTATCGGTAGAGGGGTGAATCGCATCGTATCGCATTGATTTGAACTAAATGGTTATCGCATCGCATCGCATCGGGAAGAGGGAGAATCGTATCGCATCGTATCGCCAGGGGATTCCATGTATCTCTAATGTATCGTATCGCTGGCAGTGCATCGAGATGCGTATCGAATCGTGAGATGAGACGAGATTCACATGCCTAACACACACACGTAAGTACTATAGGGACATCGCCATGCAAATTGATGCAAGTAGACTCAACTCTCTCTCTGACATCACAAACTTAACTTCACAAGTTCATTGTCACATAATAATCACAAGATATCCGGTGTAAAGAAGTGGATTAAGTTAGATCCCATACACACGCTCCCAAGGTTTTGCAGTTAGTTAACATATAATCACAGAAACACTGTTTCTATGATTATATGCTAACTAACCCTTTCGCCAACCCCGCCTTAATACTGTTACAGTATTAAGGCGGGGTTGGCGAAAGGGCCTTTCTGTGTGGAGTTTGCATGTTCTCCCCGTGTCCCCTAGGGTAGGTACCCTCACAAAAACATGCAGTAATCCTGGTCTCTAAACTGCCTCCCCCTGGCCAGCCGGGTGCCTGATGGAGGGGAAAGGAACTGGTTGGAATAACGTGTTCCTTCCACGCGCTACGTCCAACCAGGGAAACTCCCCCCTGTCAGGTGTAAAGGAGCAACTTGGACACTCAGGCATGAAGGGAGCATGAGTTAAGTCCGTTGCTCTCCCCAGGTTGGCGGAGGGTGTGTAGAGCCCAGGATCACAGTAGATGATTGGCACAGGGGTGAAAAATGGGTTACAAAATCGTGGGATAAAAAAATATATTTAAAAAAAAAAGAAACAGTATTAAAGTGTTTAAATCCCATCGCGTACAGCATGCCGTGGGGTTCAAATCTAATAACTATTTTGACGTCACACAAGAAAGCGCTCTCCATGGTCCTGAAATAACAGTGCTGTTTCAGAAGCATACCATGCTGCTGCTTGTACAGTGGGAAGAGAGACAGTCTTCAAATATTTTATAGGGGAAACCTTTTCATTACCGTTATCTATTCTATGAAACAGTGTTGTTTTATTTTGGCAGCAGTTTTTAGTCTCTTGAATAGTTTATTTAGTTTTAGCCACATTTTAGTCACCTGGAATGTGTTAGTGTTAGTCTAGTTTTAGTGAAAGTCGACTAAATCTCATAAGATTTTAGTCGACTAAATCTACAGGTGATTTAGTCGACTAAAATGCACTAAAATGCCGTCAAAATGGCTATTTTCAGCATGCAACCAAGTGTAAAATGACTAATGGCCCCCACTTGAAAGTGATTTTTTTGCTATGTTTCTTTGTTTTTTATTTCTCCTATGTTTTTTTATTTTCTTATTTTATATTTTATTTTACTACGTTTTATTTTGAGTTTGTAAACAATTGTAAGTATTGCCTATGTTAAATGTTTGTCTGTGTCGGACCCCAGGAAGACTAGCTTTTGTCAAGGCAAAGCTAATGGGGATCCTTATAAACAATAAACAATAAACAATACACACTGTGGGAGTTTTAAAGTTGTCGGCGAGTCATCAGATCGTTATGTATTTCACACTACAGGAGTCTTTTTTTATCGGCTGTCATATTATCTTTGTGGCTTTAACACTAAACGATTGATCGCCGACTAGGGATCACACACTGCAAGAGTTCACCAAGATGCGATCCAGACCCGATACATATAGGCTACAACATTTGCTTTTTATTCCAATTCATTTTGACATCTCACGCACGTGCAGGATGCCGTGATACAAGCGCGAGACCCATACATGGTCTCTCTCTCTCTCTCTGTGTGCACGCCACACACACAGGAATAGCCAGGCTACACAGGGCGACATGTTTGTGATAGCGAGACAGGACGTTATAAGTTGAGTTTCATTAAATAACTCTGTCTCTGAGTCTGAGCATGCGCACACACGTGAAGAGACAAGAGTTTTTGGCGAAGAGATTTGGTATAGAAGGGGAAAAAGGAGTGGACCAACCAAGTCCAGAGACAACTCGGGTTAAGTTTACGAAGGTGTAAAGTGGTCATCTTGTTCCGCTACAGGGGAAGATGCTAGTCCATCGGTTAGTCCATCGCCTATTTCACTTTTATTTAGTCGTCATGGGTAGCACGTTGTGTAGTATTTATTGCTGAAGAAGCACAAGTATAATGCAAAGAGCCACACACTTACTTGCTTATTGTTGTCCATCGAATCCGATGATGACGTCCACTTATGTCCTTAACGGTGAGTTCTTTGATGGCTAAAGAGTCCAATCCTGGAATTACATGTTTTATTGCAGGTGGGGCATGGGTAGGTTGTAGTGGTGGTAGTGGTAATGGCAGTCATGGGTGTGTTCCTCCTGTGTCTCTGTTGCCTCTGTTGCTGTCTTCTGACAGTCCTGTCCTCCTCCAGCCTCTGGGTTCCTTCCAGAGAGTAGCCTAGGCCAGTTCTAGGTTTTCTGGGCACACACAGGGGGAAATGACATGGTTTCCTCTTAGGCACACAAGTAGATTAGTGTGGGATATAAGACTCTCTCTATAACACCAACAACGTTTGACTGAGTTGAGTAAAAAATGATGTCACCTAAAGAGGGCATAGAGCGTCGCAGTCCTGCCCCCTTTCATGACATCAGGCCCGGAAGAAGAAGAAGAGAAGAATTCCCCATTCATTTTTCCCATAGACGTTTCAAAAAATATTTATTTACAGACATTTAACCATCGGACAAAGCCAACTCTTCTTGTGATAAATCATGACAATAAACACAATGTTTTGGGCCAATCAAATAATTAGAAAGAAGAAAAAAAACGTTGTGAAACGTCTATGGGAAAAATGAATGGGGAATGATCTTCCGGGCCTGTGGGCGGGACTGCGAAGCTCTGCTTTCCAATGATGCTGGGCTGGCACACTGACCTCCAGTCCAGAGCCACACCCCCTCAACCTCTATCTAAATATGGTGCTGCTCTATTTTGGGACGCATGGCTCTGTACAGTACAGTTAGGCCTATCAAAAATGAGTTATAGCATTTCACTGGTGCTATTTCACTTCTTTTTTTGTTTGTTCTGTGTGCAAATGTGTTGCAAATTGCGGCTAATGATGTATGAATGACAGTCACGTTTCAGCCAGGGATAACTCAAATTGCAAATTTCAAATCAAAGTAGACATAAATAGTCGGTAGACTCGGCACGCAGCGGTTCTCAAACAGTGGTCCGGGGACCACTAGTGGTCCTTAAGGGGGTTCCAGGGTGGTCCCCATGATGATGGAATTGGTAACCAAATGGAGACATCTGCATTACTTAATTTACAAGAAGTCTACACGATTACAGAATGTAGAAGAATTGTTATTTTTGATAAATGTGTGCCTGTTATCTCTCCTAATGGTAGGCCTACTACCAACATCAATACAACAATCTTATCCAACAACAACAACAACAACAACAACAACAACAACATATAATGTGTCTGAGAGACTGAATGTCATAAAATGGTGGACCTGGCTCAAATCAAATGCAGAATAAATAATGGGCCTTGATATGAAAAAGGTTGAAAAACACTGGTTTATAGGCCTATACATACATTCGGCAGCTCGGCGCTACTCCAAAGTATACTATAAACAGCCTACAATGTGCGTGCATATAGTCTACCTTAAAATAAGTGACGTTTCTTTGCTCTTTTTTTGGCGGCCAGTCCGTGATTCAACTGTTGTAAGTAGCAGCTATGTTGATGATAATACTCCAGTCCCCATGGCAAAGAAGAAGAAGAACTCCATGTTGTTAACAGGTGCTGATTCGGGACAGATTCAGCGTCGAGTTGCCTGTGTTCTTTTCGAAGTTCCATCCAATTTGGAGATTCTTCAAATACGCCGTAAACGAGGTGTGTTCATACCGGTATGTTTGTCTTTGAAATTCTTAATCTTTGATATTTTAGCAAATTTAACTTTTGGCTATTTCTCTTACGGTCATGCAGTGCACTGCACCGCTCCTCGACGCAACTGCTTTCATTTTACTATACATTTCTCCAAACAAATTAGTAAGAGGCCTACTTCCTGCTTGAGGGGTTCAATGGACAGGTGGCGCCACCTTGAGAGGTTTTTCGCTACTGTCAATGGGGTGATTGGTAGCATGTTCACGTCACAAGCAAGTTACAGTTAAGGAATTCACTGCCAGCTATGTGTGCTTTTGTCGTTTTATAAATAAAAAATAAACAAACCCTTATTTTGTGGGTCTCTCTATACTGTCTAAAGTTTGCTAGGATGGTGCTATATAGAGGAAATATATGAGGAGTCGTTCATATATATGAATTATTATTATACTGTAGCCTAATTAGGGTTTAGGATAATGTACGCAGAGGTAGGCTACTACAGGGGGTATGTGAGAAAAAGTGGAAAATGGGAATACTGGACGACGTTTAAAGTAAAAATTAATGTGCTCAGGCAGGATGGTCTCATTTCAAGTCTTCTACTCAGGCCGAAACCGTTCCCAAGTTTGGAGATGACTGACATAATCATTGAGACATCATTGATTGATAGGTCATACTGTAAGTACTCTACAATGCCTCGCTACAAATCGAATCATGCAGTGCAGAAAATTAGGAGCAGAAAGAAAACAAAAAAACAATACTGCCTCCCCCTGGCCAGCCGGGGCGCCTGATGGAGGGGAAAGGAACTGGTTAGAATAACGTGTTCCTTCCATGTCCAACCAGACAAACTCCGATTCCCCACTGTCAGATGAAAAGAAGCGGATTGGACACCTCGTGCATTGAAGGAAGCATGAGGTCTGTCCGTTGCTCTCCCCAGGTTGGCAGACGGAGGTAGCTATGTTTTGTAATAATAATCCAAATCTACAAAGTATGACTAGTAACTACATTTTTTCAAAGAATTGCCTCTGAGATGTATAGTGGAGTAGTAGAAGTAAAAGTACTGGAAATCGGAAATACTCAAGTAAAGCAAAAATAAAACAATACCTCAAAGTTGTACTTAAATAAATGTACTTATAGTTGCTTTCCACCACTGGGATCGACAAAGTCACGAGGCTGTAAAAAGGAACGCTGACACTCATAAAGTGCTGCTGACAGTGCTGAGACACTTTGAAACTAAAAAGTGAACATTTTATGAAGGAAAATAATATGCAAAATACCGGTATTTCATATAATGGTCGTGGTGGACACCCCAGCTCTGGAAAAGTAGCAACAACAAACGGCTTCTCCTCAATAGCCAACAATATAGAACTGTCTATAATAGGCCTACTGCTTTAAGCCGGAAGCCTAATATCTCCCTTTGGCACCTGGTGGTACTGCAGATGTTTGGTCTCCCATGTGAGGGATCAGATCCAGATATGGTTACATATACATTGTAGCCTACAGACAGTATTTCCCCATTCTCTCTCTCTCTCTCTCTCTCTCTCTCTCTCTCTCTCTCTCTCTCTCTCTCTCTCTCTCTCTCTCTCTCTCTCTCTCTCTCTCTCTCTCTCTCTCAATGTAGCTCTCATTCTGATCTGCAGTTACGTATAGCATGGTGGCATGGTGGTTGACAAGACCTGTAGAAGTAGAGATATCCCTGTGAGACATTGAACCCCCTACGTACCTACCAGCTCAGTCTGGTAGGGGAATATAAGAGCATATCGGCAAAAATGTAAAATGTGTTCCATCCCTCTCCCTCTGTCTGTCCCTGCCCCGCTTCCCCTGCTTGGCACCATTTCAGCTGGGAGTGCTTGCCTTGGGCAAGCCTGGAGAAAAGGCTTCAGTCCAGGCCACTCTGCATATAGCAGAGACAGCCCTAGCTTTTTGGGTGTGTTTATTACTGGCAGTCCTTTCCGCTGTAAAGATTGTGATTTTGTTATTGTTTGTAATTTTGCCAACATGTAGGTGGTGTAGTGTTGAAAATTGTTGCACATTTTGCAAGTCACAGTCCTATAGGTTTATCCGCTAAATGCAATCGAAATAGCCGACTGTAAAGGCACATTAATTAGTTAAACTCAAGTGGATTGTGTTGTTATTGAGGCTATGACACTGAATGCTTATGTCTAATTCATACTCCGTTCCATGCCAAAAAATAGCAGATCTATAAGCTCACTCATTTTTGGCACAGGACACAACTGAGCAACTAAGTATGAATCAGGCTTAATGCCTATACTCTTTACCATTAAAATGGGGTTTGAAAACATGCTGAATTTGAAGACTGGTGGAAAGCCCCACAGAAACATTCTCGAGAAAAATCTTTCAAACACATATTTTTTTATGGTCCTTAAAATAACAATCTCTTGGAAAAAAGAGCATAAGCATCCATTAACACACAGTAAATGTTTGGTTATGAGCCTGTTGTGTTATTTCTATGTGATGGTTGCCAGGCCTCCGTTATTCTCTTTCCTTGTAATTACTGGATCAAGTTCACATCACACATTAACATAAAGCAGGCCAGCCAAAAAATGCTGTTTATAGTAGTTTAAGTATTTTGTTGTTACGTTAAACTGAAGCAGAGATTTTGTTTTGTGCTCAATCACAGACAGAGGTCCGTTTGTTTGTTTGACCTAATTGTTTTTGTATGTCGTCAGGGCTCAAAATGCCGATGGCAGACAGACATATCCTCAGCTGTCTCGCATACTTCTGGTCATTCAATACACACGCACACGATGTGTGTATTGAATCAAGTTAGTCATCACACATGCATGCACACACAAAAACACACGCACACATGCGCGAGCACACACACACACACACACACACACACACACACACACACACACACACACACACACACACACACACACACACATGACTTGTCTTTGCACATTCAGAGAATGTCTAAATCAACAAAATCCAGCATGAACAGAATTGTGTTGATTCCACAATTGTGATGGTTTTAGGAGTCAGGCTAACGTTACATCTAGGAATTCTTTGAATTGTCTTAAAGGTTTCAATGAAGAAAGATTTAGGAGAGCTGTTTCCCGGGAGTCTGTTTGTCCACAATCGCATCCTCAAACCCCCTAAAACATGCACCGCAATAATTACCGAGTTTGTGAAGCTGTGAGGGGGGATTCTCCCCTTTTTTCCCAAGCCTCATTTCTAATTATTATGCACCCCAGTGGAAGGTGAGGTCTGTTTTTCATAATTCATGTTTTGCTTACAAAGTGTAAAATACTGCATATTCCCCAAAGGTTCTCCCCCTTGTTAAACTTCCGTGTTGTAGTATACTGTAAACCCTGCTGAAACTTTAGATGGAAAATCTTCCCGTACTTTGATGATCAAATTCAGCTAAAAGTTGCTGCTGCCGGAGCCATGAGAAAATTGGGCACACAAACTGCTCCAGTGGAGCAAGGGAAAGCTTACTCATGAAACAAGATTTCTTTTTTCTTTTTTATGATTACACTTTCGGGAAGGCTGCCAACCACAATCACCCTCTCGGTTTGGCACAGGCACATATTTTAAGTGATTGGGAGAGTGAACTTTTTCATTGCCCGAGCGTCCAGTGAAGACGAATCGGTATTAACTGTGCTTATGAACGAGGAACATTTTAGCGTGTGTGCAGAACTGTAGAAGTCACAACCCACACGGGCTTCCTGCTGGGCTCTGTGACTTGGTTGCTGCTCACTGCCATGAAGCATGCATAATATTGAGTCAACCTTTTATAAGTTTTAAACCACAGCTCCATCATAAGAGTTCAGTCTGGGCCATCAGAAAAAACAATTATCATTTACGACTCTGCCTGTGAACTTAGGTTTTTGCTGTGGTGAGCCCCTAATCTTATATGATAATTTCAGGTCATTCATTTTGGGCAAGCTGGGCCCCCTTATTGCAGTTCCCGTCATGGTGCTGGTCACTGTAAAATAAATCCTCCAACGGCCCAGAGGAATGTTTCCCGCAAGTTCTCCTGCTGAACCTGACTTTATGAATCTGGCCTTCCTTTGGGCTAATTTGCGCAATAGCATATGACAGTGTCACTCATTGAAAAGCTGTTATTTTGTTCGAGAGCGTGCAATGATGTAAGGTACTCGTCAGCAGTTTCAGAAAAGAGCACTTTGTCGTATACGACGGTGTCACTTGCCAAAAATCTGTTATTTTCGGCAAGCACCATCGACATACGATGAATTACTACTGTGCAGATTCCCGGCAGCTGATTGGCAATTTCATGAAAGAGCACTTGGACTTTGATGCACAAACTAGCAGGGATGAAAACTTGGTGTAAAATCATAGCTTTTTATATTTCTTACAGAACCGAAGACGACAGGGGATGTGTACAAAGAATGCTTAAGGGGAAAACAGCAAAGAAGACATCAGTCAGGATCAATACAGCAGTTGACACCAGCAGAGCCTGGTACAGTAGTCATTGTAGTAGTTCTCAGAGTGATTATGAGACTACACAGTAAAATATATTGCTGGCCAATATACCTCCTCATATTTGCATTTGCTTTCGTGATACACACTGCAAAGAAATAAGAAAGAAAAAAAATGATTCTAATATTTAGTCTTAAAAATATAGATTTCCTTAAAATATGAACGAAAACAAATCGTCTTGTCTCAAACTTTTGGTGGAGTGATGTTCCTTAATTATAAATTAATTAATACACAAAAGCTAAGGCACTGGTACTGGTACTTCTGGTTTACCGGAACGGGGTTCAACTCCCTGCAGTGCCCTGCTCAATGTGTTCTATTTTCCGCAATTTCCACAATTTCCGCTTTCCGCTTTCCGCAATTTCCAATTTCCAATTTCCGCAATTTCCAATTTCCGCAATTTTCTATTTCCGCAATTTCCGCAATTTCGCAATTTCCGCTTTCAGAAATTTCCGCAATTTGCAATTGCAATTTTGCAGATTTTACTCCAGAAGAAAAAAATACATTTTTAAGTATCATTATTGTTAATTTATCCCTGGTTAAGAAGGAGATTTTCTTTTAGAGTTCTTTCTCCTAATAAAAGTATTCCTTGAACATTGGGGGGAAAGGAATCGTTTGGACGTGGGCTTGTGAGAAAGCTACTGTATGAACAGAAGCTTTGATGACAGAGATCAGAATATTTTCTACAGTTACACGACACAGTAAAATCCTCTGTGTTCATTCTACTGAGAGTAAAATTTACACAGCGGATTTCACAGTGTGTGCAGTCTCATCATCGGTGGTTTGAACACATTATCGTTGGTGTCCAATATGTTGTGCTTTTTTTGTCCCCTCACAAATTTTAATTTGTAGGTGTCAAAAACAGTGAAAATATCTACTTGTAAGCTTACAAATCACAATGCCGAGTGAGCTTGTAGATCTGCTATTTGCACTATTTGTCGTACCACAAAATATAGAGGGCATAAGTGGACTATACACCCGATCAATATAGCAATAGCATGTCCTTCCTCCCACTTTCCAAAGTGTGTAAATGATGTACTTGTAGTTAAACAGCAGACCTGTATCCAACACTATGTTGCCATTGATTTTCATAGTTTCTTTTCTCAACATCAGTGCCAGAGGAGCTTATGTTTGCCACATAAGGCGAGCCAGTGAGTGCCAGAAAGTTTAGCCAATCAATCGCAGTATTTGAAAATCAGCATATTAAAATAAATCTGTGATTAACAACCTGATTCAATTGCAATTGTTCTGATACAGTAACGTCATTAAGTAAACTCGTCTACTCTACCTCCGCAGATTAAAACAAGCACTTTAATATGTGCAGCTACCATTTCACCCAGGTGTGGACTCGGAGAGAGGTAACTATTGCTCAACGTAAGCTATCACTTTTATCAACACACTGTGTCGCATTTACAACAGGTTCCACTTGGCTGAGGTACAGGCTTCTAACTTATTATTCTAAGGTAAATGTGAGGTCGGGGACAAGACAATGTTTTCTTTTTGAGAGGAGTAATTAGTTTGCCAAATCTTAGGCCAACTACTAAACCTTTTTCTTTTTTTTTAATAAAAGCACTGTACACACATTGTGTGCGCGCACACACACACAAACCAACATAAGCACAACATTCGCTGAAATACACATAAGCACAACTCTCTCTCTCTCTCTCACGCACACACACACACACACACACACACACACACACACACACTGTCTCTGGTGTGTCAAATCATACTAGTTTTTAATTCCATCGGTCAGTGATCTGATGTGGTGAAGATGAAATAGACTGTAAGGCACATGGCAGTCATATGATATTGTATCCTGTGTTTAATCTCAGATTTCCAAATGTTGTGTTGTCTTTTTTTGTTTATTTTTTTTTACAATCCTAACAGTGACTCCTGTACAACAACATAAATACTGTGCTGGGAAAAAAACAAGAATTTCCAAAATTATGCTTATTTTTTTGTATCTCTCTTTTCTTTTCCCCTAGTCTCTTTCTGTAAACATTGAAAAAATGCAAATCAAGTCTCCGCAGTTCTGGACAAAACAACAACATCAAAATAACAACAACTGTTCCATCTGTGAGGTTTGTTGGCCGCCTCACTAGGCAAATAGTCTGTAATGAGCAAAACGAAATGCTATTTTCTTCTTTTCCCTCCTTCCTTCCTTCCTTTTTAGGTTATTTTCCTGTTCCGTGTAAACGTCTTCGTGGGTCAAGGATTGTTCTACCTTACATCCAAGGCGAGACAGAGCGGGGAGGATCGGCGCGGCGAGGAGAGCAGAGGCCGGTGAGGGTGCTCGTTAAAAAGGGGGGGACGGGGACTCGAAGAGGCATGGCGAGACAGAAGGGACGACGGGAGGGGTGCATGTGTTTGGTCCGACGTACTAACAGTCCGACAGGCATTAGTCCGACACCCTACCCAAAACCTAACCTCACAGGGAAGCCATGGGTGAGTTTTAACCGGCCGTGCATGTCGGGAGCCACTGGTGCGTCTTAACCCGGCCACGCATGTCTCTTAACCGGCAACGCATGTCGGGAGCCACGGGTGGGTGAGTCTTAACCAGCCACACATGTGTCGGACTGTTGCATGGCCGACCGTTAATACGTCGGACCAACGTATGCGCCCCCCTAGCGGAGGAGGAAGCCTCCATCAGAAGAGGCTGGTGAGGGTCGTTTGCGAGGGGCTCCTGCACTCGTGCACGTCCATGATGCCCCCACCGGGCACGGAGCTGAGCACGGAGGTGACAGTGGGCATGGTGGGGTTGGTCAGGTCCGTCAGGGTGGTGGGCGTGCAGCTGGACGGGCTCATGGAGCCGTTGGAGATCTCCGAGACGGGCCCCGACGGCGTGCCGCACGGCAGTGTGGAGCCGTCCGACGCGCCCTTGTCCACGCCGCCCGTGTTCTCCTGGCGCAGCAGGTTCCGCCGAAACTTGGCCCTGGCGTTCTGGAACCACACCTGGAGAGGTTTGCAGCAGCAGCCCACGGCAAGCAAGGTGAAGAATATATATAGGAAAAACAAAACGTTAAACGTTATGACAGTTTTTAGTGAGGGAATCGTAATGATAGAGCTGTATATGTGGCGCGGAGGGGGGGCACGAGGAGACGCGCTTCATCTGGAATAACAGGCATGTAAAATAAAATAATAAAACCAGAATGCATCAAAGCAAAATGATTGCTTTGTTTTCTGCAAGCGATAATTAAAGCAGCAGGATTGGTTGTTCTTTTTTTCTTCTCCCTCTTTTACAGATATTTTGATTCAGAAACCTTTTTGTCTCTCTTTTTTCCTCCTTTTACAATCCCCTGGATAATATGCTGTCATCTTTGTAGAACTCAAACGCTCTGCGCTGTGCTCTCACTCTTCCCATGAGCTGTATTATTGCGATCATTTTCTTTTTAAATCTTTCAGTCATCACAATAATATGTTATCCACTGAAACAGAAAATCCTTGATCTGTTTGATTTCAGCACTGTCCTTGTAATCATTGCATTCCATTAAAATAACCAGACTGCAAAACAATATCTACCAATAACAGACATTTCAATAGTATACTGCACTGGGTTTGAATACTACTTGTGTATGTATGTATATTAGCTTATATAATTTAGATTTTGTTTTCTCAAAGCAAGCTAAACAATTTTCACAATTCCACTTTTTTGGAATCAAAATTATATTATTATATTATATTATATTATAGAAAAAGCTTTAGGTATGCATACACATAAGATAATTACATCCTATAGAAATTTGCACCCCGAGCCTATAATGAAATCTCCTCGCCGTCTCTCCCACACAGGCAGATATTCCTCACATTCTTCCAACAATAACATTTACAGACACTTTAGAAGAGTGAATAAGTTGTCACAACCCGGATTATCTTGTTTCCTTTGTCAACGCACTGATGTGTACTTGAGTTGACTTTCATCAAGTGCTGTACAAATGAAGCTATAATTATTATATATTTCCCCCTCAATACATAGTGTAAAGTCCTCAGTAAGTGTAACAAGGAGAGTACGGGTAATTTTTTTCAAACTTTCTCATTGATCCCATTCTAACCGTGAAAGCATTCTGTCATTTTTGCGTTGGCTATTCACAATTAGTAGATCTACAAGCTGCAGTGCGTCTCTTTATGCCACGCTGCGAGCTTGTACATCTGCTATTTTTACATTTTAAATTGTCTGAGAACTGCTGATTTAGAAGTACAATATAGTGTTTTATTGTGTATAGTTCAGGTATACAACCTTTCAATTACCAGTGGTGGGAAAGTATAATTTTGAGGTATTTGTACTTGTAGTTCCAATTTACTTTCTTGTACTCCTACTCCACTACATCTCAGAGGCAAATACTACTTTTACTCCATTACAATTATTTGAAAAGCATATCTTGTAGATCGGCTATTTTCAAAATATTTTTTATACATTTGAAAACTTGAAATTAAGACATTCTGCACTTTCCACTTTTGTTACTTTAAGTACATTTTGATGCCAATATAGTAGTATGAGTAGGGGTAGTATATTATTGATACTTTTTATTGATACTGGCCGGTCTCAATGGGTTCACATGCAGTAGTGCTGTACGATTAATCGGAAAAAAAGATCGCAATCTAGATTCAGACACATATGCGATCTCATTTCTAGATGTGCGGAAGAATCGTGCAGCACTATTTGGCTGTCCAATTCATTTTAGTTACTCTTGTGTTTTTGCTACTAGAGAGAGACTTCATAAAATAGGTCAAGCACTTTGATGTCGTCTTGTTTAAAGCTACAGTAGATGGCTCCAGGTGCCACATTTTTAATGTCCAGCAACTACAGGAGAATCGTAATCTCAATTCTTGTGGCATAGGAAAATCGAGATTCACATTTGAGCGAGAAGGTAATATCAGTGTACTGTACAAGAAGGGTTTCAGTCACCTGTAAGACGCGCTTGGTGAGGCCGGTCTTCTGTGCGAGCTGCTTGAGGTCCTTGGCGTCGGGGTTGTGGTTGATGGCGAAGTAGGACTTCATGGTCCTCAGCTGGTGGTGCTTGAAGGACGTCCTCATGCGCTTGGTCTTCTGGCTGGAGCTGTACTGAGACTCTCTGTCCAACGAGTCACCATCGTTCTCATTGCAGCTGAGCGCTTTGGGGGGAGGGGAGGGGGGGGCAACACACACACACATTTGAAATGTTTATTTATGTCCACATAATCAGAAGTATATAGGAATACCTTGTACAAATGACATAAACACTGAAAGTGCAGTCAGACAATAGGAGAACAGCCAGTTACAAAGTGCATAGATGGCAAACCATTGTTACATACAATACAGTTGACATATTTTTTAAAACAGCACACAAGCATGTGTATAGATAGACAAACATGTGTGTGCGTGTGTGTGTGTGTGTGTGTGTGTGTGTGTGTGTGTGTGTGTGTGTGTGTGTGTGTGTGTGTGTGTGTGTGTGTGTGTGTGCGTGTGCGTGTGTGTGTGTGTGTGTGTGTATACAATACATTCCTTAGTCAAAACTAATAATTTCTTTGAATTAAATATTCCAAATACACATTTTACAATATACAATATAAGTACTGATGTGTATACGTAGCCTAGATTTTAAAAAATGGGAGGGGGGGTGGGGGGCATTGAAGACTCCATGTCACCAACAATTAATTTGACTAAAATGATACTTTTACTTGTTTGGGTCATTTACAAAATGTCATTTCAACAGGGAGCCATGAATCACGAATGATTCGCCTTTTAAACAATACAAGTGAATCTGACATGACTACAGAGTAAACAACGAACTCAATAAGTATTTATTGTATTTCTTCATATATATATATATATATATATATATATATATATATATATATATATATATGATTTTATTGTATTCGTTCGTTATACAAATCGTAGACTATATGTCGCCTAATTGGTATGTGTTTGTTTAAATGTAACGTGAGACAGAGTGCTGAGCCTCAGAAATAAATGTCACACATTATTTCCCGGATACTGTTTTCTTGGCACACGTGAAAGTGTTGCTGCGTGCATAACAGTCCGTCTTCCGTATTAAACGCCGCAAATATGATTTAAAAAAAAGAATTAGTCATTGAAAATCGTCAGAATAACACTTCACTTAATTAGCCCACAAACGCCAGACATAGCAAATGTCTGTTTTTGGCAAAAGCATATGGGCAACAATTTCATGAACTGAATGATGTGTATTGTTTTGTTTTTACATAGTTGTCTTTGCTCATCAGTCCGACTGACGGAAATTAAATGGAAACTAAATGAAAACTAAGCTATGACGACAAAAACTTAGACTAAATATATTGGCAATTTCTTCAACAAATAAAAACTACACTAAAATGTTAGGAAGGGACTAGTGGACAAGAGATCCAAGACACAGAGTACAAGACACAAGTCATTTTACACTTGGTTGCATGCTCAAAATAGCAGATTTACAAGCTCACAGCGCATTGTGAGCTTGTAAATCTGCTATTTTCAACAAGTGTAAAATCAGCCATCAAGGCCTGCATGCCAAAATACATTTTAGTCGACTGTAGATATAGGCAACTAAAATCTTATGATATTTAGTCAACTAAAACTATAGACTATAACACTGAATTATTCCAGGTGACTGAAATGTGACTAAAACTAAATGAAAACTATATTCAAGGGACTATGACTGAAACGAAAATCAAAAACATTTGCTGTCAAAATCAACACTGCTTGAAACTATAGCTATACGTTTTGTTTCCACGTGTCAACAGAAGAGGGCAGCACCTTCCAGACACTCTCCCCCCCCTCCCTCCCTCTCCCCCCTCCCTCCCTCCCTCCCTCCACCCCCAACTGTCAGGTGAGTTGTGCATGTATAGCCTACTAGGCTTATACTACAGTACACTATTCAATATTTATTATGTCTCATCTTAATTTACAACAGTCTAAAGAAGACAAAATTGTTAGAGATTTTTGCCAAAAACGAAGTGAGAAACGAAAGATAATTATAAAAGAAAAAGAAAGTAAAAAAAAAAGTTTCTATAATCCATCTGTTGCCTGTATGTCTGTATTATTTCTAATAGTTGGCATATTGGGTCTGATTGTTTATTTTCATCTCAATCCTGCAGCATGCATGCTTCTAAAGTAGCCTACAGAATTAGAATTTAAATGTCAAAACTCATTTTAACTGGCGTGTCACTAGGTTACTGCCCCTGTCAAACACACACGCGAGCGCACACACACACACACACACACACACACACACACACACACACACACACACACACACACACACACACACACACACACACACACACACACACACACACACGCACGCACGCACACACACGCGCAAACACACGCACACACACATTTCTTCCTTCAGTGAATAACTCATCAAGTCCCATTGATCTCCCTTTGTATACTACACCCAATTTGGCCCCGTCCCCGTCCGATGCAAGGCCCCCTGACTGTCTGAATGTGCACAGACAGGGCGAGCATGGGGGAACGCAGGAGGACTATGAGGCCTGACAAGTGGAAAATGGCAAAAGCGAAAGCCGGAACTTCAAAAAACTTTTCCCCCCAAAGAGGCCATGGGTGAGGAAAGAGAGAGAGAGAGAGAGGGGGGGGGGTCACCCTTCCAATCCTTGGTAAAAAAAAATGCAAGTTACAATAAGTGTTAAATATAATAACTGCATGTGATCCCGATGTTTATAGGCATATGTGTTGTCGTATAATGTTCTGTTGTTGAACATCAAAGAAAATAAAGAAATAAACACTATATTGGATTACTTTTTAAATGTTTTTAGTATTGTTTCTGAGTGAAACGAATTCCTATTGTTTTAAAAAAAAAAATAATAATAATAATAAAAAAACTATATATGCTATAATGCCAAACAGGCTATATGTTGGCTTATTTTTCAAAAGCAAAACATTACAAATGAATTACACTTTCAATTTTCATATCCTAATCTGAAGAAAGTGCAGGTTTAGTGACGGTTGAGGAGGGGGTTAAAATGATGAAAGGAATTTGTTTGGAAATACTGGCCTAGATTTAATATTATTGCAAGAATCGTTGTAAACTTTTGGGGCCTATAGCACCCTTTATTTAATGGGCATTACAATCATATCCTGCGAAATTGCATGTTCTATTTCACCTACATGCAGTTCTTGATACAACAGTGCTAGCATGGGCCTATTATATCTTATTTTCACACCATGTGACACAAATCAATAGACATGAACGTGTTTTCGTGGTGAATGGTGCCTTGATAATGTTGCCTTTTTTTGCCATTCTGCTTATTAATACTTGATTGATTGAAAATTGTACAGAATGGGTATACTACAGTTAAAGGAAAGTGCAGGGTCAATACAAAATCTGCTAAGAGGATAACACCATAAAAAGCACTAAGGGTCCTCCATTTTCAATTCATCAGAACATTTAAAGACACAACATACATGAATAATTAATATGTCCGGGGCATTATAGGCGCCATGCATGCATAGCCTATACCAGGCTTGGCTTAAAATGTTGTGTTGTTATTATTGGGGTTGTTCCCGTTCTTACCTGCGTTATAGGCCGCTAGCTCCGCTCCGGGCCCCGGGCTTTTCCGTTTCCTGGGGCGGCCTTTCTGCACCGTGCCCACGCCGTTGAAGTAGGATAGTCCGAGCGTGTTGGCGGCATTGCCGTGCAGTCCTTTGTGCGGGTGGTGCGGCGCGTTAACGTCCCCGTGCGCGTTGCTGTTGTTGTTAAAGTGCGCCGACTGGTATTCTCCCTGTATGAGAGTCTCAAAGTGCAGGCGACAGTACACCAGGCTGTCCTTCATGCCAAAGTGGTCCCCGGTCGTGAGCATCTTGTTGCACGTCGTGCACGTGAAGCAGTTCAAGTGGTACACGAGGTCCCGCGCGCGCATCACCATCTCCGAGGCCGAGATGCCGAGGTGGCAGCGCGCGCACCTCTGCACGGAAAATCTTCTGCGGGAAAACAGACATCCTCATCAGTGGAGTGAACGTTAACGACAACACACACAAAATATATACACGTGTTATTGTTTTTGTAATTTTCTGTGGTGTTTAATGTTCTAATTATGTTGTTATTGGGGGTTATTCTGGGAGAGTTTCAACTCTTTTCATGTCAAGGCATTTGAGCCACGGATCACTATTTGGTGACTTTTAGCCTCGAGTCAGACCCACAACTTTGAATATTTTGTTATCTTTGGATATGATTTTGTCCACAAAAGAGACAAGGCAAACCTTGAACAAAATAATGATTTTACATTCTCTAATTTGATGTAGACTTCTTGTAAATGAACTAATGCAGGTGTTTAACAATAATGTAACTCTTGAGAGCCTATAATTGCATGCAACGCTCTCAATAGTTAAAGACTAGAACTGCACTCTGCCGAGTGCATACTTGCTTGTTGCACACTAGTAGGCCATAAATGGCCTACTAGTGCGCAAGCAGAGCGCGCAAGTACTTTCGACCGCTGGAAAGTATCACATCTCAGTATCTCTGTGAAGGAACGTTTGAAATGTATAATCATTACGTGTAACTATTTGCTACCTAACTACTTTTTTACAGAAAAATGAATCATTGATATGTGATGAAAAAAAAGGTATATAAACTGAATTAAAATATATTATACAGTATAATTATTTTATTACTTATTGTAAATTGTCAATTGTTTTAAATGTATTTCATTTTGTACTATAGTGATATTAATACTAAATCATGATCAGAGTAATATGTGTCTCTAACTTCAATTTCTGTAATAATACTTTCAAATTTGTTGAAATATACATCCCAGCAGACCAGGCACAGATTTACAAATTACAAATCACATTACAACTACATACAGAGTATGTAGTTGTAATTTGATTAGCAGTATACTGTGGTTACTTGGTTCCAAAAAGTGAAGACAAGTTTTCTTCAACGGTAAATCTGTGCCTGGTTTGCTGGGACTAGTTACAACATTACGTCATCCTTGAGAGAGTACATGGTGTGTATATGACGTAATGTTGTAACTTGTAACTTGTAACTAGTCCCAGCAAACCAGGCACAGACTGTATGTAGTTGTTCTACTAGTTACATACAGTCTGTGCCTGGTTTGCTGGGACTAGTTACAAGTTACAAGTTACAACATTACGTCATATACACACCATGTACTCTCTCAAGGATGACGTAATGTTGTAACTAGTCCCAGCAAACCAGGCACAGATTTACCGTTGAAGAAAACTTGTCTTCACTTTTTGGAACCAAGTAACCACAGTATACTGCTAATCAGTTACAAGTTACAACATTACGTCATATACACACCATGTACTCTCTCAAGGATGACGTAATGTTGTAACTAGTCCCAGCAAACCAGGCACAGATTTACCGTTGAAGAAAACTTGTCTTCACTTCGAAGAGACCAAGCGAAACGATTACTTGCGCGCTCTGCTTGCGCAAGTAACTACATACAGAGTATGTAGTTGTAATTTGATTAGCAGTATACTGTGGTTACTTGGTTCCAAAAAGTGAAGACAAGTTTTCTTCAACGGTAAATCTGTGCCTGGTTTGCTGGGACTAGTTACAACATTACGTCATCCTTGAGAGAGTACATGGTGTGTATATGACGTAATTTGTAACTAGTTACAAATTGTCTGATTTGTAACTAGTTGATTAGCAGTATACTGTGGTTACTTGGTTCCAAAAAGTGAAGACAAGTTTTCTTCAACGGTAAATCTGTGCCTGGTTTGCTGGGACTAGTTACAACATTACGTCATCCTTGAGAGAGTACATGGTGTGTATATGACGTAATTTGTAACTAGTTACAAATTGTCTGATTTGTAACTAGTTACAAATTACGTCATATACACACCATGTACTCTCTCAAGGATGACGTAATGTTGTAACTAGTCCCAGCAAACCAGGCACAGATTCACCGTTGAAGAAAACTTGTCTTCACTTCGAAGAGACCAAGCGAAACGATTACTTGCGCGCTCTGCTTGCGCAAGTAATAAGGGTCCATTTGGTTATACCAACTCTTCATCATTTAGCTGCAGGGGACCACCTGGAACCCCCCCTCCCCAAGGACCACTGGAGGTCCCCGGAAGAACACTGGTTTAAAACCACTGGCCTGTATACATGATTGTGCTTGGTTGGTTTCATGTCATGACAACACAGATTTGGGGCGTCTGTAATTAAGGTGACAGATTTTGAGATGCGTGCGATTATTCGTCTCACTCTCATGCAGGCATGGGGACCAGCAGCGAGCGAGAGCAATACTCATACTAGGCCTATAATCTACTTTCTTTTGATTCGGTGGCCGGTGCCCTATTGTGTGCGTAAATACCGGGTTTGCATCCATCCATCCCCTCCTCCTCGCATATATACAAAGTACAACAGTGCTTCGTATATTCCCCCGGGGAGCATGCGATGCAGCAGTTACTATAGTTCACCAACCTGTAGTAGTCCTCCTTGCAGTAGATCGACCCGTCCTTGCTGAAGCAGGTGAGCTCAGACTCCAGGTTGAGTTTACACTCGCAGCACTTGAGGCAGCGCATGTGCCACTGTTTGTCCACCGCCAGCAGGTAATAGCGGTCCGCTATCTTCCTGCCACAGCCCGCACACAGCGCCACCCTGTCGCTGTTCACGCAGGGCATGGTCTGCATGGAATACAAGCAATAATGTAGAATAATGAGAATATAATAATAGTAATGATATGTGAGTGTGTGTGTGTGTGTGTGTGTGTGTGTGTGTGTGTGTGTGTGTGTGTGTGTGTGTGTGTATATCTTCCTATAGCTGCCACAGCCCGCACACATGCAGAGCCACCCTGTCACTGTTCTCACATGCATGGCCTGATGGAATACGATAATGTAGGACAAAGGAAAAGATATAACTAAAATAAAAACGATGTCAAGTCGTTTCATTTTTCGGGCCAGCCAGCCATATATGTGAGTCACTTATTTATATCTGTCGCCATGCACGCCTCAATGGAGCATATTATATATTGCTTGAGTATCTTTGTTCTGCTAGGATATAGGCTTATACACGGGGAAAATACAAATAAGTGAAATGTGCGATTATTAATAGGCTATTATTTAATGTTATTCTTTTACAAAGGCTTAGAAAATAATAACACACACACACACACACACACACACACACACACACACACACACACACACACACACACACACACACACACACGTTTATTCCCCATGTATGCAACGTAATTAGAAAATTATGCTTGAAGCGCAGTAAAACAATATTTAAATTAAATATCTCACAAATGTATTTCAGCCATTTTACATTTATTTCCTATTTAAATACAAAGACTTATTTATCAAATGATCTTCGTAAATATAGGCTAATATTAAATATGAACAAATAAGGGAAAATATAGATATATATATATAAATGATAGTGTGACGTGTAAACCATGCTAAACTAAAACATAAATTAATTGTTGCTGACCATGGAGTTGAAATGTTTACATTTGGAGTAATTCATTCTAGCTCAATAATCTTTTCAAAGGCTATTCAGGTTTATTTTCGCTCGATATTAACTAACAATAATTATGTTTGAATTTGCCTTTGCCTAAATTGCATTATAGTCCACAATACACACTATTAAGTAACAAAGGTGCCATACTACTTTTAAATAGTCTTATATAAATGCTATATGACTGATTAGTGATTCCCTACATAAAAGAGGCAGCTGATACAATAATAATTAAACTATTATGTAGGCCTACATTAAAACCAATGTATCGCCATTCACAATAAATGTAGGCTACTACTAGTTGTAAAGGTTTGTTAGGCCAAAATAAGTTTGACCGGATCATTTGAATAGACGATAAATAGTTATTTTAAAATTAGCTTTTCCTATAGTTTATTCGCAGGCTCGCAGCTGAATGAAACGACCTGCACTAATAATATTATTATTAATAATAAGTGTCCACTCCTCCATACCGTGTCCGACTCCCCCATATCGATGTTGGAGCTGATGGCCGCTGAGTCGCTCTTCCCTCGCCGGTCCATCTCCTCCACCACGCCGTGCATGTCGCCTCCGGGCCCGGGGAGGCCGTGGAACAGCATCGTTGCCGCGGACGGGAGGATATTATAACTGTTTTCTTCAGATCTGCAGCCCAGGATTTCCATGAGACGCAAAGAATCTACTACAGCCAAGGCAGGCAGCCCCCCGGAGCCCCCCGCGTGCACAGTGCAAGGCGCAGTGGCACTTCGAAATGTCTGTCTTATTATTATCCCTTTCCTTTTCCTTCTCTCGGGTTGGTTGTATGGTGTGACACAAGTAAAGAATTCCAGATCAGATCAGGAAGAAGAAGAAGAAGGAAAAAAAAAAAACGATTGAGAGAAAATGGATGGACACGTGTTCTCGTCCACACTACGTGATCATCTGCCAATGGAAACCGTCATCCGAATCTGTGCAGCTCTCATTATTAATAAGATATGATTAATTAATAAATATAGGCTGAGGGAGCGAGGTAGATTCACTCTCGACTTGCCCCGATTATTTGACTGTGTTTTATTTATTAATTTTTTTGGAGGATAGGCTGGTTATTCTTTTCTTTAACCATGAATTGACTTAGCTATAAATAATGTCCATTTAGGCTACCATTCAAAACCATACCAACTACCGGTGCCTCCTCCTCGGGATTTGGGTAATTTAGAAGGCATTGGCCAAACGAAAAAAGAGTCCTTTTGTTGAGCAGCAGTAATAGGAAGCCTATAACTCTGTCAACTGACAGCGTCGCTATACATCAAATAACCTACTGTGTATTAAGACTCTAATACATACGAATGCTTTCCGAACGAATCGATAGCATGGCAAGTAAATACAAAAAGAGAGCATTAATAAGAAGAGAAAGGCGCGCACATCTTCATCGTATAGCACCAACACAGCCTTGGCTGGCTATACGCCGGGTTTCCCATTCAACTATATGTCCAAGTTGCTGGGTGGAAAAAACAAGCAAAGAAAACTACAACACACTACTACCTGCACAGTCAGGAAACGAAAGGTTTCTCGTTCGGTGCGTAGAAAAATAACAAAACAAACGAAAAAAAACACGCGTGCAGAGAGAGAGAGCCTTTTGCTTTTAAAATCCTTTCGGAAGTCTGCGAAGGAGAGCTCTGTTTTCCTTTTAGCAGGGTGCTGTTGTTATTATTTTTGTTTCTTTCTTTCTCCCGTTCGTTTCGTTTCGTTGCCAGGAAAGCTTGCAGCGTGTGAGTAATCTTGGAGGAGGAGTTGACTATACGTTCGGTTCAAGTGTCTGCTTGCTAGCCCCCCTATCACTGCTCCTCTCTGGTCCCAACATACACTCCTATCCTCCGCGCCTTATCAACGGGGACCCTTACGTCACACATCGCGATTTATGTTCATTGGTTGTTCGACAATCACCGAATTGTTATTTTACCGACGAGAGGTAGTGTAGGGATCTCTAATCCTTCCTCGGTTTCCTGTGGCATGGGACTAGTCGTCTAGTGTCTATATATGTAGGGCTGTCTTGTTGTATTTCAAAACGCTCCACAAACGTCAAAGGGCCTGGATCAGAGAGGAACAGATATTGGATTTTGGTTTTGCCTTTAGTGTGGTGTGGGGCGAGATGTTTGTTTGAATGCATGGGCACAAATTGTTGGGGGATCTTTTGGGTGTGTGCTGACTGCTGAGGTGCCAGGATTGCTAGAGTGTGTGTTGGTGTTGTTAGCCTATTTTGCCTCGGATATAGCCTGTGATGCTCTATCTCTATATATTTCATGCAATTGAGCTGTAATCACCAAATTAAAATGCATTTATCTGGGGAAACTCGGCTACAGGCTACATAGGTGATGTTTGAATATATATATATATATATATATATATATATATATATATATATATATATATATATATATATAGGGCTGTACAGCTTCTATAGCTAAAACAATTAGCCCACACTTATGTATTTTGGTATAAGTCATCGAATAAAGTCAACATGAATATGACAATTGGCCACAGGTGTCAGTGTCAAAAATCAGGACGCAGTTCATCTGCGCAGGTTATCCTGACCTCATGCTGCCCAAGACTTGAATGGACAACTCAATATTAACAATCCGGACATTCAAAAATATATAATAACAACAATAATAGCCTAATAATGGAAACTTGACCGTTTACGGTTATATATAACGTCATTGTTGAAACAATTCATCGATCCCGAAACATTATACCAGGATAGGGCTTATATATTTTATTACCATGTTGCAACGTTTTGAATCTTTAATGTGCACATCAAGGTATTTGAGAAGATTTAGACACATCATCTTATTTAAGAATTAGTATAGCTTGCTGCTTGTCATTCTTGAGATATATAATACACAGCAACACAGGCCTGAATGTATAGGACAGGAAAAAAAATCATGCTATCTGGCCATGATGTGTATATAAATCTTAGCATATATCCTATATTATTTCTACGTGTTGTGTATTTGTATATATAGGCTACGGCTAACGCAACAAGAGGACCAATATGCTATACTTTGATTTCTACGAATTGCACTTCTTCACGAATTCTGGGTCGCTATTTGACTCCTCGTTTCCGCTGTGCACCAATCCGTGTTCGCGGCACAGACACGGACTGACTGACTGACTGACTGTGTTGAGTCCCGGTTCTGAACTGAAGCCGCTCACAATTAGCTCTCTGCTCTTAATTGGGAGGGAATATGGACTCTTCTCTTCGTCATCACTGAGAGGAGGAGGAGGAGGAGAATGAGGGGTTAGTTAGTCGACACAAAAGATGTAGTTGCCTGTGGATCAGAGAATTGGATATTATCACACCTCTCTCCCCCCCCCCTCCCTCCCTGCATGCATCTACGTCTAATACTTTCTTTGTCCAAGAAAGAAACACAAGTTGCAGGCCAACGAATTTGCATAATATTGCAACATGTAAAATAACTTGAGTAAAAAGGGTGATAGGCCTAATGATGTTTAATTTTTTTACTAAAATCGAATCCAGTGATCTTCAGCTATAAACCCACATCCACATGCACATGACTTTTTTATTTTTTTATTATGGGTGACAGATATTTTGCATATAGGATTAGACTATAGCTAAAATGACCGAGCACTAAATCAACAATAAAAACAACATTTTGACTCAAGACACTTATGTAAATGTATTTTTTCCTATACCCATGCATGTTTCACGTATATAGGCAGGCTTATTGTATAATTCTTATTCATTTTCAGTCGCCCCCTTGAAAAATACCTGTGCCTTCCACGGCATAAAAGCCTGCGTTTAGGCTATTGTGAAGTTTTATAGCACAAATATGATATTAAGCTCCCAAATCCTTATGCAAATCAGCTCCTCTGTAATACCCCTAATTGAATACATGCATATTTATCATGTGCGTTTTCTATCTGGTGTAACGCGGGGCTTATACATTAAACATTGTGGCACCGGGCATGTCTGCGGGCGTGTGTGAAATATGATATTAGGAGGTTTTGTGTGTGTGAGATTAGGGGGAAAATATCAGTTTATGTTGGGCCTGTGTGTGTATACACGTTTTCTTTTACACAGTAAACCTATAAGGTGGTCCGCCGTTTTTCAAAAACTGTCCTGATTTAGCCTATAACTTCGAAGGATTATTGCATGCATTCGTCGAATTTGTGTCCATACATATCCATATATGTTTTTATTTTTTGCTAGAGTTTATACATATGCTTAAATATTACCATATTTGAATGTTGCCAGATAAAGATTTGCATAGACGCGGGTGTATAAAAAGCGACAATGTATCAGGATTGGCCTGCAAGTCTCCGACAAACAGTCTGGCTAATTGCCAGCTGTGTGATGTTTCCCAGGCCAGGGCTTAGCTTCTATGTGGTTCAAATTGTCCTGTGCTTGTGGTCAATATTTTATTCATCTGCAACTAAATGAGATATGGTAAAAGCGAAAGTAATTAGGTGTCGCCTATACCACACGTCATCATCATCGCGCGCGTACGCACGCACGCACGCACACATCTTGCACCCATGCTGTGCCCTCTCCCTGCCCCCCCCCCCACCCCACACACACACACACACACACACACACCTGAAATAAAGAATACAAATTATTTTTCCAGAATCATTGTAGAAACCAAGAGGATCCAGCTAATACAAATCCACCTCGCGTATTAAAATTGCAATAAAAACAGCTATATATAGCCATACGTTGTTATACCAGTAATTGATTGAAATATTGATAGAAATATAAACTGCATTAGTGCCATTTCATATCATACAACTGGCTATAGATATCAAACAGATTTCCATAATCTCGTTGCTATATAATTTAGGTTTATATGCAATACTTTCATATACATAGAGCTCACACAGTGACAGTTCTATTGAAAAGCAGCATGCGTGTGCGGCATGTCATTTGAGGAGGCTAGTGCATGTAAAAAGTCAAGAGCACTTATATAATGCATATATGATGTGAATGTGAATGATATGATGATGTTCACTGAGTTGCCTCTGAATGCACAACCTGCTCACTTCAACGTTTCCAAAACAGTGGGTCGGGACCCATCTGTGGGTCACAAGCCAATTCTTATGGGTCACAAAAATCCCATTTTCTCTTACATGTATTATGTATATTTCAATTTGTATCCCGATACACTTTTTTCGTTCCCGATCCGATCCCGATATATGCCGATACTGAATACCGATACGGTATACCAGTGTTGTGATCTCGTGTTGTGTTTAGCTATCTAGATATATATCTCGTGTTGTGTTTATAGCAGACTTGCAGTTTGGGCAACTCGAAAGCAAACTCCATGACATGCCCAACATTTTCTTTACCTGCCATAGTGTCAAGCCCTTACCCCTGTGTCGGATCGGTGGTTAGACTGGCATATTCTCCGATACCGATATGACCCGATATGACAAATAAGGGCCGATACCGATACCGATTGGGACATCTCTAATATATATAAAGAATGTAATTATAAAACAAACAGACAAACATCTAAGAAATTCCATGAAAATAAATAATAATAAGAATGAGTGAAAATAGCCGATCTGCTATATTTTCCACCAGTTTGGGTCTCGGAATCGGATCGGGACAGCTTAAAAATACTTTGCTCAAGCCCATATATGTCACCTTAAGTGTGTGTGTGTACATGTGTGTGTGTGTGTGTGTGTGTGTGTGTGTGCTTTAATTTGTGGGGGGAGGGGGGTACTGATGACTATAAATTTGCTGAGGCAGCTCTTCTGATAACTCTGCGTGTCCCTCCCATAACGATCTCATCTCGGAACGGGCAGCCGTCAATAACACCAATCTGCATTTTTCAGAAAAACATCAGCCTCGTCAGTCTCTGGTTATGCTTTTGATCTCGCTCCCTTTTAATTGTATTCTGCATAAAGGTATAAAGAGAGGCTTGCTTTGGCTCCTTGGCTAATGGGGGGATGGATGCTGTGTGTGTGTGCGTGTGCGCGCGCGTGTGTGTGTGTGTGTGTGTGTGCGCGCGCGCATGCGTGCGTGCGTGTTGGGGAGCGGGTTCCACTCTCTCAGAGGAGCGAGCGCTGCTGTAATTAAGAAAGGGAACAAAGCATGGCCGACTAAAAACACATGAAAGAGAGAAAGCATAACCTACACTGTAAAATCCTCAGTGTTTCTTTGACTCGGAGAGTGTGAACCAAATGAACCCCATGATGGGTCCATTTGGTTCCATCATGTGTATACTGTATATGGCTGTCAGTCTGAGTGAAAGGAACCAACTTAACCCATTCTGGGCGGGCACCCATTTTGGTGTTAGCACTATGTTATGCTTTAGCTATTGAAAAATAGCAGATCTACAAGCTCATAGCGCGCCACCGAGTGGCGCGCTACGAGCTTTGTAGGTCTGCTATTTTTTGAAAAATCGAAGAACGACTGACATTTTTTTAATCTGATCTCAGGTCAGAATTGGTTAATCAGACCAGTGTGTGTCCAGTGGAAACCTGGTATGAATCTGATCTCAGGTCAGAATGGGTTAACACTCAGGCTTTTTTCTGTGCAAGAGCATATGCATGCACGTACAGTAGGCGTGTGCACACACAGACAGACACACACAGTCACTCAAACACACATGAAAACATACACATATTGAGTACTAGTACTCGCACACATTTTTCATCACCTTTTAGAAGATCTTGAAACTGGGGAGATAGCCCCTTCAAACTTAAGTGAGGGAACTTTGAGTGTTACACAATTATAATTATGAACAATTGGTAGAAAACAACGTTTTACGATGCTATATATATATGTTTTGCATCCTCTTACCGTATATGCAAGTCTGGCATAATTTGACATACAGTATATGCTCTGTGTGTTTGCGTATGTGTTTACACATGCATGAGTTGCTGTGACCCAGGGCACTGACCTTTGCACGGCGAAATATTGGTCGCTCGTTGATGATGTAGGAATTTAAGCAGCGTCAGCTGAAAGCCATGCGAATTTGCATGCACATGCACTGTACACAGTGCACTGAGCGCAGCATCTGTATCGTGCGCGAGTGTGTGTGCGTGCTTATGCTTATGTGTGTGTATGTGCTTATGTGTGTGTGCGTATGTGCTTATGTGTGTGTGTGTGTGTGTGTGTGTGTGTGTGTGTGTGCGTGTGCGTGTGTATGTGTGCGCACTCTGGCATGCAGATGCACGTCATTCCAAAGGAAGTGTTCAATGACAAACAAATGTCAGCGCTGCGTCCCCTGGCCTGCTTTTAATGACCGGTCCAAAGCATAGGGCTGGGTATAGCCGTGCACACACACACACACGCACACGCGCACACACACACACACACACACACACACACACACACACACACACACACACACACACACACACACACACACACACACACACACACACACAACGTGGTAATGACAGACAGCGTATAGAGACCAGAGGAAGCCGTTAAAGGCTCTCAGCAGCGCAGGAAGGAAGTCATGAAAAACGCAGTGGCTCTGGGAGGGTTACACCAGGTTCTCTCCTCCTCGCCATACAGCCAAGACTGGACTCCTCGCTCGCCTCGGGGTCCATTATGCCAGTGGCCCTCAAACCTTTTCATGGTCAAGGACCCCCAAACTGACACTTATTAGCCCACGACGGACCCCCATTTGAAAAGATATAAGCCATGGGGACGGGACCCCCATAAGAGAAGATCTTCACGGTTCGATAGTAGTGATTCTTGATTACGGACCCCCATTAAATGCCATTTCTATCTCTGGGATCTCAATTTTTACCGTAAAAGCAAAGTTAATTTAACTCTAAGAGTGTACAAATGGAACCAAATGGACCTGTTATAGGGTCCATTTGTACACACTCAGAGTTACAGACCCACAAGGGTCTATTTGGTTCCCATGCAATAGCTATCATTTAGCTGGAAACCCCCTGGAACTCCCTCAAGGACCCCTGGGGGTCCCCGGACCACACTTTGATATACTCAATACTCTCATGGCCAAGGACCTCCAAATTTATACATATTGGCCCCGCCCATATCTTGTGCCCCGTAAGAGAAGATTTTTCACGATCTTTCATTTTGAAATTAGCAGGATCTCTAGAGGCTGGAGCTTTATAGACCGGCGGCTATTTTCAAATAGCCAAAACATAAAATTGGGCTTAAGTATTTAAACGTACTTGTTTGGCCTGGAAGTGAACCCCCTCAAGGACCCCTAAGGGTTTCCTCAGACCCCACTTTGAGGGTTACTTCTCATAGGATTAATAGCAAAAATAGCCGATCTACAAGCTCAAGTGTCGCGCTGCAACGGGAGCTGGTGGAGCAAAACCGTGAGGTTCCCAGTTCAATCCCTGTGGGCTCCCCCAGAGTTAGTGTCGAACTCGAAGTGTCCTTGAGCAAGACTCTGAACCCCTAATTTCTCCCCGATGCGCAGGTTGGTGCCTTGCATGGTTTCCTCCACCATCGGTGTGTGAATGTGTGTGTAAATGTGTGAATGTAATGCACAATCTATGTAAAGCGCTTCGGATAAAAGTGCAATATAAATGCACCATTTACCTTTTTTCCACACACAGCTTCTATACCAGTTTTATTGTGTGGCATTATAAAAGTTGTCACTTTTATAATGCCTCATGTTTTTTCTCTCATCAATTTTATCCTACGATTTTGTAACCCATTTTTTCACCCAGTGTCAATTATCTAATGTAATCCTGGGCTCTATACACACCCTCCGCTAACCTGGGGAGAGCAACGGAATGACCTCATGCCCCCTTCTATGCATGAGGAGTCCAAGACGTTTCTTTTCACCTGACAAGGGGGAGTTTTCCCCGGTTGGACGTAACGCACGTTATTCCAACCTTTATGTAAAGTCAATACGTGTATACAGTACAAACAACCACAGCAGTATTTTAGTGATCGAGACCCTGTAAATATGTTGTTTGGATGAGAATGTATACGAATGGGTCCATGTCAGTACATCGATATAGCATGATGTCTCTGCATAGAGTTTGACTGTCTATCCATATAGTGCATATTCCTCAACGCTACTTTATTCAACTACAAAACACAACCCATTGAAATGCATTGTAAGTTAGCCACTTATAAGCACTACATAGCCATGCTTTGTTGTGCGACGAATAGAGAAAATAGCAGATCTACAAGTCCACAATGCAACACGGTGCACGGTGCAATTGGGACCACATTGAAGGTGGTTTCAATGTTTAATGTTGGGGACACATGTCCCCCACATACAACTATTAAAACCATTTGTATCCACAGCTGCACAGCATTAACTTAAATAAAACAGGTTAATAAAACATTAATAATACACCATGCTGTGAAGTGTTTGAATTGAATTAACAAGTAAATCGCCTGCAATATGGAAAGTGCTGCTGCATGCATGTGCTTTCTCAAGACAGTCACACACAAACTGTGTCTGTAAAGGTGCTCTTGAGGCGTTTCTCAACGTGGAACAATATATTTGAATAATGATTCACAATGATATCGGTGCCCTTCATTAATATTCCAAGCTACACTTGATCCACGTCAAACATGCATGGCACATCAGGTTGGGATAAATCCACTTCTTGCACTGACTGATGGCTATTCAGTATGCTGTTTTTGCTCACGTCTGCTGTGTTTTATTATTATTTAAAAAATTGCCTACGCTGCTGAATTCATCAAACACGACGCAACCGATCAACGCGACGGAGACTTCTGTCATTTCATTAAAAGTGAGCAAGGCTCAGCAAAGGCTTATGGATTCATAGATATAGAAGCAATAGACTAAAAGCATCCAGACAAACAGGTTGGTTTTTGTGTCATTTCTCTCTGCCTGCAGTAAGAAGTGGTGCTTTTAATCAGCACGTTCGACACAGTGTGCTGCTACCGTCTGCAGAGCGTGGCTCGGTATCTTTTAGGCTTCTGTTCAAAGACCTATTTTAAGTCGTCTCTCAGTGGGGGTTTGGGGGGGGGGGGGACCTAAAAAAAGGTTCCACTGACTCTGACCCAAGGAGACCAATCGGTCTGCTTCAGACACACACTCCTCTGGTTGTACGTAACATCTGATAGGCATCATGGTTTACATTCATGTTTTTTTGTTGTTTTTGACCTTAGACTCAGAGTGAGCAAAACAGCATTAAAGCTGCTGGCACGCTTTTAACCTGCAACAACCGGGTGCACTACATCAGTCCTGTGGTATAAACCAGTGGTTCCCAAACCTTTTCACATCAAGGACCCCCAAATTGACACTAATTAGCCCGCGGTCCCCCCATTAGAAAATATATGCCAGGGGCCCCCATAAGAGAAGATTTGTATGGCTCTAGCAGAGATTCTCAAACCGTTTAATTTCAAAGACCGCCCAGTTGGACATGCATTATAGTCTACGGACCCCTATTTAAAGGCATTTATATCTCCTGGGACGCCCAATTGATATTATAAAATCAATGTTAATTTAACTCTGAGAGTGTATAAATGGAACCATTTGGAACCAAATGGACATTTGTACACTCTCAGAGTTACAAACCAATAAGGGTCCATTTGGTTCCAAACTATCATTTACCTGGGGACCCCCTGGAACTCCCTCAAGGACCCCACTTTGGGAACCACTGGTATAAACATCACATTTAAAAAAAATGTCTTCATTCTATGTTAACCTACAGAGAAAAGGTACATAAAGGCAGATCGCCGTGTTTTTGGAATGTTGGAAAGGTTTCCCAAGCTGCATGGTCAATGATTTTCCCATAGCCCAAGATGCTTCGCTTCTTGTGAGAAGATGGAAATCACAAAGAAATCTAAAAACTGGAGTTGACCAGGCTTTTTACACAACAACACTGGTCATTTTTACACAGTACGCAGAATAATCTGGGTTGCCCATTTGTGTTCTTTCTCACTCGGGGAAGCGTTCTTTCCCCCCTTCTCTTTCCCCCTTCCCCTTTGGTTTTGTGTCGCGCCGCGGTCCCATCACAGCCCCTGTCAGTCAGCCCCCAAACCGCGGGCCGCACAAAAGAACCCCCATTCCGCCACGGGAGCTCCCCCTCTTTTGGAGAGCCAATTCTAAAACTTACATGCCTCTTATTTGTTGGGTCAAAGGTTAAATTGCTGACCCTCCCCTCCATTCCTCCTCCTCTCTCTCTCTCTCTCTCTCCCCGACCGCGGCTGGGGCGAGCTGTACTCTGAGAGTCCTATATTTACATGGATTAGAGTCCTTTCACGCCGAAGAAAAGAGCTGGTTCACAGTCAGACCCGAGTAGCGCCCATGCTGCCCGAGTGGTCACATTATTCAGTGGCAGACAATGACCATATTGTAGTTATGTGGAAAAGGAGGGGGGGGTGGGGGGGAGAAATCCCCCCTCCTCTCCCCTCCCCTTTTGCCATGGCAAAGTCCTACACTTGTGCCACGGTGAGGGGAGGGAGGGAGGGAGGACCAGGCCCCCATCCGCTTTTTCAACCAGAGCAAACAAAGCCTGCCCACTGTGAACAAGATGAAGATGTCAAAAGCTTTTAGGCGAGGGGGGTGTGTGTGGGGGGGGAGTGGGGGGTGAGACCGGGTTTAGGGGATAAACCAACAAAACAAGTGAAAAGGTCTTTTCTCGAATGGATAAATCCCTCTAAGTCTACATTTCCACATGAGATTTACTCTCTCCTTTAACATCCTTTGCATCCATGCCCCCCCCCCCCAACCCGACCCACCCACCCGAATAGGCTAACTAAATAACATTGTATAGAATGAAAAGGGAAAGTCACTCGTGAGGGTACTGATTACATCACTTGGTACAATAGTATAGATTGATAGAGCAAACTATAGCTAATATTATCCAAATTCTCATCCACACACCGTTGATATTTGGTTCAGTCACGTACTCACATATGGCATGTGTGACACGCACGCACGCACACATGCACTGCACGCAAGCAATGCACGCAAGCAATGCACGCACGTACGCAACGCACGCACGCAGTCGAATCCTCAGTGTTGATTTACCAATTTGTAATTAAAAACAACACTCTGCGTTTCACAGTGTGTGTGTGTGTATATATCTGCCTCCATGCCAAGTTGGGTGTAGTTGTGTGACTGAGGGCTTCATATTGATATTCCAAGCCGACGCAGTGTACCTCTCTGTGGCAGCAGGACGTCTTGGAGGCCAGAAGCCTGAGGCGCCGTGGGGTGAATGACATAAAGAGAGAGTCTGGTATACAACCACGGCCAATTCACATGCAAATGGACAGCCTTGCACTGACTCTGATTAACTCCCTGTGAGTTCATAGTTTCCCTGTTAACAAAGATTTAGCCACCTTTCAATGAAGCGGTACATTAAGTGGGGGAGAGACTGAGAGAGAGAGGGAGGGAGAGAGAGAATGGGAGACAGAGAGAGAGAGAGAGAGCGAGAGAGAGAGAGGGGGATAGAAATAGTAGTGAAACCTACAGTAAGCCCCCTCGGGACATAATGCTACCTCCGTCTTGTAGAGTTAATCCGCCTAGCAGATGCAGGACAGGGCTATGGGGCTCGGGGCTCGTGTGAGGACCACGGTACAGAGGGGAATGAACAGAGCCATGCATGGAAGAAAGACAAAAGGAAGAAAGCAGCCGTCCTTGTTCCTCAGTCTAATAAGAAAAATGCCAATGACTCAACGCTGATTGAACGACTCGAGACCGGCGGCGGCTCTCAGTCAAGAGTCGTGTTCCCACTGGACGCCATGAATAACAATGGGTCATGTTCTAACGCCGTAATGCAGCTGGCATATGCATCGATTGACCTACACACACACACACACACACACACACACACAAAGATTTTATACATTGTGTTATGTCCAGACATAATAATAAGCGGTATAGTGCCGCTCCGCATATACAGCACTGCAGGTTGTGCATGTCTATCTCACGAGGGGCCTGTGCGTAAAGATGTTTAGGCTGAGGCGTTTGGAAGTGACTTTGCACACTCCTGGATGTGAATGTGTTTCATGCACTGCATATATACACGGAAGGCTGGCTGCTGCGCCGTCACCCGAACCCTCCCAAACGGGAAGCTCCACCGCATATAGCACTGCTCTGCTGGTGTGAAACCAAGAGGATAGCCTTTGTCGAGATATAGCTCACTTCAATTCTCACTCATCTCCCCTGGCACAGGGGTGTTAAATTATATGCTCCAGAGAGGACTCAGCATTCACATTTCTTGCAGGGAAACCCACGGTTATTAGTCAACCCAGGCTCCGGCACAAGTCCCCCCGCTATGACAGTTTTCGCAGTCAAGGATTTCAACCTTTATTTTCACCCGAGTATACCGCCTGCCTGCATGCACCTCTCTGCCACCCCCACCCATGCACCCACCCACCCACCCACCCGTCCGCCCGCTCACTCACGGCCCCTAGCTTACCGTATACCATAGCGTTTCCAATCCCCCCCACTGTCTCCTTCTAATAAGGCGAGAGTCTCTGAGCCTGCATGCGGAGGGTGCGATCGTAGTGCATGGGTTGGACGGGTGTAAGATTCCAGGCAGAAAGGTTGTAGATTCCTGCACCCAACACCCCACACCCCGATCCCAATCTAACTTTGATAGACTGATATACTATTGTTACTATTGATATATTTTGCTTTTATTGTTGTGAAGCACTTTGTGACTGATGTCTGTGAAATGGGCTCTATAAATAAAATTTACTTACTTACTTACTACAGCGCGGCCTCTCTCATGACCCTCAGCTCATGTTTTTATTTCCCTTCCCGTTTTATTTGTTCTTTATTTATCTTTATTTAATTGTTTTATTTAATCAGACAGATTGATTTCCACCAATTATAATAATTTCCTTTTTATAGATTAAAAAAAACGGCATATCTACAAGCTCACAGCGCGTTGCCATACAGCGGGTTGTCACTTGTGAACTTCTAGAGCAGCAATTTACGAAGTATAAAAAGGGCTTATGTGATTAATCAGACTAATGATTAATTGAATTGATTATGAAAAAACATGTTTTTATCGATTCATTGATCTATAGGCCTGCTGTATAAACGATAAAAATATATTGGCAAAAAAGTGCTTCTCATTTAGGCTCTTTGTGTATTTGAAATAGTAATAAATAGAAAAGTTCACTATAAGAAGATGATCGATAGTTGTACGTCTAGTTTTATTCTAGTTCTCCTCTGCGTATACAGTTCAAGAGAGAAAATGTCACCTCTGATGACCATTTGCTCCCATAGAGGAGACAAATTACAAATGTGAGCTTTGCCTTTGTACTTTGAAAATGCCCTTTTCAAAAAAACGGGGCGTGATGAAAAGATCGGGGGAACATCAAAGTATAGCTCACCCTCTGAGCTCGAACGCGCAAATTCTCACTCACTCGCTCACGCCTTTCCCCCGGACCGACCGATTCTCATTAGCCACTCATTTTAATCAGATCCACCATCAATTAGTGTGACTTTTCGACGCTTTTGAAGGTATAAAAGTTGGAGCTCAAGGACACAGAACTTTTTTCCCCCCTGTGCTCAGAACAGTAGGCAGAGGGAGTAGAGGGTCCAGTGCTTAGCCGTGCTCTCTGGCTGAGGTTTTTATTGCTACCACAGAGGAAGTGGTTAATTCTTGGAGTGCCAGGGTTCAAGACTGAAGTGGCCAACAGCGGAAGCAGGCCAGAAAGTACGAGGAGAGAGAGAGAGGAGTGTTTGTGTGCGCGTGTGCGTGTGTGTGTGTGTGTGTGTGTGTGTGTGTGTGTGTGTGTGTGTGTGTGTGTGTGTGTGCAGTGTGTGTGTGTGTGCGAGCACGCACGCTCTCATTTATGGGTATGTGTGTGTTGGCAGGAAGATTATGACAAGCACTAATATGCCCTTTTTGTGGAGAGGTTCAGGAAAAGCAAAAGGAAACATTCTGCCTCGTGTCTCTCCCGTGGTGAACCCTGGCGTCCCTATACTTTGGACAAACGTTGTCGTATGTCAAAGTATATAAGCGCTCAAGATGTTTATAGACCAACTCAAATGGCCTTTTTGCGACCTTATCGATATATGTACTATTTCGTAATGAAACGGGCTGGATGCTTCCCCATGCAGCCAATCACAGCGGTGGAGGGCGGGTCATTCACTGATTGAAACATATTTAGTCGACCGTCCCATCCCCCTATCTATAGCTACAACAGGGCAGTGCCACTGCTACTGAGATCTGGTCCAAAACTCACACAAATTGGTATACGCCTCATCTCTGTGGTCATGTGATTAAGATGCGACGGCTACAATTGGTTTCAAAGTTCATTATGGGGCCTGTTTTGCAGAAGAAATGGGCACAAATCATCACAGTTTCGGAAGGACCAAACACAGTTCATCTCCATATTGTCAAACTGTAAAAGAAAATGGTTGTGCCTGCCTGATATTATTAGCTCTACAAGGCACATAATGGCTAGAGAAATATGTGACATCTAATTGTTACAAAATGCACAACAGCACAAAAATAAATCAAACCCATGGTTATTTTAAAGGGCAGTAGGTATAATTTAAGATTTTTACTCGGTTCCTTTATGGACGTATAGCTCTCACAAACTCACGAACCCTTCCATTCCAAGGACTGTTCTTTGTAAATTTTCTCTTTTACAAAATAGCGCTGCGACGAATAGACAGGTGCAAATATTAGACCTCTCTTCACCAGACACAGAATCAAATATGACAGAAGTCAAGTGTATGACTGGCAGAATAAAGAATGTTGAACCACATACGCCGTGGCAAAGTAGAGAGATTTAGAACAGAGATTAGCTCTTTACAAGAATGATAAGAGGATGTCAGGCTCGGGCAGACAGACCAAAAGCAACGGAGGCTACGGGAGGTCAGAGCACAATGACGCCCAGTCTATCACTGTCTGTCTCGTCTGTGTGCCGAGAGATAGAAGGAAGAGACAGAGAGAGAGAGTTAGAGAGAGAGAGAGAGAGAGAGAGAGAGAGAGAGAGAGAGAGAGAGAGAGAGAGAGAGAGAGAGAGGGAAGAGAGATAGAGAGAGAGAGGGGAGAGAGAGGGAAGAGGGGGAAGAGAGAGAGAGAGAGAGAGACGGACAGACAGACAGACAGACGAGTGCTTCACTGAGCAGGAGAAGCAGTGGTGGGAAAAGTACTCACATGTTTACTTATAAGTAAAAGTATCAATACTGAAATGAAGAAATACTGCGTTACAAGTAAACTTTAGTGAAAGTACATTTGTAAAAAAACTGGTAGGCCTATTGGTATATCAAAATATAGCCCTAACCCTAACCCAGTGTGTGTGTCTCAAGATCGCCGACAAGAAGCAAGAATGCAAGCCAGCTTTGAAAAGGAAAATAAATGGTCACGTGACCGCAGGCTGCGCCATGACACGTTCATGGACACTTTCACCGCAAGTTCAATGAATACAGTGAATGGAGCCAGCTGACCAGCTCATAACAAACATTATTTCGGAACAATTGAGACCGTTGTCATATAATCGGTTCAGGAATATAAAAGAAGACACATCACAGGTTGTGTTCTAATCACTTGCTTTTCGATGTGCACAGAGTGCACAGGATATCATTTTATTTGAGGATCTAAACAGCAGCAGACCTCGTTTCTGTCTCGGAGGTATCGCGAGATTTGACTGACAGACAGGAAAGGGTGGGAAGTCTCGCGATACTTCGAACTTCAGGGTGTAGTTTTAGTTTGGCTCCCATGAAAGTGTCATGGCCCGGTCATGTGACCATTTATTTTCCTTCTCAAAGCTTCCTTGTATAGAACCCCATGCACTCCTGTTTTAGTCAAAATGCGACACATTGTGAGCTTGTAGACCGGCTATTTAATTCAAATGGCCAAAAACTTCTATGAAGTGATTAGCGCATGACTATGTTCAGAAATAATAATTCATAAGCATGTGACGCTGCATGTAATAATTCAAATCTAAAAAGTAATTCAAATAATTACAGTGCAGTACTTTAGTAAATGTACTTTTTTTTACTTTACACCACTGAGGAGAAGAGACCAAAGTAGAGAGGCTGCAAAGGGGAAGAGTTGGTGAGAGAGAGAGAGAGAGAGAGAGAGAGAGAGAGAGAGAGAGAGAGAGAGAGAGAGAGAGAGAGAGAGAGAGAGAGAGCACATCAATGTCGTTATCAAC
This sequence comes from Protomyctophum bolini, assembly GCF_963924005.1. NCBI lineage: Eukaryota > Metazoa > Chordata > Actinopteri > Myctophiformes > Myctophidae > Protomyctophum > Protomyctophum bolini. Next base: position 39,654,632 of record NC_137867.1, on the reverse strand, counting down.
ATTAACTTAAAGAAAGTACAGCAGAAGGAGTTTGGTGAGCTGTGCAACTGCAGCGCTCTCGGAGTGAAAGATGCCATCAGTCTCAAGACTGGATTAGAATAACGTGACAGAAGGAAACGGTGCAGCTATAGGGCCCTCTGAAAGAGGTACAGCAGTGGAAGCGAGGGAAGGAGAGTGAGAGAGTGAGCCGAAGGAGTTAACATTCAGCAAGTGGTTGGTAATCTCCTCAGGGGGGACTTTGGGGCAAAACACCGTTAGACTGGAATGTGAATCTGTGTGATTCTGACCAGAGGGGGCTGGCACAACTGGGCTCTCACGCTCCAACTGCTAGGAGTCTTTGCTATCGCTCCACTCAGTGGTGCTATTTCTCCCCAACACCTCCTCAATGCCCCCTCCGTCCATCCGTCCATCCGTCCGTCCCTGCACATGGACGTAGTGCAGGACAACTGTCCTCTCCACTAAGCTTGCTGGCTGGCTGCTGGAGAGCAAACTTGATGTATAGACACCATTGTGTCATGGAATTACCCACTTAAAAATCACACTTGTGTGAGGGCGCCCGGTAATGTTTTGTTTGAAGTGCTCTACACAAACATTAAAAGTTCATCATAGATTTGGCTGTGTTTTCAAAGTGCTCTAAAAAACAAACATTACCAGCCTGGTAATGCTTGTTTAAAGTGCTCAAAGAGTATGAGACAGATTTATGACAACTCTGTTCAACTTCATGGGGCGCCAGTCCAATGGTGGCTCTTCTACATAGACTTCTATTGGTGAACTGTGACAAAGGCCTGAACCGGAAGTTTACGGAATGCATTGGAGTCTATAGGCTTTACAGTGACAAAAACGAGTTACATGAACCACGTGACCGGGCTGTTTTCTGCCCCTCAATGTTGTGACTTAATCCATGGCTAAGTACCATATGACGTAAAGTGCTCAAACATTAAAAGTCTATAGATTTGGCCTCCATACAACGTAATTTCAAAAGCCAGACGTTGGAGGGAAAAAATCACACCCCTGTGAAGTGAGGCACTCTTATCATCATACATCATCTTATTCCGGCCAATCACAGCACTCAAAAAAAAGTGAGTGTCCTCACTTTTCCGTCCTCACTTTTTATTCTCATTTCATACTTTGCTCAGCCAATCAAATCATCGCTATGGGGTGCTCAGCCAGTCAAATCATTGTTATGGGGTGGGGTGCTCAGCCACCCCATAACATGCTATGCCGTACACACAAACTGTCATGGTCTGTCTCCCTACAGACCATGTCTGCTTGTCAGCCACTCCCACACTCTCACATGCCTTCTCTAAGTCCTAGTTACTCACCTGTCCCCACCCCCTCATCAGCCCGGCAGTTCCTTGCCTGAGCACCCCATATAGCGATGATTTGATTGGCTGAGCAAAGTACGTATATTGAGGATTAAAAAGTGAGGACAGAAAAGTGAGGACGTGATTGGCCGCTGATAAGTGAGAACGCCAATTGTGATTGGCCTGGAATGTGATGATGTATGATGATAAGAGCGCCCCTCACTTCACACGGGGGTGTGAGTTTTGATAGTCAAAAGGCCTGTAAAGAAAATGTGCTGCATGAAGGTTTCATTGAGACGCGAGGCTACTATTCTAAACATCATTTATGTTGTTTTCCCCCCTTGGCTCGGGTATACCAGGGATGGGTTGCAGGGGAGGTGCAGGAAGGTGCCGCAGGGGTCTTTTTCCTGTCACGTTTTCCAGGATGAAAAACATTACAGGGGGTCCACCCACCCCTTTAGGACACCAGATTCACTTGAATCTCTTGATTGATTGATTGAATACTTTTGTTGCAGAAAAAAAAGCACAGAACCGGAAAGTACAGTTCAAAATCAAGGTCTGCTAAGAGGATTTAAAACGTGCTCGTTTCCATTGCGGTCCTTCATATTCAATTAATCTGAAAATCCCAGTGGCACATGAACTGATTCTTTCTCCCCATAGTCACTGAAGTAAATATTTAACAAGCAAACATTCTGGCATTCTTTTCATTTATGACAGACAAATATTTATTGTACTATATATTATTGTTCCGTTCTTTTCGTATATATATTTTTGGATTAGCTATTTGTTTGTCAGTGGGTAAGGGGTGTAGGGAGGGAATAGGGTACACCTATTATCTTATATTTGCGTGGAATCTAGAAGCACAATGTCTCGTTATCGCAACCCCACTTTGTTTAACCTGTACACAATTAAATCCCAGTGTTAATTTAAGTTAATTTGAGTTCATGTGAGTTAAATTAACACCAAGGATGTTGCTGCGTAGGTGCAGTTTTTTTTCTTTTTCATTCGTTGCCACTAGTTGCCACACTTCCTCGGGGTTGAGTAACAGAATGTGTGACAGCCTAACGATGACGACTATGTAAATGGAGTTCGCCGACATCACACTCATCCTCATTGTGCTTTAGGTTTTAGTGCTGTAGCCCTGATATAAAGTATAAGTAAGGCTTATATTGTCGGTCTCAGCCAGGGTGCGGGAGTCTATCCCCGTTTCAATGTGCTAGACCAAGGGTGGGCAACTTTGACGATGGAGAGGGCCATTATATTTCCATACTCATCACTCCAGAGGGGCCACGTTGCATGCATGTCGAATAGCAAAAACAGCCGATCACATCGCGACGCGTTTTGAACTTGTAGATCGGCTATTTTTTGCTATATTTGAATTGAAATCCTGAAAAGTCATTCATTATTTGTAAAACTACTCAGCTACTAATTTAAACTGTAAGTAATTAAAGCGGGTCATGTTTGCATGTTTGGAATTGTAACAGCTGAAATCAACATATCAGTATTCCGAAATTAATCTGAGAGCCACATTAAGTGAAGGTGGGGGCTGCGTGTGGCCCGCGGGCCGCTAGTTGCCCATGTATGCGCTAGACCTCTGGATTGCTGAGGTGGAGCGCAACACCTACCATCAGCTCCCAGTACGCACCGCACCACTTCAAGCCATGCTGAGTTGGCGGTGCCCGGGATCGAACCCATGACCTTGTGGTCGAAAGGCAAGTGCTCTACCGACTGAGCCACCCATATGAAATATCTAAAGTAACTAAGTACATTTACTCAAGTACTGTACTTAACTACAACTTCGAGGTATATTTACTTTACTGGAGTATTTCTCAGCCCATATACATGCAAACAGAATCTGATTAAAAGGACATTAAACTCACTTAGCCACTCGATTTGCTACCCATTTATGCATGCGCATATACTGTATACCCTCTACATTCTGCCCATATATGGGCATACGGATCGGCGGGTCTGGACAACTGGATCTCCATACATGACTATAGGCATATCATGCAATTGGTGGTTCTGAAGGACTTGACACTGGGCCACACACACCCTCGGGTCCTCCGCGATACACACGCCATGGTCGAAGTCCATTGGTTCTCAAGAGTCAAGAGACACGAAGGACAGCTACTCAGAAAATTGCGGGTGACTTATTTTTGGGTTTCCTATTCACATCGAGGTTTTTCATGAATTTGATGTTTCTCAAATTGTCAATGCTATTATTACCCTGCACTTACTGTAAGCCATGTTCATCGGATTGAAAGGGGCCGACTCCGTGGGCATGGCTGAGTATTGCACTCAGGGCATAACGGCTATATGGGCGTGGCTCTAGCACCACCAGCTTGGGTTTGCTTTCCATCGGTGCTACCCATGATAAAACCGTACGCGGCCATGAAAACCGACACGTATGGATAAAAGTGTCCACCAAATGACACGTATAGATACTGTAACTGTATACCTGCATATTGTAATATCACAGGGGGGGAGCAGGAGACATTAATATCTAACCACCGAGACTTGGTTTCGTGCCTTCTGCGCGGCCCACAAATCCCCCCAGGGTTTGTTTCCCCGGCGCTCGTACACGCGCGTGGAATGTTATGCAGTGCGATGTGTGCATATGAGACGGAGCACGGCTCGTCTCTCCTGCAGTTTACTGTAGGCATGGCTGGGGTATGGCAGATGTCTGCAACACTGCTCCGCTCCGAGTTGAGGGCTCCGTTTCAAAGGCCTGTTTACTGGCAGGCCTTAATAGGAAGTGATCTTAAAGTGTTCTTTTAAACATGTCGGAGGCTAATGGTTTAATTTGCTCTGGGTATTGCTCTGTCTAATGAGATTTAGCATGCACTCCCAGAACCGCTGCTGCTTCTCCACCTCTCATCTTTTGGAAAGCGAGACATAATTTCCTCCTCTGTAGATATAATGCTGCGCATGTCTTTTAATTTCTTATTACGTGGATGATCTTTTTCCTTTTTTTTGCCAAATCAGAGACAGGTTTTGCCTCGTGGTTGGTGTCAAGGTTGTGTGTGTGTGTGTGTGTGTGTGTGTGTGTGTGTGTGCATGTGTGTGTGTTCGTGCGTGTGCACGTGAGAGGGAGAGATTGTGTGGGTGCATGCAAGTGTGCGTAGTCAGTTAGTTGTGTGTGTGGCAGTGTGGGCTTTCCTCATGTCGACCTCCGCTTGTGCATGTGTTTGAAGATGGTACCGTATATATGTGTGCATGTGCACACAGAGAGAGTGCTTCTTAATATCGAATATACAACCCCCCCCCCCTGTACAACGGCATGGCACTGACAAAAAGAACTTATAACCATTATTATTTGTAAGACACAAGAGGAGAGAACTGTGACGGATGGGTGAGCAGCAGCATCCCTCCTCTGCTGTCTTCATTTACGGAGCCGTGTCTGTGGCCCAGGTCATCCCAGGGATCAAAGGCTACGGATACTGGATCACAGGAAGATCCCTCCCTCCGGCTCTCACGGCTCAGTCCGGCCCAGCGGAGTATAGCGCTGCATGCATGCGCGCTCTCTCTCTGTCTCTGTCTCTGTCTCTCTCTCTTTCTCTCTCTCTCTCTCCCCGAGACAGAGAAGATATGAAGTTGTGCTCTTCAAATTTGACAGCGTCTCAGTCGGTCGTCAGGCTCTGACGGAAGATGCCCTCCCGCATAGTCTAACGCCAGAGGCAAGGTACTTTGTGTCATTCACAGATGTTCAGTTCCCCGATTTGAAGTATGACGGTTAATGACGACGGCAGATTCACACGCTCCTATGGCTTCCGTGTTACAACCCTAATCCTCTCTCTTTAACCTTGTGAGCTTTTAACCTCACTGGAGAGTTTTTGTCGCTTCTTAACCCTTATTTAAAACAAAATGGAAAAAGGTGAGCTTCGGTATATACTAGAGCACAAATCTCAGCCAGGAGGCTTGCCTTGCACTACCTTGCTCCATCTTTCTGTGTGTGTGTGTGTGTGTGTGTGTGTGTGTGTGTGTGTGTGCGTGCGTGCGTGTGTGCGTGCAGGGGGGGGGGGGGGCACTCTATGTGCTGCACTCTATAGCTTGACAAAGGCAGTTACAGTGAACTGGATTTAACATAAGTCAATAGTAAAATATATACTATTGACTTATGTTAAATCCAAAGTAATGGTGCAAAATAATGTATAAATTGCATTGTAAATAAAATGCATTGTGAATAAACTGTGCAGCGCAAGGACTAACTAACCTTAAATTAGTGTGTTGCTTGCGCAGAATGATTGGTAAAACAAACACTAAAGGGGTCTCATCATTTCTCAATGATTTAATACATTTCAACTTTTTATTTATGCCTGTTTTGCACTGAATGTTTGGCAGTATTACATCAACCAAAGTGGACTAAAGCACAATACATGCTCCTTCTGACATCCATTCTGGAAAGGGAGGTGAACAAACTACATGTTTAAATAATTCAGAACTTCCGAGGGGCTTTTTTCAGATGCCCCCATGCATCCCAGCCTGTCTGAAATGGACGTTTTTTGGTTTTGTTTTTCAGACGTAGGAAGGAGCATGTAACCTTAAGCTAGTAGTGTTACACTGTAATTGGTGACCTACCAAAACATTAGGACCCCAGTGGCTACGGGTTTAGTAGTGAAGATTGATTTTACCCAGTGCCCATGAAATAGCAACCATCCGTACATGAATTAAATGAAAAATGTCCGATGGGATCTCATGCAGCCTCTGCTTCCGCCTTCAGCCACAGACTTTGGTAGGTCACCGATTCAGATGGAACTAACTGGCAACCCAAAGTAAAGTTAAATGGGAAGTATTAAACTTTGGTTTTGTTATACTCATGGGCTGCCAAGGCCATGTGAACTATAACATGTCAGGGTATTCGCTGGCTCATATTCCCGGGCCTCGAGTCATTTGTGAGAAGAAGTAAGATCTTAGCTTGGCACTAGCTCTGGTCCATAGCTCTAATGCCTCTAAGATTCTGCCCTGCAGGGCAGAATCACAGAAGCAGCAGGGCAGAATCTTAGAGGCATTAGAGCTATGGACCAGAGCTAGTTTGGCACCATGCCCAACATATTTGGCATAACTATGCCGTCTTCTCAAACATCAGTTCTCCTATCAATGACGACATCTCTGAATGAGTTGAATGTGTGGACATTATTGTCATGTCTATAACTGTAAGTTGCTTTTAATTAATTAATTCTTCCGACACTGCCAGTGTTTTTCAGTGTTTTTACTGTATTTTGTCGACCCACAGGAGCCGCGATGTGTCCAGGATGTAAACAAAGCCTGGGGCAGACGATCATATTTTCTTTCAGCCAGAACAGAAATGTTGTAAACGCGATCATCGGTTCATTAGTTATGGGCCGTTGAATAGAGCTTGTTTTGACCAAAAACATAATCTCTTAAAAGAAGCGCGTGCACACACACACACACACACACACACACACACACACACACACACACACCACACACACACACACACACACACACACACACACACGAGATAGAACAAAAGAGCTTTTAACTGCCTTGGCGGTGAATTAAAAGCATGTCGAGTGAATAATTGACAAAGATTAAAACTCAAATTGAGCAATATTCGTGTCTCCTGGAGATGATCCAGGGTCAATCAATGTGATTTATCCGCTCTAAAATCGGATATTTACCATAAAATATGTCCTTTGGGCCTGGGCCATGGCTCAATGGTCCAGGCACCTTGGCTGGTAATCCAGTCTGGCAGTGTGCCGCGGGATCGAATCCCGATCCCGACGGCCTTTACTGCATGTCTTCCCTACCATCACTCTCCCCATTTCTTGTCAGCCTACTGTCTGTCCCTCCATAAAAAATAAAGGCGAAAGCCACAAAAAAACATTTAGAAAAAAGAAAAAGAAAAGTCCTTTGTCGACAAAACAACAGCACTTAGAGAGCAAGTTTGTTTGACACTAATAATGACCGGAAGGTCAACCCCCCCCCCCCCGCACGCGTGTGGGCACACACACACACACACACACACACACACACACACACACCTTGATAATACAGCAGTATGGATATGAACTCTTTTTTTTATGCTGTTCTGAAGTGACTAAGCCTCAGGAATATTCCCATCAGCTCAGCTTTTCTTCGGCCTGGTTCTCACCCTATCAACTGGAAGATGTGGAGGGATAGATGCCGGGGCCTAAGCTGTGACTGTCTTATGGTTAAAATACCATGAAATGGAGCAATGGGATTACGGCGGTCCGTGCCCAAGTCTGAGGCAATCCTCGCTGCAACGGATTGCTTTTGTTCAAGTCCTCTTTTCATGTCATTGTTTTCTACTATTCATCAGCTGAACCCACATAGGTAGCTCATTGGCGGACAACGGCCAAAGGTTTGACTTCAGGCATAGTGAATTGAAGGTTTAGTGGGCCCCACGGTACAAGGACATCAATGACGCACACTGTAGTCTCTGACTAACTCAATCAGCTTCTGTTTAGGTGCCAGCTATGTTCACAAGTGACTTGGTATACAGTACATTTCTCTCACACTGGCGCACAACAGACAAGCTTCGAGTCTTCAACGTCTATAGTGACTTGAAAGGCTAGTCGACCTCATGGTACAAGGAAGGACAACACCGACATAGTCTAGACTCTGACCGAATCTAAATCAGAAACTGTTTTTTTGATTGATTGATTATTAACAGCACAGTCAAGCATTTGGTCCAAAAGGACAGCACAGAATAAAGACATTGCGGTCTTGTTTCCATCCGGGTCCTATGCACTCACTCACAGTCAACAACACCAACACAAATTGAGACATCTCAAAAACATGAAATCTACAGGTTGGAGTAGTAAATCGGAGCCGGGATAAAGAGGTGGGGGCGCTCATTTCCTCTCCTTCAGACCTGCTGACAGGTGAATTTTCAGTCCTGTTTGAAAGGAAGCCAGTGATTTGCTTCTTTTGAGGGAAGGGGTCAGGGCATTCCACACCTTAGTGGCAGTGCTGTGGAACGTGAATTACCCAATGCATGATTACCTGCAACTGCCAACCAACATGACATGCACTAAAGCACCCAACCATGGTATTCTCTCTACTCTTGTCAGCTGACTGAGCAGCCTTTTATACTCTGCTGAATAACGTGAGTATGTGAGGCTTCCTTCAAAATGACTCTACTACAACAAACAAACTAAGCAATTACCAATACATCATAACTTCACAAGTTCACTTGTGTCGTACGGAAGTCAATGGAGTCTCTCGCGAGGAGCGTAGCAGATGCTGCTATCTCCCTTAAACCACTTCGGATTATGGTTCACTAGATGCGTGTCATGATGACGATGCCAGGCGTGTATACCCATATATGAGGTTTCTACACTAGTCTGATGTCAGCGCTGGATATCACTGTTGTCTCCATACATGGAGCTATAGGTTGTCTCCACATATGGAGCTCTAGGTGAAAGCCTTCGTTACAGTGACAATGTGCTGTGCAAATAATGAATACTTAACAGAGGACATCTCTGTTACAGGCCAAATGAGATGAAGACTTTCACCCCACACAACACAACAAGCAGCCAAATGGTACAGTGCAGCTTTGCCATGACACTCGTGCAGTGGTTCCTGAACATTTTCATGTCAAGGACCCCCCAAATTGACACTTATTAACCCGTGGACGGGTTGAAAAGATATGGCAGGGACCCCCATTTTACTGCTCTAGCAGTGATTCTCAACCCGTTTAATTTCAAGGACCCCCAGTTTGACATGCATTAGGCTACGAACCCCAGTTTAATGGAATTTCTATCTCTGAGACCCCGATTTATATTATAAAATCAGTGTTAATTTAACTCTGAGAGTGTAAAAATGGAACCATAAATGGACCCTAAACTCTCTGAGTTACAGAATCATAATGGTCCATTTGGTTCCTAATTATCATTTTAACTGGGGACCTGGAACTCCATCAAGGACCCCTGGGGGTCCCCGGACCCCACTTTGGGAACCACTGCACTAATGTTCACAAACTGCATTGATAGTTCAAGATTGGACAGAGAGGCTGTTAGACTTCGATGTCTTGTTAAATGTGGGTTGATCACCTTTGTTGAATCCTATAGCATCCCTGTTCTAGGGCAAACGTTCGCAGATCAACAAGCACTGCGACGGGTTGAGAGCTTGTATTGTAGGTTGTGAGCTTGTATTGTAGGTTGTGAGCTTGTATTGTAAGTTGTGAGCTTGTATTGTAGGTTGTCAGCTTGTATTGTAGGTTGTGAGCTTGTATTGTAGGTTGTGAGCTTGTATTGTAAGTTGTGAGCTTGTAGGTCGGCAAAGAGATTCTGTGAGGTTACCTACACACGGAGCGGACTTAGTACAGAGCCCTGGGGGACCACCACGGTCAACTCGGTATAGTGGGTTCAAGTGGTTAATCATTACCCTTTTTATAAAGCAGGCCGCAGCAGTGAGCGTGGAATTAGGCCACCACCACTATGCATTTTCCATTGAGATTTCTTTTCTTGCTTTAAAAAGAAAAAAACAGGCCCCATGTGTTCCAGAAGAGTCTCCTGACGGGAGACAAGGTATACAGTGTTATTTAACACATCACTCTCATGCCCCCCAGTCATCTCTCTCTCTCGCTCTCTTTCCTCCAGATTGCAGTAGAGATCTGACAAAAATAGATAAACAGCCTGGCGTTACATCACTGTTACATCAGTGTGGCGGTGAATGTAACCTCGCGCAGTCTGAAAAATATCGTCTCGACTTCACCAACGCCTGGCGCATCGTTGTCTCGGCTCTCACTAATCTGTCAACAGCATGCGTCACGTCCTCGCTCTCCCCGAGTGATGGCGGTGGAGCAAAGTGTCTGTCTGCGCTCGAGATTTATGAATGGGCTTTACACTGCCCTATACAAAGCAGTAACTATACCAACAACAAATAATTGTACATGGGAGCTGATGGTATAGGTGTAGCGCTCCACCGCAGCAATCCACCTCTCATAGCGCATTGTTACGAGGACAGACTCCCGCGTGTTACTGGCCGATACAGACAATAAGCCACTCCCGAACCTATACTACTTCCCAACATCACAAAGGATAATTGAAATATGGAATAAATATATAATAAATAATAATGTATCCCTTTGGGTAGGCTATACACAAATAATGATCTATAATATCCAATGGGCCAACACTGTCAACGCCATTGATTGATTCACCCTATAGTCCTATATATATGGCTCTCAATATTCACTTGCTTTAGATGGTAAATGGTGCATTTATATAGCGCTTTTATCCAAAGAGCTGTACATAGACTGTGCATTACATTCTCACACACACACACACACACACACACACACACACACACACACACACACACACACACACGGTGGAGGAAACCATGCAAGGCCCCAAACTGCTCATCCGGAGCAAATTAGGGGTTCAGCATCTTGCTCAAGGACACTTCGACACTAACTCTGGAGGAGGCCGGGATCGAACATCCGGCCACTCTACCGGCCACCCCCACTGCCGCCCCTGTTTCTTTTGTGTCTAACGGTCTGCTTATCCTTAACGTTAACAAGTCATTTGTGCCAAGAGGTGATCTGTATATCGTCCTACGGCTGCCACTCCTCCCAGCATGGTGCCCAAGCGATTTCCAGCCAGACCCTAGATATACTGTCCGCTTCCTCTCTCTCTCAC